>NC_134575.1:44307759-44907759 GCF_050947875.1 Dermacentor variabilis | reverse complement strand
CGACCGATGCGCGACTCTTTATGGGCTACTCTTCAATGAACATTTCAGACAGCAACTTGGTCATCGGGTATGTGCTAACGGGCATCTACCAAGGAATGTGCCATTCTTCAATGAACATTTTTGAAGCCAACTTGGGTAACTGGTGGTATGCCACTAGGCTCTACCACTGGGTATACGCCGTTGTTCAATAAACATTTGACAACTTGGAAGAGGAAGTGGCGATAGAAAGCGTCCGTGTTTTCGGCTGTTCTACTTTTCTGTAGCTTTTCATTATTGTGTATACACACTGATCGCGTCATGCTTCGGGATGGCGCGCACAAGTCCCGTGCAGCTTCCCGTCGACGCAGTCGATCCAACTGCTGCTCGGCCGGTTGATGCCTTCTTTGCTACGGTCGTCACCGACGTGGAGCTTCAAGATTCGGCAGATGAGTCCACGGTGACTGAGATGGATCGCAACAGTAGCAACTTCGCGCCTGTTGAATCGCGCCGCCTGCAAAGGAAGTTGCGCCGCACATCAACAGCTGGTGAGTCGACTACAAAGACTGTTGACAAACCCAGCGCGTTGCGCCGTGCCTTTGGACACAGCGCATTCTAGCCGCTTTTGCAATAAAGCGATAGACCGCACGAAGGTTATTTCGATCGTGCTGCTGCCGCGCTTGCTCACGCCAGCGTTCTGACAACGTGTCCGCGCTCATCGTGTGTGATGCGTTCATGTTCCCGCTTGAAACCTGAATAAACGTTGCACATGCGACTCAGCATTTTAATTCTATTTGCGAGTAATACATGTACATTGTGTAAAGTCAATAGGTTTCTAATGTCCTTATTTTAATGTGCACCAATTTTCTTTGGAAAGCCTACATGTGCTTGCAGAGCGCCAGTGCGCAGTAATGTTTGCCTTCGTATATTCATGTTAACGAAGTTTCAGGAATATGTTTTCGACGATGCATTTTAAAACGCATTGCGATACACTCTCATGTGTGAATTCTATCGCCAATTCCAAAAGCTTTGCACCACTGGAAATTCGTCATAAGAAATTGATCGTGACCTGGCGAAACGAGTATTTTATTGAAAGAAATCCAATGCAAGTTGAATGCTCTTTAAGCTGATAAAATTTTAAGATGTGGCTAATATTGCCCGTTGCCATCATGAAAATTGAAGAACAAAGTTACATCGAATACGCCGCTGCTAACAAATTTCAAACCGGTGAAGACAAAGCTGCAAAAGTAATAGCGTAACTCGTAATCGTAGAGTGCGACGGTCAATGATGCGAATAGTCACCAGAAAGACGTGGCAAATTTATTGTTGCATTGGAGGCTAACAATTCAAGCAACACTCGCTCGGAGAGCCCGCTAGTGAGGTGTGAAGAGTGGCTCCACCATCCTTTAGAATTTTCCCCATAGGGCTCACCCTACGAGCGACGGTCAGGAAAGGGTACGACGTTCCTCCACTCCGCAACGCACAACGGCGCTACGGCAGAGTTCGTCGACTCTCGGACACGGCGCATAGAAGGCCCCAGAGTCAGATCGCCTACGAGCATGGGTTTATTCAGCCAAGTTGCAGGAAAGTGCGACGGTCAGTGCGCTTACGAGTAAAGGCTCACCAGAAGACCGATCGAGTAAGCGAGCCCGCTCTGCTAGGGCTAACCGGGTGGCAGTCCGTGAAGCGCGATAGCGGGAAGTCGCGAAAGCAATTTTAAGCTCGTCGTTATGACCTGTGGGCATCTGCCGCGGCGATACAGCGCTCAGCGGAAGAGAGCGCGGGCGGACAAGGGCCCCCGTGGGCCGCCCCTTGTGAGACCAATCACGGAACGTGCCAGTGATGTTGGCTTGCGCGGTGACTCGAGCCGGGCAAAGAGAGGCACGGTTTGCGCGGGAAGTTAGCTCCGGCACGCTAGCACTGTCCGCCTTGTTGCCGTTACGGCGGCGGTTTCCGGAGATCGAGCTAAGCACAACGCGCCAGCTGGGGTGTGAGACGCGGGAAGGCACCCCTATCCTAACAACTTAAAAGAAATTTCCCTCGCCTTCCCATCTTTTTTATTTAACTTTTATGTCATAGACTGAGACATATCCGAGGAATCGAGAGGCTCCATACTTAACGTTAACCACAGGAAGCCAACAAACGCTTTGACCCTAAGAGACATCAAGCCCGGGACATCGGTGTTGTTCAGCGTTTTAAATGCATTCATCAGCGCCAGGACTTCTGGCTGCGTATAAATGTCTCCTTTGGAGCCACCACAAAGTTGCGCGGCCGCTCTGCAGTTCTGGTTTTTGGCAAACATACACGGCGATGCCGCGTCGCAAGCGAAAAGGCTGGAAGCTATCACATTCGCGCGCTGTCCACATCTCCGGTAACGGTCAGCGGGGGCCTTGATGTCTCGAGAAGTGACGCTCACTACATGGCAGAGCCCGTGTGGAGAAAAATGTCGCAGAGTTCGATTGTGCACGTCGAAGTAAATAATCAACTGAAGGCGTCGGTCCTTTCATAACTCTATAAATTCTCTGTCATGCAACTGAGAGACATTCGAGACGAAGGGCAGATGTATTATCTCGGGAGATGCGCATGGTTGTAGAACTCTTTTGTCGATAAACCACAAATTTATTCTTCCTCGAGGGCATCAAACTCGCATTCTATAGGGCGGTGCGTCAGCGGCACAAATGTTACAGCAGTCGGTAATTCCTCCATTCGAGGATAAAAGCGTTATTTATCGGAGCTGGAGAACAGCGAGATCATGCGCGCCTTTGCAACATTTGACGCCTCCATTACGCTGATCATATTTGAGTGAACTTAAGCAACGGATAGCGATACGAAAGCAAACATCATCATCAATAGAACTATGCAGAAAAGCCTCAAATAAAGTCTCATTAGGTTTACCGGGTAC
Source organism: Dermacentor variabilis (assembly GCF_050947875.1). Taxonomy (NCBI): domain Eukaryota; kingdom Metazoa; phylum Arthropoda; class Arachnida; order Ixodida; family Ixodidae; genus Dermacentor; species Dermacentor variabilis. Next base: position 44,904,881 of record NC_134575.1, on the reverse strand, counting down.
AAAAGATGTATGCAGAGCGTCTTTTGATTAGTAACAGTCGAATTTTCATTGGCCTTTACATCGTGCTGCTGTAGTCGCTACTTCTACTGAAGCAGAGGTGGCTGTCTGGTGGCAGAAAGTTAGGTGGGCGGATGAGATGACGATGTTTGCTGGGTCAACACGTCCACAATTAGTACGTGACCGGGGTAGTTGGAGAAGTATGGGAGAGGCCTTTGCCCTGCAGAGATCGTAACCAGGCTGATGATGATGATGATAGTACGTGGACTCTCGTACGACAAACGTTGTTTTCAGTTACAATGTTGCGGCTAATCTGTGGCCTTCGACTGCGAAAATATAATTCGCTGGCTTCGTCTTTTGTGCGTCCGTGCAGATGGTATAGGTTCCTATATAAGTGCTACAAGTTCCCTTTTTGCATATATCTGAAAAAAAAACAGGAGACGAAAATTTCTATGAACGGCGTTTCCTAGGCAGTATTCCCACTGCCAAATGCGGCTGACAAATTCGCCTCTCAGGAAACTTTTCGATCGTTATATTGACCCAGCGCACTTGTCCCGACCTCATCACTCTCTCTGTTTTAAACTCTAGCCCCATTTATGTCACTCATTCTTTTTCTTGCCCTCTACGCCTCGCGACTTCTTCGAAATCACTCGGCTCCCAAGTCTACAAGTGCGCAAAATACATCTGAGTGGCATGCACTGGCGATAAAAGGAACTGGCGTGCCGACGGCGCTGCGGGTCTGAGCATCGCAAGTGCGTAATTTACGCAAATTCGTAACGCGCTAGCAGGGACGGAAGCTGGAGTGCCAACTCCCTAGCGCAGATGAGTGTGAACGCTTAGAAAATGAAGCGAATTATTGAACACGCGGACATGGTATAGGAAGGAAAAAGGTCGCCCTCACGAGTTTCTTGAATGTTCATCGGAAATGCACGAAGTAAGAATTCTTAGTCGATATACTGTGGACTGCTCCAACATTGAACTACATTAACGCAACAGATGAAACTTTGAGTAAAACTTGTTGCTGGGCGAGTTGGTTGGGATCTAATGAAAACATTGTTGCGCTAAGAAAGGAAAATAAAGACTTGGGAAGGAAGAGTATCTAAGTATCTGTCAATCTGTCGTTTCGTATTTTCCCTTCCCAAGTGTTTATTTTCCTTTTTTGGCGCAACAATGTATTCATTAGACGAAACTTCGCGTCGTCGGCACAAATTTGATTGTCATCGCAATGTAACCAGTATGACTGTTTCGTATGGACACACATGAACTGTTTCTCAAGTTTAAATCGTAACAGATTTGTACTATGATGAACGAGGAAAGCATAAGTGTTCTTCCGAAATATTACACTGGAATAACTGTCAAAGCGGTAATCGAATTGAGAAGCATGCAATCAGAGAAAATGAGACTTGGGTTTTCGAAGAAGATGTATGCTGTATATGATCAGCATGCAGGGCAATTTCATGAGAAAATTCTGGGATCTAATGAAATATAGGAGAATAATTTCTTACCGCGTAAACTACAATTACAGGTAGGTGCGAAAAAAGAAATGGTAATACCGTAGGGAAACTGGCGACGACGTTAAAAGTGTTTTGAAAAATACTCCTGTAGGAACAGGAAGGAGGAAATGGAATAAAGAGTTAATAAAATAAGGCCGAGATTTATATTTGGGTAGTATGCGATCCTTTACGCGCATTCATTGATGACTTGAAGAACGCAGCACTGGCTTGAAAGAATGCCATGAAAACATTTACAATAATTGGAAAGTTATATAGAATGGTACTTTTTACTGGCACTCTACACAGCTTTCGGTATCGTAAAAGTATGTTCTATGGTAATTTCTAATTGAACAAGGGCAACAATTGCCTTAATGCACATAGGAAAGGAGGCTAATTTTAGGAAAGCAAGATTTGATAACGTATCTCACCAATTTTTTTTATTACCGGCTAGGCAAAAGAAAATACAATGTGAGTATTACATGGCCATAAAAAACATCTAGTCAATGCCGGATCAGTGTGGTGTGATAAGAACGATGTAGGCTAGTCACTTTGTCCAAAGCACTTAGCCAATCAGGAGGATCACTCTGTGTGCAGAAAAATTCGCGTATATATAACACACTTTCAATGAAGTATTCATGTGCTGGGGCCTGGACAATGCGCTCATGTCTAATATCCATACGCGTTCGCCACACACTGTGCATGCACAGAAGCATTAACAGATCGACAGGCACACCCTCTGGTTCCGGGCATGGCAGGAAGCGTATTCCGAAAGCACTTAACGGCAATTCCTTTTTAAGGCTACGTTTTAGAATATCCCACAAAAACACTGCGTCATGACAGTCCAAAAAGATATGCTCAATCGTCTCCGGTTTTTTGCATATAAAGAACTTCACAGACCAAGGTACAAAAATGCCTTTGCTTTGCAGCCACGGTTTCACTGGGAGAGTGCCTGTATGTAGTTGAAAAAAGAAAGATTTAACAGAAGCTCTTACCGGCATACGTTTAACTCTCTTAAGAACATCTCGTTCTGAACCTAAAACAAATACTGTACGATACAACGGTACAGGCAAGAATACATCAACAAGATCTTTGTACAACTTCTTACTGGTAACAACGGCCAGGTATTCAGTAGAAAATCTTGCTTTTAGTATTCGGAAAGACGCGACCACTTCACGCAAAAAAGCACTCAAAGGCATTGGCCCCGCATACATGGACGACACTACAATACGGTAATTGAGAAGTCTAGAGCCATTGCTTTCAGGTGCTCTTAACAGATTGAGCAAGGGCGTTTGATTCTGCCTTTTGATGAGAAGTCGTGAAGGCTCGGCACAGTCAGTGCTGGATATTTATGCATATACTTTTGTAGAGTCGATTTCACCCTTCTCGGAGCTTACCCATATACTTGAAAGCATAAAATCAATGCATTCTACCAATGCGGAAAATATGGTGCCGTGGATATAGAGGTTAACGATAGCACTTCAGAAACTACGAACCGTGTATCAAGCAACGAAAAGAAAAATGATAAGCGCAACGCTAGGAGAAAAGCAGACTGCACCATCAACTTGAGAGCAAGCGGATTCTCCTGATTTATGTTGTACAAATAATTCAAATAAATAAACATTCATTTTTTTCCATTTAGGGCAGATCACGTCATGCGTAGGGCTGGCAGTGTAATTTAGCGACAGAAAAGGTTCCAGGGTAAATGGTCGGGCTTGCATAGGCTCTATTTCCCCAAGAAATCAAAATTTTGTTTAGTTGTTCATTTGTTAGGTATTATTTTCTATATACTGACAGCATGCGTCCGTGAAGCAGGGCAGTGTCCAAAGACGTGAAATTTTGAGAAAATTTTTGAAGAAGGTACATACGCTGAAGTTTCAGTAAGTATAATATTTCACACAGTACGCGAAGTCCAAGCTCAAGTAATCCGTATAACCTAAATACATTCGAGAAAACTGAAGCCAGTAAACAAACTGTATTGATCTTATTCCCCTTGTAACAATCAGCAGAGAGAAAAAGGGTGCAGAACTTTTTCTCCCTGCTGACTTTTACGAATAAGGCTTCGAGATTTGGCTGCTTCCTAATCAATTCAAGTTCAAGGAAAGCAAGAAGTCGCCTGCTTTTTTTTTTGAGCAATGCATTTGAGACCAAGACGTTATCTGATAAGCGTTTCAAGCAGCAAAAGAAACAAATTGTAAGGACAGGGTCAACCACCACTGTCGAAAAGAAGCGCGGTGCTGCCCTTTGAAATGCAGTGAAGCAATCTCTCTATGTGAGAAAGTCGCTTGACTCTTTAATCAGCGTGAGTTCGTCGGCGAAAATAAAAAAAGCGGTCTGTTAAGATTCGCCTTCATTCAGATAAATCTTGGCTCAACGATAAAACAGAGAAATGAAAGTACGTGAGTTTGCCGAGAGCGCTAAAATAGAAACATTAAAACAGTCTGTATTGCCTTGCGGGTTTCCGCAGAACTACTACGTCAAACACTTGCCTTTGCTTCGTGTTGTCGACAAATTCGACTTCGCCCGGCCATCTGCTAGCCACCTGGTTAGCTCAGATGGTAGAGCGGCTGCCCCGGAAAGGCGGTGGTCCCGTGTTCGAGTCCCGGACCGGGATGAATTTTTCTTCAACCATGAGGCTTTTCTTTCGAGGAACCCGTATGGCTTTCCTTTGTAGCAATTGCTACGAACGGGTGGATGTCTGATTTTCCCTTTATTCAGTCTCTATTACATTAGTGAAAAAGACAGCATACGGCACACGGATGCCACTGAATACTGAGGAGTAAGCAAACGTCTAGCGCGTGGGCGAAAGCGGTCACAGGCTCACCATGGCTTCTACATACGCAAAGGGTGCAGTCACCGCGGAGAAACTTGAAAAAGCATTAGCAATCACGACAAATGCGTCAACAGTCCATGTCATGACGGATTCGCGACAGGAGTGTCGAAGATTCAAGAACGCCGTGGTTGCTTAGTGGCTACGGCGCTGGGCTGCGAGACCGTGGGATCGACCCCCGGCCACGGCGGCCGCATTTAAATGGTGGCAAAATTAGAAAACACCGGTGTACTTACATTTGGGTGCACGTTAGAGAACCCCACGTGGACCGAATTTCCGGAGTCCTCCACTACGGCGTGCTTCATAATCAGACCATGGTTTTGGCACGTAGAATCCCATAAAAATATTAATGAACTGAAGAATCGGGAGATCAGTGCTCGAAACTCTTTCAAAAGTGAGGCTTCGAAGACACAAGTATTGTCTGGACACAGGGGCACGAATACGTCGCGGGGCACTAAGCGGCACACGCCGCATCCTTACAGCATACAGACCAGGCAACCCGGCAGAGATAATGCCGTCACGGGGATTGCGACGAACGAATACCTAGAAAATACTGCGAAAGTGCTGGTACGCAACAGGAAGCAACGAAGTTATTCTCCACCTGCTCACAGAATTCTGAGCAGAGTATAAGCAGCCACCTTGAGAACACTGAATGTAGGCTTTTACCCCCACGTGACACTTCTCCACGCCACGCATCCCGAGGTATACAACAGGAACTGCAAATACTGCCGACATACGGCAAACAACCTGTATGGCTTGATATGGGAATTCCCAAGCAACCCAAGCATCCCATCCATTGAGGAAGAAATCGCAGAGCAAGATCCAGAAGACCTGCGGCAGGCACTGCTGACGTCATGGAATCCTGAGAACCAGCTGCGGCTGCTAGACAGGAAACGAGCGTTGTCTACAAGCCACGGCTACATGGAATAAGGAGGTCGACCACCTCTGGGTGAAGAAAACGCTCTCCTGGTTACAAAATAAAGTTTTTTCCTCTCTCTTACTCTCTTATCTGCGCTATTCAAGAACATGGACTTGTGTACACACCTTTATCCTCCGTAGTTCCTTTCTCCATTCTTCTTTCCTTTCTTCTTTCTCCGTAGCTCTGCTGGTGATGATGTTTGATTCCGTATCGCGAAGGGTTGTTTAAGTTCATTAAAATATGATCAATGTAATGGTGGTGTCAAAAGTTACGAAGGTGCGCGCGTTCTTCCTGTTCTCCACCTCCGACAAACAACACTTTTATCCTCGAATGAAGGAGTTGGCGACTGCTATAAAATTTCTGCCGCCGACACATCGCCCTATAGAATCCCAGTTTTAGGCCCTCTGCGAAGAATAAAATTGTGGTTTATCGAAAAAACACATCTACCACCATGCACCTCTCCTAAGATAGTGTATCTTCCCTTCATCTCTAATGTCTCTGAGTTGCATGAAAGAGAATTTATGGCTTTGTGCAAGGACCCACGCCTTCAGCTGATTATTTCTTTCGAGGTGCACAATCGAACTCTGCGACATGTTTCTCCACAAGTGCTCTGCCGTGTAGTGAGCGTCACTTCTCGAGACATCAACGCCCCTGCTGTCCGTTACCGGAGATCTGGACAGCGCGCCAATGTCACAGCTGGCAGCCTTTTCGGTGGCCACGCAGCATCGCCGTATATGTTTCACAAACACCTGAACTGCATACTGGCCGCGCAACTATGTAGTCACTCCAAAGGACACAATATTACGCAGGCAGAAGTCCTGGCGATGATAGATGCATTTAAGGCGTTGAACAACACCGATGTCTCATGCTTGGTGTCTCTTAGGGACAAAGCGTTTGTTGGCTTCCTGTGGTTAACGTTAAGTATGGAGCCTCTCAATTTCTCGGACACGTCTCAGTCTAAGGCATATAAAAGTTCAATATAAAAGATGGGAAGGCCAAGGAAATTTCCTTTAAGTTGCTAGGATCGAGGTGCCTTCCCGCGTCTCATACCCCAGCTGGCGCGTTGTGCTTAGCTCGAACTCCGGAAACCGCCGCCGTAACGTGGCAGACACGGCTAGCGCGCCGGAGCTAACTTCCAGCGCTGTTGTGCCAGTACCACCAGCCCGGATTCCGAATCTACAAGATGCAGAATTTATCCTGCGAACGCCCTTTGGACAAACCCGGGGCTTCGCCGAAAGGCACAGCGCCCTAATACTCCCTTGACAAGTCAAGATGCTGAGCCGTCAGGCAACGGCGTCCCCAGAGAAGCATCGGCAAGCGACATGTCCAAACGTGCAACAAAGTGCTAGACAGCCCGGCGCCGTATTTCCTTTTCCCTGGAGGTCACCGCGCACGGCAACTTGGAAGCGTGTGGCCAGCGCGGTCGCTGGTTTGACCTCTCGGACGACCGTTGAGTGCTGGCTTTGTATTGGGCCGTTTGAGTAACAATCGTTTCTCGGGGCTTTATAAGTCCCGACGCCGCCGCCTGGAAAACCGGATCCACCGACCCACCGGGAGCCCAGTGCCGCTCTCGAGTGGAGTGAGATGTGTCACGCGTTGGAGTCTCACCGGACGTCGCCGAGCGGGAACAGTCGCGTTTGCTGTTAGCTCTCGGGCCCCGTGCCGATCCGAACTTGTACTGTATAATGACCTGGATATAGTGTATAAAATCCCTTTCGTTATTCTCACCGACGCCTGACTCGGAGTCTTCGCTACCAACGCTCTGTCACGAAACGGGTGACGAGCGCTACGGGACCACCTCAAAGTCGTAATAGTGGTGGCAGCGGTGCAAACTCGGAAGAGTGGATGGAGCTACGGGATTGACCGGCATCGGCTTCCTCGGCGCGGTGAGTGCCTGAAGTTTACCTCAAACACCAGACTTTCTCTGACACAGGTTATATTAGCTTAGGGAAGGATTTGGTGTTGCATTGTGTTAACCTAGTGTGTTTCAAGCCAAGTGAGAGTGTTTTGAGAACCAGGGGATGCTGAGGGGGTAAGCAGGGCAGTGTGTGAAATACTTGCGGATGTCTTACTAGTAGCGTTATAGTAGCGTACGGCAGGTATATTCAAAAATGGTAAACAGCAGGAGGACAGTGTGAACGATGGAGAAGTACAAGGTCAAGGAACTTCTCCAAATTTGTGAGGAGTTGGGCATTGAGTTGGGCTCAACCAAAAGAAAGAATGCGATCCTTGAGTTCATGAGGACTGGGGACGTAACGGCTGAGGAAGCCGAAGAGGCCTGGGCGGACATCAATGAACGTCGGGAGCAGCAGGCAGAAAAGGAACGTCGCGAGGAGGAAAGGGAAGAAAGGAGAGAAAAGGAACGTCGCGAGGAGGAAAAGGAGGGAAGGAGAGAAAAGGAACGTCGCGAGGAAAGGAGAGAGAAGGAGCGTCGTGAGCACGAGCTTAAAATGAAAGATTTGGAGACCCAAAATAGCGCGCCGGCGCCTAGTCTCACTTCTAACTTTCCAAGAATACGCGATGAACTTCCACCCTTTGTCGTCGGAGAGGATATGGCCAAATACCTCCTTGAATTTGAGCACGTGTGCGAACGGAATAGCATTGAGTGATCCCTCTGGGCGCAGAATCTGTTAGCCTTGCTTCCTGGGGAGGCATCAAACGCAATAACTTGCTTATCGAAAGAGGCGTTTGAGAGCTACAGTGATGTGAAGGAAGCGCTACTGCGGAAGTACAAATGGTCGCCCGAAGCTTTCCGGCAGAGGTTCCGGTATGCAAAAAAGGGCAGGTAGTCGAATGTTGACTTCGCGTTTCGTCTAAAAGCCGACCTGGTGGAATGGCTCAAGGGCGAAGAGGTTTACGACGACCGCGACAAAATCGGCGAATGCATCGCGTTGGAGCAGTTCTACCGGTGCATTGATGAGGATGTCAGGCTCTGGCTGCAAGATAGGCTAAAGGAGGTTAAGCTAAACAAGGCAGCAGAGAGAGAGAGAGAGAGAGAGAGGAAAGGGAAAGGCAGGGAGGTTAACCAGAGAAAAAGATCCGGTTGGCTACCCTACACTGGGGAGAGAGGGGAGGGGGAGGTAAAGTGGTAACAAAGTAGAGATAAGGAAAGGAAGGAGTGTAGTCACACAATCACAATCGGTCACTGGCACCGAATACTGCCATCGCACAGCACAGTGACACTTGCCGCACTATCAACATCTGTTCAGGCTACAGCCGCCTGTCCAATTCTGTCGCCCTCAAAAACCGCAACAGTGCCCTCGTCGCCCTCTGCTGCGATGGCTTGTGATGGCGGTATTTTAAAATAAGTTCCTCTGTGAGAAGTCTTTGGTCAAAGCGCGCTATCGCGGTTGCGAGTGATTGTCTCTGCAAATTATATCGAGGACAGTCACAAAGAAGGTGTTGAAAAATCTCCTCGTTACCACAGTCCTCACACGTGGCGTCGTCGGCGCATCCAATTCGGTAAGCGAAAGACTTGGTGAAAGCCACCCCTAGCCATAGTCGACAAAGCAGGGTAGCTTCGCGACGGCAGAGTCCAGCTGGAATACAAAGGCGTAGAGCGTAGTCAAGATTCTGGAGTCGGTAGTCGGGAAAACTTCCAGCGTTCCACAAGGAGAACGTGATGTCACGGCTGATAATTCGAAGTTTTCGAGCGGCATCTGTCCTTGATAACGGTATCGGCTCCTCTTTGTCCCCTTGAAGAGCCGACCGAGCAGCGTTGTCAGCGTGTTCGTTCCCTATGACTCCGCAGTGACTTGGAAGCCACTGAAATGTCACGTGGTGTTCTTTCTCAGTTAAGGTATGAATGAGTTCTCTAATCTCAAATACCAGTGGTTCGTTTGGTCCGCGCCGCAGGGCCGATAGCAAAGATTGCAGTGCAGCCTTCGAGTCACTGAATATTGACCATCTTCGAGGTTGCTCTTGGCTGACGAGACGAAGTGCAGCGCGAAGGGCTGCAAGTTCCGCGGCCATCGGTGTCGTTGGGTGACGTGTCTTGAAACTGATGGTGGTGGCTTTCGCTGGGAAGACCACGGCTCCAGAGGAACACTGGAGAGTTGCCGATCCATCAGTATAAATATATACGTGTTCGGCGTACCTCTCGTGTAAAAGGAGCAGAGTTAGTTGTTTAAGAGCAGGTGATGACAGCTCAGATTTTTTCCTGATTCCTGGTACGGTGAGGTGCACTGCGGGTCGAGCCAAACACCATGGAGGAATCGATGGCTTAGTTGCGGGGGTGAAGCCTGACGGGAGGCAGGTGTAATACTCCGAAAGCGCAGTACAAAATGCTGCCTGCGGCCTTTCTGACGGTAGTGTTGCCAGATGGTGGGAACAGGCACGGGCAACGTGCCTAAGGTGCACTCTCAACACTTCTACCGCAATGTGTGTTTGTATAGGTTGGTCCCGAGCAAGCGCAATAGTCGCTGCTATCGATGTGCATTTTGGCAAACCAAGACAAACCCTGAGAGCCCGAGCTTGAATAGCCTGTAGAGCACGAAGATTTGTCTGGCAGGTGTTGGTCAGTACGGGCAAACTGTATCTCAAGAAGCCCAGAAAAAGAGCCCTGTACAATTCCAACATATTGCATGCACTGGCATTCCCCAAGTCTTTCCACCCAGAAACTTGAAAAGTTGGGAGATTGCTGTCAGACGCTTTTTCAAGTCGGTCACGTGCGGGCTCCTTGAGAGATCTCTATCAATGATTATGCCAAGAAATTTGTGAGTCTTCTCATAAGAAATTATCTGGCCATTTATTGATATGGCGTAGGGTGTCATTGGTTTGCGAATGAACGCCATCAGTGCACATTTGTCTGACGAGATTTCAAGACCTTGGTTGCGGAGGTATATAGCTATTAGAGTAGCAGCTTTTTGAAGTCTTGCACGTATCTGAGGACGTGTCACACCTGAGGTCCATATACATATGTCGTGGGCGTACATTGATATCTTGATCGCTGCTGGCAGATGATCAACGAGGCCAATGAGTGTGAGGTTGAATAGGGTAGGGCTTAGTACACCGCCTTGAGGAACACCTCGGTACGTGTAGTGTAGTGCGGTTTTACCATCACCGGTACAGACAAAGAACGATCTCATAAAAAGGTAATGAGAGATCCATTGGAAAACTCGACCACCTAGACCAACCATCTCAAGAGCATCGAGGATAGCCTCGTGAGATACGTTATCGTATGCCCCCTTGACATCCAAGAACAAAGCTGCACATAATCTTTTGCGTGACTTTTGAAGCTCGACGTACGTAGCGAGAACAACAAGACTGTCTACTGAAGAGCGATCTCGACGAAAACCAGCCATGCAATTCGGTAACATGTTGTAGTGCTCCAGGTACCACTCCAAGCGGGCAAGGATCATCTTTTCCATTATCTTTCCCACACAGCTGGCCAGCGCTATTGGGCGGTATGAGGTGGGTTCAAGTGGGGACTTGCCTTGCTTCAGGAGAGGGACCAAGCGGCTTATCTTCCATTCTTCGGGAACCATGCCATCCTGCCAAGATAAGTTGTAGAGATGTAACAGTTCTCTCCGTGCGCCATCACTCAGGTTGTTCAAGGCGCGGTAGGATATTCCATCTGGTCCCGCGGATGAAGAACGCCTGCATAGAGCAAAAGCCGCATCTAGTTCCTCCATTATGAAAGGAAGATCCATGCGGCCGTCACGTGAAACAGGGATGCGACTGGACGCTCGAAAGCCTGGACCGGTCGCTTGGCCAGCGATCCTTGCACAAAAGTCTTCTGCAACATCAGCCTCTAGCCGCCCCTGGAAGAGCGCCAGCGCTTTGAATGGGAAGCGTTGTTCAGGGAAGGAACGTAGACCACGTATGGTTCTCCAGATGTGGGAAAGTGGTTTTCGGGGGTCTAGTGACTGGCAAAATCTTGCCCAACGTCGAGATGCCAATCTATCCATGCGACGTTGAAGTTTCTTTTGTAGTCGTTTGGCTGTCCTAAGGTCTTCGATGGATTTTGTACGCCGGTAACGCCGCTCCGCACGACGACGGAGTGCACGAAGTCGCTCCAACTCTATATCCAATTCCGTGTGCGTCGACGAAACACACACACACACACACACACACACACACACACGAAACAACGCAGCAGAGTTAGCAGAAGAGTATTACACCCGCCGCAGCCTGCACAGCAAGGCAGTGCGCGTAGAAAAAGCAGATAGGAGAGATGGGTTTTCCGGGGAGCCCGACGAACGGAAGGAAATCACGCGTCGCGAGTTTCGGGAAGACGAGTCCCTTACCAAAGAAACTGTAAGGGAAGGACAAAATGAATCTCAGAATGATAGCGATGGTCCCAAAGAGCGAAACGATACGACGCGTTCTTTTGAAAAACGGAAACCGTTAACCTGCTACAATTGCAGTAAGCAAGGGCACATCGCTGCGAACTGACAAGAGAAAATTGCTTTTGCAACAATACAGGAAACGCACAAAAACATACGACTATTGGAGCCCTATGTGCAGGAAATTAAGGTAAACGGTAAGAAGTGCCGAGCACTTCGGGACTCTGCAGCAACTATGGACGTTGTCCACCCGTCTTTCGTCTCCTCGAGTGATTTTACGGGAGAGTGCGCTAGGATACGGCAAGTGGCCGAGGAGGAGAGTGTCTGTCTACCGATCGCAACGGTTATCATTGAAGGAGAGTTTGGGAAACTTAACACAGAAGCCGCTGTGTCTGCCGCCCTCCCGGAGCACTTTCCCTACCTCTTCTCAAATAGCTCGGAGCAGCTGCTGAAGGATCAGGGCAAATCATTCTTTGCCGACGTGGCGTACATGGCCCTCACGCGATCTAAAGCGCGCCCGCTGTCGAGGGAACTTGACTTTGCGTCGGTGAGCGAACAGCGGTGCGGCACATGGACCGATCAAGCTAACTTAACTGGCGAGCAGGCACGGGAGAGGCAGAGCTCGGAGGCTGGCCTGGGCGAGCGTGTCCTGGAAGTGAGTGGGAGTGACACGTGCAGTGCTAGCCGCAATATGGATGCGACGCCGCAGTTAGGCGACGCGGGCTCCACACTCGCTCCGGTTTCCGCCAGCTGGCAGGAGCTGGCTGCAGTTGAAAGGGAAACTCTGATTCGCGAGCAACAGTAAGACTGTTCAATAGCCGATCTGAGGAAGAGCGTCAAACGGGGAGCGAAAAAAAATAGGGTTTCATTTTACGAGGAATCTGGCTTGTTGTACCGCCGCTACACGGATAAGCAGGGTCGCAAATATAAGCAGCTTCTGATTCCTCGAAAATTTCACCGGGAAAAATGAATGACCTCACTTGCTTCCTCAGTAGTATGTTTTCGGTCCAAGTGATTTCAAGGGGACCATTCTATTTGTCATTATTATTGCTGATTATTAATTGTTCCGGATATTTTGGTGTGTTGTTCATTTGAAAAATGGTTGTTTGAGCCTTGTGTACGAGATCGTACACCTGCCTCTTGTTGCAGCGGGAGCAAAAAGGGGGATAGCAATTTAGTTAGGTTGATTTGGATTATGGCCTTGTCTGGTGTTTGACGGGAGACAGAGGGCACCCACTCGTGTTGGGTGTTGCCTTTTTAAGGTCCGTTTTGCAAGCTGCAGAACGACCAACCGGGACCAGTGGCGGGAAGCAAGGGCTTAGGAACGACCAGAGCGGAGCTGGTCGAGGCGCCTTGGCGACAACTGGGTGAGCAGAGCTCCTGTCCTGGCGAGTGGGACCTGGGCACGTGAATTTACCTGGCGCCCAGACACTGGACGTGAACTTGGACGAGCCTGACGAATGTGCGCGCCTGGCATCCGAGCCACGTGGAGGCAGCTCGTCTTCCCGGCGCCTTATCTGATGGCGGGGATGCTGTTGTGCCATTACCACCAGCCCGGAATCCGAATCTACAAGATGCAGAATTTATCCTGCGAACGCCCTTTGGACAAACGCGGGGCTGCGCCGAAAGGCACAGCGCCCTAATTCTCCCTTGACAAGTCAAGATGCTGAGCCGTCAGGCAGCGGCGTCCCCAGAGAAGCATCGGCAAGCGACATGTCCAAACGTGCAACAAAGTGCTAGACAGCCCCGCGCCGTATTTCCTTTTCCCTGGAGGTCACCGCGCACGGGAACTTGGAAGCGGGTGGCCAGCGCGGTCGTTGGTTTGACCTCTCGGACGACCGTCGAGTGCTGGCTTTGTATTGGGCCGTTTGAGTAACAATCGTTTCTCGGGGCTTTATAAGTCCCGACGCCACTCGCCTGGAAAACCGGATCCACCGACCCACCGGGAGCCCAGTGCCGCTCTCGAGTGGAGTGAGATGTGTCACGCGTTGGAGTCTCACCGGACGTCGCCGAGCGGGAACAGTCGCGTTTGCTGTTAGCTCTCGGCCCCCTTGCCGATCCGAACTTGTACTGTATAATGACCTGTATATAGTGTATAAAATCCCTTTCGTTATTCTCACCGACGCCTGACTCGGAGTCTTCGCTACCAACGCTCTGTCACGAAACGGGCGACGAGCGCTACGGGACCACCTCAGTGTCGTAATAGTGGTGGCAGCGGTGCAAAGTCGTAATAGCGCAAACCGTGCTTCCCTCTTCCCGGCTCGAGTCACCGCGCAAGCCAACGTCACTGGCAAGTTCCCTTTTTGGCCTCACCAGTGGCAGCCCACGGGGGCTCTCTCCACCCACGCTCTCTTCCGCTGAGCGCTCTATCACCGCGGCAGATGCTCACATGTCGTAACAAAGGGCTTAACATTGCCGCCGCGACTTCTCGCTATCGCGCTTAATGCAGCGCTATCCGATTAGCCCTAGTGTCGCCGGCTCGCTTCTCGATCGTTCTTGCGGTGGGCCGTTGTTCGTAAGCACAGTGGCTGTCGCATTTTCCTGCATCTTGGTTGAATAAACCCATGCTTGTCGGCGATCTGACTCTGGGGCCTCCTATGCGCCGTGTTGGATAGTCGACGAATCCTGCCGTAGCGCCTTTGTGCGTTGCGGAGTGGAGGAGCGTCGTGCACTTTCCTGACCGCCGCTGGTAGGGTGAGCACTGTGCGAAAAAATAACTAAAATATGGTGTAGCGTCTTTTGACACCCCACAAACGGCCTCTATGAGCGAGAGCTATACCTCAAATGGTAGCTTCCGATGCACCCATAAATTTGCCGCGTTCTTTTGGTGCATATTGGCATAATTGACTGTCGCGATCTACGATTCCGATTTACGCCATTACAGTTGGAAATTTGTCAGCACCTGTTTGAAATTTGTTAGCAGCTGCGTATTCGGGGTAACTATGTCCCTCAATTTTCATGATGGCAATGGACAATATTAGCCACGTTATAAACTCTTCTCCGCTTAAAAAGGTATTCGTTTTGCATTGGATTTCCTAGTAATAAAATACTCGTTGTGCGAGGTAACGAACAATTTCTTATGACGAATTTCCAGTGGAGCAAAGGTTTCCGAAGTGGCATTAAAATTCACGCATGAAAGTGTATCGTAATGCGTTTTAGAATGCATCGTCGAAAACATATTCCTGAGACTCCATTAACATAAATATACGAAGGCTGACAATGCTGCGTCATGGCGCTTTGCTAGCACGTGTAGGCCTTCGTAAGTAAATTGGCGTACATTAAATTGGGGACATTAGTAAACCTTTGACTTTACCCAACTACATATACTACTCACAATTAGAACTAAAATGTCCAGTAACATGTGTCCTGTTTGCTCAGGTTTGAAATGGAAACATGAACGCATCACACCCGATGAGCGCGGACACGTTGTCAGAACGCTGATGTGAGCACGTGCGGCAGCAGCAGCGAGCGAAATGACCTCCGTGGGGCCTATCGCTTAAATGCAAAAGCGGCGCGAACGCGCTGCGCAGAAAGGGACGTGCCGTTTCTGGACCCCTTTCAAGATTGGGCGCGCGCGACCGCAGGCGGCCGTGCAAAGTACGCACTAGTCGCACTTGGCTGAGTCCCAAGCCGCCCCTATTCCCTCTCGCGCTTCCTCCCCACTGTCCTCACTTTTTAGGCGTCCGAGATTGATCCGGGACAGTCCGTTCCCCTTGCTTCCTGTCGCGAAATGCGCACTTGCTCTCGGAGCACAGTGCCACCACTCCCTTCCTCCCATCCACCTACGGCCCTGCGCGCGAAGGAAGACGGCGCGTTTGCATCCCGGTTTCCTCCTTTGCGCGCGCCAACATGAGCCGCAATTTTCGGCTTCCCTGACGTGCTTACCCTCGCACACACACAACCCGGCGCGCACTTTATAACGAACATCACGGCGACGCCGACAGAAGGCGCTGTTACAGCGGGTTCGTGCGCGCACTTTGCGGCAGACGCGCAAAAGTTATATATCGATGTTATGCGCGAATGCAGCATTCTCATGCGCGTCGTTTTGACGCCGCATGCAAATTTTTCCTATTCAGCATGCACCTAGCGCCGCAACACACCTGCGCATCCACATACTATCGTAAATATGAAAAACGCGCCTGGAAGGTTGATTAGTCGCGGCCAACTTTAGGTGCATTTGAAATGAGCCACACATGTTTATCATCTTTATATGTAATGATGTTGTGGCGTTTACGCTCGCGTAATTGGCATGCTCAACGTGCCCACCTAGGAAATTTTGCATGCGCTGCAAAACGGCACTTTCAGGCGCTAAGTTTCGATCCCCTGCATGTTGCTACACGACGCACACCCTGACCTACATACACATTTAACTCTGTCTTCCAGCAGTCGAACTCATGCTCCGGCAGATTCAAAAAAGGGCCTAGCCTCAGGTGGGGACTGGTGGCGTCAGCGGTGTAGATAGCTTGAAGGGTGTCACTTCCTGAAGAAGAGAAAATAAGCAAAGTGCTGTGTAACAGGTTCGTAATGAACCACACTGGATGGAGCATAACCTTGGAGCGCAACTGAATAATGTGAAGGAAGCACAGATTTTTTCCCTGCTATTAAGGCGAGCATTTATAAACCATCTTGAGAAGTCTGGCGAGAGTGCTTGGTCGGCGTACTCTGAGCACGAGATAACCATATTTGCTTCGGCTGAATTAGCGATCCAGCAGCCGCATATAAACGTCAAAGGGAAATCAACTATGACGCATTGAGGGCCGTCCTGCATAGAACTTTCGCACGCGATGAACGTAATGAGAATTTGTTGGAAGGTCTTCTCCATAGTTGTGTTGATGATGATGTTTGCTTTGGTGTCGCTAACCTTTGCTCAAGTTCACTCAAATATGATCAGCCTAATGGCGGCGTCAAAGGTGACGGGGGCGCGCACGGTCTTGATCCTAGCCAACTCCGACACAGAACGCTTTTATCGTCGAGTGAATGAGTTGCCGACTGCTGTAAAATTTGTGCCGCTGACGCACCGCGCTATAGAATGCGAGTTTTCCGCCATCTACAAAGAACGAAATTGCGGTTTATTGAAAAAAGAGAGCTTGGACTTCACGTTTTTACCGAGGATTGTATATTTGCCCTTCGTCTCGACTATCCCTCAGTTGCAGAAAATGAGCTTTATGAATTTATGGAAGTACCAACGCGTTCAGTTTATTATTTGTTCCCAAAAGCATAATCGAACTCTGCGACATTTGTCTCCGGAGGCGCTCTGCCATGTGTTGAGCGTCACATCTCGAGGCATCAATGCCCCTGCTGACCGCTACCGGAGATGTGGACAGCGCGTAAATGTCACAGCGTCCAGCCTTTTCACTGGTGACGCAGCGTCGCGTGTTAAGTTTCCCAAAGGCCGGAAATACCGAGCGGCCGTGCAACTTACTGGTAGCAAAAAAGGAGACATCAATACGCAGCCAGAAGTCCTGGCGATGATGGATGCGTTTAGAGTATTGAACAATACCATCGACGTGACTCAAGTCACAGGCTTGTCGTCCCTTTTGGCCAAATCTATAGACCTTGTATTACTTCCGGTAAGCAGGGAATCTGTTTATGAACAGGTGCTCTTTAGGGACATCTACTACTCACCCGTACGTTGTTGCTTTTACACCGGGCGACGAATCGACATTCGCCTGGCTTTCCCCGTTTCTTCAAAGTCGTTTGTGCAATTTCTGGTAGTTCTCGCTTCAGTTGGCACATTGGTCGCACTGAGTGTGCATGTCCGTAGCCGCGTTCTGTTCCGTGGGCAAACGTTGCTAAGGGTGCCGGGTTTTCTCTTGTTTATGGTTGCCACGTTTTTCGGTCGGTGCCATGCAATACCTGGGGCGCAGGCGCCCTATTACCGTAGTCTGGCAGTGCTGTCGTGGATGTTCGGCATGATTTTTCTAGGCAATTACGTGCAGACGAGCATCACGGCGATTCGCGTTATTCCCAGTCTCACGGCTCCCATTAGGACGCTGGAGGAACTGCAGCCGCACATAAAGACTTGCGCAATGGCTCCGTGTTTCAGTGGTGTTTGCACAGACATCTTCCTTTCTGTCTCAATACCCAGTTTTAAGCCATTATTCCCATTTTTGCGAAAATCGGTGGTGGAGTGCAGGGAAAGGACTTATACCCCCGGAGACATTTCGCCCTGTCACGCAAAAGCGCAGGCCGGTACCCACGTGGTGTTGTCGTCGTGCAGCGACCAAGAGATATATGCTGCATCACAGTGGGGCCTCGTTCCCAGCGACGACGCCTTCACATATCCTCAACTGTTCGCCATGCACTGGCTGCATCCCGCTAGGTGAGAGTACTTTTGCTCACTTTGCCAGTACTAATTTTGCCATGTGTCTTGCGGATAAATTTGCACTTACGAGCCTGCCATCCTAGGCGATGAGACATTTCAGAACGAGAAGTATATCAGGCATTTTGGAAGAACCAAATCATCTTTCCAGAACAATATACTATTAAAAATAACTTTTGGGATATGATATGCCAAAACCACGATCTCTTTATGAGGCGAGCCTTACAGTGGGTGGCTGGATTAATTTTGACCATCTGGGATTCCTTAACCTTCACTCAATGCACGGTACATGTGCATTTATGCATTTCGCCCCGTATAAATGCGGCGCGGAATTCAGAACAGAAAAGCATTTTCAAAAATAATGGTGCAAAATCTTCTACGTGCGTAATGCATGTCGCATTTAATGTATGATGTGCGCATGACATCTTCAAGTGAATGCAGGAAGCGCCGTGATGCGTGTAAGGCTAACTTGCCACGTCGAAGAAATCGTCGCATCTGATTCGAGGCTTAGGTTAGGGATGCAGCCTGTAATAAAACGACGCGCAACTGTTTTTTTTTTCTAACAGTTGAAGTAGCACACGATCAGGTGTTAACTCGTGTGGCACTTTAACGTCACTTCCTGTTTTCGAAAATGCTCGTAATTATGTTCCACCCACATGCGCAGATATCAGCATCGTCGGATACTCTTTGCCATCGGCGAACATGGCCTGGCTGTACCTTTCCGAAGACGCGTCCCCCCACAGATGATCGACCAGGACCCTGGAGCGGAGTCGTTTCATCTGTACTTCTGGGTCTACCTCGCGGGCTGCGCGATCTCCTGTGCTGCTTTGGCAGCAGAGCTGCTCTGCGGGTTGAAACGCCGACCGAGAGTGGGTGACATACGCAACCCCAATCGTTAGCGATTGTCTCGGGACGACGCTGCTCGCGATAGAAAGAGCAAAGAAAGAAACAATAGAAGACATTAAAACACATCATTATGCACATAGAGAGCGATTTAGACGACATTGTCGAAACTTTAGGCTCGAGAACAGTGAAATTCTACAAAGTTCGGGAAAAGATAATGATGCGTTGGTGAAGCGAAAATGCAACCAATCACGCTGCGTTTTACAGCGAAGCTGTCAGCCTCTAATTGGGCGAAATTCTTCGAGCCTGCGTGCGCCGTAATCGCACATATATGCGGGCCGATCCCGGAGACTGCATAGAAGCGCAAATGGTATACTCCTCTCAACAGGCATCACGTGATGTCGTTAGGTGACATCATCGCATCACGTCATCTGATTACGTGATCACGCGATATTGTCACACGACGATGACGGTATTGTCGTACATTCGGTTTGTAAGTATGTTTGCATGTTCGTTATCTTCGGTTTGTAAGTCGTACTATCACATTTCCGGTTGTCGGAGGGCCTCTGAGAATGAGGATGTATGCTCCTCTTCCGAATGTGTGCGTGCATGCGTGATTTCCGTGCGCGCACAATGTATCCGTGCGTGATGAGATCGCGCTTTAACCGTTGCATCTGTCATGCACTGTGTGCTGCAATCGTAATCGACATTATGGCCAACCGTGTCAAAGAACCGCACCTCCACCTAAAGGCTGCGGCCTCTCGGTCAGACCTCAAACGGAAGCTGGAAACGGGCTTTTTCTTTGAAATTCCGCGTAACAAACTGTGTTTTCTCCTGTATTCAAATTACAGTCCGAGGCTATCATGTCTAGCTTATAAGTCGGAATCGACAAATTTTCTGCCGAAAATTACTTTCCAAAATTGCATTAGCTCAAAAAGACAATTCCGCTTGGCGGAGAGCCTAGAGGAACTAGCACGTATGCTGCACTTCCACACATGTGCTTGCGCGCGTGAAGTACGTTGCTTGTGCTTGTGAATATTGTTTAACGTGGTCGAACGTCGGCAACAGCTCCCCTGTACACCGACTTTCACTGGGTGGAAAAGAGGCAGATTTTTGTAGTTGGCCGCACACATTTGATTTTGCTATTTTGGTGTTCTGCGCTGCTGTTGCAACACGAAAAAAGATTTTTTCAACATTAAGGCGGTCATAACCTGGAGAACGTTCCAGCGGAACCGGTACTTTGCACGATGGTAAGGTGAACGGGCCGAAAACGGAGAGGAGGATTAGGCGTTAAAAACAAATGGCGCATTGAACGGGCACTCGCATTCACCCCTGATAAGTGCACACGAAAGCCTCTGATATAGATGTTTAATTATGCACAAACACGATGTTTGCACAAGCACGGCAACCAGTATTACATTTATAATAAGCAAGCGTGATATTGTTCACACATGTATGTCACATTGGTACACACACCGGCTTGTCTATGCAAG
Organism: Dermacentor variabilis; assembly: GCF_050947875.1. Lineage (NCBI taxonomy): Eukaryota > Metazoa > Arthropoda > Arachnida > Ixodida > Ixodidae > Dermacentor > Dermacentor variabilis. The sequence goes on along the minus strand of NC_134575.1, from coordinate 44,884,700 downwards.
CCTCAATATGTGTTTTCCACCCGCGGGTGATGCTCAACGTCTCCCCAGGCACCCAGAAATGTTTCCTTCAGCACTGGGAGTCGAATAAATGCTCAGTGTTTACGTTTTCTACGCTTAGTTTACGCGCATGAGGTCATTGTGAATTTCTGCGGTGCTCAGAACGAGCTCAAATCAAGACTGTAACCATCTGCAATATTGTGTGAGGTGACAGCATATTACAGTGTATATTATGCACCATACCACCGTTTCTGTAGAATCACTCCTGGTGTTCACGGATCAACACTCGTTTATGAAACCCTAAAGCCGAGTTGAGAAACCGGAGCTGGTGATTAGAGTCCCCACGGTGTTCTTCCATAGCTGTCCTGGTACAGCACGAGAAATTGGCGATGTCGCTTGTTCAGAAGAACGTGATCTTTGTAGACGTTCACATTCGTGTGCGCCATGTGTATTTTTCTGTTTCAGTGTTTTTGTTGCCTGCCGAAATCGACAGTCTTTTTGACAGTATCGCGTGTGAGCCTTTTGATTAGGCAAATTTTGGCAGGTGTACTTACGAGTACGTTGGTGACGTACTGTTCCTTTTTTACAATTGTAAAGGCAAAGCAGGAGTCTGAGTACGAAGATCGGATATACAATGACGCCTACGAAAAATATTCTCAGTTTTACCCGAAGGCGAAGCACCGAGGACGAAAGCATGGTTTAGCGTTGCACTGAAAGCGTATCAGGAGGTTGGCGTGATGTGCGTGCTGTTGTGTTGCAGTTCTCGGACCTAGATGGCGCACGAGATGTGGTTAACGGAAACACACAAACGCTGCTCTGCGTCGTGGGCTCTTTGAGTTTGAAGGTCAGATTTATTGAACCAGGCGTTTTCTGGATTTGTACCTGGAGTATTAGACCTAACGCTCTAAACGCTGTCGCCAAAAGTGCGCAGATATCCGGTAACATCGCTCCCTCGGCCATCTTGCTGACGGTATAGTTGCGAGTTGATGGAATGTTGCAATGCTCGACGATCGTCCCCATGCAGCTGTTCAGGACTCGAAAAATGGAAGAAATTCTTGTGATTGTCATTTACGCAACTCTTCGAGAGGCTTGCCCTTTTTGAAACCATCTTTGTCTATTTTGTTTCCTCGTGTTTCAAAACATTCGGTGACTTTTGCCGAGGTTCTGAGTGAATGAATGGCAGTAATAGGTGTTGCATCTGCACGCTATACTAACATGTGAAACCGGTTTTTGTTTTCTTATCATGAGCCCATGTACCTTTATGTTTAGGAATATCGCGTGGTCTCAGAAGTGTTCCATTTTTTGCTGAATCTGGAAGAATTGCAGGGATAAAATTGTGAAAAGAGCATGTATTGACGCAACAGTGCATCCACTGTACATCTTCGTCTTTTTTTTAACACATCGCAACTGTTCCGATGGGCAACACGTCGTGCGTACTTGAACTCGTGTTTTTCGTTTAATAAAGTCATTGTGCAAGAGCTGCTGCCTTGTCCACATAGGTTACTATAGAGATATGTGCCGCAAACAGTCACGAAGTTTTTGGTTGCTATTGCAGAAAAAATATTTAACCGAGAAATTTTTTTAAAGACGCCAAATTATATTGTTATAACACAGCAGTCATATATACGACATCGAAACAGATTGTCGTTGTGTTAGGCTAAACAGATATTATTCAATACATATTCCGTGTGGAAGTTAGCATAAGCCAGGAGAACAAATACAAACGAAAAGTGACACAGATATAGTTTTTCAGGTGGAGGGTCAGGGCGTGGTGGCTATTTTTCGAGCTGTTATATAGAGACGAGGGTGAAAGTCTAAACATAAATTCTTTAGTGTTATATGCTTGCAGCAGTAACCGCCCTCCCGTCGTGAGTGTCGACAACCACTTAGGTGGCGGATTTGATTTTAGACACTGAATCCGTTGTACCTCTGTTGTAAAACCTGTTGTAATCTCTTGTAAAATAAAAAGTCCTTAGTCACTGCTGCCGGTGTTGTTATGTGTCTAACGCTTGCCTCGGAACTTGACGTTGCCAGTTTCAGCGCCTTCATTTTATTATTTCTTCCCGAGAGTGCAATCGAACTCTAGCCACATTTTTCTCCTGAAGCCCTTAGCTACGATGAGCGTCACTTCTCGAGGCGTCAAGGCCCCTGCTGACCGCTACCGGAGATGTAGAAACGTGTCAATGTCACAGCCTTAGCCTTATTGGTGGGGGTGCAGCGTCACATAATAAATTTCCCAAAGGCCGGAAATACGAAGCGGCCGTGCAAGTTCATGGTAGGGCAAAAGGAGACATTAATGCAAAGACCGAAATTTTGGCGATGGTTGACGATTTTAAAGTGTTGAAGAACACCGTCAACGTGACCGAAGTCCCATGCTGGTCGTCCCTTATTGACAAATTGATAGACTTATTGCCGGTAAGCGCAGAACCTCAGACAGAAAGGTTGCGGTTTACGGACGCCCACTATTCACCGGAACGTTGTAGTTTTTACATCAGAGCACGAATCGACATTCACATGGCTTTCACATGGCTTCATGAAAGTCGTTTCTCGAATTTCTCATAGCTCTGGCTTTAGTTCGCACATTGGTCGCACTGTGTGTGCATATCCACAGCCGCCTTCTGTTTAGTGGCGAACGTTGGCAACGCTGCCGGGTTTTCTCTTGTTCATGGTTGGCACGTTATTCGGTCGGTGTCATACAATACCTGAAGCACAGGCGCCCTCTTACCATAGTCTGGATGCTCGGCATGATTTTTCTAGGCAATTACGTGCACAACAGCATCACGATGATTCGTGGTCTTCCCAGTTTTTCGGCTGCCATTAAGAACTGCAGTAGGACTGCAATAGGAACTGCAGCCGCACATAAATACTTGCGCAATGGCTCCGTGTAACACTGTTGTCGGTGCCGACATTTTACTTTTTTTCTCAATACCGAGTTATGAGCCATTATTCCCATTTCTAAGTAAATCGATGCTGTAGTGCATTTACACCCTTGGAGACATTTCACCCTGCCACGCAAAAGGAAAGGCAGGTAGCCACGTGGTGTTCTCGATCTGCCGCATCACTGTGGGGCCTCGTTTCCAGCGACGTCCTCTTCACATATCGCCAACTGTTTGCCATCCATTGGCTAAATCCTGCTACAGCACTTTTGCTCACTTTTTCTGCTGGCAATATTGATAACCATGGTGTCGAGGAAGTTGCACAGACGAGACTTCCATGTTGCCCTACGTCGCATCTCAAAACGAGGAGCAACTTTGAGGCCTTACAAGAAGCGAATTATGTTTCGAGATCATTTGACCATTAAAAAAGAAAATTTTGGGATATTACGTGCCAAAACTATGATCCCAATGACGCATGCCTTATAGCGGGTGGCTCCAAAATAATTTGCTTCTCTGTTAACGAAGTTATCTCTTTCTGAGCTTAAATCAGTACCTAAAGTAGCGATAAAAATTTCGACGATTACGGAGTATGACAAATGGCTACCGCTCGAGAGATTTCCTGTACCTGTAAGGGCGCCCACTTGCAGAAAGAGAAGACCACCTTCGGCAAAAAAAAAAATAAAAGAAATGGGTTGCGTCATGAGAAGAACTTCGTTCGTCCTGTTTATGAAAAAGGACATGATGAAATACTAAGCAAGCAAAGGAATTAGCTTTAGAAACCCAAACACCATTTTACAGACGATGTGTTTTGTTCATTCCAAGATGTGCCGTTTACCGCCGGATCGGAGGATATTTTCATTGTGAAATGAAACTACTGTCGAACACAAATGTTGATGATACTCATGTTTTTTTAATCCATCGCCCACGTGTCGTAGGTACATTACTGGGCATCCTGAAAACAATATGCCCAGGTAGAATGTACATCCTGGAATCTACCTCAAGCCAAGCATTCACGTAGCGGTAGCAAAATGCTCTAACACTGAACGCGACGCCTACTATTGCGTTTATTTTCGTCGCTTGCAGCGTGTGTAGTTATTTAAAGCGTGTGTCCCGCACATGTCACAACCGTCACTTCATTTGGCGTTTATGTTTGCTGCACTGCACCGTTCGCAAGCTCTAGCGAAATGCAACTACAAGATCGGACAGATGCGTCGTGTGATTATCCTACGCAGCGGTGCCACATGGATGAATGCACTCTGTGATGGTTGTTGAGGGCGTTACAATGTAAGGTGTTTGCACAGAGAAGTACAGCACGGACGTAATTTCGTTCAAGTACTGTAAACCCCCGGCATCATAGCTGTATCACTCCCTCTTTAGAAACTGTGTTTGTTAATGCACATTGATCTTTCACTTGTTTTATTTTCTTTTATTGAACTGCCGAGGTGCGACAATTGAGCGCAAAGTGAACACAAAGCCGGCCACCCGTAAATGGTGCCTACTGGAAAATGCACAGCTACACACCCAAATTGCTGCCTTGCATCACTCAAAGTCTCGAAGTAGAAAATTCTAGGTAGATCACGCGAACTAAAACTTAGGGCGCGGAACAATGCGGACCTTGCACTTTATGTGAAAGGAGCGCTATGAATGAACCGAAAATGCTTTGAGCGCGCAAACTACCATGCTTGCTTTATCTCCGTTACGACTTCATCTTGCGCAACAATACGAGGGTGGCAACCTTTCAGACTCAGTGCACACTACTCTGTGAACCTACGCTACCATGTAAACTACACCGACGACTTCTGGTACCACTAGCACGAACGGTTTCTTTTTTCTGTCGCAACACTCCAGACCCTGTTTCGTGAGACTGCTTCGTGCAGTACATCCGGTCGGCTCTGCGAGCTTCGTCTGTTATGTCTGCGAGCTGTATTTATCTACTTTTAGTACCTGCAGCGCCCGAAGGCATTTTTGCAGGAGGGAATACACAGTGTTATATAAGCTCCATAAAACAGAGAACTGGTCAAACAAAAATAGCACAGCAATATAAAGATTCACGCCACTATAATTTCAACAGAAATGCTCTGAACAATGCTTGAGTGCGACAATCAGCAATTTCCTTTGGTAGCTGATTCGCCTGTGATATTGCGTGTGAAGAAAGCAAGGGCTTGAAGACGTTTGTTCTATATATAATGCCGTCGATAGGGATATGAGATGTTTTATTTTTCTGCCTAGTCTTAGCAGGATACAGTTGTTGAGCACTACGATTTTGCACTATTCGACGATGATCACATTGACGCTGCTCTTCGGGAATCTTACTTTTGCATGGTCTGTCCATAGCGATCTTGCAATGAGCTGAATGAGTTGCTAGGTACGTCATCCTTTGAAATGTGCAGTTTGGGGACGTCATTCACTGATTCGTATGCTGTTGCTGCCCCTTTACCACCGGGCCAGCTTGTGCAATCCTAATCTTTACCGGAAAACACACGCGATGAGAAGGAATGTGCCTTGCAATGTTCACAGGCACCTTATCATCCATCATGCGGTTTTGACGCTTGTTTTGTGCTATTCTTTATTGAAAAGAATACTGAGCCGTGTGTTGCATGCCTGATTTCTAAGTTTATACGCACTTTTTATCGGTTGAATATTTATTTTTTGCTAACGGTCACGGAAAGTGCCGACCAACTAGAGGCAAACAGCTTCAGTGTAAAAAAAGTTGAGTAGGCCCATAGAGATACATTGCGCTCCATAGATAATGTGTGGGGAAGTTTAAATTAGGGGTGAGCCAACTGAAATTGGGGATTGGCCAACTTGAAATTCGGGGGTGGGTAAACTTGAAATTTGGGGTTGGGGCAACTGAAATTTAGGGCTGGGCCAAGTAAAATTTAGGGGTGGGCCTACTTCAAATTCTGGGTTGCGTCAACTTGAAAGTACGGCGTGGGGGTGGGCAAACTGAAATTTTGGGTTGTGTCAAATTACAATTGGGGTGGGCCAACTTTGATTTGGTTGTGACGAACTTATAATTTGGGGGTGGGCCAACTTGAAGTTTGGGGTTGGCACAACTGAAATGTGCGTTTGGAACAACTAGAAATTTGAGGGCGGACCTACTTAAATTGGGGGGTGGACCAAGTTGAGCTTTGGGGTGGCGCGATATCCAATCAAACGATGCTGATCGTTTATCGAGTTATGAACATCTTGCTTGGGGTTGTTTTCATTGGGCATTAGCGAGGCGCGGTTAGAATACAGGCGAGAGCTTGCGCGTACAAGGAACGCGCGCAAAACACAGGCTTGCAGAGCCACAGCGACGATGACATAGCAACACTACGATGCACTGCCCCCTCGGGCAACAAGTCACGCGCTACTGTGGGAGCTGGCGAGAACATGAGACAGCGAGAAAATCTGACAATTGTCTACTAAACCCTAAGCATTCTTTGCCACCGAAAACGTCATGAGTAGATGCGCCTGCGCTAGGAAATGCAAGTGAGCAAAAGTAAGGAAAATCAAACTCACAGCCTAGCTTATGCGTTTGTAGACAATTCTCAGAATTTCTGCAGTTCTTAATACTTGGTGATATATGTGCTTTGGCTCCACCCATTAGAGGCGTCTTAGTGAAAGCTTGCCTGAAGCTATGCCGCATACTAATCGGCATATGTGCACTCGCGTGTGGCGGCTACTAATAGAATAAAGGCAATGCAATACGGCGCTTCTTCGTGTCGTCTGCTCAGTGTTACGTCTGTTCGTATTCGTCTGGGTCCCACGGCCACTTTTACATAGTTGCTGTGCCACGTTATTGAAGACACGTGATTTTTCATTCTTGTATGCTCTTGAGTATATATGTCGTTGCTCGTGCTTATTTTTCCCCAGACATGCTCGCACATGCTTACAAAGAAGGCCATGAGCAGCCATTGTCTGTTCCTTGAGAACGAAACAGAAGTTCTTCCTAGCATTCATTAGTTCGCTCATTCGCGCCTCTTAGTTGGTTCGCGTCGTCGGAGGGGTGTGAAGAAACTTCTAAATTTAGCCTCATTCCTTTCGTCAACGGGCAAGCTTGTGCTGCTCTGAACTCGCTAGGCAACGGGCATCACTACCGAAATAACTTTTGGTTGTTTTGTTCGCTTCAAACGAAGCACTCTGATTTTCTTTTTTTGGCCTGCCATAATTTCCTCAATTTTTCTTGCCGAAACTTACCACTCAGGCAACGAGGTCAACAGACGTCGACAGCACAACGAGCTCGGGGAAAACCAGCGCGAATCCTCCGCAGAAAACGGTTGACGAGGCGCGCCTTCAACAGCAAGGCCTAGGAACGCAACACGCAACGGAAACTGACACAACGACTCACACCCCATCGCGGTAAGGGAATAGAAAACACTGATACCGCAATGACACGGCTCAAACTGAAAAGAAGTGCTTTCGTAAGTCAAGTTACTAACCTGATTTCTGCCGCTGACTTATCCTTAAGGAGTGATGCAGACTAAGGAGCTCTTGATGTGTTGTCTGGCTTAGCGCCCGCCAAATACAGCTTAAGAAGGTGCACGCCGCCATCGAGCCTTTAATGCAAGACCAAGACGCAGAGCAAAGTTACGTGCGGACCATAGAATACAAACGACCGTATCGTCGCACACACGGCAAAGCTCCGCCAGGAATCAGAAAAAGACCTGCGAACAAAAGAAGCAGGAACGGCGGCGACGCGGGCGCAGACCGATGACCCTCCGGCGGGGGCAAAGTCCAAAATGAAACTGCCCAAGCTCGAGTTACAGTGATTTAGCGGCTCCACCACGGAGTGTCAGTCCTTCTGGGAGCAGGTCGAGCAAGCGGCCTCCTTAACGCCGACATGTTTGTGTACTTGTGATCGGTGCTTGCGGGAAAAGTCGCAGCGGCCATTCCCGGCATTCCAGCGACTGGGGCAAAATGGACTCAAGGTTCCTACCGGCCGGCTAAGTGTACAAGTCGTGCTGATTAGATCAAGAGGCAGACTGTTTATCACGCTATCCAGTGGACGAACCACCCGCCGATGCTGACCCCGATGCCGACGTTTGCGTTTTCTTTGTTTCTCAGCTGCTACACGTTGCCGACAATCAACGCCGTGATGCCGCCTTGCGTGCCATCATTGATGGATTAGAATCTCCGTCTTGTGATTCGTCCCTTCAGCTGTTTGTTCTCCGGGATGTTGTATTATATCTCCACAATGTATGGCCCGATGGTCCTACCTCACTCTTCGTCATTCCTAAGCACCTCCGGTCAGCTGTTCTCCAGGAACTTCATGCTTTACCAAGGGCCGGTCACTTTGGCGTCTCCCGCACCTACGACTGGATTCACCGACGCTTCTTTTGGCCAGGCCTTGCCCGCTTTGTCCGGAAATACGTTGCGGCGTGTGAGAAATGCCAGTGCCGAAAAACACCATCCACGATCCCTGCGGGGTGTCTTCAACCGCTCGACATTCCTTCGGAGCCGTTCTTTCGCGTTCGCTTGGACCTATTGACCTTTTCCACCTATCCACATCTGGCAACAAGTGGGTCGCTGTGGCGACAGATTACACCACGCGGTACGCCATCACCACATCACTTCCAACAAGGTGCGCCACAGATGTCGCCGATTTTCTTTTACGCGACGTGATTCTGCAGCATGGCACTCCACACCAATCGCTCACTGACCGTGGTCGGACATTTCTTTCTAAAGTCATCGCCGGCATCGTGCAGTCCTGCTCAACCAAGCACAAGCTCACTACGTCTTACCATGCACAGACTAATGGTTCCATGAAGCGTCTGAATGGCACCCTAACAGACATGCTTCCAAAGTATGCCTCGTCCGATCATACTGATTTCTAGCTTGCCCTACCCTATGTCAATTTTGCGCATAACTCTCCGCGTCACGACACTGACGGTTATTCCCCGTCCTTTCTGTTGTTCAGCCGAGAACCTACATTGCTGGACGCATCCCTCCCATCCGCCGCAGCGGAGACCAGCGAGTATGCACTTGATGCCATCACCAGGGCAGCCCAAGCACGCAATATTGCCCGCGCTCGCCTTCTGACCTCGCAAGGGAAGCAACGGCGTTTGTACGATCGCCAACATAGAGATGTACACTTTTAAGTTGGATCTCCAGTACTCCTGTGGTCCCCTACTCGTCAAGCTGGCTTGTCAGAAAAACTCCTGTCTCGGTACACACACAGGCCCTTATCGAGTGCTGCGTGCGTGACTCGAGTCACGGCACGCAATTTTCTCAGGCTGATCAATGCCTTCGTACTCTGCCACCTCACGCACACGATTTCTATGCACAACTGGCTCAGAGGTCTTTCCACCTCCTCACCCCAAGTTGAATAGGGCGCAAGCCGTTTCGCTTAGGCTCCTACAGACCAGCACATATCCGTGTCTGTCCGCTCTCCACGAGGCTTACCCCGACGTGTATCGCGACGACGCCTGCCCGTCCTGCGGCCAGACCTCCACTCTACCTCACATGCTCTGGGAGTGCGGGTCGACATACCCCAAGTTCATCAAGGAGGAGTGGGACTCGCTTTTGCGTAGCCCCGCCCTAGAAAAGCAAATCCTGGCCGTCCGGCGTGCCCGCGACCGGGCCGGTGGGCTAGACCTGCCGGTCCCGACGTGGGAATAGCCGGGTGCGCGACGAGTTCGCGTCCTCGCCGGACCTACAATAAAGTTTATTCACTCACTCACTCACTCACTCACTCACTCACTCACTCACTCACTCACTCACTCACTCACTCACTCACTCACTCACTCACTCACTCACTCACTCACTCACTCACTCACTCACTCACTCACTCACTCACTCACTCGAGTGACGTACGAAATCGCCCCAGTGAGTACCAGTGCCTCATCTGCCCCGAATTACACTGACGTTGTGCATGTCGCACGCCTCAAACCATATCGCTCTCCTGTTATCACCAATGTTTAGATGCACCGGGACGGTGCTTGCGCCGCCGGGGATAATGATACATGTATATTGCGTGTTTCTTGCGGCCGATGGAAGCAGGCAACCTGTCGAAGACGTCGAACGCTCTCTGGCTGTCGAACTGTCGGCTGAACTGGCTAGCGCTGCATTATCCTTTGTAAATACATTTTGTAAATAGTCTCCAGTTCTTATTCCTTCGTTCACGTAACAATATATTATGCCATAAACCAGCCATCTTCGGCGTATTTATTCCGTGCGCAAATCGCTGTGTACGCCTAGGCTGGCAATACGCCTACTCGTGTAGGCGTTTTCGTAAACATAGAAGTACCTAGATGTTTGATAAGTACCGGAGAGCTTTTAGTGCTTTACAAACAAGTCTATGATATATCCAATCCCGAAGTGCCGTGGTGCCGTGGTGGCATCGCTTTCGAGAATTTCCAAATGGCGCCCTGCTGTAACTAGAGAACTGTGCTTGGAGGCACTAGGTTGTGAGCCCCTGTGTGTTATTCCACGAGGTGCACGCCGTGTCCATAGCGAATTACATGCACGTATTACTCTGTCTTCTGGCTGTCGATGGTAAAGCTCTAGCTCTGGCGGATACACACAAAGGCGCTGGCATACCGTGGACATTGGTGATGTGAGCGATGTGGCTAGTCTTAATGGTGTCGCTTTCTAAAGAACCCAAAAGAAATAAACTGTGGTGGAAGAGGTTGGTAAGGAATCTCACTGGTTGGAGCATAATTCCCGATGGCGTCTTAATCACATCAATCAAGCTCTAAATTTTCATTCTGCGAAAAGCGAGGCATTTATAAATCCTCTTGCAGTAGCCTGTTTTACGAGACTGCTTAGTTGGCTGATCAAGAACAAGACATAACAACCTTTGCTTCAGCTGAAGAAGAGACTACAGCAGCAGGATATAAAGGTCAAAGAAAATTTGACCATGACTGATTGAAACACGCTCTGCATCTTTTGGGGTCGCGACCCAGTAGGTCCGTAAGCGAATGAAGAACTTGTGCACATAATGGTAGAAGCGGCTCTGGAAATTTATGAGACCCAGAAACTCGCGCAACATTCGGAAGGAGGTTGGACAGGGGAATTCCTCGATTGCCCGCACCTGTGATTCCAGTGTTTTGATTCCTTGGGATGAAATGCAATGGCCGAGGAAATTTATGGCTTCAATTCTGAAGATAGATTTCTGAGGCTGAAATCTGATTTCCGAGGATGAAATCATCTCGTGGTTGGCGTCAATGGAAAGAAACATGCCATGAGTAACTACTTAAGAGAAAAAATGAAATCAGGAAAGGAACAATTTATGATAACTCCAAGGGAAGCTCATTACTTCTCGAAGCGAGATCGGGATGCCTTAGAACACGCACCTATAAAGCGAGATGTAAGACGGAAGAAGAAGCATGTGCTTGCTGCGGTAAAGCTAGGAAAACTATGGAGCATGTTTTATTAGAATGTGAAGACGTCTACCCAGCGGTCGATTTAGGCACCACTGGCCTCCTTGAAGCCCTTGGGTTCAGCGAAAGCAGTGGTAAAGTAAAGATGTCCGCAATAGGCATTAGTAAGAGGCGATTGGAGGATTGGTGGAAGAAAAGTAGGGAAACGACAAAAGGCGGAGACGTACAAAAGTACAGTTCGCAGTAGGGGATCAGAAAATTTGGTTGTGGTAGTTCATAGTGTTTTCCTAATTATTGCTTAACCTAGGTAGGACATTAGGCAGTATAATGGCAAGAGCTTGTTGGCGCAACCTACCGCCCCGTTCCAAAGGGGACGCTCATAACATCCATCCATCCATCCAGCACGGCAGTGGCGGTGCCGTCCGTGCGGGAGAAAGGAAAAAAAAACAGGGCCATGCAATAATATTTGGGGTTTTACGTGCCAAAACCACTTTCTGATTATGAGGCACGCCGTAGTGGAGGACTCCGGAAATTTTGACCACCTGGGGTTCTTTAACGTGCACCTAAATCTAAGCACACGGGTGTTTTCGCACTTCGCCCCCATCGAAATGCGGCCGCCGTGGCCGGGATTCGATCCCGCGACCTCGTGCTCAGCAGCCCAACACCATAGCCACTGAGCAACCACGGCGGGTCAGGGCCATGCACTCTGCGAAAAAGGACGACCAGCGAAGATGCGTATGTGGGCCCCTTAATGGCGAACTGCACCATCGCGGCGGGTCGACCCGGCACTGCACTGTCTTCGGGATCGGCCCACGTATGGGGAATGCTTAACGCCTCCTTCAACTCCTCCGAGGGAACACACGGCCTTGAACTATCATCGGGGATTTTGGGTCTACACACATACACCATCCTGTAGGAACTATTCCTTAGCAGCTTCGCTGTAAAAAAGAACCAGAAGGTTCGCCTTTGCGCATAGCGTTCTCCGCAAGTGTTCCACGGTAAAGATTACGGTTGCATAAGCTGCAATTGCGGGGAGGCGGCAACTGCAGTGTACGAAACTGAGAGTGACGTAACCACGCTTTCGTATGCGAAACAAGAACCCACCTAGCAACCGATTCGTGTTGTGAAAGTGCTATGGGAAGGCCACGTATACTGAGAACTCTTGACCAGTAGCGCGCCTCTGAGGCGCAGCGGTGCATTTCTCTTGTTTCTGGTGCACTCCTTGTAGGTGCACGAAATAGCGGAATAACCCACGTCAGAGGCCGTTGGAACTTATTAAGCTAATACTTAGGTGAAGTGCGTGTGAATTTTCCCATGCGAATAATTCCAAGCTACGTCGCAATGGGTAATCATTCTCGTTGTCGTTCACCGCTTCGCTGTCCACCACTTTCACTGCACGGATTGGACATCAATGTGGTATATATATATATATATATATATATATATATATATATATATATATATATATATACATTGTATGTAGTCTTCAGTGTATAATCCATTATACGAAATACTTTTAGCGAGGTGAAATGAAATAAACCAACCACGCATTGGTACCGTACCGGGAATTCATTTCTTGAACGCTTCTCCTACTTTTGTACCGTCGTCTTTATTTTTGCAAAGTCTGTTCGCTTTTCTCGAAAACACACCGTCTCCATGACACTGGCCCGGATTCCCGGGACCCATGGGCAATGCGCCGTCGCGTTCTCCTGACATGGTACCTGCGCATTGCGCATCGATCGAAAATAATTTGTACGCAATTAAGTTTTTGGGCACGAATTTTTTTTTATTTTGACAAATCTCTCTCTTTATTTTGCCCACTATCCCCTGAGAGGTTTTCAAATACATCTTAAAATCATTCTTTGCATGGTACTCCGACATTCGTATCTCTAAAGATTTACTTTGCTTCATTTTTCCCCCTTTGGCGGTGTTTGCATTTCGGTAAAGGTTTCGTCTAAGATATTGATTTATTTTTCCCCCCTTTCAATATTTTGTAAACTCCTAGACTCATATCACTGTGCTGCGGCTCGTCGCCCTTGGGTGTTTCCAATTTTTCTATATTCTCTGAAATATCGCTCGACTTTCTTGACGAATGCATTAGCCGGGTTTGTGCTCCGTGCCAGTGTTTGATCAGCATTGAGTACCCTTCCGCCCAGGTTGTTCTTTACAGTCATTCTGTACCTTTGAATGCGACTACTGCATCGATCTGAACAATGTTTGCTGCCGAACAACAGCGCTTTTCTTACTTTGTAGCCAGCTTAGAAGCGAAGGAGCTAGCGTTGTTTTGAACAGACGTGGCTCGCGTTCAAAAATTCGAATAAGAGCTCGCCGATCTGTTCCACTGTGAGACGAGAAATCTCCTTCCGTCGTTTCTTGGCGGTTTGAACCTTTTCGTATCACTTCGGTGGCTCCGTGCAAGAAAATACCCACTGTGGAAGAAACAGAAGAAATCAGGTAACTTATGATACAAGCAACATGCAGCGGCTTGGCCGGTCGTTTATTTTTCTAACCCGCCAGTTAAGGTTTGTTCTTCGCCCTACTTACTTTTCAAGTGTAGCGTTCCTAGGGTTTGAAGCAAGTGAGCTTCAATTCATCGAAACGGTTTAGCTCAAGCTGCGGTTTTCGCTTCCACGTGAGACGATTTGCGGAAACGTTTCATCAAGGCATTCGATATTTGGGCATGTTGGCGAACAAGGCTTCTTACACTTTATCGACAGTTCGTTTTTGAGCAAAGTGAAAAGAAAGGAGTGCGTCAAAATACGTTTGAAATGGTGCTCACACGGTCGATCGAACCGCGGTGGCGCTTGCAGAGCCCGAATCAGGTGATCCTCTCATTCCTTGCTGGGGAGGTCTTATCGTGCGTGAGACGCAATTGTCAACATCTCGAAAGGCTTATCTGCAGCTTTCCGAATACACGCAAACTGCGTCAAGCAGCAAGCCACACGGCGATTTCGCATGCACTTGCGGGCTGCTTTCACGCTCGGAGAAACACTTTTATGAATCACGTACTGAGCAACAGAAAGCTGTGTCGGAAGTCTTTTCATGTTGCTCTACAATTTTCTCATTGACACTATTAATCTAATGTTAATATTTGGAAAGTTGAATAATTAAGGCTCATTATGTCACTAGGCGGAATGCAAAAAGAATCTCCAAGCGACGGCAAGCAACGTTAGCTTGCTTCGGTACAGCTACGTGACATTTTCCTATTTGTTAAATCTTGTTGCACGTTATTTGGGACACCCTGTATATGCGATTCGTTTCAGGCTCGTTGGTCAATTGTATTCCTATCCCGCGTTTCCTACACTCGCTGATTGTTTGTCTCCACACAGCACACCCGCCGCAGTAGCATAGTGGCTTCTGCGTTGCCCTCTAAGCCCGAGGAATCGGGACCGAACCTCGGCCTCGGCGGCGGAATTTTGATGAGGGCGACATCTACAACATCCGTGCACCATGCATTGGGCGGGCGTTAAAGAACCCCACGTGGTCGAAAATAATCCGGTGTCGCTCACTGCGGTGTGCCTCATAATCATATCCTGTTTTTAGCACGCAAAAGATCGAAAATCATTTTCTAACACACTTTATAATTTATAGTGACTTTTTCCTTTACAATGCATCCTGCTTTCCTATTTGCCTTAATCTATGCCTGCCTCTGACAAGTAGTCGCCACCAGTCCAAACTGTCGGCAGTTTTGATATAAATTCATAATCATCACCATCATCATTATCAGCAGTCTAAGAAATCAACAAAATCCCAATAAAGAAAGGCGTCAGACAGGGAGATACGGTCTCTCCAATGCTATTCACAGCATGTTTACAGGAGGTATTCAGAGACCTGGAGTGGGATGAATTGGGGATAAAAGTCGATGGAGAATACCTTAGCAACTTGAGATTCGCTGGTGATATTGCCTTTGCAGTGCATGCTCACTGACCTGGAGAGGCAAAGTAGAAGGGTGGGTCTGAAAATTAATCTGCAGAAAACTAAAGTAATGTTTAACAGTCTCGGAAGAGAAGAGCAGTTTACGATAGGTAGCGAGGTACTGGAAGTGGTAAGGGAATACATCTACTTAGGGCAGGTAGTGAACACGGATCCGGATCATGAGACTGAAGTAACCAGAAGAATAAGGATGGGCTGGGAGGCGTTTGGAAGGCATTCTCAAATCATGAACAGCAGGTTGCCACTATCCCTCAAGAGAAAAGTCTATAACAGCTTTGTCTTACCAGTACTCACGTATGGGGCAGAAACCTGGAGGCTTACGAAAAGGGTTCTGCTGAAATTGAGGACGACGCAACGAGCTATGAAAAGAAGAATGATGGGTGTAACTTTAACTGATAAGAAAAGAGCAGATTGGGTGAGGGAACAAACGCGGGTAAATGACATCTTAGTTGAAATCAAGAAAAAGAAATGGGGGGCATGGGCCGGACATGTAATGAGGAGGGAAGATAACCGATGGTCATTAAGGGTTACAGACTGGATTCCAAGGGATGGGAAGCGTAGCAGGGGGCGGCAGAAAGTTAGGTGGGCGGATGAGATTAAGAAGTTTGCAGGGACATGTCCACAATTAGTACATGATCGGGGTAGTTGGAGAAGTATGGGAGAGGCCTTTGCCCTGCAGTGGGCGTAACCAGGCTGATGATGATGATGATGATGGTGATGATGATGATGATGATGATGATGATGACCTTAATTTCCACTGCAGGACGAAGGTCTCTGCCAGCGATCTCCAATTACCCCTGTCTTGCACTATCTGGTTCCAACTTGCGTCTGCAAATTTCAGAATTTCATCTAATTTCATATAATTTACTAATACCTAATCAGTTCTTTTGCCGGCGAAAGCCCACGAAGCAGTGGCATGCGTGCAGACCTGTCCAAGTCAAACTTCACTCGCTCACTGAATTCTGTGATGTCACGGCTGAAGCTAGCGAACCTTTCACACTGTCGGTAATACACCAGAGCTATATTAGAACGCGGACGCGCAGAAGGCGATGCTGGCCCCCCTCCCCCCCTAATGAAATGAAATGAAAAGTGCGAAGTGAGTAAAATGAGAATTGGCGGATATTGAAACTGGAAACCTCTGGCTGGAGTGGGAAAGAAAAAGAGACGAAGAGATGAAAGGCCGACTGTAACCATAGAAGCTTCAATAACGACACACACAGACGATACAGAGAGACACGCTCGAGGTGAAAGGAAATTGGTATTTTTTCGGCTGTAGTTTGGCAACTCCATTGGCGAACCACCAAAAACGTACACCCGGCATGTGCTGTGGGGTCTGGCAATGTTGCCACGCTATATTTGCTGATTTGAAAGCTCAGCCAAGTAACGCCGAACAAACGAACGGGCTCGGGTGTAAACCCAGACTCCTGTCCGAAGCTCGTTTATCGCTTGGCCGAGAGGGACACCTTGGCGAATTGCGCAAGCAACACCTTTTATCTCTTCCAATGTATCTGTCACGTGGCTGCACGAGTGCATGGTTTGGATTCCGTCTGTCTGTTTTTCTTTACGTTCCTTTGGGAGTGAGAAATTTCCGGGAAGGAATGTAGTCGACTGTGGGTAGGTTAGGTTCGCGTTTGTTGCTGTTGTTTTTATTACATTATTTGTGGTGAGGTCTGCAACATATCCAAGCAAACGGTAGTTTCCAATTTCAGTGCGTATTCTCTTTCAACTTGGTTACAGCGAGAAAGGTTTGTAATGGAACCTAATACACTACATGGACAGGTAGAATTCTTTCCAATGTTACGGGCTGCCTAACTGCGTAAACTGAAGGCTTCCCACCGGTGCTCGTTACACGAAGGAAAACCTAGGGGCTCGATTGCTATACACGAAAGGCAGATGTACAAACACGAATTTATCACGCATAAGCTTGTAATTCGTTATCACCTAGCCTGCTAATGTATGTTATCAATGCCTTTCCTATTAGCATCCTTGTATACAGCTCCTTAATCTTCTCTATATACCTTTTATCGGTGCTGCTTATGCATGTAATGGATCCGGTGGTAACAGCCTTCTTTCCTGCTTTTTTTCCCCCCAATACTCTAAACGTCTCTTGCTTATCTCGACTGCTGACCGGTTGATACCTCCGTATAGTTTAAATCCCAGCGCTTCTGGAAGTTGTATGTGCGTTACTTACTGGTCTCGCTGGGTGAATCCCTTCACATTCTATTAAGGTGTGCGGAGTTGTCTCCGGATTTCTGCTGCAGTACGCACACGCCTCATCTTACACATGCACATGGCAATGCACATACGCATGGCACGTGCAACTGCTACATAACGTGCTACCTGGTGCAATAATAGGCAACTAAAATGTAAAGGGCGCACGTATCGACGGTACGCGGCGCGCATCTCACATTGCAAGTGGCACGATACAATGCTAATGAAGAAGAAGAGGATGAATATTGGCATCCATTTTGAAACGGGGCGATGACATTCACCTAGCCAGCAGGTTTTAATCCCGTATGCCATTGTTGTTTTTCATTATACAAATTTTTATACATCTCCATAATCGTCCCTTCCTCAAGACTTCTCTATCCACCTTGTACCGCTACCTTTGCAAATGCGACATAGCGTGTCACCTAGTGTAATATGCAATTGCAGTAGAAATGGCGCACGCATACAGGGTGTATCACATAACTGACTCAAACATTATAAATATGAAAATACCACGTAGCTGAAAAGAACTAAAGCAATGTTGTTGGTCGTCAGTTGCACATATATTATTTTTTAAATTCCGCCTAATTAGATAATTGGACTTGACTAATTAACCAGCTTCTCAAACGTTATAATTAGTTGAGAAGTGTGAAAGAAAAAAATTATAGAGAAACATGAAAAACTGATGATACAGCTTTCTGTTGCTCGATAGGTGCTGCATGCAAGTGTTTTTCCGAACGTGAAAGAAGCCCGCAAACACAAGCAAAAATCTCGCACTGCTGGTGACGCGATCGAGGCCCTTTGCATGTATTCGCGGGTTTCTTTCACATTGAGTAAAATACCATTATAGAGCACGCATTGAGAAACAGGAACGTGCATGGGGAGTTTTTCATTCAAATTTGTCATTGGCACTTTGCGTCTAAATATTGACATGTGGTCTAGTTTATCGAATGATCGCGTTTATTCGTCGAACAAATGGTATCGCACAGCGCAGGACGCGCCTGCAAGTATTGGAAGTTTCTCGAATGTTATCGATGGTTCTATCCGCTGTCTGTTGTCGCCAATCTTGTGCAATCTGATTGCATGTATAAGCGACGCGAATGGTTTATAACTTTTTGCAAGACACGCGGGAACCAGCGAATACTCTGGAACGTTCTATGACTCATGTATAAAAGCTGACGTTCTTCACCTGCTGATCAGATTTTCTACGATAGGCGACTGTGTTTGCCGCTATCGTTGTGCTTTGAGTGTAGCCTGTTTTTGAGGCCACAGGTTCGCGCAGTAAAACACCAGCTTCGCTCTTCACAGTTTTGCTGCTTTCTTTGCCGTCACAACCACAGATACCCTCTGGCATTCCTCCTTCAAGGCAACGCCGCGTCCAGATCATCTGGGCCCCTGCTCACTCGGGTCTGGCTGGAAACGAAGGCGCGCACAATATTGCCCGAGCACTCGCACACCGGGCTCATCGTCCTTCTCCTGAGTCTCCAGGTCTTGACCAGCCCTCTGTTCTGCATTACGGTCACGCATGGGACAGAATGGTCGCGTTCAGGGAAGTCCTCCTCCACTGCAGCAGAAAGCGGTTGCGCTATCCCCCCCCCCCAAACGCTGAATAAATCTCAATTGGCGACTACTTGAGACGCGCACTTTCCCGAACCCCGTGCTATGCAACCGCTTTACCCCGATGCATACTCCCCACTCTGCAAAGCGTGCGAGGCCCGCGCTGACCTCGATCACATTATCCGGCAGTGTCCCAAAGCCTCACCCACCAACACCTACCGCACTAACACTACACGCATCATAACTAAGGCCGAGCAGTGGGAGACTTTGCTGGTCAACTTGGACGCAGAGGAGCAGCTCTGGCCTTCCGAATGGCCGAAGACGCCGCCAGAAAGTAAGGACTGGCCGCCGTCTGAGGAAAGAGGGGACTGGGCATAGTATGCCGACCGCCGCCACCCCTGGACCCCATCAAGGACACAGTAAAGTTATATCTCTCTCTCGCCGTCAGTACCACCAGGTGGAGGTGCTAGTTCTTTAATCTACCGGAGGCACTCGACACGCCGCGATCCAAGCCCGGCCCACAAACACAACAACAACGTCGTTCTGGATCATTGAGGAAGCCGCCGACTGCAACAGCTGGCCCCGCAGCACGGACTACTACCTGAGATGAATAAGAAGGTTGTGGCCAAGACAGAGGCAGTGGCGGCCCCAGAGTCTACCATTCTGCTGCAACAACCTCAGGACCCACCAACGTTCCATGGATCATCGACTGAAGAACCAGAATCCTGGCTGGAGACGTAAGAACGAATCCCGAGTTCCAACAACTGAGACTCCGACGACAAGCTGCGGCATGTATACTTCGTCTAGGAAGACGCCGCCAGAACGTGGTTTGAGAACTGGGAGTCGACCCTGACAACATGGAACCTGTTCCGTAGCGGCTTCCTGCTGACCTTTACGAGCGTCGCGCGCAAGGAAAGGGCGCAGCTACGCTAGAAGACCGAGTACAACGACCCAACGAGAACATTGCGATCTTCACCGAGGAGATGACGCGCCTGTTCCGCCACGCTGACCTGGATATGCCTCTAAAGAAAATTCGGTTGCTCATGTGTGGGGTAAAGCAGGAGCTCTTCGCCGGATGGATACCCAACCCGCTCAGGACTGTTGCTGAATTTGTTTCCGAATCCACAACCATTGAGAAGACGCTCGATATGCAGACAAGGCAATATAGCCGCCGAAACTACACGGATGCACAAACACTCGGTAGTGACAACATGCGAGAGACCATCGAAAGGTCGTTCGTGAGGACTGCAGAAGCTCTCCCCATGTTCCAACCTCAAGTGGCCTCAATCACCGGCATCGTTCGTCAAAGAAGAGGCCCAGTGATCACTTGGGGCTACTGAAATGTCGCCGCCATCGTCTCAGCCCCAGCTTGAAGCGATGACATACGCCATCGTCGCCCGTCCCCAAATCCCGCCTCCGCATCCTCACCAGGTCCCTTTGACACCACCATTCCGTTGCCAGACACCGCCGCCACTGCCAGCGAAACGCCCCGAGGAAGAGAGACGTTTGGCGCAGCCCCGACCACCGCCCGCTGTGCTACCATTGCGGCGACGCGGGCCATGTGTCTCGAGTCCATCCCGGAGGTGATGGAGTACATGACGATTCCGCGAAAGGTCTGGGGGCATATTTATGCCCCGCCTCTACCCCGCAACGTGGACCTCGACTTCCATAATGGCCACCGGCGGGCCAGTAGTGAAGCCATTTGGCGACTCTACCTCTCGCAAGACGGAGTAGTGTATACAGACGCAGCGAGACACCCTCGCAGCGACCACATGACCGCGGAGGCAGCGCATCGCAACGGACGACTGATAGAACAAACAATTACGGCTGGCCGAGCGGTGGAAGCGGAGGAAACCGCGATTGCCATGGCCATGCATGCGGAAGCGAATACCTTCATATAGGCGTACCGTGGTCCTCACGCGGCGCTCCCTAAGTGGCTGGAAAACCCTCGTGTAGACCCCCGCTCACGCGGCCGTGCCCAGCAAAGCGTCAGCTCAGAGTTTGGCTCGGGATCTCACGCTCCGAGCCTCGTCCGCGGATGCGAACGGTGTGAATGAGGGCGAGATTCACGGGGAACCATGCGAGACTTATCACGAAATAGCTCATAGGCATCGCTTGAGGCATCGCGCGCTCCCACCACCGGCCAAGCGACTCCATAAAACGCAAGCGGTCGCGGTGAGGCGACTCCAGGCAAACACATACCCACACCCAAAGTACATTAACAAAAGCATAGGGGGCAAGGAAAGCGACTTATGTAGGATCTGTTCACAAAGAGGGACACTCACACACATAATGTGGGAATGCGCATCGTTCCCGTTCCCTCATTCCTCCGTCAGCACCGAGACTGGATGGACAACCTGGCTCAGGTCTGGGGACGCCGACCGACAGTTCGAACTAGTGGACTGGGAGAAGTAAGCCAAGCTGGCCCAGGGCCTTACATGAGCGCGATTCCTCAGCCACCTCCCTCTTTCCCCTTTCCGCTTTCAATATATTGAACCACCACCTACCGCCGGTGCTCACACCGCGACTTGGGACTGCGAGGGTTTGCCGTCAATGCGGTGCGTCTACAGTTTGGGGAGCGCCCTCGTGCCATTGCCAGTTACCTCGCCGCCACTGAGTAGAGTTCTCCACGACCTTCCCATTCCCTGTCACCAGGCCGCTACCAGTCGCCGCAACGATGACCATACACTGGCCCACCCCGGGACCGGTCTGCGAGCCCTTATTCGGAAAACTAAAAACAGCAACCGATGAAGGCGCGGTTGCTGCGCGTCGAACAGACGAAGATCCTTCACAGCCGACGAAGACACCGAAAAGAGTATCTCGACGATATATCAACAAGACCCCGCCATTCAATGAAGCCTAGAAGCAAATACGCCGACAAAAGAACACTTCACGGAGCGATGTTCCAACCACAGATCAACACGACGCAGCCGTAATCCGACGCAATGACATAACTGTAATGCAAGACAAAGACAACAAATCAGTGTCATTTCACTCTGAGAAGAAGGATGACCAGCGAAGCTGTTTATGTGGGCCCCTGAATGGCGAACTGCACCGCCGTCGCGGGTCGGCCGCGCATTGCACTATCTTCGGGATCGGCCCACGTGTGAATAGTGCTTAACGCCTGCTTCACCTCTGCTGTGGGTCGGGTGGTCGGTATTGCACCATCTTTGGTATCAGCCCACGCATGGGGAGTGCTTAACGCCTGCTTCACCTCCGCCGCGGGTCGGCCCGGCATTAACCTAACTTCGGGATCGGCACACGTATGGGAAGTTTTTTGCTTACCATGCCAACAAAGACAAGAAATTTTCCTCGGACGCTAGAGGTACACAGCTTCACTATAAAAACAGCCTTCGTCACGCCAGACGGCCTCTCCGAGTTCAAGGTGATGCCATTCAGTCTATATTTGGTGCCTGCAACGTTCCAGCGCGTGATGCACACGGTATTAACAGGGTTGAAGTGGCAGACCTGTCTAGTCTACAGGGATGACGTCATCGGCTTCGCCGGGAATTTCGAAGATAACCTTAGTCGGCTTGCGATAGTAGTACATGTCATCAAGTCAACAAGGCTCACTCTGAAGCCAGAAAAGTTTCGCTTCGCTTACGATGAGCTTATGTTCCGGGGCCACGTCATCAGCAAATCTGGAGTCTGCCCCGACGCGCACAAGACAGCTGCCATCGCAAAGTTCCCGCAGCCCATCGACAAGAAGGCAGTGCGTAGATTCCTTGGCAAGTGTGCCTACTATAGGCGCTTTATGAAGGACTTTTCATGCATCGGGCAGAAGTTAACACACTTAACCAAATTTTATGTCGAGTTGAAGTGTGAAACGCCGCAGGACCGCGCATGTCAAGAACTCAAACGACGCATGCAGTCACCGCCGGTACTGGCGCACTTCGACGAGGACGCCGATACCGAAATCCACATTGACGCCAGTAGCCTAGGCCTCGGTCTCGTCCTAGTGCAGAGGAAAGACGGACTTGAACGGGTGATATCTTATGCTAGCCGGTCTCTGTCAAAAGAGGAAGGCAATTATTCTACGAATAAAAGGAATGCCTCGCCATCATTTGGCCTACAGCGAAATTCCGCACTTGCCTATATGGCTCGGCATTCAAAGTCGTCAGGCAGCATCACACAATGTGTTGGCTAGCTAATTTGAAGGACTCTTAAGGACTGCTGGTGCGGTTGGGCCTCAGACCTCAAGAATCTGACGTCACGGCAAACTACAAGTTCAGACGAAAACACTCTGACGCGGACTGCCGATCACGCGCCCCCATCAATCCCCCGCCGCAAAACGGCGAGGACGATGACCCCTTCCTATAGTAAGCGTGAAGACTTCACTAAACAGCGACGAGCAGATACGGAGCTAAAGAGCCTCGCCAAGTATTTGGAAGGGAATACCGACGTTGTCCATAGTGCATTGACGCGAGCATTGTCTTCATTTTCGCTGCAAAATAGCCTACTCATAAATAACTTTTCACCAGTCGGCGCCACCTACCTTCTTGTTGTTCCCTCAACACTCCGTTCAGAAGTACTGCACGCCCTACATGACGATCCGACCAATGGGTAGCCGAGATTCTCCCGGATGCTATCGAGGATACAAGAAATGCTAGCCGCGCCTGGAATACCAGCCCCGCGACCATGTTTGGGTTTGGACCTAGATACGCCAACGAGGACTTATCGAGAAGCTTTCACGCCGCCATTTCGAACCCTACAATATCATCCGTCGCACTGGCGCACTCGATTATGAGGTCGTAACAAAAGACATTTGGCTATCACAGCACCACCGCTCACGACCTGGAATAGTCCATGCTGTGCGACTTAAGCCATTTTACCAGCTGTGACGTACTATATAGGACTTTGCATAGCTGAACTTTGGACTTCCTTTGGACGTTGCCACTTTGGGTTTTCTTTCTTTGTTGTTTTGTTACTTTTTCTTAGTATTTGTGCTTTTGTTTTTCGCTCTCCTTTTATGTTTTGCAGCAACGGGACGATGCTTTGTAAGAGGGGGTATTCACACGAGTAATTATTTATCAAATGACCGCGTTTCGTCATCTAACAAATGTTATTGCACAGCGCAAGACGCGCTGAGCTGCATGCATCGGAAGTTTCTCGAACGGTATCGAAGGTTCTATCCGCTTTCTATTGCCGCCGAACCTTGCTTAGTCTAATTGCGCGACGCTACGCAATGCTGCAGAACGCGGGCACCAGCGATTACTCTGGAACGTTCAATGGCCCATGTATAAAAGCTGACGAGCTTGACACCACATAGCAACATAGTAAACGGAAAGAGTGGACACTCCCATAGTCGCCTGCGGCCCGACTTTGGCTTTCAGCGCACCTATCGGAATCGGCGAAACGCACCAGCCTCCGAGATGGTCGCGCATGCCGCCGAATCTCGGAGGCCCTTATTTCAGTTTCGTTTCTTATTTTTTTTGTGACCTATAACGTTGTTTAAATCGAGTGATTTCATGCAGGCGCTTGTGCCGCTGTTTATACGTTGTGACGACGAGCGCGCAAAGGTGTTTCACTTCATGTTAGTTTCATTTAAATTCATATTTGCTGCTTCAAGCCGTAACTTAGGGCAACTATCATGCCAACTGTTGAGGAAGTAGAACTTTATTGCTTATGATATTGTACGTCTAGTAACTCACGCCAAAAGGTGTACCGCAAATAAATGTGCCATGTTCCTTAAATATGTATAAACTAGCTGCACAGTCAAGAACACGAAAATAGCAGACAACAATTTATTGCAGCAAGATTGTTAGAGGCAGACACATGAAAACGGGAACAACGAAATGCGAGTAATGCGGATACACGGCGCCCCAAATCCGATTCGAATTTCTCGCTCGCGATTGGTTCACTTGCGCAAGCTGCGCGGTGGAGCCAATAGCAGTCGAGAATTTCGATCCGCATCAGACTTGATCGTGATCGAAAGTGGTCGTGTGACACCGGTATAATGGAGAACAGTCGGAAATTGTTGGCGTGATGGCAATACCTTTGCACAAGCAAAACACATAGAAGACGTGTTGCAACTATCCAGATAATGAAAAAAAAAACTGAGCATAAACGCGAGCAAATAATTTGCTCAATTCTTTTAGAAAGGAAAAAAAAATTACGTTTTTTCTTGTACTTCTGCGAAGAAGGATGAATTGGGGTAGCAAAATTATGTGAGTAGTTGCGTGCCGAAATAAAATGGCTGCAAAAATAATTGAGCAAGCACAAACATCCTCATCTCGAATTTGTAAGCCAGTGTGTCCGTCATTAAACAACTGCAATTAACACTTTGTGTTGGGGGTCATCACCTGCTGTCTTCGAAGCGTTGCAATCGCCTTCTGATACTTGGAATTTTGTCCTTGAGTATTCATGATGTCCTTTGGCTCTGCAGTGTATTTGTATTTTGATGAAATGGTGGAGAGTCCTGCAATACGTAGAATGACAGACAGAATGTAAGCAATACTGGAAGCTTCAAAGCTATTGAGTGTAGACGCTACGTTCCTTTGTGTATGAAATACTGGAGCCTGCAAAGCTTTATAATGAAGATGCTGCGTTGCTTCGTGCAATGCGTGTTTATTGGTTGAGGAAGCACTGTTATAAAGATGGGGAAACACAACAGCATCGAACTTACAGAAACACTTCCTCATTCAGAAAAAAGCACTTATATCAATAAAAAATTCCTCATTCTTAGAACACACAGAACCACTCTTTCACAAACGTAAAGTTATAAAAATCCACAATATATATACAAATACAAATTATTAAGAACCTATAAAAACGCCACATTAGGTATGGCGGATCTATTCCAAGAATTATCAAATGTCAGGAAAATTGCAATTTCCTACCCCTTCCGATATCAACCGCCATACTACGTTCCCTTCTCGCGCACGCATGAGGGGATAGAAAGACTTGACAACTCACTGGCAACTACACTAAATGAGCTACACCGGAAAAATGTGGACGTTCTGGCCGTTACTAACAAAATATTATTTGGCCAGTTTGTTTCACTGTATTGAAACTGCTTAGGCTTTTAATTGTTCATTGAATTATGTATGCTGTGTAATTGTTCTTGTAACTGCCATTTTTGACGGAAGTGTCTGATCGTTTCTTTATTGTCTGATGTTTCTTCATTTGCTGATGTTTACATAACGGAATCCATATAACAAATCGCCGTGTCACTCCTGCTGTACGGGTGGCTAGAGCTTAGTCAAGCTGCACAGATGCAGTTTTCTTCTCTGGCCCCCCTATTGCAGCAGTAGCAATGTGTTGTCTGCGGCGAAAATAAAACTTTATTGATTGACTGCTTGAATGCACGACGCGCACACTGACTTATATACATATTTTACTCTGTCTTCCGGCAGTCGAACCCTTGCTGCGAGGGACACAAAAAGCGGCCAAGCATCCCGTCAACATTGGCGGCGTGAGCGTTGTCGCTAGCCTGAAGGGTATCGCTCTTCCTCAAAAAGAGAAAAGAAGGGAACTGCGGCGTAACAGGTTGGTAACGAACTACTGCACTGGACGGATCATGACATCGGAGGGTAATCGAATGACGTGAAGGAAGCACATACCTTTTCTCTGCTACGTGAGGCGAGCATTTCTAAACCATTTTGAAAGAGTCTGTTTGACGAGATTGCTTGGTCGGCGTATTCTGAGCAGGAGGCAACCCCATTTGCTTCGCCTGAAGTAGCGACTCCAGAAGCGGGATATAAAGGTGAAAGCAAAATAAACTGTGGCGGATTGAAAGCCGCCCTGCATAAAACATTCAAACACGATGAACATAATGAGACTTTGCTGGAAGCTCTTCTCCATAGTTCTGTTGATGATGACGTTTGCTTTCGTGTCGCTAACCGTTGCTCAAGTTCACTCGAATATGATCAGCGTAATGGCGGCGTCAAAGGTGACGGGGGCGCGCACGGTCTTGATTCTCGCCAACTCCGACACCGAACGTTTTTATCCTCTGGTGAATGAGTTGCCGACTGCTGTAAAATTTGTGCCGCTGACGCACCACGCTATAGAATGCGAGCTTCACGCCATCAACAATGAAGAGTATTGCGGTTTATCGAATAAACAGAGCTGCTATTTTCCGCTTTTAACCAGGATAGTATATCTGCCCTTCGTCTCGATTAACCCTCAGTTGCACGAAAGGATGATTATGAATTTATGGAAGTACCATCGCATTCTGTTTATTATTTCCTCGGAGGAGCACAATCGAACACTGCGACGTTTATCTCCGGAGGCGCTCTGCCATGTGGTGAGCGTCACTTCTAGAGGCATCAACGCCCCGGCTGACCGTTACCGGAGATGTGGACAACGCGTCAATGTCACAGCATCCTGCCTTTTCCCTCGCGACGCAGCATCACATGATAAGTTTCCCAAAGGCCGGAAATACCGAGCAGCCGTTCAATTTCGCGGTAGCAAAAAAGTAGACATCAATACGCAGCCAGAAGTCCTGGCGATGATGGAGGCGTTTAGAGTATTGAACAATACCATGGACGTGACTCAAGTCACAGGCTTGTCGTCCCTTTTGGCCAAATCTATAGACCTTGTATTACTTCCGGTAAGCAGCGGATCTCTTTATGAACAGGCGCTCTTTAGGGACATCTACTACTCACCCGTACGTTGTTGTTTTTACACCAGAAAACGAATCGACATTCGCCTGGCTTTCCCCGTTTCTTCAAAGTCGTTTGTGGAATTTCTGGTAGCTCTCGCTTTAGTTGCCACATTGGTCGCACTGTGTGTGCATGTCCGTAGCCGCGTTCTGTTCCGTGGGCGAACGTTGCTAACGCTGCCGGCTTTTCTCTTTTTTATGGTTGGCACGTTTTTCGGTCGGTGCCATGCAATACCTGAGGCACAGGCGCCCTATTACCGTAGTCTGGCATTGATGTCGTGGTTGCTGGGCATGATTTTTCTAGGCACTTACTTGCAGACGAGCATCACGGCGATTCGCGTTATTCCCAGTCTCACGGCTCCCATTAGGACGCTGGAGGAACTGCAACCGCACATCAAGACTTGTGCAATGGCTCCGTGTTTCAGTGATGTTTGCACAAGCATCTTCCTTTCTCTCTCAATACCCAGTCTTGAGCCATTATTCCCATTTCTGAGCAACTCGATGCTGGGGTGCAGGGAAAGCACTTATACCCCCGGAGACATTTCGCCCTGTTACGCAAAAGCGCAGGCCGGTACCCACGTGGTGTTGTCGTCGTGCAGCGACCAAGAGATATCTGCCGCATCACAGTGGGGCCTCATTCCCAGCGACGACACCTTCACATATCCTCAACTGTTCGCCATGCACTGGCTACATCCCGCGAGGTGAGTGTACTATTGCTTACTTGCTGGTACAAAGGTTGCTAAGAATCTTGCGGATCAAGTGGCACAGACGTGGCTTCCACGCTTTGTGATGTCGCATTTCATAACATGCAGGCATGTCCGGAATGTTACAACCGCCGCATTATTATTCGAGATAATTGGACAAATAGAAACTTTACTTTTGGGATATCACGTAGCAAAACGACGATCTGATTATGAGGCACGCCTTATAATGAATGACTGGATTAATTTTCACCATTCGGGCTTTTTTAACGCTCAGCCAATGCACGGTACATGAGCATCTCTGCATTTCGCCCTGTATATATGCTGTCGCCGTGGCCGATATTTGAGTCCGCGAGCTCGTGCTTAGCTGCGCAACACCAAAACCACCATGCCACCACAGCGGGTGAGTCCTGTGACAATCATTTGCGTCGAACGAATATTAGGAATGTTATCTCCTTGTTTTAGTTGCGACGCGCTCGTGTTTGTTCGACACCATTTTTAACTTTATTCCTGAAGTGATTAGATATGAATGGGCTTTGTAAACGTGTTTTAGCGCTATTGGGAGGAGCGAGTCCAGAACATCGGTGCGATATTGCCCTTACGTCTCTGTCGATGCAGAGCTCAGTGTAAAACTCAGGAAACCAGTGGGAAGTGAGGCGCGGGATCTTTTCGCTGTTTCAAAAATAACGTTGCGCAATGTTTTGTGTGCGTAATGCTTGTCGAATTTAATGCATGATGTTTGTATGAGGTCTTCAAGTGAACGCAGGAAGCACTGTGATGCGTGTAAGGCCAATTTGCCACGTCGAAGGAATCGTCGCGTCTGATTGGAGGCTTAGGTTAGTGATGCAGCCTGTAATAAAACGACGCGTAATTGTTTTCTTTTTCTTGTACTTGAAGGGGCACATGATCAGCTGTTACGTCGTGTAGCACCCCAACGTCACTTTTTGTTTTCGAAGACGCTCGCAAGTGTGTTCCACCCACATGCGCAGATATCAGCATCGTCGGATACTCTTCGCCATCGCGGAACATGGCCTGGCTGTACCTTACCGAAGACGCGTCCCCCCACAGATGATCGACCAGGAACCTGGAGCGGAGTCGTTTGATCTGTACTTTGGGGTCTACCTCGCGGGCTGCGCAATCTCCTGTGCTGCTCTGGCAGCAGAGCTGCTCTGCAGGTTAAAACACCGACCGACTGTGGGTGACATACGTAACCCCGATTGTTAGCGGTTGTCTCGGGGCGATCGACGTTGCTCGCGAAGGAAAGAACAACGTAAGAAAGAATAGAAAATAGGAAAACAGATCAGAATGCATATATAGAGCGATTTAGATGACATGGTCGACCCTTTAGCCGCGAAAACAGTGAAAGTCCACAAAGTGCGGGAGAAGATATACATGCGCTGGTCAAGCGAGAATGAAATAAGTCGCGTGGCGTTTTGCAGCGAAGCTGTCCCCCTCTAATTGGTCGAAAATGTTCGAGCCGGCGTGCGCTGTGCTCACACATATATGTGCGCCGATCCCGGAGCTAGTACATAGAAGCGGAAAGGGCATAGTGGGCTGCTCCTCTAAGCGGCATCGACTTCATTAGGTCACATCATCACTGGACGAATACATCATCGTATGACGTCATGTTTGACGTGATGACGTAATATTATTATTTCATCACGCGATATCGTAACGTGAGGATGCCGGTACTCTGGTATACACGGTTTGTAAGAATATTTGTACATTCAGTATGTTCGGTTTGTAAGTCGTGCTTTCGAATTTCCGGTTGTCTGAGCGCCTATTTGAATGAAGATGTACGCTACACTTCCGAATGTGTGCTTGCGCGCGTGACTTGCCTGTGCGCACAATGTATCCTTCCTTGATGCGTGCTCACTATAAACATTGCATCTGTCATACAGCGTGTGCTGCAATCGTAATCGACACTATGGCAAACAGTGTCAAAGAACCGCACCAGCACCTAGCGGCCACGGCCTCTCAGTCAGACCTCAAACGGAAGCTGGATACGGGCTTTGTGTATGAGTTTCCGCGTAACCAATTGTGTTTTCTCGTGTATTCAATTTACAGTCCGAAGCTCTCATGTCTAGCTTGTAATTCGGAATTGACAAATTTTCTGCCAAAAGTTACTTTCCAAAATTGCATTATCTCAAAAAGACAGTTCCGCTTGGCGGAGGGCCCAGAGGAACTAGCACTTATGCTGCACTTCCACACATGTGCTTGCGCGCTTGAAGTACCTTGCTTGTGCTTGTGAATATTGTTTAACGTCGTCGCACGTCGGCAACAGCTCCCCTGTACATCGACTTTCACTGGGTGGAAAAGAGGCAGATTTTTGTAGTTGGCCGCACACATTTGTTTTTGCTAGTTTGGTGTTCTGCGCTGCTGTTACTACACGAAAAAATATTTATTCAACATTAAGGTGGTCATAACCTGGAGAACGTTCCAGCGGAACCGGTACTTTGCACGATGGTACAGGGGAAGGGGTCGAAAACGGAGAGGAGGATTAGCGTTGCACTGCAGGCGTCTGAGGCATTTGGCGTGATGTGCGTCCGAGTTGCGTTTCAGTTATTGACCCTAGATGGCGCACGAGATGGGATTAACAGAAAACACACAGAGAGAGATGCAAATGAGAGGAAGGCAGGGAGGTTAACCAGACTTAAGAAGTCCGGTTTGCTACCCTGCACTAGGGGAAGGGAAAGGGGAAGTAAAGACGGAAAGAAGAGCGTGACAAAAATAAAATCGAAAAAAAAATATGAAAAGGGACGAAATGGGGTCATTACAGTCTTTCTAATAGGCCGCTGTCACGTAGAAAAGTCAACAGAGCCTTGACCGACTTTTGCTACAAATGCTGGGCGGCGCCATCGGCTCTTTGCACGTTCCAGCTTGGCCTTGGCTGAACCTGGTCTGATTTACGCAACAAGGCGTTTTCGGGGTTTGCATCCGGAGTATTAGAGCTAACGCTCAAGACGCTGCGTCCTAAAGTGCCTAGGTATCTGGCAAACTTGCTCCCTCCACCATCTTGCTGATGGCGTGACTGCGTGGAATGGACCGTTGCAATGCTCGACGATCGTCCCCGTGCGGCAGTTCAGGACTAAAAAATATGCGAGAAATTCTTGTCATTGTCATGTACACGCCTCTTCGAGAGGCTTACCTTGTTTTAATACATCTTTGTATATTTTGTTTCCTTGCGTTTCAAAACATTCGGTGACTTTTGCTAAGATTCTGAGCAAATGAATGACAGTAATAAATGCTCCATCTGCACGCTGCACTAACAAGTCAAACCCACGTTTTTCCTATAACGAACTTGTGTAGCTTTGTGTTTGGCAACATCGCGGAGTCTCGGAAGTGTTTCCTTCTTCTGCTGAGTGAGTGAGTGAAAATTTAACCTAAATGTCCGGCGAATTGGGCGGGCTGGGGCCATAAGCACCGCAGCCTAGGTGATGGCCTCGAGTCCTCGGACTCGGGCGGCTTCATCGGCGTGCCGGACGGCCCACAGTTCACCAGCGAGGTCGTGGCTGAGCAGGGCCGCCTCTCAACGCGCCCCTGGGTTCGAGACTGCCATGTCTACTCCGTTCGTCGGGGACTCCTGCTGCTCGCCACCGGTGCATACCCACAGCATGTGCTGCAGCTGCGCTCTGGCTCCGCACGCTTTACAATCGTCGGACGAATAAATGTAGGGGTAGCAGAGGTGAAGCATCGGGGGGTTCGGATATGTGTGTTTCTACAATTTCCTCCGGGCAACCGTCTGTTTCTTGTTTAGTTTGGGGTGCGATGGTGGGTATTTAGATCTGTTCAATGTATAGTGTTGCCCGATTGTCTCTGAAAGTGGTCATGCGATCACCCCGCATACTTCAGTGACTGGGTTGCTTATGCTCAACTAGGTGCAGCATGGGGATGCTGCACTCACTCACAAAAGTATCAAAATATATGGTAGCCGCTTCAGGTGCAATACATAAAGAACGAGCTCGGCCAGGAGGCATGAGCCTGCCAGGAGGGCCACTAGGGCATTAGTTCCTTTAGGACTAATGAATGTTATTACTCTCTCTGTGTGTCTCTGCGAGCGGTCCGTTGGTTAAACTTCGTTCACTCGGCATGTGTCACTTCTTCTATTAACCTCTTTCACGCTAACTACGTTTAATCGACGTCACAGTGTATGTGCGACTGTTCAATAAAGCTGTTTCGTGTCATTGTGGAACACGTGATATGTGTAATCGGGTATGTACCGCGCTTCGATGAACCTCTTTGATGCCAACCTGGGCAACAATGTGTGCGCCACTGGGTACAATCCCAGATTTAAGAGAAAGCTCTCTCTCAAGGCGAAGCTTTAGCACTGGGTCTACACGGCTTTCTCTATTGGAATACATGTAAGCAGCAGAAGTATTCCAATGAGACAACCGCGATACTAATTGAATGAAATGTGCTGCATTTGACCGGAAGAATATCAGGAAGAAATTTTATGTAAATCCGGGAAGGTGTAACAAAAACTGTTAAGTGCAGGTAAGTGTGAAGAAATGGAATTGCGAACTATACAATATCGTAACTTCGCGCCAACAGCAGACGCCCAGTTATATAAACTGCATGTATTAGAGCATCTGAAGTGGACGAATCTTATTTATGAATTTACAGCTTACGTTAAATTTCACTATCTTTACGAGGGTTTAGCGAAAGTCCTACTCACAAATTTGTCTGCATTACATTAAATTTCTCCACTTTCGAAGCATTACTAGGCGCAGCCTCGCGAATCGTGATAGCGTTGTTTATCGCTTTTATAGATTTGTAAACTTGGTACTTGAGTGTTCAGTATTTTTACTACGTTTGGCAGTTTCTGTAAAAACATTCACGGCTTAAGAAAACCAGACCTGCTGCTGTCACCAGATTTTACATTTATTTTCTAAATGCGGCGAACCATTCAAAATCGGTGCAGTGGTTCCCGAAAAAGTTATTTCCCTGCTCCATTATAGTTATGCAGGAGCTCGCGAGCAAAAGCATCTTACTGGTATAGATGTTCATCATTGGGACGAGTCAGTACGTATCTGGCTGCCAAAACCTTTAATGAGCGGGCACCACAGTAGCACCATGGCTGTAGCGTGGCGCTGCTGAGCCCAAGCTATCGGCTTTTATTCCCAACGCCATTCAAAAGGGGGGGGGGGACGTAAGAACGCTCTCGTAACATGCGTTGACCGCTCGATGAAAAACGTCAGGTTGGTGAAAATTAATACGAAGCCTTTCACTACAACTCACCTCAAAACTCACTGTTGAGTTTTAGGACGTTAAACCTTACATTAGTGCTTACTCTTGTTCGACGTCATTCTCTATCCATCAACGGATAGAGAATGACGTCGTATAGGTGACAATCAGCGACATTTGCAGAACAGGATGTTCTCAACGCTGTGCTTGTATCGAATCGGGTGGCGTAATTTGTAGCGACCGCAACTCATTTATTTCCCGAGGCGAAGTAAAGGAAAGGGGCAGAGAGGTCGAAGCGCCCGCGCGATAGAATGATTCTGCAGGGATATCGATAGGTTGTAGCTGGCCGGCAGGCAGCGCTGAAGAGCGCTTGCGGCCTTGGCAACTTTCACAAGCAGCGACATAACAAAGCACAGAGTAGTGGATGCCAGGCCAATGCAACCGCCACAAACAGGTGGTTATTTTTGTCGTGTGGTCTCTGAAAGAAGAAGAATAGGAGGGAAGAGCGTGGTAAGCGATCAGCCGTTTCCAAACGAGCACAATGTACGTCCGCGCGTTTCCCTCTCCTTGTGGAAGCACGCCGCCACTTTCACCTTTACCTGTAGCGCGACCTATAGCACCATGCGTGCTGGCTGCATTGCGTACAGTTCCTTGAGATAATACAAGTATGGTTTGCCCAAAAGAAACAGCTTATTTCGTTTTCCGGTCGAACTCCGGGATGCTGCTCGACTCGAGTCCTGGATACCGGCTGAAGTTCGAAACTGTGCCGTGGTCAATGCTCTGTCCAAACTGATCTTCATTGTCTGCCTGTTCCACTGTCTGTTCCGACACACTGTAAATTTTCTTCCGGTGAGAATAACGGTGGTGAGTGCATGCATTTATCAATTTCCTGCAGAGCGTGAGGGCCAGAGAAGCCTACTTTGTCACAAATGAGGAGCAGATGTGCTTCATCTTCTCTATCCAAGAGGTTGTGATCTGCTTATCACCACTGAATCATGGCCGGATCGGCATTACGTAGCTACGGAACAGGGTAGTGTAGTGAGAGAGCCAGCCATTACGCACATTTTCACAGGGTTCAAACAAGCGTAACACTTTTTTACGATAGCTACCTTGTTAATTAGGTGTCCAGGTCATGCAAAGGCACCGATTCTCGTGCCTTCTTTGCAAGAATGAAAAATAATAGCCAGTTCATGAGTTCTATTTGTGGCACCAAACCTGCCGAAAGCTTTCTGCAGATGAAGAACGGCAAGGCTTAGTTGTCTTAGTGTCTTTGGCGTTGCGCAGCTAAGCACGAAGTCGCGGTATCAAATCGCGGCCGCGGTGGTTGCATATCGATGGCAGTGAAATACAAAACTTCCCATGTACTCTGCATTGGGTGCACGCCAACAACAACAACAACAAAAAGAACAAGTGGCCAAAGTTGATAGTCGGCGTTCGTGTTGTCCACTTCTCTTCTCTTGTGTCCATGTCTACACGCCTTACCCCTTTTCTGCATTATAGCCAAATTTCATCCGGAGTCCTCTACACTGGCGTGCTTAATAATCGGATCATAGATATATCGTGTAAGACCACAGAGATTGCTTTTAATTTAAAGATTCGCACCTGTGACTAATTGATAGATATAGTTGCAAGCAAATGGGAACTGCAAAGCAGGCTCTCGCTGGAAATAAATCTCTGCGCCGATGCTGTCAAACATCTCCGTGGTCACACAAACACACACACACACACACACACACACACACACACACACACACACACACACACACACACACACACACACACACACGCGACATGAAAATGCGAACTACAATAAAATTACAAATTCGAAAATTCGAAATTCGAATCGGAAATAACAGTGACATCAAGATGTTACGCTGCTTCACGAGAATGTTTTAATTTCTAAGGGTCCGGCATTTCAACCGCTACGCTAACAGTTATTTTTCTTTTGAAGCTGAGAAGAGTTGGGACTCAGCTCATCGGAAGCGGCAGCGTGTCATTGAACTGTAGGAGTGGCGAATGTCTTAATGTGAACGTAATTAGGCTGTTAATGACGACAATTGCTCCAGTAGGTTCCTTACGAAGGTGAACGAATAGGATGGTTTCAAAAGCAACCTCATTTTTATTCGTCTAGATTAATGCAACCAATATAATTAGCCAAGCAAAACATGTGTCAGTGTAGGGAAAGTACTATGGTCAGCCCGCAGTCGTAATGTATAGCAACATACGCGAAACCTTTTCAAAGAATCATTCGCAATTCCGCGCAAAACCATGTCTTCATGTCCAATAGTTATCAGACAAGATTGTCCCACATTTTCATTGAGAAAACATTCGACTTACTAATTTTGACGCTCGTCGGACACCCAGAGCCTGTGTTACGGAGAGGCACCAAACATAGCACGAAGTTTCTTCGGGTAGCGTTCCGCAGTTATCGTCGCGACGAGACACAGCGCGTCGGATGCCGCAGCGTGAACTTGCACGATAACAAAAGGCCTCTGCTCGGATCTATCGCCAATGAATGCTGATCGCTAGGCCAGGCAAAATTTGAAGTGAAGCGCACGCCGCACATTCAACACACACGCAAAGAAATAATAAAAGAAAAAGCTGGGATTAAACCGCCGCGTTCAAGTGAGCAACGCCGCACCGCGTGACATAATAGCTGGTTTGCACAGACTTTGCCAAGTCCTGCGCCAGAATCACGGTTTGGTAGGGGTCAGCAAGAAAGAACTCATAAATGGTGAAATAGAAAAAATTAACATTTGCTGTTTTACTACAGCAAAAATATTTTAAACGTAACATTTACCATAGTATTCTAATTAAATTAAAACAAATTTTTTTTTGACATTGTTTGTCTAGTTTGAGCTTATCCTCCCATCATCTGGTAGCGCTTCAATCGTGCACCACTAAATGATATCTCTGGCGATAGGTTTTGGCACGCTTTTCGTTCAAAGCTCTTCGACCTACTTAGATGTATCTCGATATACCTTTGCTGTGGTTTCCGCTAGGTGTTACCAGTGTTACCACGTGGCGCAACAGGCAGTGGGAGGTGAATGGTTTCGTGTGTTACACGCATGCGCGCGTTACGGTTTAGGCACTGACCTGTTTATCTATCCTCACCTTTGCTAGAGTCGTCATACAATCGACGGAAGTGCGATCAGTCTACGGCACATTGGCGCTGGTTCTAGCATGCTTCCGAGCTCGCATATATCCTTCGGTCGGCAGCTGCACTTTTTTTGCTAGGTGTTTATGAACTAAAGACAAAATGGAAGGCAGGCTACATTAGAGGCGACTATCCAATAATCCACTAAAATAATTCAGAAAAAGAGACATTTTCACCAAAGAAAAGCTGACAGGTCGGCCTGAATTAGATTACTGATCTGTTACTCTGTGTAGGAGAAATGAACTTGGAATAAAAGAAGAGAAGTAAGTGTTACAGGTGTGAACGAAAATGGCGATGATGGAATGGGAATTGGGAATACCCTTGAAAGTCTCAAATCCAGAATAGATTCCTGCAAGAACGTGACGAGTCCTTGGAAGATCATGCCGAGGGCAAGGGTCTGGCCAAGTTCACAACAGAACCTCTTGAGATAAAGGTTGACGGGTGTACTAGAGACATGTTCCGGCAGTCATTGGGAGGTTTTGCACAGCACGTTGCGCGCTCATGTCCAAGTGTTCTGGAGCGTCACATATATTGCTATCCTCGTGCTACACAGTGCGTACATGACTGATAAAGTGCACGTAGCATACAGTTAATGCCACATCGCGTTGCAACCAGTGCAGCAGGCTTGCGTTACTTCTTTTGATGGCGGTGGGAAAATCAGTGGAGTCGAGATGTATGTGTGCAAGCCACGGAGACAGCTGGGTCGAATACGTGCCATAACTTATGTACGACAGCATATACAGAGCACTAGTGTGTGGCTGAGATGCACCAGTATTTGTGTGCAGTCGTGTATACGAAGCATTCACGTCTGGCTGAGAAACTAGCATGGTCACTGGCGTTATATTTTCTGTGGGTCATCTTTAACTTCTCGTCAGACGAGCTGATCTCCGTAGAAACCACAATGACATGGAAACCATTGAAAGGTTAAAGAATGACCAGTCATCAAAGTGAAATTATTTAATTCCATAAGTTGTTGAGAAATGATGTAGAAAGGTTCTCGTTTCAACGCAAAGTCAATCACTTGTGGCCCTGGTTTCGCATACAATCCGGACCTGAGGGGGGTTGCGTAGATGCAAAATTAACTACCTCACAAATAGCTAGAATATCCATCGTCGCGAACAAAATTTGTTCCAAGCGGAGGCACTTACTTATCGTGAAATTTTGTATTACAAATGCCGCGGTGGAAGAAGCTGACTCTACCCCTTTGTGACATGGTGCGCACATGCATGAGACAATCGCGTAAGCATATCAGGTACACAAAAAATGTAAACGTAAACTAAACGAAACATCCGCAAGCCCCACGCCATAGAGACCCGCGTTAAGCTACGAAACGTACACAGACTGAAGAATACATGGCAGCTGCCGAACCTCCTTAAAGCAACGTTTCTGCATCTTAGGCGGAACGCATTTCCGGCCATTGTTTGTTGACAAATAGATTGACAAAAATTAATGGGCATGTGATTGCCGGTCCCCTGTGAATCGATTGTTGAATGAAATGCATACGCTATGTTATAAGCCAGCAAATAATAGACGGAGGTTCTCGAAAACTTATATATACACCCACAAATATATTTGAGGGTTTATTATTGTAGGGAGCAATATCTGAATATCTTGAAGCCGCGGCAAAAAGAAAATTCAGTAGAAGAAATGCAAGAACACATCTCATGTACACGTTCATTTTTACTTGTAGACAATCAGGAGTTAACACAACATTCACGCAGTGCACAATATCGAATCCACTAGTTGCTTAGCTGTAAGAAAACGACAACGTCATTATCTGTACTGTCCCATTAACTTATGCACTCAAATTTTAGCATTGTGCAATAGTTCTTCGTTATTAAAGAACCAAATGAAATGCCTAGTGTTCTGCGCAAAAGTGTAATAACCATTGCCTCCGAACTGGACCATGGTTCACTTGGATTACTGGGCTAACATGCCGAACGGGGCCTAAACCAAACATTTCAAGCCCTGGACGAGTATGGGTTAGGTTTCAAAGCACTGGGCCAGGCTCGGGTGGGCTAGCTCATGTCACTTTCAGGCTCAAACCGGGCCCGAGCTAGGAATACTGGCCCGTGGAGTGCTCAAGGACACTTCTCATATATGAGGAGCTTCGGTGGTGGCAATATGGTGTCTTGCTACAGTGTTTCAATACTATTCGCAGTAACGTTGAAGGTCATCGGCAGATGGTTTCTGAAAAGACCTTGTCCGGTAGAGTGCTAGTCATCATTAGCATACATTACCTGAGGCACCCGCTTTAGCTGCAGCAGCTCACCGCTACAGGGGTAAACCAAAACCCAATTTACTATGGCGCAGTTGTGTTGTTATGCTATTATTGTTAAGAGTGAGGAATAGTGGTAAATAGAGGTTATCCCTTATATAGCCCTCTGTGAACTTCCATTAGTTCTGTGTATTATTTCCAGACTTACCTGTCAATTTGTATGTGGTTGCCCTCACACATACCCCTGAGTAGCTCTACGAAAGCGGCATTGTTATGCCGTTCTGAACAAACATATTCAATAATAACTCCCCGTCAAAGTTGTCGTCAGCTGCTTTTTTAAAAAGACACTAAATAAGCAATAAATCAGTTTGTACAGAAAAAAATGATTTCACACCTCATTGTTTGTTAATTTCGCGGTAATAAGTCAATTAACAAGAGCTGGGTGAAGCCCAAATTTCCATTTCCTAAATTTCGTGCGAAAACTTCAGCACTAGTACGCCAGCGTGACGTCACGGCTTTCAAGTTGCTTTTTCATATTGGGGCCAGCCGGGCTCACTAAAGGCTATTGAAACTTGCAAATTTGAACTGCTGGCCTCTGGCTTGTTTAGAATAATTGCGTCCATCTTCACCACTAAAACAACACCTATGCGCGAACAAACACCGTCAAAATAGATGACGTCACTGTGAGTGGTGCGGAAACTTCAAGGAAACTCAATTATGGGCCGTCGCTGGCCTATTACGCCTTCCCTCACGGTATAAAAGTGGCTATTTTGGTATTGCTGACATTCGGTTTACAAGTAGAGGTTCAATTACTTTTCTCTGTAGTTTACTTTGAGTACCTGGAAACGTTAGCCACGAACGCCGAGCCTTCGAAATCTCTGTCACCAAGGTTATGGTTATATAGGCGCCGAAGTGCTCAAATTGCTTAAACTCGCTCCCATTGCGCTCCTATTGCGCTCCTTCGCTGCCATCGCTCATCGGAGCGAAGCCAAGCGCGCCCGTGAGAAGCTACAGTTGTTTGGGCGAGTGCATGTGACACCTGGTTCAGGAAAACGCGACCCTATATAAAACCGCCACACACGTCACAGTAGTAGGCAACGGTGAGGTGACCGCCCCAACGACGATAACTGCAAGGTGACGCGATGACACGATTAGGTGAGTCATCGAGCACACTGGACGATGTCCTGTTTTGGGGAGAAAGCGGGAAAGTGTTCTTTCCTGGTGAACTTTCGTGGCAAGAAAATGCGATTATGATGTTAGCCAAAGCAAAATGACAATTGCGACGTTTAGACGAATAGTAAATTACGTGTACGCTTGACAGCGGTGCAGCGGTGGCGTAGAGGTAGAACATCCGCCTCGCGCGCACGAGGACCGTGGTTTGAATCCCGGTGCCGCGCAATTTTCCACCGCATTAAAAAACAAAAATATCCGCGTGCTGAAAAAATTGCATAAACAGGTCTGGAGTGTGGCCTGATCCCGGTGACCAGAACCAGTAACGCACTCCCTCACCAGAGCAGGATTGGCCATACTGGTGCAGTACTTGGCCACAACCTCCTATATGAACACAACAGTCAAACCGCGGCCCTTAGTCCCCAGCATCTGCGAAGCAACTGACCGCGGCAGCTGTCAGACCCGCGACGCAGCAGAGGGTGCTAAGAATCCCTGGTTCCGGACAGGCCGCTAATGGAATCTGAACCTGGCAACGTTTAACGCTAGAACGTTATCTAGTGAGGCGAGTCTAGCAGTGCTATTGGAAGAATTAGAGGGTAGTAATTGGGATGTAATAGGGCTCAGTGAAGTTAGGTGGACGAAAGAAGCATATACAGTGCTGAAAAGCGGACACGTCTTGTGCTACCGGCGCTTAGCGGAGACACGAGAACTAGGAGTCGTATTCCTGATTAATAATGCTATAGCTGGTAACATACACGAATTCTATACCATTAACGAGGGGGTGGCAGGTTTTGTTGTGAAACTTAATAAGAGGTACAAATTGAAGATCGTACAGGTCTACGCCCCTACATCCAGTCATGATGACCAGGAAGTCGAAAGCTTCTATGAAGACGTGGAATCGTCGAAGGGTAAAGTCGAAACAAAATACACTATACTGATGGGCGACTTCAATGCCAGGGTAGGCAAGAAGCAGACTGGAGACAAGTCAGTGGGGGAATGTGGCATAGGCTCTAGGAATAGCAGGGGAGAGTTATTAGTAGAGTTTGCAAAACAGAATAATATGTGGATAATGAATACCCTATTCCGCAAGCGGGATAGCTGAAAGTGGACGTGGAGGAGCCCGATGGCGACACTAGAATTGAAATAGACCTTATACGCTGCGCTGATCCTGACATCATACAAGATGTGGACGTGCTCAGCAAGTTGCGCTGAAGTGACCATAGGATGGTAAGGACTCGAATCAGCCTAGACTTGAGGAGGGAACGGAAGAAACTGGTACATAAGAAGCCGATGAATGAGT
The DNA here is from genome assembly GCF_050947875.1 of Dermacentor variabilis. NCBI lineage: Eukaryota > Metazoa > Arthropoda > Arachnida > Ixodida > Ixodidae > Dermacentor > Dermacentor variabilis. The sequence goes on along the minus strand of NC_134575.1, from coordinate 44,843,491 downwards.
CAGCGGTAAGAGGGAAAATAGAAGAATTCCGGATCAAGCTACAGAACAGGTATTCGGCTTAAACTCTGGAAGAGGACCTCAGTGTTGATGATATGAACGACAACCTTATGGGCATCATTAAGGAATGTGCAATAGAAGTCGGTGGTAACTCCGTTAGACAGGATGCCAGTAAGCTATCGCAGGAGACGAAACATCTGATCAAGAAACGTCAATGTATGAAAGCCTCTAACCACACAGCTAGAATAGAACTGGCAGAACTTTCCAAGTTAACAACAAGCGTAAAACAGCTGACGTAAGGAAGTATAATATGGATATAATTGAACATGCTCTCAGGAACGGAGGAAGCCTAAAAGCAGTGAAGAAAAATCTAGGAATACGCAAGAATCAGATGTATCCATTAAGAGACAAAGCCGACAGTATCATTACTAATATGGATGTGATCGTTCAAGTGGCTCGGGAGTTCTATGGAGATTAATACAGCATCAGTGGCACCCACGACAATAATGGAGGAGAGAATTGTCTTGAGGAATTTGAAATGCCACAAGTAACGCCGGAAGAAGTAAGGAAAGCCTTGGGAGCTATGCAAAAGGGGAAGGCAGCTGGGGAGGATCAGGTAACCGCAGATTTGTTCAAGGATGGTGGGCAGATTGTTCTAGAAGAACTGGCCACACTGTATACGCAATTCCTCATTACTTCGAGCATACCTGAATCTTGGAAGAAAGCTAACATAATCCTAATCCATAAGAAAGGGGACGCCAAAGACTTGAAAAATTATAGACCGATCAGCTTACTGTCCGTCGCCCACAAAGTATTTACGAAGGTAATTGCATATAGAATCAGGAACACCTTAGACTTACGTCAACCAAAGGACCAGGCAGGATTCCGTAAAGGCTACTCAACAATAGACCATATTCACTCTATCAATCAGGTGATAGAGAAATGTGCGGAACATAACCAACCCTTATATATTGCTTTCATTGATTACGAGAAAGCGTTTGATTTATTCGAAACCTCGGCAGACATGGAAGCATTAGGGCATCAATATGCAGACGAGCTGTATGTAAAAATACTGAAAGATATCTATAGTGGCTCCACAGCCACCGCAGTTCTCCATAAAGAAAGGAACAAAATTTCGATAAAGAAAGGCGTCAGGCAGGGAGATACGATCTCTCCAATGCTATTCACACCGTGTTTACAGGAAGTATTCAGACACCTGGATTGGGAAGAATTGGGGATGAGAGTTAATGGACAATAGCTTAGTAACTTGCGATTCGCTGATGATATTGCCTTGCTTAGTAACTCAGGGGACCAAATGCAATGCATGCACACTGACCTGTAGAGGCAAAGCAGAATGATGGGTCTAAAAATTATTCTGCAGAAACCTAAAGTCATGTTTAACAGTCTCGGAAGAGAACAGTTTATGATAGGTAGCGAGGCACTGGAAGTGCTAAGGGAATACATCTACTTAGGACAGGTAGTGGCCGCGGATCGGGATCATGAGACTGAAATAATCAGAAGAATAAGAATGAGCTGGGGTGCGTTTGGAAGGCATTCTCAGATCATGAACAGCAGGATGCCATTATCCCTCAAGAGAAAAGTGTATAACAGCTGTGTCTTACCAGTACTCACGTACGGGGCAGAAACCTGGAGGCTTACGAGAAGGGTTCTACCTAAATTGAGGACGACGCAACGAGCTATGGAATGAAAAATGATGGGTATAACGTTAAGGGATAAGAAAAGAGCAGATTGGGTGAGGGAACAAACGCGAGTTAATGACATGTTAGTTGAAATCAAGAAAAAGAAATGGGCAGGGGCAGGGCATGTAATGAGGACGGAAGATAACCGATGGTCATTAATGGTTACGGACTGGATTCCCAGGGAAGGGAAGCGTAGCAGGGGGCGGCAGAAAGCTAGGTGGGCGGATGAGATTAAGAAGTTTGCAGGGACAACGTGGCCACATTATTACATGACCGGGGTAGTTGGACAAGTATGGGAGAGGCCTTTGCCCTGCAGTTAGCGTAACCAGGCTGATGGTGATGACGATGATGATGACGACGACGCTTGAGAGCAATTGCCCGTAACTCGAAGCCAGAAAAGGATCGCAGCAACAGTTTTCACACATTTTATTTTAAAATATTATGAATTCCATCGTGGCGGTGCAGGAAAGACTTGAGTCAACTCATCTCACTCTCCAAAGAACGGACGAAAAAATAACAAGTTGTGGTATTCACGTGAAATTTAAATTACACGTGGTTCTTTGCTCATTTCTCGCAATCCATTGAGGGTCAGCGTGCGTATTCCTTTCACGGAGAGAGCCAGGCCGGTGTATTTCTCGATGACTGTTAGTGCCTGGATGCCCATTACAGAGTCTAAGCCCAACTCGCCGAGATTGGTGTTGTGGTTCAGCTTCGACGAATCTTGAAAGCCTGCGTGAATATCGTGGGATGAAGAAAGTCAACTTGCGAACATTGTGGTTGAAAATCGCGACGAATGAAACAGCAGTACGCCTTTACAGTAACAGTGGAAAGGCGCGAGGTTCATGTGATTACTCCCGCCCCAAACACAATTTGTTACATTGAATGGGTATCGACTTATGCATCATTTTAACGCCGCGCTGTCATGCACAAGTCTACTGGTTCGTTCAGGTGCTCGAACAACCACTACGGAGATATTGGTCCCGAGTTCGGTACCTCCATGAAAGTAACTTCTTCAACTGCAAATCTTTCTCTGTGGCACTCTTATCGGTTTCTTTAATATCCTTGGGCGATTATTATAGGCTGAATGACTTCCCTCCATATTTATGAAGTGCGTTAAGCTGGCGTATCTCAACTTCGAACTTAGGTAACGGAGACGTTTAGCGATGGCTGACCAGGATCTTCGTAAAGAGGGCAAACATGCCATATGCAGGGACACCATTTTTTTCTTGTATATTGCGGTCGAACAAACCATAAAGGTTTAAGCCTCTCACCTAGAATTCGTGCCACCGAGTCAACCAGCGGGTTCTTTTCTGGTTGCTTCGCTGAACTTGAAGTGACTTCAGCCTTGACCATGCTGGAGACTACGGGGTGGTATTGGTTGAGGAACTTCTCCACGACCGCCAAGGCGGACTTTATATGCTGTGGCTGTGTTGCCTCGAATGCCGCTTGCTGGGTCTGGGCTTCGCGGGCGAGGCCAGCCTCATCGATGGCTCCCCATTGGATGGCCACTCCTAAAAAGGACAATTGAGTAGACAGGAAGAGAGGGAGAATAAGCATTGCCCTTCTCACGCGTCACATCATACCCTGCCCGAGTGGCTCTTGCGCTTTAGCAGTGACGCCCAAGTCGTGATGACTGCGTGTCTATATTATGGTTGAATGAGAAAATGTGCCTTTACGCATCTGTAACTATTCCAGAATATTAGCACGGCGTGGTAACATTTGCAAATTCTCAAAATGTCAGCATTTCCTTCCCTGGGTTCTTTTTGAAAAAAAAAGCAAGAAAACAAATAAATAAATTGGGCAAAATATACAGAGAATGTCGTACACCACGGTGCATCTCGTATTCAAGGCGAAGCTTAATAAGCGCGACGAGACGCCTCAGTTTGGGCTGATGGGCGCCTAGTTTGCACCAAAGTTCGAATGAAGCCGAAACCCTTGCCGTGTATCAGCTGGTAGACATTTATAAAGACTAGCTATGCGTAAGACAAATTGCTCACATTGAGCTAGACATCGATTTCTCAATAAGAGACCGAATGTACGAAACCATGAAAATTTTCTGCCACAAAATATTTGAGCCTAATGTTTCGGTAAAGTTGGTAAGCTTGGCTTTTTCAGTAAGACAGAAAAGCCTATTTGAGTCGTTAGGCCGTACCCTTAACCTACATTTCCTGCACAAGTCACGCGATAATGTATTAAAACAGCAACTTGTAAAGGTGGCCTGGCGTCTAGCAAGCACAGAAAAAATGGTTTTAGGTTTTGTTGTTTAATGACTGCACACAGGTGGTAAGAGAGACTAGATTAATACTGGGTATCCCATTCATTACGTAGTTGCAAAATTATGGCTACCCTTTCATTGATAAATACGCACACGCATACCGCAATGACAAACATACTAAGTCTACAAAAATAAAACAAATGTACACAAGACAAAATAAAAACTAGTCAAGAGAAGCGATTCATATGCATAAGCGTTAGGTAAAAACTTTTAGGTCAACTATGTAATAAATCTGTTGCAATACCCGTAACACTCAAATGCCATATTCAGGCAGTCACGACATCAAACACCTAATAGACACAGTGTTAAGAATCTACAAAAGAAGCCGAGTAAAATAGATAGTGGTGCATAAAGAAATCTTGTAGGCGCGTCAATATGTTCAACGGGAAATGAGCACGGACGTTGTAATACAAAAGTTACGCAGGTCCAAGTAACTTCACTTAGCCCGAAAACAAATTCACTGTTGATACTTCGGCGGTATATGAGAAATTGGTGCAAAGAAGCGTCTGGCATGTCACAGAAGGGTGGAATCCAAGCAGGTCTCCACGCAGCTAAATAAGTGAGCTATGCAAAGCAAGTTCAGTTCGAAAAGGAGCAGGAGGAGATTTAAGATACGGTCCACTTTGACGTTGACAGAAAAGTGTAGAGTAGGGCCTAATGAATACAGCAATGACATCTTAGTTTTCTAGTTGAATCAATTCCTGAGACAGTCTCATTAAGAGCTTCAGACCCCCAGGGTCCGTAGAAAGTTTTTGGCGTTAAATTCAACGAGATTTATTGAATCATCAGACTAATCCCAGTCAAGAAGTGATCCTCAGGTGCCAGTCGGTAAGCTACCCATTTGACAGTCGTAGCACTGTTATTATGAATCCGGTGAAAATGAACTCAATGGCTGGGAAATGTAACGATAGTCAGTTTGCTTGAGACAGCTAGCAGGAATCAGCATAAAAGCAATAGTCACTCAATGGCTTCAATGCTGCTTTTCAGTCAAAATACGTTACGGGATTTGTCATCCGATATATATTTTGCCGACCGCGGGATCCCAAACAGTTCTGCTGAGGTAGGTGACGTCTCGCACGAGAAACGACGAGTCATGCTTTCATTTTGTGTTGGGACGTAAACGACAGACGTGGAGAGACTATCTGCTCTAGATCAAAAAGAAAATGCAAGCGCGTCTGTCTTACTATTGAAGCATGCGCAAGAGGGCCAAGAATTTAGTTTCTTGTGGATGGGTTATTCATTTATGAATCCCTTGAACAGCCAGAGTAGCAAAAAGTATGGCGAGATGTTCCAGAAATATTGAACTGCTGATGAGAGCGCAATGCGTTACATATTAGAACAGTCATTTGAAGGAGAAAAGTCCGTAAGAGTTGAATATCGTGTTGTGTTTATCGCCTGGCTGAATTTTACAGAGCTTCATTGACACATACAGCATTAACAGATTGTTCGCAGGCCTCAGCTATAAGAAGGCTGCTAAATCTTGTGTGAGGCAAACAAGAAAAATGTAACCTAGGTATATTGATATTTTAACTGACATGTGCAACAGATCTCGTAGTTGAACATCCCGACATAGAAATCTAAAAGGGTTCAAAGCATTGTTTTCTGGCAGAACCCGGCTTCATTCACAATGTGTGTTATAACCACTGCTTGTCTTCAAGAATACACTTAGTTAAAATAGTAAATCAGGAGCGACAGAGCACGCGACCTTACACTGCCGGGCTGTAAAAGAGGATGTAGCACCTGTATGCTGCTTCACATCTAGAATATTAGAAGTCCATCTCTTTTGGATACCGTACGAAACGAGTGATTTTGTCGGTCAGGCGTAATACAAATATGAATTTATTTGCCGTCTTTCGCTTCAAATGGTATCTTAGGAGCTAATTACGAGATGTAGTCACTGACTCGACTTGCAGCACCTCCAGTCTTTGAATTAAAATGGAGAACGTCGGTTGAAAAACAGCTTAGAGTAAGTCTGGGCGGATAAACACAACATGGCACCGACATTTTTTCAAGCAAGAATCGCGTGTATTCAGTCGTTCTGCGGAAGTTAATTCCTCGCATTTGTCGCACCACGAAACCAGACATACTTGTTTATCAGATTGACGTCAGTTTTTTCTCTAAGCGGCGTCAAACACTTGACACATGGAACAGATTTTCTTGCATACATCAACCTCTAAAGTGGGTTTCTTTAAACATTGTAAGACGCCGTCGACTTACCGGGAAATCCGTCGGCCACGCGGCGTTCACACAAGCGCTCCAACGTGGAGTCGATGTAACCGGATAGCGTCCTCCCCGAAGTCCCGCGACCAGAACAGACTGAGGAGAAGACGACAAAGTGGTCGAGTTGGGGGCACAATTTTCGGGAATGCTCGTCCAGATGCTGCATTCCCTCGGCTTTGGTCTTGCAGTCGGTTTGGTACACCTCATTCGCGTGATCGGCTACCCAGCTGTCTTCATGGCACTGCATGAAAAACAAAGTTTTTCGTGATTACTCCTCCAATGCATGGCAAAAAATGACCATTTCTGAGGCGAGACTGCGAACACAGAAGGGTTTGACTGCTTGGAAAGATAGCCATCTGCCTCGTGAAATATCAATAAATTATCTCGACAATTTTCTATGATGAGTGTCTATAATGCAGCAGCAACAGCGACAATGAAAGCGCCTAAATCAAGTGATTAGTATTGAACTCAGAAGGCCTCCCTACCATTAAGGGCACTATAGTGATTTTAGGGACGATTCCGTCATCGCCGAGCTTTCATGATGTGGCGTCATTTTTTTAAGCATTTAAATATTATCAAGAATAGAGTTCTTCAATGCGGTTCTTGCGGTTCTTAACCAACGGGGCCTCCTAGTGTTTGTCCACTCTGTAAAAATTTCTTGAAATCTACTGAAATAATTCTGAATATTAATCTGGAAAGGCACGTTGGCGCGAGGCAAATGAGAGGCAAAGGCATGCTTTGCCTCTCATTCGCCGATTAACCTCTGAAAGCTGCGTCATATCCGATGTAATTCTGTACAGCGATGGTTGATTCTTCGCAGCGTCCCATACGCGTTCTTCGCTTGACGCAGATATAAGAAAAATCAATTCCACGACACTATTGTCTTCCCCAACCGATTGTATTTTTGAATGCGGGGGATGACTTTATAACAGAACGTATATTGCACGCTCGCTTTCGCCGAAACGCGCTGTTTGAGTCCATGGTCGTCGCCTCAATACGTCCCACTACTTCTTGCTACATTTTCTCTCACGTTGCGCTGTGCGCCAAGTCTTCCAACGTTGTGGGTTGTGTTTCGTTCGTCTATGAGGAATTTTGCGAAGGGGATAGCAATTGAGAACGTATCTGGGTTTCTTAACTACCAATTTTGTTTCGAGTAAATCACAGGCCGCTGTCGTTCCTGGTGATCATAGAGGACTCTGGCAGGGACAAAAGCTCTGTTGCCATTCAATCGAACCCAACGTCCACTCCATTCTTTACAAAGCAGGCGTTGACAGAGTATTTTGTTTAAAAAGAGGCTCCAACATAAATCCAGAAAGAGCGGGTCTGCTATCGGAGACGCCGTAGGGTTGGGGCACCGCTGTAATTTGGACTACCGGGTGATCTTTCTTGCACACGCAAATATCAACGAATATGCGAACATTTCTGAATGCCAGCACACCAAAATGTGGGCGCCAGGCTCAGAACCGAATCCGCGACCTCGCACTCGGCGTTGAGGACGTATTAAGCTACTCCGCTACGGCGGTGAGGGAGCGGCCGTTCAGCCTATCTGGGACAGACGAGTGGTTTACTTCCAGGGCAATGTATGTTGGGACAATATTTCAACGCGCCATCTTTACGTCCTACGCCACGGATGAGACGAGTCATGTGAACGATCAACGCGCAGATTATATCATCCGAAGAATTTCAGGCAACACTAGCTCGTTGTGTCCAAGCTACAGTTGTAACAAAGTTAGAATCGAAAGAGGTGATTTGTTGGTCCTTTGAATACACTTATGCCCATCGTGCTGCATAACGCAGCCTTCTGGCTTTTGGAGTGCAGAACGATTCATGGGCACAAAAATCGCCATCTGCACTGGATGGCGTGGGCTGTCAAAAATGAATCTGGCTCACCACAGAAACGTTGAAGATGCCGCCGATAGGACCCATTGCTTCGGCTTCCTTGATTATCTGCAAAGCACTGCGCGTTGTGGACACGTCGGCTTCGCTGACGACTACCGAGGCGCCAGCTGTCTGCCACCGATGCAGGCAGAGACGTTCGTACCCCGTAAACGTTCCGCGACTTGCGGTGAGAAGAAGATTCCTGCAGCCTCGACTGACCATCCAGTTTACAAACTCCAGGGCGAAGCTTTTCACTTCTCCGACGATGACGTAAGCCTTGTGCCTGTAGAAGTATGTGCGGGGGACAGCTTCTACCGTGAAGGGTTGACTGCCGTCCTTGGCTTCCTGGCATTTGTCTGGTCGCACCTGCGCGAATAACGCACACATCTGATTTTTAGAGAGATGGCAAATGAGAGAGAGAGAGAGAGAGAGAGAGGTAGGGAAGGCAGGAAGGTTAACCAGACTGGCCAGGGTCATGCGCAGGATTTCTCGCCTAAAGGTAACGAAGGCCAAATTTTGAAAGCATTGATTTTCCTGGCGTTTTCCCCCACTTCGCTTTGACGGCATTATCACCGGCATGGTCTTGTAAACTGTGCCGATGGCTGAGAGAATGTAATCAAAGCTAGGCCAATCGCGCAGACAGTGCGATCAAAGGTTTGCCGGTCCTGACACCAGTGGACTACATGTGTGTCCTCGTAATGGCTTTAATGTAGTTCGTAACGTCAACCGCTCCTTCAGGCACGGCAGCTCCACATTTCCCGCGCCCAACATACCGCGCATAGCAACAACCATACAGCTAACTAATGTTCGTAGCAGCAATATCTCAGCGTGTCTACAGGAGAGCTATCCCTTACGAGGAAGGTTCAGCCCGGGGGCTCCTGTATAAATTAATGGGAAGGAAGAAATCGGTTTTTCTCTACATCCAGTGGAACCAATTTGATGAGGTTTGTTTTATTTAAACGAAAATGCCAATGGGACTGCATTTAGCATAATTATTTTGTTTAAGCCGTCATTTCTACAAGAAAAAAATTGATGAAAATTCAATAAATGCAAATAAACAATACATTCGTTTGCAACTCTGTCGCTCGCCATTGAAGAAAGGAACAACAATTCTGTAATCTGCGCCTAATAATACATCTAAAACAGACAAAATTGATTTGTTATACACATATGTGAAACACACCACTAATACGTGAGTAGGATTGTCGCAAAACCCTTGTGAACATTCATACAAATTTGCGGAAAGTGTACATACATGTTCGAAATTTGGGCACCTGAGGTGACTTACACGCAGGTTACAGAATCGCCATATCATTTTTTGACACTCAGATATAAATCTGTAAATGTGGTGCTTCTGTATTTTTTAAACTTAGGAATTGCCGAGAATTATCGCAAATACTTTTAGGCCATACATCAAAATAGTTGCTGGTACATTCACTCGGATCAAACTTTCTTTCTCAAACGCAACAATTCCATTCTAATTGACCAAGGGCCTGTTTCATAAAAGCATTTCTGCGTTCTACAAGGCATCAGAGTTGGCTTCGAGCTAAAGCTGCCTCATAACATTGACAACCATTCTCCAATAATTTCTGATCAATTATTTTCAAGAGCGTCCTCTCTTGTATTATTATATTCAATTGGCCAGCCTGTTACGGCAAGAAGCAACTAGGCTTATTCCAGCATTCGATTCTAACAACTGGTATTCAGCGCCTGTGAAAACGCAACCCTTGAAGGATGTCCGAAAGCAAAAGAAAAAGGAGACGAATTAGAAGCATGACACTGTCACTGGAACACATAGGATTAGCTCCAGCTGCAGTCACTAGCTTCGACGCTGAGGTGTCGCTCGTCAGGGACACGTGTGATCAGGGAGGTGCCGGAAGTAGGTGACACTGAAATAATGCGAAGTGTGCAGTGGTACCTATTGCACGGTCCAAATCAACACATTAAGAGGGAGGTCCGCACCTACAGTTGTGGTACATTCGTGTTACGGCATTCATAACAGCCATTACGACATCATGATAATAATCATAGTAATCCATCTTCGATAGATGTCTGGCTAACGTACAGAGTCTGTCAGCTTACATATATTCACAGAAATCAACGTAGGCAACGTCACCACATTTCACATTAGAGACGAAGTACACTGGTTCCACTTCTGCTTTTGTCGCTGAAGTCAGGCTTTCAGGGCATCTCCTGCAAAGGTGCTTCCGTAGCGATTTTGATAGTCTTTTGTTTGTCGTGAAAAACTAGAAAACGCTCTTCCATTAAGTTGTTCACTTTAACTTGGATCACTGGATATTGAAAACGACGTATGTGCCTCACTTCAGTATGCCTTTTTGGTGTCAATTTGGCACACGGCATGTGCAACGGAGTAAGTGTCGCTGTCCAATGAATAAAAAAAAATCTGGTTGAAATTTTTCCGCTCGTGGGCGCAGTAACGTCGACATTCATCGTCGCGTAGGTTCAGGCAATTTTTCTCCCCTGTGAAGGAAAATTAAATCATTATATTGTAGTAAGTGTAGAGAGTACTGGAGATAACTACGCGTTGAACAGGTCATACCGTGGACTTCCTGTTTGGCCACGCGTTCGTATTGAACCGCGAGGAGACTGTGACATGCATAAGGAGGACTTGAAATCCAATTACCTGAAGTACAACTTTGCCGGCGTTCGCTCCGGAGGCTTCCAGCGTGAATGCATCCACAACCTGAGATCGCGGAAACACGGTGGCAGGCAGGGGCCTCACGGCACCCGATGCGATTCCTCCACGCAGTAGTTCGGCGACTCGCCGCTTGTCCTCCGCTGCACTGGTGTCGTTCAAGAACAGGGAATCTGTCGCAATGGCGCTGACGTTGATGACATTGCGCTTCGGGGACAGTTCTTCGCGTGGACGATGCGAGGTTGTGCCAATGGCATCAGTAACGAGGTGTCGGCCGTTCCACGCCAGACAGTGAGCGATGGCTTTACTACTGCCACCGCGAAGAATATCGAGAACGAGGTCCACACCTAAAGAACGAGCGAAACAAGAAATCGAAGGTGCTGTAAACAGTGAACCTAAAGGAAAGTAAAAAAATAAACAAAGAAATAATGAGACGTCTGGATGACAGTTAAGATGTCCTAGAAACCTTATCGAAAACCTAAAGTTCAAATTAAAGCTGAATACAGGGAGCAGCAAATGAATCGACACTCAATACGAGCAAAATGAAACTGAGAAATCGCGCACAGAGAAAATGGGCAAAATGCAGTGACAGATAATGAAGCGAAACAAAATACTGCGCCCCATTTGTACAAAGACAAGGACAGCAGCGAAGAAAATATGCAGGAGTTATTGAAGTACCTCAAGACAGAACAATTTGGCAGTGGGGATATCTGCTGAATGACAATGTGCCGTAGTAGTTCTTCCCACATACGACATCTGTGCGACAGAATAGCCTTGTATTTGGTGCTGTGTTTATACGCGAAAGAGGGCCGTTGGAAAATTTGAAACGAAACGAAAGCCATGTTTTCTTTGTAAACCTGCTTTTGGTTTGCGTCTACATTCATAGGATGAGCGTGATTGCGTCTTTTGATAAGGATGAGTAATCTTAGGATACTTCACGCAGTTACCGGTATCTATCTATCTATCTATCTATCTATCTATCTATCTATCTATCTATCTATCTATCTATCTATCTATCTATCTATCTATCTATCTATCTATCTATCTATCTATCTATCTATCTATCTGTCTGTCTGTCTGTCTGTCTGTCTGTCTGTCTGTCGGTCTGTCTGTCTGTCTATGTGTCTATGTATCTATCTATCTATCTATCTATCTATCTATCTATCTATCTATCTATCTATCTATCTATCTATCTATCTATCTATCTATCTATCTATCTATCTATGTATCTATCTATCTATCTATCTATCTATCTATCTATCTATCTATCTATCTATCTATCTATCTATCTATCTATCTATCTATCTAATACCTGTAACCGCAGAGAATCAGTTTGCTGCGGCGCTGAAACCGCGTTCGAAAGGAACCGACAGGCGGTCACTAGATACATTACTTTAGCTATGTGCCGCTCTTCAGAGGACCTCGTACATGGCAACTTATGTCACGTGGTATGCGCCACCGATCAATGGATAAATTGGATGCCGACTTTGGGCGCTCGGTTACGCTATGCGTGTGTGCTGCTCTTCAATGACTCAGAAATCCTCTAAAATTTCTGTGCGGCAGGGTGTAATTCAATTCGTGTAATACGTTTTCAGGCGAAGCTATATATATATATATATATATATATATATATATATATATATATATATATATATATATATATATATATATTCTCAGGTGCGCGCAGCACAGAGGACCGGCTGCATACAGGCCTGACGCTGGGAATGCGGTGTTTCGCTACAGTACTGCAATGCTAACCGAAGAAGTGTCAACATTCGTTTTTGAAATTGGTTCTTCCGGAATTGCCTCGATTTAAAAGCTCATTATTGCAGGTGATTACGACGAATGTTTAGAAAAACTTGCCACAACATAATTTCGACGCCGGGGCGGTGCATATCAAAGCAATAATCATAAATAATTTGATTATTTTTTACATGGCCTCCATCTGTAAACGTTCTCGTAATACTACAAGGTGGATTCGCAAAGACAAGATCTGTTTCAGAAATGGCGCTATCATGCGATAAGACATCTCTTAGAAAAACTAAGCAGAATAGGAGGATAACATATACATTGTCATGGAACGCTTGTGAAATGTCAGATGCGTGTATTATGTGTGTTCAGATTCGTTATTTCCATCAGCCACGAAATTCAACCTCTCACCTTTATTTTTCGTCTGTTCAAGGATGTGTTCTTCTAAGCAACGGCTGTTGTAGCTTATGATGTGCCTGTCTTGAAGCTGTGGGAATCGGTTCTTGATGAAGTGCCGCTCTTTTGTCGAACCTGTTCGCGACGACAAGATGGTAAAACCAGTTCAGGCCACGAGCATTAAAGCTCTTCCAGCTTATAGAAGCAGCACACTTTGCCTAAGCACGACGCAGCAGAACTTTGTTTTCACCACGTGGCGCACCAGCTGATGGGAAGCACTGAGCAATAAGAAAGAAGAAAATAGCAGTTTCGATATTTTGGTTGCTGAATGGAGCAAGTAACAGTCACCTAGACGTCACCGTGCAAGAGGTTCTGTGTGCGAGGCTGCCATATTTTAATTGTTCTATAGGTTAAAGGATGCGGTGCCTGTTTTTTTTCTTTTACTCATAGAAACTGGATTGGGTTACTAGAGTGCGAACTCACATGCAATGGCTCTTATGCTACACAAATACTGTATTCTATAGCTCGCCTCCATAAACTCGTGTCGCTTGCTAACAACAGGTTGGTACTTTTATCTGAGTTGTTTAGTGAAAAACTGTAAAAACTGTGCATATGCATGGCTTGTGCTTCACTTTAAAATCAATGCTGATGAATATCGAGCGTTCTTTGCAATATTGTAGTCACTTCAATAATTTACAGAGACCTGCGATGCTACGCCCTCTTACCGACAGTTGCGAAGACGGTGCACCCCATGGATAGAGCGATTGTGATTGCCGCCTGCCCAATGCATCCACTGCCGTTTTGCACAAGCACAGACTCGCCTGGCCGCATGTTTCCCCGCACCAACAGGGCATAGTAAGCGGTTGAGTAAGACAAAGGAACGGTTGACGCTTCCGTCAGAGTCCACGCATCAGGAACTTCCCACAGAAGGTCGGAGTCTGCCGCAACCGCGGTAGCCAATGCCTGGCTTGACACAAGGCCCATGACGCGACGTCCTGTTTGGTCCGTTCCAGAAAACTCTTGACCGAGAATGGACTCCGAATTTGCCAAGTCGCCTGTAGCAGCAGAAACAGTATGATGTTGGCCGGTGCCTGGTGGTGGATGCAGCTATTGGGCTTTTTCGCATAACGTTGCCAAGATATTCTATTCAAAACATTTGCGCATTTAAATCATGAAAAGAAATTTATATGTGAAGGTTAAACGGGAAACTTGCTGCATATCTCACACCCTCGCCTATAAGGGATTTTATAGTCTGTTACGAAAAACACGACATTTGAATCAATGACACAGGTAATTTCTTTCGAAAGACTAATTGTTCAAATTTTGGAATTTAACGTTCAAAAATACATAGTGCAATATGAGAAACGCTTAGTAGTGGGTGTTCCGCGATCTTTGAATGTGAATTTGAATTTGAATGTAGTACAAGAGCGTTCTTGTGTTTCACCCCCACTGAAATGAGGCCGAAATGGCAGAGCGTCAAACCTTCAATAACTTGACCAGTCGCAAAACGCGATAGCCACTGGGCCAGAATAGTGGGTCGCAATACCCAAGGTAAAACATTTTGCTACGAAGTTTGCTAGGAGACAGGCCAGCTAGTTAGCTCAAGTGATAAGACCGTCGCTCTAAGACCAACCGGATGATGGGGGAGTCAATTGATTCTTTCAAATTTATCACCACAAAAAGCAGCAATAAAAGAAACAAGAACAAACGCGAAAGGCGTGGAGGTAAACCAAACCGTGCTCACAGCTACAGTGTGTGCCCGCCCGGCCTTCAGTGTGGGACAGTTCTTGCGCGTCATCAGAATACGTAAGGTGCAAGTTTTTCAAGTGCCACTCTACTGTTCTTGTAGTTGGCACGCGGAATTTTTTCTTAGATGGCCACATTTAATGGAAAGTGGCAGCTAGGGAACGTTGGCGTTGTTTTTCTTGGCAAGGCAGCCCTTGTGACGGTAACCGCGCTTGTTGGCCGCAGTTAAAAATTGTTGACTTGACAGGAAGCAGATGAAGCGATGGGATTGTACACAACCTTGTGAGCAAAATGAGGCAATGTAGTCAGGGGAAACCTACACGTCTCTTTCACAGGAGCTAAGGTAGTCGTGGCACCAAATATATTTGCGTGGTCGACAAGCTTTTTCTGGCACACTGGAGGTCCACTTTGATTATCTATTCCTTAGTTCAGGATTGCCTGCATTCCAGGGTTATCTTTTGGGCTAGGTGATTTCACTCGGTGAATGGAAGAGTGGGTAGCAATTACTGAAAGAAAGCGCATATTGGTTCTCCGTGGGATCATATATACTATTCCTAAAGGAACTCACCTATAAAGGCCTCTGGCGGCAGCTCTACACTGGCGAACGTGACGTCTCGACTGTTGACCGCCGCGAAGTGGACATCACACAGTATTGTTGCAGTTGCAGTCTTGGTGATGGGCAGAGAAGCGTAAGGCACCGGGGATTCGTACCAATCCAGACTGGAGAGTTCGCCACGTTTTCCCAAGTTCAGCACTGCAAACTGTGTGCTGTTCTTCCTTGTTTCCACTAAAGTAGGCGTTCATGAAAGAAAAAAAAAACACATGCAATACTGTACTCACTGTTATTTTCCTTAGTTTCAAAGCAAAATACATCCCAGAAACACTGTTCCGCCTCCCTCAGAAGAGATTTTCCTTACCGCAGACCATCGTTGGGAGCGTGCTATTTAATACTTTTTCATGGGGCTGTTTACTTTGTGGCTCAAGGATTTCAACTGGTTCAGGAACTGCCCGAAAATAAAATTTCAAGGCCCATTCCTTGCTGCATTGATTATTGTAATTTCCTACTTTTGATATCTTTTGAAGTGTTTCCACTGCTCTTCAGGAACGGTCAAATGCCTTTCCCGACAACGACTCGCCTTTTGTGAAATCTTCATAGTGGACATACGCAACTTTTAAAGAAGTATCCGAGCAAGAGCAATACAAAATATTTAATCAAGAAATAGCAGACAGGTCAAACCAAACAAGTTGAGAAGCCATAATGACCACCAGGGCAGTGTGTTTAGGTTTAGTGTGTAGGGGAGAGGGGGCGGTAAGGTTAGTTTAGCTGAGAATGTCTTAGATTGGCAACCATTTTGGCTCATTGTTCCGAAACGCGGTATGACAGAAAGAATAGTACCAAATATTATGTTGCAAAAGTTACAATACATCCGAGGAAATCACTGAAGTTGCAAGATTTCTGAAGCGAAAGTCACAGCAGGTGCCTTCGGGAACTGCTGCAGCAAAGACTCATGCATATTTGTGAGTAAAAATATAATGAGTGCTAGTGATAACTCCTGAATAGCTGAGCGTCTCTTCTCTGCCCCGTTAAAAACGTATCCTAGATGAACTAATAAATCAAACTAAGCGGCGACTAAAACATTTTTTCGCTGACATCGGTACTACCTCGTAAGCGAAGGAAGTTTCCCGTGTTGGGCTGTAAGAAAGTAAACCTGAGGCACTGACGCCTGTAGGCAACTGTAGTATAGCATTTTATTTAGTTTTAGAAGCCAGAGCACTTCACCGATGCTTCCTGCGGACCACAGGGTGCCGCCGCATTAACTCACGCTGTAACGCGGCATTCTCGGTGGCACTTTCTGGACGTAAAATGTTCATGGCCACCTCAAATGATGGATACCCGTAGTTTGAGCGTGCAGTGGCATACTACGGTGGCGTTTGTTCCGACGAGTCAGTTCCCACCACTTATACATGCATACAGAGAATATACTTCCCTGGTAAATAGAGTGTCTCCTATGACAGTGAACTTTCGCTTTCCTTTACGATTATGGGTTCGGACACAACGTCTTGTTTCTGCGTGATGTAACTGCACTTGCTCTTCATGCACTTGACCGCCCGTTATTATATTTCCCACACTCGTACATACCACTTACAAATTTTGCATCATAGACGCTGAAACATTACTAGTCTATGCTGCTCAACAGTAGAATCATTGCTCACTTTGATATCAACATGTCTATGACCGATGAACGCTGTTGTCATTTTCGCCGTACTTCTTAACCAGTGAACGCACATGGTATTTTGTTGCCTTTCATTTTATTTTCATTTAGTTTATTGTCTTTATAACTTGAAAATGCAAAGCATTTTCAAGTTATAAAGACAGTGCTCCAGTGCTGTGTTTTTTGCTTTTCAGTGAATGAGAGGTGCCTTTCTGCTGAATAAATCGTTTCGTTATACCTAGCTCTTGCAAGCATGTATGTGATCAGTATTTTGGTCAAATTCCTTGTGCTTCTTTGGTTGAACATATCCCAGGAGCGCTTAAAGAGATGGCCTTTTGTCTCCTACCCTAATACGGAATTGTTGATGAAAATTAGAGTTAATTTGAAGAAAATTACTCCTTGTAAAGAAGTTTCAGCACTATATTTAATAAAGTGGATTTTCGAACCACCATGAATCTTCACATGGAATCCTGTGAAACTAAAGAAGCATGGGAGAGGCAAGAACTCACATGATTTTGCGACCACATGGCGGTAGGAGCCCCACTGCCCATTTCGGTAAATGTTCATGACGAGGTCCTTTTCTACCACGCTCTGGTACTTTGGATTTCCCGGGTTGAAGTCAGCCATCGCGTTCGTCTCGGTGGAACCAGCATCGAACACACATCTACGTTTGATGAAATCACATAGACGAGTTGTGAACTTATTAGCGTCGTAATCCACAGCTGGAACTTTCAAACAAAGAGGCATGAAAGTCAAATTAGGCTCACTTTATGATCAATGATATAAATTTGGTCATTCGAAAGAATACGACATCGAAAACTAAAAAAAGCACGTAATATATTCTATCATTGTGATGATTTCTCACCTGATATGGCTCCCACCAGGCTCGTATCGGAGGCAGTTTGTCAAACCAACAACGCCGCTTGCTCCAGCCTCCTCCGCGAGTAGCCACATGTTCTCTCCTTGCGGCTTCCACTCGTAGTCAAGAACTTTCTTCTTTACCAAATCGACCAAGCAGCTGCGTTTGCTGTTAACCTGGAATATTTCCTGCTTCGCCTCTTCGACGGGCACGGAACGCTTTCTGAACAGATAAAGGGCAGACACGTTATTCGACTTGAAAGCCACGAGGCGTAGCCCATGCTTCAAAAACTGTGCTTCCACCTCGTCGGCGGGCGCTACTTGAAACTCGACGCCCCCGATTTTACCGAGCAGCGATTCCGCGGGTGTCAGTGCTATGCGTTGGGCAAGCAGAACGAAACCGTTTTCTCTACAAATGGAAGACACTTCATCGGCAAGGTTCTTGGTTTCTCCAGAGGACCATGTGGCGCTTCGTGCTACAATCAAGTCCACTTCAGGAAGCTTCTTCCTGGATGCTGCCGAGCCCAGTGACACTACTGAGCAACCTTGAGGGATCTTTCCTGACAGTCTCTCTGGATATGAATGTGCTATTGTGTATTCGATAGCGGGCAACAAACTGAACTTGGAAAGGTACGTCGCCACCCAGGAGACCAGCAGACAGTCGCTCCCTTGAGCAGCAAATTCCAGTACTCGGAGCTTCTTCGGGTTGGTATTTTCGACCACGGTGTCAAGGAGAAACCTGAGAGAATCTTCCTCAAAAAGAGCAGTGTTGAGTACATCGGTATCCAAGTCTTCCTTGAGTGCAGGCAGAGCTGACTTGATATACGCTACAATGGTATTGTCAGTGCGGTCTTTTTCCTCATGGATAGTATTAAGAAAGCGCAGGAGGGCATGATTCTTATCGGACTCGTTAAGATACTGGCTGACAACGTGCTCGGGAACAATACGGACGGCGCTCATGGCGTCACGAAGAGAGCAGTTGCTCTCGCAGAAGTCGTTGAGGGCCCGTCTCGCAAGGCTGCAACACACTTTAACGTATTCACGCGTGAGATACTCTCTGTTGTCCCTGCTTTCCTTGTCGTCCAGGTATGGCACGAAGCGATACTCTTCGACGAGCGGTGTCTGTTGGTTGGCGCCGCTGTTGATAGTGTTGGTCTTTAGACCTCGTATGACGGCACCCCCAGCGCTGCAAGTATCTGTGATCTTATTGCAGATGACTTCCACACCTGTGCAAAGCAGTAATGTGAGGAGCATAGCTGAAAAATATGCACATGTAAAATTGTTGATAATTTTGACGTTGTACATGGGAGGGGTGTCGAGAGACAGTTAGTTGATGAGACTCGGTTGGGGGTGCATAAAACCGTGCCTTTCAGTCGTATTTAATTTCAATTTCCTGGACATGAAAATCTGCTGCTGCTGCTGAAAAATACAACGGAAACGTAATTATTTACTTAAGGACTCTAATAGATGTTTACTTCAACTATATATATTTACATTTGTGCTGAATGCGTGTGTAGTTAGGGTGTGTAGCAGAATTATTTAGGCTTTCTTTCTTAATCTCTACGGTTGGTGCCCTGAATTCTTAAAAGTTAGGCTGTACGCACCTCGAGGCGAAAACTGTCGAACAAAAAAATAACATCATTATTGCGCCTGTATTATTGTCGTACCCTTTGTGCGCGGACGCTTCGCATGTTCGTCGCATTCTTGAGTTGAAAGCACCCAGCACACAGGGTCTGGAGAAATCGGGATATTTATTCTGCAGCAAAATTGCGCTTTCGAGTATGCAGCCCACTTCGGCGTGAAACGGCAAATACGCAAGCGCATACCTGATCAGTCGTTCCGCAACGCATTTGCGAATCACCTACGTAGCGCTTACAACTGGCACGCTTTTTACTGATGGAAACACCTTGTGATATTACTCGACATTCTGTGAATACAACCGAGATACACGTTTATTGCACATAAATGTCCCTGGTTCCAACTTTCGCGATCATCTTTTGTCATTCTTTTCCGTCGGCTTTTCTTGTTCAGAGTAGTAGGTTAGTGCACAACTATAGCTACAGCCTTTTCTTAAAACTTCACTTTGTCTCCTTCTGTTTATATATGTGACTGTAAGAATGTCATCAGTAATCACTATGTTCTTTCAGTTAAGCACACTGTTACATTCTGCCACCACCCAGTTTATATAGGGTATTTCGGAAAGTAATGCTCACCTGTGTCACCGGCCTTCTTGATCACTTCAGCGTGTACGTAGGGGTCCAAGCTACAAAATTCAATGCTGGTAGGCATGCGGAGCACTCGAACAGGGCTTTTGAACATGATGTACTGGATCATGCTGTCGACGAAGGTCACCCAGTTCTCCTTCCATTGGAGCTTTCCGCGCGGCTCTGGCCAGAAACAAATAAGGAAGCTGGTGTTATTTACCACAGAGTACAAGAAGCGTTAAAACATGTCAAGACTTATTCCTATTCATTCGAGAATATTGAGCAGTCTCCCGTGATGACAGCCTTGACACAATGGCAGACGGCCGGTGTAGTCGGTTCATGGTCAGTCTTTTGCAGAGCAAGACGAACGCACGAAGATGTACACGTTTGTATACTACATTTGTGACTCTCGTCTTCCGCGTGCGTTGCACGGAGTACTCCTGAGAACACAGCGTGTAGCATAGCTGTCTGTGTTGGCGAAAACAGGGCCAGATAGGTGAACACAGATGAGGGAAACACTCGTAACGACAGCCCCACGTTTTCAGCAGTTTTACCTACTTTATAAATTATTTGAAAACCAAGAATACGGACATTTGTCAAAGACACTGCGTTGGATGACGGTTCAGAACTACATTCCCCGGCACAAAGTTGGATGTAACGCATAGTAGAAGAGCTTATACTGGGGGGGGGGGGGGAGCTTTTGGTAAACACAACGCAGACTCGTGCTGATATAAAAATACGACTTCATTCACATCAAGTGCCATGAAAAAAAAAATTCAGGCACTTCCTAGAGCAAATACTTGTAGGAATTAAACATAATGGGGTAGTCGCAGCACATATGTTAATGTCACAAACATACAGCGCCTTCAAAGTGAAACATTGAAATGTGTTAATTAAAACGCCAAGCCAGCTACACAATACTTCCTTGCATAGGTGGTTTATCAGCTTAGGCGGTCAAAAGTATCGCGAACAAAATGCTAACTTTTTTTATTTCGCGGCTGCAGTATGTTTTCATATAAAAATTTCTAGACAATCGCAATCGAAGCCCACTTCGTTTTGCTTGACTTTTGAAGCGAGCATATGTTCAGAGATATTCATTATAGAATTTCATTCTCGGTATGCTAATTTGGCATTCAGGGGCGCAAATCCCAATAAGAAGACGAGCCCCGCAGGTGACCTAACTAATTCCACATAGCAGGCCAGTCTAGTTACAGTTACTGATTGCAGCTCCGCCCCTGATGTAGGCTGGTAGAAGTAAGACTGGCGTCCGCCATTCTTTCATAATGAGCAGCGTCATAAAGGGTTCCTCTATGAGTTCAGATTGTCACCTCCCAATGCAAAATTACCGTACTGAGCGCTAAACTTGATTACATATACCTCGGAGAACGTTTTAGAAGTGTAAGAAAATGAATTTGGTTTCGAATGTGACTGTCTTCAGGTGTGTAATACAAACGCACACCGTAGTCGCTGGAATTACCATAAGCCAATTAACAGACTCTTGTCAATTATGTGTTTGCTCATTCTTCTCATTCGCGAAACTGGTATGCGCCGAGGCGCATAAGCCGCCTGTGTGCAAGCAGCATTTGCGTAGCTGCAGTGATCTTATTAAAATTGTTGGCATCACTCTCTTATTTCTCCGTCATTAACACATGGGCGCGAGCTCGCTTCTTTTTTGCTCTAGACCAGAGTGGCAGCAAACAAAAGCTGTGGTTCGCGCACACCAGAAATGAATGTCTCACCTTGTAAGCCTGCCTGCGTGATGCCTCGGAAGGCGCCTTGGTAGTCGTAACCGCGCACGGCGAGCTCCTTGTATATGTCCTCGGCGTCCAGCTCGTAGGCTGTGCTCTCGGCACAGGTCACCAGCAGCTCCGGGTCGATCTCCGAGGATCCACCTTCGGCAACGCGAATGCAACCGCTTGCCGCCACCGCGCCGCCTTCTTCGCACACCTCAAACTCGCCGGACGAGTACATGATGGTCACGACAAGGCGCACGGTACCTGGTCACGTGCGCGAGACATTCTCGTTAATGCTTTCAACGAAGTGCAGTGTATCTTCCGCGCACACACTAGAATTACATTTGAACCAGGGCATAACTACTGGTCAAAGGAAAACTCGCGTGAGGTCACCGACTTGTCACATCTTCGTGTTATGTGGGAGTGCGGATCTTCTAAATTACAGTGGGAACGTTTTCAAGCTTCAGAGAGGCCTAAGTAATGTACTATTTAAAAACAAAACACTGGAGTTTAACAGCGCGAAACATGACAGCGAGTTATGAGGGACGCTCTAGTGGATGGCTCCGGGTTAATTTTGGCCGCATAAGGTTTTTAACGTGTAAGCGAAACGTGGCAGAAGTGAGATTCGCATGCATTCTGCCCCCATCGGAATGCAGAAATCGGGAATCCAACGTGGAACCTCGTGTAACGCCTTAGCCACTGCGCCGGTTGAGTTTTTACTATATTTTTTTTTGTTTTACGACATAGTTACGATTTGGTCGCACGTTCGGCGGATAGGACATCATGCACTGACTTGTGCCGTTCTTGCGATCGATCGTGCTTTTCATCTTTCATTTCCTTCTCCACTGTTCCGGAGGATATTCTGCAAAGCATAAAGAATACTACAAAGTTCAGCGTCACACACGAATGTAGTGGGAAGGAACGCGTGCGGCGCTATTGGTGATCTATTTTGTTGGTGTCCAAGGTCCTGATATTTAAGCATTATTATTACACAACGTCAGCAAATTTCGCAGCGCTCATTGCGACATCACAACAATATCATTGACGCCAGTTCTACCATTTCGTGACAGACTTCGGTATCAAATTAACATATCTTGTAAAGTGCTTCCGAACATTCACAGTTTGTGAGGTCATTGTCTTACGGCCTAGGCTCGTGTGGTAAATTTTTTGTTACCTTTAATATATATGCGCCAGTAGACCTTTAACTGGGACGCTTAACTGGAATGGTGTTACGTGCAAACGGGCACGAGAACGATTATATGCAGGCATATTCACAAGCGACTGTACACGTAACACTGCCCAGAGCGAACAGCCCGCGCCAGATTGTACAGTCGTCGTCCTCATCGTCCTTGCAGGCACGTTAGGCCTGCTCTCGGTCGATGAACTAACTGATCCGTAGCCATGTTAGGCTGGGCCGGAACATGGTACGATGCTTCTGGCAGTACCAAAAGCGCCAGTGTGACAGAGAGAGGAGGATTGGGGAGGCAGAAAAGAGGCAAGAACAAAGCACAGGGGGCGACACCAGCCGCAAGTTCAGGCACTAGCTCAGTGCGACGTCATTGATCATGGCACCATTTTTTCGTTACTTGATAACAGCTCATTGATAAAGAGTTAGGTTCTGTTTGTTTAGAACAAGCCAACCAATCTAGGAAGTTGCCCGCAAGCGCTTCGAAATTAGTCATGGCGACACATTAGTACGGAGGTTTAGCCAGAAAGTTCTAACAAAGCAAAAACCTCAGCTTTCCTGTCCTCTGCTATTAATTCACTATCGTCTGCCATAATAGGACTGAGAGCTTGGAGAGGATCATTCACTGATATAAGTTTACAGCTACTCCAGCTACTACGTACAGCTACTTAAAGTCGCGTTGTATTCCTGAAAAGAATGTCGCCACTTCTTCAGGACACACACATTAAGCATTGCCTGCAGGCATCTTGAGAACAGGGAAAGAAATATGCCGCTTCAGTATGTAAACGCCACATGTCGGGCATCCCGTCGACCGTTGTGACACGTTCACTAAAGTGCTGGTGCGTTAAATGAAGCAGTAAAGTCAGCATTGAGTAGGCAGAGGTTTCAGTTTTATCGCAGGGCAACGTCTGCCGTTTTCTCTCTCCAACCACAGGATAGCATAGGCGGGCCGGATACGTGCGCGATTTTGCGAAAGCTGGCCGCAAGATTTCTATGTTCGCGGTATCTAATAGTATATATATACATGTACGCACAACTTCCTCTCTATCTAACTACATACTCGTTTCAGGCAGGACAATGTTCTTGTGCAGTTTGACGTTCTCGAAGATGACCGGCACCTCCTCGATTACCTTGCCGCGACGCCTACTCAGAGATTTCCACGCGAGCACCAGGTGACCACCCACAGGGAACGTCGCCTCGCCATGGAGCCGATGCCCAGCCAGGTAGGCGTCGTACTCGTTTCCGCTGATGTCAATATTCACAATATCGTCCTTTCCCTGTACATGACAGAGCGACTCGTTACCACGTAGTAACCGCCGTACTGCACGTTCAAAGTTTGAAGAGCTTGAAGCGTGAAGTTTAATTCACGGTGCATTTTACTGCGAGCTAAAGTTACTCGACGTATTGGATCATTTGTTGAGACTTGTAGCCCTCTTCTAAAGCACAAGATACGCACAACAGCAGCAAATAGGAGATTTCAGTGCGATTTATTGCTAACGACACATTTCAGTCAGTACAAATGGCCAGTACATTCACACACTTCGGCAAAGTGTTAAAACCAAAAAGGTAACGTGGAAGTTCTCTGTGTGATTATAATAAGCAGTACACATATAAAACCATATTTGGAGGAAGTACTTGGGGTACCAGTGCAAAATCCGCATACCTTACTTGTGTTTTTTTTTTTCAGACGTACACCAGCTTGTTCCCATCGATTAATTTGGTCGCCGTCTTCATAGCACAGAAAGTCATTGAATATAGCATTCTTGCAATATAGCATTCTGTTCAATCTTGCCATTTGAAACATTGGTAAGTTATTCGTGCTGCTGCACGCAGACGAAAATATTGTCGCGTAAATGCTGACTCACCTCTGCCAGCCCAGGAAGGTCTTTCCACGATGCGACGGTCCACTGCTGCGTGTGGTCCCAACTCACCAGGTGGCCAATATTCGGAGTGCCGCGTGGCACTGGCCACGGGACGGGCGGGTAGAGTGCCGATGGGTCCATCTGCACTCCCAGAGTATGGAGCTTGCCCAGGGAACCCAAGAAGAAGGAGTGGTTGTCCGTGTCTCTCTTCATCAGGCCAACGCAGGAGGCGCCAGGGCCCATTGCACGGCGTAGAATCGACTGCAGATAGTTGACTGCTTTAAGGGCATTCGCGGAGTTTCCGGAGGCCATCGGTATTCAGTTTCGTTTTTAAATTCGTAGAGAAAAGTGTGGAGAGCGAACTGCGAAAGGGCCGGTGGAGAGATCAACCAGACGCGCTTCCGGTTTGCTGAGAGCGCAGTTAAGGCGGGCAACGAACGGAAGCAAGAAAGGGGACGGAGGAAGGAAACGAGCAGTGTTTCGTTACGTCCGACACATAGGTTCACCTATCATGCATATGATCGGCTACTGCTGCCAATGAATTTTAGAAAGTTTAAAAATGCCTGCGTCCTTCTGCGTGCCTGCAGCCCATGGATGGTAGTTCAAGAACAGCTTCTTACGCATCATGTGTGGATATCTTAATGACATTGAAGATGTTCTCAGCCTTTATTGAGAAAAAGAAATCAGGAAATTTTGAAATTGCAGGAGGACAGCGTGGACGCTGGTTGTAAACTAATTTTACTGCCAGGGGAAATGCAGCGGGAAAGTGACGTGGCAACAGAGAGAAAGGTTCAAATGGTAGTAGATTCGCTATACAGCCTCTTAGCCGGTCGTGAATTAGAACTACATTGCTTGCGGCAACGGGCGTTCAAGAGTGGTGTTGCATTTATGTTGTAGAACACTGTTCCCTTAATCTGACGCGACGCAATTGTCTCTCTGCATCGAATGACACCAGCTTTGACCGTGATTCTACAGAGCAAGAGCCTCTTTCGCCGTGCGATGACTTGTGGTAGACAGTGATAATACTATAGAAACGTCTACCGGAAAACATAAGGTGCACTGCAGCCGGCGTCAACAGTTTCAGGGGTGGAGGTGCGCAAGAATAGGGTGCATTCCAAAAAAAAAAAGTATTACTTGCACCCTCCCCCCTCCCACAAAAAGAAAAGAAGAAGGAAAGAAACAAAAAGATCACACCTCACCTTGCTGTTGGCATAGTACAGATACGAAATAGCACTGCTGCCCGCGTGCCAAGGCTGCGGAATCATCCAGCGTTTCTCTCAAACCTTATGCACCGTATACTTTTAATAATAATAATATTTGGGGTTTTACGTGCCAAAACCACTTTCTGATTATGAGGCACGCCGTAGTGGAGGACTCCGGAAATTTTGACCACCTGGGGTTCTTTAACGTGCACCTAAATCTAAGCACACGGGTGTTTTCGCATTTCGCCCCCATCGAAATGCGGCCGCCGTGGCCGCGATTCGATCCCGCGACCTCGTGCTCAGCAGCCCAACACCATAGCCACTGAGCAACCACGGCGGGTGCACCGTATACTTTTGACAAGTGGCTGTGGCTACTGTGAATGTAATGAAGCTCTATGCAAGAAAATGTGCTGATGCTCGTTCTTACCAGCAGAAGGCAGTGAGGTGCGATCTCCACCACTATGGCGTCTCTAGGCACGTGTCGGAGGGCTTCGCTGAAGAGCACGGGTGAGACGAGGTTGTTGACGAAGTACTCGGGTGAGCAGTGCTGGGCGATGGGCTCTTTCCAGCGGCTCTCGGGAACGGAGGAGCTCACCCAATTCTTTCCTCGGGGCTTTGGTGCCAGTACCACCTGGTTGAAGGCCGCAAGAAAAAGAAAAGGCTTGCTGGGTCCTACTGCCGAAAGCTGGTGACGTTGCTTACTGGCATTACGAAGCGTTGTTTCAATGCGCACGCGCCAGACGAACCACATGGGGACACGAAATCCACAAGCGGGCGCTACACATCAACTGGATTTACTAGGCGAAATCATATGTGCTTAAGAGAAGCGCATTTGTGTAAACATTTCAGAAATATCGACACAGCACTGAAATCGCCCACCACGGGCGCATACAGCGCAGGCAAAGCGAAAACCGAACTTATTCTGGTTAACCTCCCAACCTTACATTTCTTCCGATGTCTCTCTTTTATATATGTTCAATTTCTTTGTTCAAGATCCGAATGGAACTTGTGTCCAAATCCGGATCTCGAATTTGATTTACATTCGAGCTTTAAGTACGATAGCAACATATTCGAGCTGAAAGTGCTGTGTTTACGAAAGATTACCTGAGAACTGATAGTGAATTAGAAAGGCGCTTGGCGAGATCAGCAGCGTTATTTGATCGCGCCGTTTACAACCTGCGTACATCTTTCGCAACAACAGGCGTCGGAACAAAGGCATTGCCGTGCCCAGCGGTAGGATGCACGATCCTCCCGCTGCAGGTTAGATCAATCAAATTCATATATAACGAATTTCAAATGCTGAATCAGTTTGCCAAAGCTGGACATCAGAAGGCATACTGGTATTTCGAAGCGAGAAGGACTATGTTTAAGAAATCTAATATTAAGCGTTACTACTTTCTGATGGGTATACATGAGCAAGCACTTAGCTCTGTTAAACATTGCATAAAACTCTTTGCGATCCCAGACTACACTGTCAAGCGTGAACACATCCGTTATTCGAAAACGAAAGCAAAAATATCTCTTTGGTAACAACATGGATTCTTGCTATATTTCTGGACAAATATGTGTCGAACGGTTCTTATTTCGCGACAGGAGGTTTAACAGAAATGTCAATTATTAGACCTATAATCCTGCCATGAAGAAAAGCTTGTGGTAGTCGCGAATAAAACATATGTCGATAAAACGCCATTTGGTCTTCGGGAAGACAGAATGGCTGGCTCGGTTTTGACAATTGAAAGCAGCTTCGCTGCGGTAACCATATGGTTTGTACAAAAAAAATTTTACAGGCCACCCTGGGTTTAAGATTCTGCAGCTACCAGACATGGGTATGATGAGAGTAACATTGATTTCTTCAAAATTGTGCATTTGACGTTGATTGGAAGCTATCACAGAAATGTCATGTGGATTTGACGTTCACAAATATCTGATAGTCAAACGTGAATCCTTTCTCAGAAATTTCGGAGCATTGTAAATGAAGTAGGTGGACTTGAAATGATTTTAGTGTACTACAACCACCGCTTAGTGGCTTTAACCGAGACCTGGCTGAACAGAAACGTCAGTGATCATGAAATTGTTCCGCCTGGTCCCTGCATCTATCGGCGCGATCTTGGCTCACGTTGCCGGGGGGTGTCACAGTGATTGCTGGAAACAAACATGACATGTGGTGCAACAAATCCAAGATTAAGATTGTTTCTAAATACTTCACTGGACGATTTATCGCATGTACTCTGGTCGACTTAAAGTGCACAAGATACTGAAAGGTCCTTTCTTTCTAGACTGCCTGATCACTAAGTTGAACATTACAAATGAAATATTAAAATAATAGAAGATTTAAATTTGCCCTCGATTGACTGGACACATTTTGGTGTATGATGAATCGGACAAATGCAAATGCAATTCTATCTTAATATTAGGCTAGCTTTGAACGTTGGACAAATTGAATGGGAATACAGTAGAGAGTGCGCTTTCCGAACTCTTTCTTTTTGTTATTTACGCCGTTTCCAATGGGGTTATTGCTGTTGAGGCAGGTATTTCGGATCATCATTTGTTATCTTTCTCTTGGTCATATAACCGTGGTGCGAAGTGCACTCAGCATAATGTGACAAATGCTAGGAATTGGGAGTGTAGTGATTACATATCAGGCATCGACCACTTGGAGAAAACACTTGATATCAAGGTTAGTTATCGAAATGTTCATACTTGATGTCGTTTCATCTTAAGAAAAACAACAAAGGTCAGTTTACTGGTATACAATAGCCATGTCAGGTCTAAAATAGAATATGCTTCTGGGATTTGGGATGCGCAAAGTAAACCGCATGTACAAAAGATAGAGACGTTACAAAAGAAAGTTGTCAGATTTGTTTTTGGAAAATAGAAGTTATACTATGTAGAAATGCATGATTTCATGGCATTTAAAAAGGAAAATCAATATGAATTTACTCATTAATTTTCTTTATGTATTTCACAATACTACAGAGGCCATACTGGGCCAAGGAGGCGTAGAATATGATAAATATATTGTACGAAATTCGGGTACCAAGTATGATGCATTAATTAGTTCCTACGCACATTAAACGGTATTGTGAATTGTTCAATGTATAACGCTACCTCTTGTTGGAAACCCTCAGATTGCGAAATCGTAAATCCGTTTGAAGAGAGAATAACCAAGTATAAGCAAATGTATCTAATATTCACCATTCCCTTGCTGGTATGAGCGTAGCGTTCCCAGCATGCGTACACACTTGCTCCATAGTTCACTGTTGAAGTTTGCCTTTTTTGCAGGAAACTCCCCGGCAGAGGCCGTTGGTCAAGATTGCGACGCATGCTTTGCCCGTACCAGAACTCCGTTTATTGTGGATTAAAACGGCAGCCGCCTTGCGCACTGTTCGCTCATCCCTCACCTGTTTGTATTCTTTGAGCAGCACAGGTCCTACGCGCCGCATCTGAGTGCTGTGGAAGGCCACATTCATGGTGTTCACAACGCGAGCGAACAATTTCTCTTTTTGCAGCTCCTTCACCAGGTCGAAAATGGCGTCCTCCGGTCCGGACACTGTTACAGAATCCTCGGCGTTGTGGCAAGCAGCTTCCACACCGTTGCGGCCACGCCTTTTCGCTTCTTCCCATGTCAACCCTGCGTAGAGAGACCCGCGTGGAATTCACCGTCATCGGCTATAGGCGGTGACTGCCCATAAGAAGATGCCTTAGATGGCGGGACTAACACTAATTTTCCGTTCCAAATGGAGGTAGAATTCACAAACTATCGTTTCTGGAAGCACCCCTTGAACCGGGCTGAATGAAGTTTCTTTCAACCCAAGAATGGTAGGCAGGCACGACGAACTATATCAGATGAAGAGCATGAAATGTAATGAAAGTGGGCAATTTTGGAGAAAATTGAAGTAACAAAATACCATCTGTTACTGTACATCATGACCACGCATCGAAGCTCTGTAAACTGCGTCTATTAAAATGTATGAAGAGACCAAGTGTCACGAATTAGTAAAACGATTATGCGAAATCGCTCAGTTGCTTAACCGAGTTCTTGCAAAAGCCTTAATTCCTAATGAGTGGTGTATTAAACAGTGATGTATGATAAATTTTTACCGCTCTGGACATCGTAAATAAGGCTGTCCAGATAATTAGAACTTATCTGGTTTTATTGCCTGCGTACAATTTTGATTCCTCGCACATTTCGAATGTTCCGGTTATCGGTGCCTCTGGTTAAAAATACGAATGCGTGGATGTATAATGGCTCGCACAAATCGGTAAGCTCGAGCTTTTGCCTTCAGTGGCACAAATTTAATAAAAATACCTTGCATTGACAACTTCTAAATGAACCTTCGTGTTCTCGTTCGTATTTATGAATAATATAAGGCATGCTCACGATTTTGATCTGCTTGTTAAGTGGCCTGCAGTAGTATACCTTACCATGGAGGATTCGCGGCGACGCTATCGGAATGACTCAGACTTGCAACAATTCGGAGGCGTTTTCCATGTTGCTTCTAACTGAATTTTTTTTGTACGCTTTGCGCACATACAAGAACAGTTAGAGCAATATAGGATATTTATAGTGTTCATCCAGTGCAGTCTCCGGAAGCGAGCATACATGACACGCTGTTTTCCGGAGAAATATTATTTTGGCTACTTGACATTGATTTATCACTCATCTCCGTGCTTTTTCTTTTGTATTTTGCTTTCACTCCTTCGAAAGGCAATGTGCGGGTGCTGATCGCCTTCGTCTGAAACACATGATCAAACTGGGGTGAAGCGTTCGTTGTCGACCAAGCGCGCGCCGAACTAACTCCGCTTGTGTAAACACCACGGCCACGATCATCATTTTCAGAATTGACGCTGCAGCATTGCCGGCTTTTTACAAGTTTCCCTAGGCTGCAGGCCACCTTGCGAACACGCGGGTCCCAATGCTTACCGACAGCGGCCATGGCTCCTCTTGGGAGATTCCCTACGTCGGTGCATCGACCACGCCAGTAGGCGCACAGCATGGCCTGCTCTGCGGTGAGGCCCCCGTCGACGTACCCACTGGCGATCTCTCCCATCGAGTGACCCACCATTCCGTCGGGTCGAAGACCGAGGGCGTAAATGACGTCGACGAGTGCCACCTGCCAACACATCGTGAACCACCCATATTTTTATTGATATTATATGTGGAGGTGTTGACGCACAATTTAAAGCACCGGCTTCTCCTTATCTCTCGAATGGGTCCAGCCTACAACATACAGGGTTCAAGATTACATGTGAAATAACGTTTTCTTACAAGCACCAGACATTGTCAACCAGCGTTTTCACAGTAACACTACGACGCAAGAAATACCTGGTACGTAGAATATGCAACTTAATTGACTCCAAAGTTCTGTAGGAGAAAGTCTGAAAAATACGAATGATTATGTCGCCTAATAATACAGTCACTAGTCAGCGGGTGGTATATACAGGGTGTTTCAGCAAACTTTTTCAAAAATATATTTAGAACTTGTTGCGGCAGATATCACAAGTGTAGTTCATGAGCTGGTCTACTCGAGGCTGCGGACTGCACTTGAAGAAAAAAATTAGGATGCAATATCGAATAATTAATAAATATTTATTAATTAAGTTTTACCTAATTAACTTATGGCCCATATTGTAATTTACGAATGCTAGCTGCGGAGTCCGCAAGGCGGATCCACTTGGAACGAATCTTCAAGATGACCCCAATTTCGAGTCACAGATTCCCGAACTTTGCGGAGAAATTCATTGGCGTTGCAGTGAATTTGTTAACAAAACGTCGTTTCATTCACTGAAGCAGACAAGTAACTGGAATGGCAATGCATTTGTCCACAAAGTTCGGGAATTTATATCTAGAAACTGGTGTCGTCCTAAGAATTTGTTCGAAGTGTATCCGCCTTGCGAAGTCCACTGCTAGAATTTGTAAATTGCAATGTGGGTCATAAGATTATTAGCTATAAGTTAATTAGTTAAATATTGTTAATTAGACAATTTTACGTTTAATTTTTTGGGCAAGTGGTGTCCGCCGCTTCGAGTAGACCGGCTCGTCAACTGGAATTGAGCTATCTGACACAGGCAACCTTTGAAAAATTTTGAGTGTTCGCTAAAACACCCTGTATATCGTGTAAATGCATTACTACATATAGTCAAAAAAGAACAGTCAACATAACATAGTCCTGTATATACATATATACAGCAACATTAAAATGAAAGGAGCAGTAAAAGCGTTAATACCGGCAACAATGCTGCTGTCTTCGATAAAATTTTGATACTTCTAAACCGCTCTTCCGCAAGGTCGTTGTTGGCCAAGGACCCAAAAGTTTCTTTAAGCTGAAAAGCTTCCGGTCTAATGAAATTAGGGTTAGTTTAAGTCGGCGTATTGGTCTGTCGTGATGCGAGCAATATAGAAGGAGGTGATATACATCTTCATCTACAAATCCACAATCACATACGGGGGTTTCTGCACGGCCGATTCTATGTAAGAACTGTTTTATGTAGTCAGTGCCTAACCTTAATCGATGAATAAGGGTTTCTATGCGCCCGTCTATTGACAGTAAACATTTGAATTCAATAAACGGGTCAATGTGATACAAATCCGAGCGCTTAGAACTCTGGTCAAGCGATCTATTTCTATAAATTTTTAAAGACGTTATACTTATTATGCAGCGTAATTCATTTTCTTGGATATTGGAAGCGCAACCACATCACCTTTGAGGTGTGCTTGTCATGCTGTGTCATCGGCTGCTGTGTTGCCAGGAATGTTACAATGCCCTGGTATCCACTGGAATGTTATATCGTGCTTCGCTTGGTTTGCCTTTGGGAGGTCTTTAAGTCTTTGGTATACAATTCAATCACTGGTTGTTTATACTTTTGTCCCGCACAGTGATGTTAGAGCCACTGGTTAATCGCTGAAAATTACTTATTTTTGCGCATCTCTTACTGACGTTATGAATTTTATCGCACATAGGACTGCAAATAGTTCAGCCGTTGTGGACTAAGCCGCGCGAGATAACTTAAACGATTCTTGTGTATTGAGGTGCGGTTTAATTAATGCTGAAGTTGAAGAGGTCGCTGCACTGAAACCATCTGTATAAACCTCTTTGTATCCTGAATACCGCATATATATCTGGTAAAGTGCTTATTGTTGAGCAGCTTGAATGAACATGTCCCTTTTGAACATGCCTATGAACATGTCCACTGACAATTACATTTTTGGAAGTGTAAGCAGCCATAGAGGATATTCGACGTCTGAATTCCATAGTTCGTGCCTTGGCAATATATGAACATCTTCTGGAATTTCTTTGTGAGCAAAACTATTATCTCGTTTCATTATCTCTAGAGTCAATGGGTGGCTTTTATGCTGTGTTTGAAGACAGAAACATTGTCGGCATCTTTCTGTAGTTCCTATGACTAGAAACGGGGATTGGCGAGCCTAAGTTATTACAAGATTGCTATAAGTCGCTCGTGGAACTCCTTGACATATGCGTAGTCCTCTAGCAAAAAAACTTTGAAGTCGATCTTCTGACGCGTGGGGATGTCCGTGTAAGATTGGCCCGGAATACAAATTTTATATCCGTATCTAATGCATTTTAGATAGTCAGCATGGACGATGTCCATTTCCTTTCTTTCAGATGCCATACTCTGCTGAAGACGGTTTCCACTGTGTGAAATCACCGCGAAATTTTTCCTCGTCTAAGCGAGGTTGCATCTACTGTCCTGTGGGAACTATTCCGTCGTCAGCAACCTTCAGCTAGGACGCTTTTCCGCGAGTTTTCTAGAAGCTTCATCATAGCACTACTGCTGAAACATGGAAATATTTTAGCAGAACTTCCGGTATGCATTTGCTAAAACTTTGCCCTTTATAAATGAAACCTCACAGAGGTTCTGGCGGTTTACTTTTCTTGTTTGCTTAAAAAAAACAGCAATAGCTCGGCAACTCTTGCCTGATTGCGCAATCACTGGGAGTTTTCACGGAGATCACAGGAAGCATACATGAATTTTCCTAAAGCAGTTCTCATCCAGATTTCTGCAACTTTATCTCAAGATTACAGCGCAGTGGCTGCGACGAAGCATTCTACAAGGTCGCGGTATGGAGTTCTTGCGGAACATGACTCAATGTGATCATAATGGTCCCCATCATTACCAGCCTCAGACGAGCGTAATGTAAGAGAAACACTGATTGTGATTGTGATTGTGAGTGTACAACACGTATACGTGTTGTACACTCGAACGTACATACAACCTTTTCATGTTATGTGTGTTCAAACTACGGAGGGATTCGTGCTTAGGTGAAGAAATGTGCTTATGTGAAGACAGTGCAACTCGATTTTTCTCGAGTTTCTACCCAGTGTAAGCTGCTACGAGAAAAGCACTGGACAAGGTGGGCCGGTCCCTGAGACAGCGTTGCCTAACACGTCGACACAGAGCGCGAGCTGTCACAAAGAAAGAAGACAAAGTTGCAAGGGGCGCACGCAAAGAGTAATTATTTGGTGTGAGCCATGACAGTGGTCCATGGTAATCATCATCAAAGAGCTGACTGGCTGTCGTATGAGAGAGGGACGCGTGTCCTGAAGGGGCAGCGCGAGACGACTAAGACAGAAAGCAGGAAACACAAAGGACAGCGCTGAGACAGTGCTTTCTCTCTTTGTCTTGTGCTGTTCCTCCAAGATGCTCAACCAGTACCAACTTGCCCAAATGTCGATTCTTCTAACGCATGCGTGTGATCGTGGCTTAAATGTTAGAACACCCGGATCCAGTGATCGACGGCCGAGATTTGACTCCCGCACCCCAAGGAAGTTATCTTTTTCAGACCTAGGCCAGGAAGGACCCTAAATACCTAGTGCAAAGTGCAAAAATGAGCCAAAGAATGCTTCGCATTAGAACATCGAATATCAGCAGAGTAAAAGAAATGAACCAGGGAACGGACCATTATAACTTTGTCTTCGTGGGCAGTGCAAAAAAAAATGCTAAACATATTCTGTTATAGAGGTATAAAAAAGCGTGCTAAACAGAAAAAGCAAGAATAAGGAAACAAATATAAAGCACTTGACAATAATTAAAGGAAATTTGCGATTTCTTATTTTTTTGCAACTTCCACGTTCGCGTGAGTACTGTGCTCGAGTGAATGTACATTGAGCGTGATTTCTTTGGCGACGACTAAGTCTGACACAGAAGATCCGCAGGCAATCACGAGTCAACGCGGATTTTAGATAAAAATTGACAGTGCGACTTCCCTTATTCAAACCAGGACTTGGGAACGCAGTGAAGGAACTTTCAGTTTCTTGACCTACACAATATACCCTAGAGCATAAGTATGAGGTTTGTTGTCACCTACGCATAATACCACTGATTTTATTTAACGCAGTCCAGTATCGATCTGCGACGATGACCCACTTACCCTCGGTACCAGGGTGCGCTTTCCCGCTGAACATTCCATCGCGTAGAAGGATGTTGCGTTTCCCATTACTTATCACCCACTATGGCCTTTTGAACGCACATATACAGGTTTTCTTGATGCGTCACATATTGATTACGTCGAAGTGCACGCAATACGTCGAAAGCTCGCAAACTCACCTGAATTGCAACGATGGACACAAGGACGTTCGCGACGGTCTCCGGGCCTCGCGGTTCAACGTTGGTCACGAGGTCGATGAGGTCGAGGCCGAAGTTCCTCGCCAGCAGGTCGTGCGATGCGTGGATGGACCGGGCAAACACGTCGAACTGCATCATCTGTCTTGCCATGCCATTCCACTGGCAGCCCATGCCGGTGAATACAAACCACAGTGGTCTCTTTGCTGGGAGGACCTCCTCGACGACCTTGGTGACGGCCTTCTGTGAGCCGTCCACGGGAATTAAGGCGTAGCCACGGAACGGGAACTGCTTTACGCCGGGCTGCCCTACTCGGTTCAAGAGGGCGTACGCGGAATCGGGGTAGGGTCCGTCGGCTTCCAGCCTGTCCAGAGTTTTCTGTCATGCAAATAGAGTTTTAAAAAATATTAGGCTTGAGGCCTCTACACAAGTCTTCTGCTATATGAACGGAGGGTAAGCTATGGCGGTGTTCTCATGCTTATACATTGTAGTCACATATGCATTGGGGTCTGCGCCACATCCACCCGTGGATGTAAGGTCACAGTAAAACT
This sequence comes from Dermacentor variabilis, assembly GCF_050947875.1. Lineage (NCBI taxonomy): Eukaryota > Metazoa > Arthropoda > Arachnida > Ixodida > Ixodidae > Dermacentor > Dermacentor variabilis. The sequence continues at coordinate 44,807,483 of NC_134575.1, read as the reverse complement.
GTGATCAAGAAGGCATTGCAATGATTTGTGAGTTGCAACAGAATTTATTAAAACGGCCGTGCGCCGTCACTTCGCCATCGGAATTTCCCCTTTTGAACGTTCTCACAATATCTAACAAGGAACAGCGAAACGACGTGATATATGGAAGAAACATAGTGATTTTCGGCAGTCGGCTATATTTTCATTATGCCGGTGGCGCGGTGAGTAGACGTTAGTTTCTAATGCGCAGGACAAAAAAAAAGTTTTCCGAGCATACCACAAAGCCTGAGTACGAGTAAAACCCACTCTCAGCGAGTCTTCGCTCCTTCCAGCCATGAGAACGAGCCTGGGAAGTTCAGGCTTTTCCCGCGTCATGGTGTCCACGTGGGGTCCCGGGTTTGACTCCAGAATGGCGTGAACGTTGGTTCCACCAAATCCGAACGCGTTGATTCCGACCAGGCCTCCTTCGAAGGGCGTAACTTTGGAGATCACCTCAGTGCTTCCGTCGTGAAGACACGAAATGCTCGGGTTAGGATCCTTGAAGTGTAAGTTTGGCGGGATCATGCCTGCTTCCATGAGAATGATCACCTTGGAAATCGTAGAGATTGCTGTGAACGACAAATAAAAAAACAGCATGAACCAGCCAGTTACCGCTTTCTCGGATAAAGGAGGTGAAAAGAGTTAGAATATTGTAGAGAGAGCAATGAGATCAAATATTTATAGCACGCTAATGTGACGTTTGACATCAGACCGTAAGAAAAAAAACCGAAATTCCACCATGAATAACTTACAAAAGCAACTTATGAATGAAGCGCGGAGGTGCAGTTTGCATTCGTATAAAATAAGCTTTTTTCGTTCCTTCGAGGGGCTGAGTGGTGGTGGTCGGGTTGGGACTGGGGCTCGTACATAACTAGTGTTTTGTAAGGCTGCACCAATTTTTCAAAGATTCCACGCGGCAGATAACGCAATTGTGACATTTCACTCAGGTTACTTGATTGGATTATCATTACTTGCATGATAGAACATACTGGTAAATGTTGCTGATGATGAAAATAGAATTAGCTTCAGCCAACAAGTTGTAATTGCGAAATAGAAGCAGGTCTACGGTTCAGATTTTAAAAGGTGAATGCCAAAGTGCAAATTGGCCTCAGTTCTCATTATCGCGGTTGAATAGGACATAACAGCAAACGTTTGAAAAATAGCGTGGGCTGAAAGGAAAGCCGTAAAAGGTCAAAACTTAAAGCAGGAGAGAATTTCCAAATGATATATTTAGCTCACGCGCCGCTATTCACAAATATTCCTGATGTCGGAAAACGTGTTCATAAAGACCGCGGGGATATCTGACGAGGCCCTACAGCGACCGCTATTGTCCGTGTCCACTATACCAACGGCACATCGCAATTCAGCAATTAATTAGCACCTCTGCTAAGTTTGCACCCATTATGTAGGCCTCTCACAAGCATTTACGCTGCTGCTGCAAAGTTTAAGCAGCTTAGGTTTGCTCATCTATCGCTGGTGGCAATTTTAGGATCTGCCGCTTTTCATCAGAAGCAAGGAAACACTCTTAAAAGCTCATCTTAGGCGCACCTACCACGTGAGCGTGCAAATCGAAAATGTGAAAATTACAAATTCTGAAAGAGGACAAAAAAGGGTAGCACGTGTTTTCTCGGAAGGATGTTCTTTGCAGTTGACTGTAGCATTTTTGTTTTGTTTATATGTTACTTCAGTTCGCAACACTAATACAGCTAATGGAGGGCTTTTCATTGGTATGTCGTGGGAAGCTTCGTCCTTCAACAAGGAAACCTGATGACTGCGCGCCGTCCCTGCATCCGGTATCTGGGAGCATTCGTCGATCAAGACGGAACAGGAACGATATGAATCTCTAAAGTAACAAAAAAAAATGCAAGCGATCACTTTACCTAATATGAAGTATTACAACAATGAAAGTGGGCAAGAAACAACTGGAAATCAGGGAAGTCGTTGAAGCAGTCATTGCTTTACGTCTAATGTACGATTACTGATACCACAACCTGACGTCAATAGAAGCAGAACGGATTGAAAAATTACGTCGGAATTAAAACTGTGTGGGTTTCGCAAAAAGATTGCTGAAGGGCGTCTACCTCTAAACTTGTAATAAAAATGTCCAGTAATATGGGACTGATAATTGATTTGCAAGCTCTGTCAAATTTACAGGACGGTCCATCAGGGCCGGGTGTTTTTCGACAGAGGCAACGTAGCGACACACCGTATTCTCACCGCTGAAACGCGTCATGTATGAGGTGTGCCCTGCAGCCAGGCTCCTCTCTCGCGCTTCTTTTGGGACGCGCTGGGCCATCTAGCGGTGCCGCCTCGAAGTCCACGTTTGGCGCGTGTGCTTTGTGTATTCAGACAAGACTGTCTAACTATATACGTCGTGCGATCGATTTCGCTGCACGCTGCATAAACGTTCAAAGAATTATTTTTCAGATTAGCAGAGGCCACACCCAATGGCACATGCCCAGTGACTTAAGCTGGCCTCACAGCAGTTGGCTACAAACAGACAAACAGGGCAGTGGGTAAATCCCCCCTCCGAAAAAATATGCTAATGGTACTAAAAATATAATCGGCTTTAAAAACTCCACGACGTAACCAAAGGTATTCAAGGTTTGTAATCTGCACGCGCGTGTACGCTCCCAGTACGACTAAGGCATGGCCTTCGAGATTTGTTTCCATTGCTCAAAGCGAGCCGTCGTCGCGGGTGTGTAACGTGAAGAGCACGTACTGCATATTTTATAAGGAAATGCTGTCTTACAGGAGGCTGCTTCGGCATGGCCCGCGTTGCTCTTGACCGCGCCAATTTTTAGGGGCCTCTTCCGCTCCGGAACGCAGAAGAATCTGCTGAGCGCCGCCATCTCCCTAGGGTCCCCCACCTTCGTTCCGGTGCCGTGGGCTTCGACGTAGGTGACCTTAAGTGGGTCGACGTTGGCGCCGGCGTACACTTCTCGAAGCAGCTCCTCCTGCCTCCTGCTCGACGGAACGGTGATACCTGCGACATCCACAGACATTTGATGCTACATGTTGCCGTAGCCCCTATGAGCATCGTTATGTTGTCATGTGAATAGTGTCAGTTGTGATGTACAGACTACACCCTCTTTGTTTGGTATATAGAGTGGAATCTGCTTAAACGGAATCTGTTTCGTTATCTTCCTATTCGCAGGAGTTCCGTTGACTAAGTAAGATTGTCAGAGGTACGGCCCTATATCACACACAACTTCTTAATACTGTTACATATGTTAAGCACAAAGACGTGAATGCAGCTGCAAATTCCCGTCCCGTGTTTTAAGCGAAGTCGACAGCTACTGGATCGACTAGGCTTTGCTCATTTCGGTTTAGACGTATCAAAACAAAGATATAGCTCTTGCTGCTCCATTCGGTGGGAGAATAACATCTGGTCGTGCAGGAAGAGTCCAAGTTATTAAACGGCGTGCTGTAAACTGTCTGAAATTTCGCTTGTCCTTTGGTTAACTATGAGGCGAGAGACGGTCCCGCGAAGCTGTGCAGGTCTGTACATGGTATGCATTAGAAATCTATGACATATATAAATATATATACAGGGGGCAACTGAGGTGGCCGATGTTTGTTGGTCACAACCATATGAAGAAAGCATTTAGGAGTCATTGAAGATAATAGACGAAGACAACATGAAACTGATGAAGCTAAAAAAGCATGGGCGAATTTATTTCTACCTTTATTTGAAGTTTAGGAATGACAGGCTAAATGAAAATGATGGTCGTATAAAGAACGAAAAAAAGTTCGCCTCACCTTCCACCTTGTAGCCGTCTGAGTTGCCCCTGACGTTAATCAACTTGGCATAGAACCTCAGTGCTTGCGAAGCCGGCTGAAGAAACATGGCTCCTATGGTTTCGCTTCGCACGTAACCGTCCGCTGCAGAAAAATATGCGTGCTGATTTAACGATCTCTTTAGAAGCAAATCGTTCGTCTTTGTGCTTGCAGCTCAGACGCGAGGAATGAAAAATAATACTTGCCACAAGCTAAATGGCAAGTACGCAGCACCACAGTACGCGGCCGCCCATCACAATAAACGGCTGAACCACGTAACGTGTTTTTCACACAATTAGGGGTAAGTGAAGCGAAGTGCTTCGACGCCCGTCCGCGCGTTTCACTCTGGCGCGGGTTTTGAGCAGAAACCGAAAAATTATAATTCTACGGCAAGCGCCTGATTACTCATTTGCCAATCAGTTTCCTACGCGGTGCGCGGACAATTCTATCCACCAATCTAAAATTATAAGTAATAAGTAATGTGAGTAAGACTCTTTTGCCCAATATTAGACGCAAGATGAGAAGCCTGGTGGAATGAATAGCATGTTTTGTTCTAGACATATGCCCTGTGTCTCGTCTAACGTTGGCCGAGGTGTTGAAAGTCCAAGATACTATTCTAAAACCTCTGGTATCCGGTGTGGCTGTCCCGGACGACCACACCGCTTAGCCGTACACCCTATATAGTCCACAAGGTTCTGCGGTTCGAACACGTGTCTCGGCGATCTGACCACAAGAAAGCAAGTAATTCATGCAAGAAGTCTTGCTATATCTCCTGAAGCAAGTGCACCTAAAACTATAAGACTGTGGCTAGAGGTACGTGCGACGTGTGTCTCCAACCTTGTTTACAGGTACGTTAGACGGTTTCGGTAATGTTCTTATGGAAGTACGACCGACGTTTCTCGTTGGTTTTATTGCAATATTATACGGGCACTCCAGACACATTTCCGCCGCCGTGGCGTTCACTATAATGTGCGCGCGCTATAACACCGTGGCCTCGCGCCCTGTGGTGCAGGTGGGAAGCGAAAGCGTGCGAAGGAAAGCCGAGGATAGTGGTTAGATTTCGCGCGCGTAAGGGAGGAAGGCGGGAAGCAATCGTGTCGTCCTCAATCGCGCGCAAGGCACGGAGGGAGAGGGGGAGAGGTGCCTCGGTGTAACCGTGCGAATGCGCCAGTGCCACTCCTCGCGCGTTCGTCCTCTTCTTCCACAGCTAGCTCGTCGGCGTCCCCCGCCACAACCGCATAAATGCGCTCGTGCTAGCCACCGTACTCTGCGACTGTTGGCACATTCGTCGTCGTCTTCTTTCACAGCTAGCTCGTCGGCATCCCCCGCCATAACAGCGTCAATACGCTCGTGCCACTGCTAGTACGTTTCCTCGTCGTCTTCATGCACAGCTGGCTCGTCGGCGTCCCTCGCCATAACCGCGCCAATGCACTCTTGCCACTGCTCGCACGTTCGTTCTCGTCTTCTTCCACAGCTAGCGCGTCGGCGTCCCCCGCCATAACCGCGTCAATACGCTCGTACTGCTGCTAGCACGTTCCTCGTCGTCTTCTTCCACAGCTAGCTCGTCGGCGTACCCCGCTATAGCCGCGCGAATGCGCTCGTGCCACTGCTAGCACGTTCCTCGTCGTCTTCATCTACAGCTGGACCGTCGGCGTCCCTTGCTATAACCGCGCCAATGCGTTCGTGCCACTGCTAGCACGTTCCTCGTCGTCTTCGTCCACAGCTAGCTCGTCGGCGTCCCCCGCCATCACTGCGTCAATACGCTCGTGCCACTGCTCGCACGTTCCTCGTCGTCTTCGTCCACAGCTAGCTCGTCGGCGTCCCCCGCCATCACTGCGTCAATACGCTCGTACTGCTGCTAGCACGTTCCTCGTCGTCTTCTTCCACAGCTAGCTCGTCGGCATACCCCACCATAGCCGCGCCAATGCGCTCGTGCCACTGCTAGCACGTTCCTCGTCGTCTTCATCTGCAGCTGGACCGTCGGCGTCCCTTGCTATAACCGCGCCAATGCGCTCGTGCCACTGCTAGCACGTTCCTCGTCGTCTTCATCTGCAGCTGGACCGTCGGCGTCCCTTGCTATAACCGCGCCAATGCGCTCGTGCCACTGCTAGCACGTTCCTCGTCGTCTTCATCTGCAGCTGGACCGTCGGCGTCCCTTGCTATAACCGCGCCAATGCGCTCGTGCCACTGCTAGCACGTTCCTCGTCGTCTTCATCTGCAGCTGGACCGTCGGCGTCCCTTGCTATAACCGCGCCAATGCGCTCGTGCCACTGCTAGCACGTTCCTCGTCGTCTTCATCTGCAGCTGGACCGTCGGCGTCCCTTGCTATAACCGCGCCAATGCGCTCGTGCCACTGCTAGCACGTTCCTCGTCGTCTTCTTCCACAGCTAGCTCGTCGGCCCCGCCCGCAATAATAGTGTCAATACGATCGTGCCACGGCAAGCACGTTCCTCGTCGTCTTCATCCACAGCTAGCTCATCGGCGTCCCCCGCCATAACCGCGTCAATACGCTCTTGCCACTGCTAGTACGTTTCCTCGTCGTCTTCATGCACAGCTTGTTCGTCGGCGTCCCTCGCCACAACTGCGCCAATGCACTCGTGCCACTGCTAGCACGTTCGTTGTCGTCTTCTTCCACACCTAATTCGGATTTAAACAATTTCCATTGCAAACTACCGCTGGGAGAAAAGGCAATCGGCACACATCAGTGCGACGAGAGCGGCGTAGCGCGCTGGTTCGAGGCTAGGTTCCTCGTCGCCGATAAAACGGTTTATAGACTCTGCACACAACGCAGGTCGCTCTCAAGACACGGCCGCTCAACGATGCGCAGCTGCCACATGCGCACTTGCAGCAAAAAAGAACACCGCCCTCCCTGCCAAGCCCCCTTCCTCGACGGCGACATTACAATTGCTAGTGAGTGCACGGGCGCGTGACACCTCTAGAGGCGTCGGGCGTTTGTGCGCATGCACGAGTAAGAACGGTGGCGAGATAGAAAATGTGGGGACTTTTGCTCCTTGAATATGTGACTCTGCCTAGGCACTAAGGGGGGGGGGGGTTCTTAGCACGTGCTGTATGCGTTTGTCCCTAAGGCGTGCCGGCATTGCTGAGTGGGGTCGAGTTTGCTTACGCGCGGACGCTGGCTGTCGGCGCGGTGCAGCAGGGGAAGCAACGGGCACTGACGCCCCATTTGGCGATCCCTGTGTCGGACAGACTGTCTCGCACCCGCGGCGCTCATGCTAAGTCAGTCGTGCCGGATCATACCTTTCTCGCGCCTTATTTCGATGTAGCTTGAAACTAACATCACATATGTTTCCGTGGGAGTAGCAGGGACCACGGTAGAGATCAGGCCGCATATTTTGAAAATGTAGAATACAGAGCACCTTAGCAATCGCGCCTGAAGTGAGTGGCTGAAAGGCCGTCGGTGACGCTCGACACCCGTGAAACCGCTATGAGAATACGTCGCACTACCTTAAAGCCTTTTACGCTATCTAACGTAGCCTAACCTAACGTTAACCTAGCTCAACATGGCCGAGACACAAAGACATTAACCCGCTCGGCGTAACCACTGTGAGAATACGCCGCGCCACCCTAACGCGTTTAGCGGCAACCTAAACCTCACCTAAACCTAAGCTAATCTAACTTAACGGGTGCGAGACGCGAAGCTAATAATCCTCACGGCGTGACATTAGGCCATGGCGTCCAACTGAGGTAGCTAAGGCGCTGTGCGTTTATTTCACTGAAAAGGCACCAATCAAAAATGTTCCTGAAAAGTCGCGGACAGGAGTATAAAAAAATCCTGCCAAGAGCGAACATGCTGCACCAGGAGAACAGGCCTGGCGTCTATTGCGGCCCATACCGCTCTCCCGGGACAATCAGTGATGTTTGTTTAAGGTAGAAAGCTGATGGGAAAGCTAGACTGACTCGGCACCAGAGCCGCAGGCGCGAGAAAGTCTGTCCGACGTAATTCCGACGCAGTGATCACCAAATGGGGCGTCCGTTCCCACTGCTTTATCAGCAGTGGGCAGCCAGCGTCAGAGCGCAAACAAACTCGACCCCACTTTGCAATGCCGGCATGGCTAGGGCACAAACGCACACAGCACGAGCAAAGAAACTTCGGAGTGTCGAGGCAAAGTCAGATATTCAAGGAGCACAAGACCCCAGATTTTCTCTCTCGCATCCGCTCTTACTCGCGCCTGCGCAGAAACGTCGGGCGCCTCCATAAGTTCCTCGGAAAATGCCACGCCCCGCTGTACTAACTAGCAATTGTAAAAATGCCCCCCTCCTCCGGTGCCTGGAAACGTTCGGAGCTCGCGCTCGAGAGAAGACTGCGTACTTCCTCTCCTGATTGAGGTGCGATCGTCGGCTCCCGTGACAAGCTTTTATGGTTATATTGCACTTACTTTTACACTGACGATGACGGGACGTGGACGGACGTAGCGCAAACTACCAACTCTGCCGGAGTTGGTAGTTTGAGCTACGTCCATCCACGTCATTTCCTTCACTTAATATCGTCAGTGTAAAACAAAGCGCAATATAACCATGAACCTTCAGCAACTAGCCCCCTTCACTGCTTTACTAAATCACAAGCTTTCACTCACACATACAGCGTATGGTGCGCGCCGGTCGTGTTATCGCCCTTGGATTTTATACGAAACCTCACGGCGACGGCATAAATTCGCTTGGAGTGGCCATATAAATGCTGTCGCAACAATAAGAGGGCGAGAAGGCTTGCTTTCGCTCACAGACACGTGCCTGCATCTCGCACACGCAACGTGCCGCATAGGAAATGACAACACCTTCCGCCTAGGAGAGAGGGTGAGGGAGAGAACGCTTCATGCACCCGCTCACAATAGCTTGTGTGGTTTCGGCGTAGAGTATGCAGTCGAAGGTGTGTTCCATTTGTGGCTATCTTTCAAAGCAGTTTGGTAATTAAGAAGACAGCTTCGGAGGAAAGTATGGGAACGCAATCGCAACGTTCTGCTGCGACATTACGTCGCCGCGCGTCGGTTAAAGCAAGCAAGAAAGAAAACAGCTAGAGGAAGCTAGTATTACCAGCATATTTGAGCACCTTGTTCATCAGAACCCGAGAAAGCTCAAGGTGGCTTCGTTAGGTGCAAGAGAAAGCTCGAGCAGTCTTTCTTGTGTGCGGAAAAAACTTTTTACCGAGCTTCGTGACAGGCTGCTCACATGCCATCTTGTTTTGTTAGCACAGTAATCTGCTTCTTTGTTTAATTCGATGCTCTTATCCCGAAGCTGTCTTTGCGGGCTTCATAAGAGGTGGATATCACAGTAGCCACCATCGTTCTCGACATAAACTCTGCCTTCGAGAAGCTGCCATCCTTGCTGCCTTTGTCAGAACTGGAGTTAGACTTAACAGGTCCGCGGTCTGTTTTGCTCGATATTCTGGTGTCTACGGCAAGATTTAGAACAGAGGCTATCGAGGCCCCGAATGTCAAAGAACGAGATCCGTGGAGTAAGCCCAATTAATAGAAAAAAATCGAAAGCTCACCGGTGGCGTTGAAGGTCTTGCTTTTTCCATCTCGTGACAGCATGCCGAATCTTAACTCACACAGTGTGGAGATGGGATTGAGCATGACATTGGAGCCCCCAACGATGGCCGCCTCGCATTCACCACATCGAAGCGACTGCAGCGCTAGGCTCAGTGCTGTCATGGTCGAGGAGGATGCCGCGTCGATCGTCAAGCTTGGTCCTGGTTTAGAAAAACAGAGAAGAGGTTTTATGAAAAATTCACCAGTATTCAGTGATTTCTTCAGGTGGAAACTCATTTAATGCCGCAGGCTCACGAGATAATGGAGGGTCGAAGCGTTCAACGTTTAATGAAACAGGCGATGTAACTTCAGATTTTAGCCATTGTTTTGAAAAAGAGACTTGCCTTTGTCACATGGCGAAGATAAGTGGCATTGCCATAATGTTGGCCTCCCGGCTGAAACATCAGTTGTTCCTATTCTGTTATTCAACGCAACGGCAGTTAATTACTTCCCGGACTTCTCTCAATGAGCAAACGTTGCGCACAACTCCGGAGTCCTGCGCAAAGTTGCTCAACTATATGGAATAAAGTGCATCGAAACGATGGCTGCGACGACGACGGCACTACAAGGGTGGCAACGATGTCAGTGGCGGAGGCGGGGAAATAACAGAGATAGTGGTTTATTTGGGTGATATCAAGACAGCGAATATACGTTTTTACACGAAAAAAGTCGCAGTTTTGCCCGAAAGGCGAAGCGCCGATCGCAATAGCAAATTAGTGGACAGCTATACGTCGTGTATGAGCCGTATCAACTTGTAGCCCTGAGCATACTAACTAAATTTACAAGCATGTTGTCACGCGCGCAAAAGCAAACATGAACACATCTCATTCGATGACCGCGGAAGCTCGCTGTCAGAACACTGGAGCGAGGAACCGCGGCAGCAGCAACGAGCGAATTCACCTTCGTGCTGCGTCTCGCATCAACGCGAACTAAGCCACGAAGACACAGAGTGGCACTGTCCCCGTCGGCCCGGGCGGGCGCGCGCGACTGCCCAGGCCGACCGAAGTAGAACGCGTCCCCTCCTTCTGCTATTATTTTTTGCACGAAGCGCCTTCCCCATCACACTTGCCTGTCAGTGCAGGAATTCCGGAATCGTTATTGTTTCCGTAACAGCTACATACAGAGTGAGGGAATAGGTAGCAACGTTGTGCTTTGTATTTTCGGTGGGTCGCCGCACATCCACGATCGGAAATCATCGGCCTTCAAGAAGGATGACTTGCTGTCGCGGGACAAAATTAGATCAAGAAGGTGACGGTACGATTTAGTTTGTTCGCCTACTAAGCTTTTACGGCTGTGGAATCATTTTAGTCATTGCTGTTCCTTGTTCACTTGTACACATCTACGTTATGATGCCTGCTTTTCTAAAGGATAAATTTAATTCCACGCTTTTGTCTTCTTTTATTTAAGAAGTCGGCGTGGTGTTCTTTGTCCAGAAATTTCGGCTTTGTCGCTTCAATTCGGGAAGTCAGACACTCCGTTTTTCGGTCACTCACTCACTCACTCACTCACTCACTCACTCACTCACTCACTCACTCACTCACTCACTCACTCACTCACTCACTCACTCACTCACTCACTCACTCACTCACTCACTCACTCACTCACTCACTCACTCACTCACTCACTCAATCAATCAATCAATCAATCAATCAATCTCTGAGTAATATATCGCTATGACTATGACTGATACATTATTGCGAATAACGTGGCGAATACATTGCTAGTCTAATATACAGTACATTAGCCACCTATATAACTAATAAATCTAAACAATACGCGCGACACAAATAAAGCAAGTTCCTCTGTGCTTTTTACGGCAGTCCCATACCGCAAAAGTCGAGGCAGTAGGAGACCCGATTCGAGAACATATGCAGCGATGCTCCAGTCATGATGTAACCGTCGATCGTGGTCGAGTCACCGACAAACGCAATCAACGTCTCGGACAGTCCGGAGCCTATGAAGACGCCAATCTTGCGTCCTCGCAACGTCGCCGGATCGTAGCCGGCATCGACGATGGCTTCGTACGAACTTTCTAAAAGAAGACGTAGCTGAGGGTCCATGAGCTGCACCTGCTTAGGTGGCACTCCGAAGAAGCTTGCGTCGAAGCGCGACAAGTCTTTGATGGTTCCCATTCTCTCGGGCACTCCGAGGAAACCTGCGGGGAGGCATGTTGAGCACATTACAAACGTTTGCTTTTTAATTTTTTTTAAATTTTATTTACACTATAGGTCCATCATGCATTACATATGTTGGGGGATACATATTTACCGCAATTAACACTAAACGTGTGCACACAACAAAGAAAATAGCCGTGCTAATAACACTTGCATAACCACTCTTACATAAAGAAGTGCACATACAATTCTTCCACGAAGGTGGGAATACGAAAAAGAAGAAAAAAATTGCTTACAGAAAGCAATACAACAGTTTGGACACGCAGAAACAGAAGCGTGCGATGATTTGACACGTCTCCACAAAAGAACTAAAGAACATCGTAATGAAAGTTAGAAGGAGACTTGCCATTTGCAGGTGTCAAAACTACCGAACATTTGAGCTTTTGGTAAGCGATAAGAATAGATTTATTGCTTCTTAAATTTATCATTATTTTCTTCTTCAGCTACCCATCTCCGCAACCGGTTACACTGCTGGATTGCCAAATGGAGAAATGAAAAACGAAGTTGGTCGGTGTGGGAAAGTGTTTGACGAACTTTAAAAAAGTGGTTCAAGCGTGGAAACGTTGCAGCTGGTCTCGTTAGTATTCAGGTAGTGTAAGGTATTGGGTTGTGATATACTCTGTGAAAAAATATTAAACGAGGCACCTTCTTTCTTCTTTCCAGTGTTGCAAGGTCAAGGTGGTCTTTGATTTGAGATACACTTGAAAAGGAAAAGTAATCCGACACGATGAACCTAGCAGCACTGTTATGTAATGGTTCAAGCCTCTTGATGAGGTATGCTTTGATGAAGGTTCCAAGTAACGGAACAGTATTCAAGTTTGGATCGAATTCTTGAGTTGTACGTAGGAGCTTTGTGTCCTCATTAGCTTCGGGAAGGGTGCGTCGGATGAAGCCAAGAGTCCGATTTGATTTTCCAAATAGGCAGTTAATATGTGTGTCCCAAGTCAAGCGGGAAGTTAAATGAACACCTAAATATTTTAATGACTCAACTGGTTCAATAAGCTCACCATTTATTCTATAAGTGTGCGACCCAATATTATCACAAGTAGTGAACCGCATTAATTTTGTTTTCTTAATAAGCAATTTTCATCTGTCACTCATGACAACACTCATTTAATTTCCACAAGTCATTTTCTACTTATTCGCAATCGCTATGGTCAGTGACAGCACAATAAATAACGCAATCTTCAGCAAAAAGACAAATATTTGAGTTATACCAATGTGAATATCGTTAATAAAGACTAAGAGCAACGTTGGCTCCAATACTGAGCCCTGGGGTACACCAGACGTGTCAGGCTCAAAGTCGGACGCAACGCTTTCAACCAGAATTGCTTGGCGCCTATCTCACAAATACTTTTTAACCCAGTCAATGAATTTATTTTCTATTTGGAGAAGACTCATTCTATATATCAGACGTTTGTGGCTCACCCTGTCGAAGGCTTTTTCAAAGTCAATGAAAACTTCATTAGTTTGTGTTAGTTCATGAAGGTTGGTGTGGATTTCACTAGTTAGCTCGAAGAGCTGTGTCTCGCAAGAGAATCCCCATCGAAAGCCATGTTGGTTTGAAAATAGCATTTGTTGTCGACCATATGTTCCACAATTTTAGATGACAAAATGTGTTCTAACAGCGTGCATGTGATAGATGTCAAGGTTATTGGATGATAATTTCACATTTAATTCTTATCATCCGTTCTAAATATTGGCACCATGTGAGCAAGTTTCCATTCACCAGGAATTTGAGTTGGCTTACTCGTTGTTCGTATACGTAATTCATTTTGTTGTTATTTGAAAAAGTGGTCATCATCTTCACTGCCCAAAGACAGAAGGTTAAACATAATATATTAGGTAAAATTTGGCAGCGGAGAAATTACAGAACATTATACAACGCGGTAGAAAATAATTCTTGTGTTTACTACTGTTTTGAAAAGCCATTTTTATTCTACCTTGGCTTTGAGAAAATGAATGCCCGCTGCATTTGAACAGCTTAAGCGCAGATACATTTTAGAATTGGGAGAGGAATACTCATAATGGTAGCAAAGCTATTGTGCTGTGATACAATTAACAACGAACTTTGCCTGGGTTTAGGTTTGTCGAGTTCTTTAATTTGTAGCTTTATTGGAATCTTACAGACATAACCTAGCACAATAATTCGATAAAAAGAATGTGGTCGCAAATTGGGGAATGGGTTATGTCCTTGGAATGTGTTTAATAAATGGGATACAAAGCACACTAGAGCTTGATGACGCAAGGTTAGGCATGCCTCAAGCACAACAATAACCGGACAGCATATCTGTCGCCTACCGAAAAAGATTGGTTTATGAATGATATGTTAGCAAGGGTCTGCTTCATCAACACATTCTGGCTGCGTTACTTACAATCGGATGTGCTATAAATTGTACCCAGGTATCCAACAGGAAAACCTGTTTGATTACATTGTGCTTGCCTACTTTAAGATAAAGGTAAAGAATATTTTATAAGTTATTGATACGGCACCGGTATGTTTCTGGGCATTCCATTTTGTTAAATATTGTCCACGAGTCCACAAAGGTTATTATTCACTTGCTGCTCAGACGAAGGATTAACTGAAGAGTTAAGTGCACTTTCATCAACAAACAAGACTGTCACTGCATAATCATCCATGTAAGTAACACTGTCACATGTTTATAACAAAACGAAGACAGGTGTCTGGTGGAAGCCTTGCTACGCAACCGGAAAACCTTACGAACGATTAGATCCCCCCTCCCCACCCTTTATTTCAAAATATTGCATTTTGTTAAGGCTGGCGCAAACACAGTTAACGTAGGTATTCCTGGAAATCTCACCTAACTCTTGACACACGACAGCGAAAAACAGGGAATATTAGAAAAATCCGTCGTGATCTGGGAACACTGATCCATGTCCGCCATCTTCTGTGAGGCATAGTTCCTAAGCGCATGTGTACTCAATGGCTGCGCAACTCATCGCCGTGTGGCTATTCTGGATTCTAGAAATGGAACAGTCGTCTTCATCGCCTGACAAATAATGAGAGCCACATCGATGCACCCGCCCCCCTCCCAATTCAGCGAAGCAACGTCCGCTGGTTTTCGCACCCACGGATATCAGGAGATGTACTGCTTTGAACCGAAACTTTCAGCGAGCCTCCATACGCGGGGACTTGTGCTTCAAAGCCCGAGGTTAGAACCCTAAACAACTGCTCATACTTTTTTCCCCCTCCGTGGTTGCTCAGTGGCTATGGTGTTAGGCTGCTGAGCACGAGGTCGCGGGATCGAATCCCGGCCACGGCAGCCGCATTTCGATGTACTTAGACTTAGGTGCACGTTAAAGAACCTCAGGTGGTCGAAATTTCCGGCGTCCGCCACAACGGCGTGCCTCATAATCAGAAAGTGGTTTTGGCACGTAAAACCCCATAATTAAAAAGAAAATACTTATTTTCTCGAATTTTCGACTGAAGCCTCTGAAAACCACATCGCGTTGCATCATAATCACCCGAATTACTTCGGGTTGTGCAATAAAACACCGTCTCTCATGCCAAAAGAAATCGAAGCTCCACTACAAGTGCGGTTAGTCGAAACTGATAGCGAAATGTGCTCGTCACTATAATGAGCAACGGTGGTTGCGCTGTTCGCCATTGGATTCTAGCTTCGAGCCTCCGAACTGAAATTGCGGAGGTCAGGTGGGACGTGCAGGCGCAGTCGAAAGTGAAGGGCGAACCTGGTCGGCAAACCGACGGTCAGGAGTTAAGTTTGTTAGGTGCGCCGCTGCCGGGTATTTGCCGCCACACGCATCGTATTTTCTCACGGCGCGCTCTGTTTCGCGTCTTCTCTATCGCGGTCGTGTTTTGTGCAGGAAATCCTGTTTTAGATGGGCTTCGCCGAGCCGTCTAAAGTTTTCGGCGTACAAATGGCATTAAGAATTCCCCCATCTGTATGATTACGTTAACGAATCGAAGCGCTAACTTCTTTGTTCGTTTCTTTCTTTCTTTAGCACGACTTGGTTAGCACGACTTCTTAAGCCCGACTTGATTCTGAGCCACGGCCGTAAGTTGAAAAACACTAACTTGCGCATCTCGCGAGGTTACTCGGAAGCAGTTCGGGAAAGCTACGGAAGATTCTCCAGTTCTCGCGAACTATGAAGAAAGACGGAGATCGGAGTACATCTTGTTTTCAACAAGCTGCACTTCAACAAATGACGTCTACGAGTGGAACACCAATGAAGGCCAGGCTAGTCTTGTTTCCCGGCGCAGGGATGAATGATGTTCCTGCTTTGTTTCATTAAGCTCAGGTTCATCTACTAGCTCACCCGTAAGGTTGCATTGTAGCACTGATAATAAATTTCTCTTTTTATCCACCAACGGTAGAAGTGTTGTCGCTAATGGTATTGCACTCTCATCGCTCATCGTATAATTCCAGCCTTCCTTAGTGCTACTTACCGAGATCTGTCTTAAGGAAACCATACGCGATAACAGCATTTTTACGAGTGAATCCACTTTCATGTTTTTTCCATGTCATAGGCAACAGCGTATAGTGGGCGGTGTGCTCATCGCGCTAAAGGAAGAATTCATTGCCGCACCCATCATTATCGATTATTTCCTTGAATGTACTTGGATTCCCTTGAAGGGTGCTGCATTTGGTGTGATCATTGGCGTTTTTTACCGTTCACCCAACATGCCTGGCGCGTTTTCCGATGAGTGTCTTCGAGTGCTGAGCGAGGTGTGTGCGCTTTTGCCGAGGTCGGTAATTATCATATTTGGCCATTTCAGTTTTCCAAATATCGATTGGTAGACGCTCTCCGTATCGGCCACGGATGCGGCCGCACATACCTTTCTCAGCACTTTTCTTGACTTTTCATTAAGCCAACTTTTAGTCAACCAACACGATCCACGGAAACTTCTGCCAATGTACTAGAATTAGTTTTAACTAACAATCCCGATATATTTTCCGACATAACTCATGAAGCAGGCACCGCTGACCATGATGTTATAACTGGATGCATTAACTTTTGCGTGAGAAAAAGAATAATTACCAAAAAGAAAATAAGATGTTACAGATGTTACAACTATCGGCCCATATCTTTAACCTGCATATGTTGCAAAATGCTCGAGCACATAATCACTTCCCACGTCTACAACCACCTAGAAGCTCACAATTTCTTTTTTTCTAATCAGCATGGTTTTAGGAAGGGATTTTCTTGTGACACGCAATTGTTCGAACTAACGACTGACTTGCACTTTAACATGGACTGCAACCTTCAAACTGACTGTATCTTTCTTGACTTTTCTAAAGCTTTTGACCGAGTGCCCCACTGTCGCCTAATTTCTAAATTATCTGCCTTACGACTTGACTCTTTAACATTACCCTGGATTCGTAATTTTCTTTCTTTTCGAGAACAGTTTACTGTTGTTAACAATTTCTCTTCCCCGCCTTCTTCTGTTAGCTCTAGTGTGCCACAAAGCAGCGTCCTCGGCCCCTTACTCTTCTTAATCTACATTAACGACTTGCCCACCCAGATTACTTCCTGCATGCGCCTTTTTGCCGATGACTGCATAATCTACCGTCCTATTCACACGACTGACGATCACTTGAAACTTCAAGCAGATCTTAACCTTATCGCTAACTGGTGTAACAAATGGCTCATGACACTAAACTTTACAAAGTGCGAGGTGATGTGCTTCAGCCGAAAATGCGTGAATTCTAAATTTTCGTATCATCTTAATAACACTATGCTTTTCCACACTTCATCATATAAGTACCTTGGAGTTGTTCTTACAGAGAATCTTTCATGGGCCCCACACATCACTTCTACATGCGCCAAAGCATCACGTTCTCTTGGCTATCTACGACGGAATTTGCGAAATGCCCCGCCAAACATTCGAAAACTCGCTTTCCAAACATTCATTTTGCCACAGTTAGAATTCGCCTCCCCAATTTGGTCCCCTCATCAAAATTACCTAATAAATATGACGGAAATGATACAAAACAGAGCAGCCCGTTTCATATCCCGTAACTACAGCATATACTCGAGAATTACACAAATTAAACTAGACCTACTGTTGCCGCCATTAGATATCCGCCGCAACATCGCTCTTCTGTGCTTATTCCACAAATATATTTACAGTAATAAACGAACCGGGTTGCAACTACAAATACCCCACTCTTTTTCACGCAGATTACATAATCAGTTCAGTTTCATGCGCATATACGGTAAAACAAATGCATTTAATTCATCGGCACTACCACGTGCCATCCGTCTCTGGAATGACCTCCCTGATAACATAGCCTCCATATCTAATCCCGACACGTTCCGCTCTCAGTTACTCATGCTTTTCCCATTTAATACCGTTAACGAGTGACCAATCTAGTGTACGTTATTGTGCACTTTTGCCATGTTGTATATCATTTTCATAAACGGTATTCCTTGCTATGTTAACAGTAACAAGTGTTCGTGTGCCTTCAGATATTGCTTTGTATTCCTAGTGCCTTCAATATTGTGTAACACGGTAATCTTCTTATAGCACTGTTCCTGTTGGCGATTTGTACTTTTTATACATTTTAGTGTTTAATATGCCCCCCTTACTTTATGCCCTGTCATAGGGCCTGTAAGGTTCTTTTGAATAAATAAATAAATAGAGCCAATTATGACGCAATTAATAATGGAGAAACAACATTTTCCGATCAATTTACGTTCCATTGAACAGAACTGGGTCCTCTTTAGAGCCACCCTCAGTTCACTCATTGACGCCTACATTCCTATGTTACCAATTTCCTGCAAAAGCAGTTCTCCTTGGTTTACCACTAAGCTTCGGTGGCCTAATAACAAAAAGAAGAGACTGTGCAGGAAGGCAATGCTGACTGGTCAAGCGAGTGCCCATGATAAACACAAAGCGTGTGAAAAGGCTTATAAGGCTTTGCTAAAATCTACTCGCCATAACTCTTTTTCTCATGGTTTATCATCCATGCTAAAGAATAATACTCGTCGCTTTTGGCGTGTTGTGAACCCTGGAATTCGCGCTGACATCAGTCTTACTGATTCATATGGTGTTCCTATCCCCGATTCAGATTGCCCTCAACTTCTTAAAGATACGTTTGTAAGAATTTTATTTTCACTCATGAAAACGTTAACTCATTGCCAACTTTAAAGACATTAGTAGGTATCACAGTGCATGAGGGGGTCATCAATGACGCTGGTGTTTTATCCCTATTAACCAATCTTAAAACGTCATCTAGTGCCAAACATCTAGGTATCAACAATAAAATTTTAAAGACTACATCGCATTGTAATTGTTCTATCTTAACCGCTCTATTTTCCCAGTCAATATCAACTGGTGGTATTCCTAATGATTGCCGCACTGCTAAAATAATACCCATTTTCAAATCAGGTGATCGTGCTTCTCTGCTTAATTATCGTCCCATCTCCTTAACCAGCACTATCTGTAAATTACTCGAACGTATCATACACAGTTAAATCATCAACTTCCTTGAAGACCACACCATTATTTTTAAACATCAGCAGGGTTTTTGCAAGGGCTACTCATGCGACACCAAACTTGCCGGATTCGTTAACGACATACACGCACTGATGGACGCTGGGTTCCAAGTTGACGCAATATTTTTAGACTTTTTTCAGGCATTTGACCGCGTTCCACACCATAGGTTGTTACTTAAACTTTCATAGCTTAACATTCATTCTACTATAATTGCAGGGATTACCGATTTTCTCGTATCTAGAATTCACTTTACATCAGTTAACAATTCCTACTCATGTTATGCTGATGTTACGTCTGGAGCTCCACAAGGCAGCGTACATGGACCTTTACTCTTTCTAATCTATAATAAGTATTTACGCAGTTGCGTGTTATATAAAATCAGACTATTTGCAGATGATTGTGTGCATTATCAATGTGTAACAAGTAACACTAACAGTCACTTACTACAAGCTGACCTGGACGCAATAAGTTCATCGTGTTCTAATTGGTCAATGCCATTAAATCTTTTCAAAACTGAACTCATGTCTTTCACCAATAGGCCACGGATCCCAACCATATACTCCCTTGATAACAACGCTGTGGAACTCGCAACAACTTACAAGTTCCTTGGCATCAATCTTCAGTCAAACTTATCCCGGAATAATCACAATAATCTTTCCCTTACCTCTTCAAACCATGCTCACGGACTTATTAAACATAACTTAAAAGAAGCGCCAATGCATGTCAAAAAGCTAGCATACACAACATTAATCCGTCCTAAACAAGAATACCCGTGTGCCATCTGGGATCCTGAACAAACTTATATCATCAATAACATCGAAACCTTGCAGAACCGACCTGCGCAATTTATTTTTTCAAGTTATTCATGTTACACCAGCGTCCCCTTGTTAAAGAATAAAGCCGAGTTGGGCAACTTAGCACTTCGCCGTAAAATTTCTCGCCTAGCACTTTTCCATAAGCTTTATCACCGTCCATCACCTCATGATGATTTCTTTCAGCCACAACCAGTCATACTTCCATGCCGCGACCATCCATACAGAGTCAAACGCATTAACTGCCAGTCATACCATAATGCATATTCGTTCTTACCACGCACAATAACTGAATGGAACGCCTTACCATCAGGCATTGCGACGAAACCAGGCTTGTCTAAGTTTCAAGATTTGATTCACTCACGACTTGTCAACTAATCTTATTATTATTTTTTGGGGACTATTACAGTGTTTTCGATGTTTGTTGGTGTTTTTCATTGCAGTTGCCTCATGTTCTCCTAATATGTACGAAAGTTTTTGCTGTAATAATTGTGACTTAATTATCTTGCCTATTGCCTTTTTTCACTGAATTATTACTTATGTTACATTCTCTTGTTTTTAGTATGATGTACAAACTATGACAAGTGCCTGTGATCACCCCTCCTCATGTAATATACCCTCGTAATGAGGGCCTTTGGGGGTATTTTTGAATAATAATAATAATAATAATAATAATAATAATAATAATAATAATAATAATAATAATAATAATAATAATGCAATATTCGTGAAAATGTGTGCCACTGCAACCCGTGAAATGTACTCAACATTGTCTGTGAAATTTTTCATCGCCACGGTGCCTAAACGCCTAAGATATCTGTGTTGTCGATTAAATTTGAGGGCCTCCGCACTAACATCACAAAAAATAGTTGTCACATATAAAGGCTAAACAGGCTTACGCGTTCCCAAATAAATTTTAATGGGAAAGCAACCGTCGCCCTTGAGCATTCTTTGAAATAACACTGACATGAGCACCCCACCCCTCCAAACTAAAGAATAAACCTTAGTAGGAGAGGGTGGAGGGAGTTTATTTTTCATGCGCGTCGTAGTAAACACACAGACACAAAGAAACGAGGGGCAAAACAGCGTCTGCGCTTGCCACGGTTTAGTGGTCTCGTATTTAGCTTTGATGACATTGGTTTGGGTACCAGGATATAAAGGCCTGTTTCTAAACGAAATGGCAGGTTCGTTGGCTAAAGCGTTCCTTAATGACCGATTTATTGAAATTCTACCGGAATCAGCTTTTTTTCACAGGGCATAGCTTTCGGAGGCGAATCAGGCTGCTTAATTTCCCTCCTCTTTTTTAACAAACTCTTCGTATTTTTCAGGACTTTTCGCATTATTGGAATAGACAACCCTGTAAAACGCGAGCACTTGAAGTCGCAATCACTTAGCTACGCTGCCGAGTTCCTTTTCTAAATTTTTACCTACACACAGTTAGTCTGGCTCACTCGCCAAATTGTCCCTCTAACGGAGATCATGAAACAATAGATCCTTTTCCCATCAAATGTCAAAGATATTCTCAGTTGCGAAAAAGCACATCAGAAAGAGCATGCCGCCTTCTTATATCACATTGAAATGTTCAAAATTTACTATCTTTTGAGGACTCGACCCTTGCGCACAGTGACAGGATGGTTGGCAATGTCATCCAGGATTTTATCGCAAGGTCATAAAGATGTCGACTATAAAATCAGAATTTGGGGTTTCGTTATATTTCTACGACATCGACTAGGTGAGCGGCATTTTGTCATTCTACTAAAATCATAAGCTAGAATCTATTATTTCGCATATGCCTATTCACAAATTTTGTTTAGATAAATTTTATACTTATTTTTGCTTATTATACGGCACTACCCGGTTCTTGGCCAATCTCCGAGAGTCGTTATGTGGCACTAACATCTAGGTTCTGATTTCATTTTGCCAATTGCCTACTAGAAAGAAGCCTAGGTTGTCGGCGTTGCCGTGAACCACTCGCTTCGCATAAAGCAGCAAAAGGCCGCGCAAGGTCACAGCAGAACAAGGATGGAAGCAGCAGCTATTCATGCAGCTATGCAGTTGAGCATGCTGTTTTGTTTTTCCATGACTTCGACACAATGGCGGATGACGCTCTGCTATAGGTCGATAGACGCTGATTGACGTTTTTGATATCATCTGCTCACATTTTGTGATAGAATGCATTCTCATATACGTACTTGTACTTATTTGCAATCCAACACATTAGGAAGATTCTACTTGAACCACAGTAGGTATGTTCTTCATTGTCGAATACGGCACATTGGCGAAGTAGTGTCTAGCGCACAACAACAGCTGTTATCACTTTCATGCATCACATGATGTGCTTTTTCTGTCACTCGAACTCAGTATGATGCATTTGCGGACACTTTTCGGTTCATTTGGAAGATTTTCTGTTGGCCACCACGTAGAACGTAGAATGCACATGTTCCACTCTAATGCATAATTTAGTGCGAAAGACATTCTGGGGCCACATTGTGTAGCGATTCCTCTCGCTCGATTGTAGACACCCGATCGCATTCGTCAACCCAGCTGCTGGTATCGGTGACAACGCCGCTGCGACAGCGTGCGTGTCAGTCGCGAAAACAGCGGGAAAGGCGAGAAGAATCGTCCGAAACTACTACACTTGGTCACATTTGTGGGTTCAATTAAACGGGCCGTCAACACATCCTTCACTTACTCTTCCACTATGGAGATGTACGAACAGTCCGTGACACAGTGCTAAGCTTCGCCGCAGTTGTTGACGGGAGGCAAGATTGAAACACTGTGAGGAGTGCAGGTTTGTTTTCGCTTTCCAAGGGATTCTTTTACGCCTACCTCGTGGCCAACGAGCCTCGTCGTCCGTGATGAGGTCAACGCCCTCGAAGAGCTTCTGCTTGAACTCCGAAAAGCTGTCTGCTTGCGGGTATCGTCCCGAGATTCCGGTGATGATAATGTCCTCTTTCGTCATGGTTTCCTGTGAGCGGAAAGAAAGAAGACTGATACAAATGCACAATCTCTCTGAACACCACATCTTACTACTCTACTACGAAGACAGTCCATGGATTAGTTTGGCTTGAGAGGCCGTCTTCAGTCTACGTTAAGGAAATGGACCGCCGTTGCGTTTAATCATTCGATATAACCGTTACAGACTCCTAGACCACTCTGGCGAATATAGCATTTTGTTGTTTGCAAAATTAAACTAGACGCAATGGACGAAGAGCACCTCTTCGGCTTGAAATAGGCTTCATGCGGCGCTTTGCGCTATTGTTTTACGTACGTTTTTTCCACGGCTGTTTATATATTTAGCAACACTTTATAGGAAACATTTCTATCACAACCTGGCGAAGGGAAGCACCAATGTGACGCACTTTTCAACAAAAACTGGGTGACGCCACAATCCATGATGCAACATGAACATAAAGAACTGCAACACGATCATATATTGTAATTTTTACCTTTGGAAAAGGCAAGCGGTCTTTAATTGAAACAACGTGAGGAAAAGTTTACATTGTCTCTGATCCGAGATACGTGGCTCTTGTCGCACAACTGTGGTGCCTCAGTAGACAAGGCGCCTTTTTGTAGAATTGCAACAAGCCAGAAAGTGTTGAAAATGAAGCGCGAGAGCTACGTGTGGCCATGCCACTTAGCAAACAATGGTTTTTACAAGTCGGCAAAGAAAAAAAAACTGCCTGCAATCAAACTGACTGCAAACTGTATACCAACCTTGCCGCTTTAACAGCAGGACGCATTTACATTTGCAACAAATAAATAATTACGGAGAAGTCATTGCGAAATACACCTATAACCGTGCCATTTTAACAAACAATGTTAAAAAGGCTCCCAAGAAAGCAGTCGGTGATGAGAACTGAGTGCAAAAAGTGTATAACCTAACTAGTCCATTTGGCCATGAGAACTTGCTGCAAGATCCATTGCATGCATGGCACTTTAACAATGTTGTTTGTTTTAGTTTGCCCGCAAATCATTCTGCGATGAAAACTGAATAGTAAACACACGTGCAGCCATGTTAATTTAAGAGGCAATTTGTTTTCCAAGTGTCAAACAAACCAGTTGTTAATTAGGACTAGCTACTAAAAACTACTTCTATATGTGTCATTTCAGCAAACAACGGAATTTGCAAGCCTCAGTCATAGCAACAGTTTGCTATTAGGTGGATGTTGGTGAATTCGAGGGCTCATGGACACTCGAAGGGTAGCGAAAGCTGCAATGCTGCCAAAACTTGGCGATCAGAAACCTTCTGCAGCCTTGTTTTGTCCCCCCAGGACGACAAGACCTCTGCATGCGCGCGCTGAGTATAGTATCAAGGGAACTCACCATCTCTAAGTGCAACACTAAAACTGAACCTTCGGTAAAAGTGACCGATAGCGCGCACTGCCTGGATGAGATACGATGCTACTAGAAGAATATTTACGAAAATATTTATTCTTCTAAATGCGCCCGTGATGCTTCGCATACTATCGAAAATAAGAAGGCCGCCTACCCCAAAAGCGTTGCACTGTCGAAACACAACAATAATACTAACTTTTTGGCAGAAGTGTTGTGATACGCAGTATCCGGTGGCAACGAAGGTTACCCGATGCTATCGCTGCTGCAGCCGTCCCCGAGATATATGGCTACAGTCTTCACCGCTGCTTTATAGGTGCGCGCCCCTGATGACACATAGACATGCGCAGGTTCTTTGCGAGCGCTCTCTAGCTGTCGTGACATTCAGCCCACGAGATACATCTATCTTTCACACTGACTCACTTTAGAAATTTTCTATAATTCATGAGGTCAAATACTTCGTTACTATAGGGGATGTTTTATGCTATATCGTTTGGTGGCAGAGGTTATAGAAAAAAAACAGAACATCGGAAATAAAGTCATTGACACAAGAGCACTTCTAGACGTAAACGAGTCAGTACCATCCAACTATTTGGGATGATTTTCAGCATAGTTTCGACGCGACCAAACAATCTTCGTTTTAGGCCAACTTGTGATTTGAAACCTGCAATGTGCACAGCCTACCCTTGCTTTCCGGTCAATTTCTTTATAAGCAATGCAATTACAGGTCAAACAGTAAAATCAACCAGCCAGCCGGTTGTTCGGTGGTGTGTGTGTAGTGTTACGATAGTCGTTCAAAGTGCATTGGAGAAAAAAAAAATAATGCAGCTCCTGGGCGCCACGTCATTCAATGTAAGGAAAATATGTTATACGTAGCTGATAATGCAGTGTCGTTTGGGGTTTTGCAAGGTGTTATGAGGCAGACCAACAAGTTTGTGCATCACACACACGCACGTGTGCGTGACGTAATGACGAATTAGGCGACAACAATATGGTGGCAACAACTGATTTTTGACAAGTGATTTATTAGAGTGCAGTGAAAAAAGTTACGACTGGTTCTGTGAGTACCTAGGCCGGTCCTGGAGGCGCTACAGTATCTCTAAAAGTGACAGTTACCTATAAATCATGTATACAACCTGTGCATATCGCCACCTGGCGTAGGCATTAAAGTGCCGTATAGAAGAGGGCGTAGTATAGGAACGGATGCACGCGCCGTCGCCTGATCTGAGCGACCAGGAGCACCCAAGGCTGACCCTTTGTCATCCGCCTACTTGACAAACTCGGGGAGGTGCTGGTTACAGGGATCTATTCCACGCATCATACTACGTCCCGCAGCCGGAATACGTGCCCTATGCCTCTGCACACCCCCAGTGTATCGGTCAAGCCAAAGAAAACGAGGCCTACTGTCAGAATGCAACTTGCCAAAACAGCGACTACGACATAAACTCATACCACCATGGAAGACTCCACGCAGACCTTCTGTACCCTTCAGAAGCCGCTGAAACTGAATTCTTCTTTTAATAGAAATATTTGAAGCTGCGAAAGACTGGTTAAAGTAGTTTGAGCAGGTCGCTGATCTCCGTCAGTGAGACGACGCCACGAAACTCCGCGACGTCTGCTTCAGCTTACACGACGGCGCCCGCAACTGGTTGTTCCAAAATACGTAAAGCGTCCTAACATTCTGGCATGAATTCCCGCGTCGGCTACTGGACTGTTACACAAGCACTGATAGCCACGAACAAGTTCAATGTGCGCTCCATTCCCGTGTTCAAATGCCAAATGAGACCGTTCCCATGTACACCGAATACATCACGTGCCTCTTCAACCGAGTGGATCCTGCCCTGACAGATGTGAAAAAGTTGCGCCCCCTTATGCGTGTCACGAAGGAGCAGTTCTTTGCTGGTATAGCGATCCATTCGCCCATGTTTCGAGGTGACGCGCTCATCAGAAAATCTGAAGGCCGAGGCTATTCTCGGCGAGGTTGCTGAAACTCAACGTGGGGACAACTTGCCATTGCCGCGTGCACGAAATCGCAAACTTTCAATAAAGACAGCAGTATATGGCCATAATGAAAACACCGCATTGCCGCTTGACTGTTGTGACAAAGACGGGCCGCCATATTTAAGCTTTGTGGGAGGGTCTCGCTTGACGTACCTGTGCTGGGGAATGGTCTTCAGGTCACAGCTTTAGCGAATGCGGCTGCAGATTATTCTAGTATAAGCGGAAAACTGCAGCAGTACTTTTAAGGTTAAGACGCCTTGGAATGGCACGCTAATAAGTGCGGCTGCCGGACACATTGTTATCCCACCAGAATTAAAATTAGTGCGTCGAAATTTATGGTCACCTGCCTCGTCCTCCGCAACTGTTCTCGTCAGCTTATTCTTGGTACAGACTTTTTTGTGAGTACGGGGCAATCATAAATCTGCTCGAGAGCACCGTGACATTCTCAACAAACCGAACCACAGAGCGAGACGGTAGGCGTGGGGCGGTGCTGCGTATCTTTGCGATAGCGTAACGTGACCTCCCCCGGCGAGACTGCCCTAGTTGAAGTCCTGTGCGAAGGACTGCAAGATGGCAACGCGATCGCCGAAAGCAACGTCTAGCTTTTACTGCTGCAAGGTGTATGCGCGACACGAAGCCTTGTGCAGGTTCCGGGCGTGTGGTCGTTGATACTCATTGCGAATTTTAGCTATGAACATCGACGCATTTTTCGCAGCACTGCCTTGGCCTACGGACATCTCGCAGCCGATATGGCCGAATGGTTCGCATCTGAGGAAAGGCTCTATGATGACGCTTTTTGGCCGCATCGACGGGAACTCGAAGCTTTGGGACATAACGAAGGTTGCACTTCGCAACCTTCTGATGGAATTTCAGCTCCACTAGGCCTCTTCCTCTCAAGTTCGCCAAATGTCCCCTACCGGACAACGAATCATGACCGACCATGAGGCTTGTCCTATTCGACAACACCCTTAGCGCATTTTCGCTAAAAACGCGCAGCCATCCAGGCACAAGTGTTGGAGATGCCTGACGATGTCGTCAACCAGCAGTCCGTAGTCCTCGCCAGTAGTTAGAGCTAAGTAGAAAGATGGAACTCTGCGCTCCTGTGTCGATTACAGCAAGCTCAATGGCATTACAAGATTGCCATTAAAATACTGCAAGTGTCGACTACCCTCCGACAGGTCGCGGCGCACTAAGTATTTGTCATTCCTTGACCTAAGACGTTGCTATTGACAGGTTGAGGTTCACGAGCGAGACCGAGAAAATACTTCATTTGTAACTCCCGACTGCCTACACGAATTCTGTATTCTTCATTTCAGCCTCTGTTATGCTCCAGACACGTTCCAGTGATTGATGGGTGCCGTTATCGCTAGCTTGTTTTGGCAAAGCTGTCTTGTATGCCTGGATGATGTGGTAATCATCTCTGAGAGTTTTTGAGAGTTTTAAAAATAACGCCTGAAGCGCCTCAGAAGGGCTTTCGAAGCCACCGGCTCAGCCGACATGATGGTGAATTCAAAAGTGCCATTTAGGCTACGCGTAGCTGAAATTTCTTGGATACACTGCGACTGCATATAGAGTTCAACTCGACACCGATACTACTGCCGTCGTGGTCCTCCATCTTGCATCAAGAAAAAAAAAAGCAGCGAGGCGTTTCCTCGGTTCTTGCCCTTATTATGGCCAACTTGTGGCTAACTTTCCGCTCACTCGTGTCAACCGAGAAGATGTACCCTTCGTGAGGATCATAAAAAACGCGACTACTTTCAAAGAACTATGAAAACGCTTGAAAACATCGCCCGTTCTCGCCCTCTTCGATGAGCAAGCTGCTGCGTAGGTCCACTAGGACGCTAGCAACGTCCGACTTGGTGCCGTCCGTGTACACCAACACGGTGGCATTGAGCGCGTCATAGCCAGTCGCGCTCTCTCACGAGGTTAATACAGCTATTCTACTTCACAGAAGGAGTGCCTCGCCGCTGTGTGGGCGACGACAAACTTGCAGCCCCAACGGACTACTTCGCTCGGTATGCCGAGAACGAGGTGTCAGCTCGTGGCACGGCTACCGAAGTCGAGCACTTCTTTTAGCACCAAGTCATTCTGGGGCACGGCGCCCCCATCACGCGCAATGACAGATAAAGGAACAACATTTGCAGCGCTGAAGGTGGAACGCGTTTTTAAGCTGAGGTGTACCAGCCACCGCAAGACAACCACCTACAATCCGCAGACGAATGGAAGACGGCGGGATGCAGTGAGACTATTGCAGACATGCTGTGAATGTACTTGTGCTTTCAGCACAAAATCTGAGAGGAGATCGTTCAGGTTCGCCGCGTTTGCAGAGAACACTCCAAAGCAGGAAACAATGCGTTTTGCAACATTCCACCTGGTCTATGAGCGCCACGTGCATACCGAGCTTCACGCTGTGGCTAACCCATGTCAACGACAATGACCTCGCTTTTGATTAATGTTTCGAATTCAGCGGTTCTATCGCTAAATTTATTGCATTTTGATGCACTGCCTAGCAGCAAAGTTTCTTCTCTAGGGAGAGGGGTGTATTTTAGCGTTTTTCTTATAATGCAAGCTTCCCTCCGCCCTTTTTTTTGGCAGTACAAGAACTTATTTTTTCTTGCGATATTTTGTGCATCACGTGTCACAAAGATGTATCTTGTTTGTGGCCCCTTGCAAGTTAGAGGCAATTGAACCTGTGCGCTAAGTATAATTAAAGCTAAGTTTCGTAACAGAATGTCCAATGAGATAACAAACGCCATTCTTACTGCCTGAGCCGGTCTCCGAATGAATGCTAAGTACTTCTTCATTTGCAGGCTGCCCGAGCGTGTTGTCGCTAGATCACCACAGTTGAGTCCTACCTGATGAGTCATGGCACCGACCCTATATGCTCATCCACGCCAGTGAACAAATGCATACAGAACACGCGTGACCATGCCAAGATGAAAGAGGCTATTTTTTATTTTTACTTTCAGTAGCCCTTTCAGGGCTATTGCAGGAGTGGGAAATCAGGCAGTTGTATATCGTAAAAAAATTTGCAAGGTAAGCAGCCCGAGAGAGAGACAAAAATAGATCAGTAACATTCTTGTTTAAGCAAGAAATGGCCCAACGGAAGAGAACGAATGGCACAAGGCAATGAGTTTCAATGTTCAATGGTTAACGGGATAAACTATATTTAAACGTAGACAGATAGGGTATAATATTGAGATGGTGATATGTCTTAGATGAGGTGGGTTCAGCAAATTTGATGTATGTACGAAGGGATTATGTCTTACGTGAGTTAATTAATGAGGGCAAGAGCTTTAGTGATTCTATGTTGCGACGGATGCTCAGAATAGTTAGATTTAACTCTGACAGTTTAGAAGACGGAGAAACGTTGATATCGTTTGAACGGTAAATAAACATGATAGCCTTTTTCGGAACCATTTCGAACTTCACGGTGTCTGATTTCTTATGTGTATTCCATACCACACAGGCATACTTCGAAAGTGGCCGGATAAGTGTTTTGTAAGTTACTACTTTAACCTTTAAATGAGCTGTACATAAAGTACGCTGTATGTAGCCGAGCTTTTTAAGTGCTTCATTACAAATATAATAATAGGATGTGACCATAGAAGGACTGTCTGAGGGCTTAGCTGGTGCATAATTGACATATATTTTTCAAAGCGCAAACAAGAAACACGTCACAAAAGGAAGACCATTTACAGGACAGGCGCGTGTCCTGTGAATGACCTTCCTTTTGGACCATGTTCGTTGTTTCCGCTTTGAAATATGGATGAGACCATCACATGTTATTAGAAAAATGAAGGCCCAGGTATATATATTCAAACACTTTTTCCAGAGAGCAATAAATAAATGCATAAGGGAACGTGGACGGAAACATACTCCTACAAAATGACATGTACGCTGTTTTTTTAAAATTTAAAGTCATTTTCAGGTTTTACGCCATTGTTAGAGATGATGAAAAGAGTCGTTAATAAGAATATGATCTTTAGGCGAGGTGGTAGTTTCATAAAGCGCATAGTTGTCTGCGTATAAACGTATAATAACACGTACGTTAGAAGGTAGATTATTGATGTACATCAAGGAGAGTGATGGCCCCAGGATGGAACCCTGCGGCCCACCGGATGTTGCGCCAATAGCAGAATACTTAGTGTTCCAAACATAAACACTTTTACAGCAGCCGGTAAGCAAGCTTGCAATCTAGTAAACAAGAGAATGATTTTTAAATATTGAGTCTAGCTTGCATAAAGCACTGAGCACGCTCTGGCGGGCGAGTTCGTTATACATGATTGCATTATACATGACACCCACCAGCACGTGCTCAGTGACTTCATCTCTGGCTCAGTGGGCTCTTTTCCTTGTTTCGCACGTGTTGCCTTCCTTCGTCCGTTGTTTTATTTCTTGCGTTGTTTTAATCTTGCGTAAAAGTTTGGAGTGAGTAATTCTATCAGAAGCTTTGGAGAGGTCAATAAAGATAGAATCAATTTGATAACCAAAATCACGCGCACTAACAATGTTGTGACTAAATTCTATCGATTGAGTAGTAGTACTGGAGCTACGACGAAAACCATGTTGAAAGTTGGATAAAATATTATTATTAAAAGTTATTCTGAAATATGAGTGTGTGGTATGTGCTCCAACAATTTTCACGAGTACGATGTAATAGAGATCGCCCTGTTATTCAGCAAGCATTGTTTGTAGCCAGATTTATATAACGGAATAACTATTGCTGTTTTCCATGACGAAGGTACTATGCTAGTTGATAGTGATTTCTTGAACACGAGCGTAGGGTAGTGACAACACCAAAGAGGATAACGACGCAGGAGGATATTAGGAATCTCATCTGGGCTGCAACTCCTTTTCGTATCAAGTTTCAGGATCATATTAAGAACATGATCCTTCGATACAAAGACATCTTCAATAGAGGGGTAAACATCACTGCTGTAAGCAGGAATGCCGAAGTTGTATATTGAGAAAATAGATTGAAAATGCGCGGTAAATGCTGTGTAGATTAGCTTAGGATAACTAGAGGGTGCAGTTTTAACGGTTAAAGTGTCGCTAGAGCTTACGTTAGGAAAACTTGTCCTCCAGAATTTTCCAGGATTACTGCACAATAAATTAGTTAAGGTAACATTATCATAAAAATCACTGGCTTCCTTTGAGTTAACGCGACATTCATCCTTACTAATATGAAATTGTGTTGTAGCATAGATGTCACCCGCTCGCTTTAGGCATCTGAATCTGGAAATACGACGAGACATGTGCAGTAATTCTCTAGTCATCCAAGGAACCGCTGGGTTTTGTTTCTTAGTTTTCAGAAGAACACAGCTTTGGATGCACCTAAGGGAAATATTTTGAAAGCAGGAAACTAATATATTAACATCGTAGGATGAGCGAAGCTGTGGGAACTGTTGGAAAGGATTACATAACACAAAAGTAATTGAGTCGTCATTAGCACATTTGAAATTGCGAAAAGTAGTATCAATGCACCTAGATGCAGGGACGCTAAAGGAAAAGTACACTAGTACAGCTTTATGATCCGACAAACCGTCTACAACTTCGCATCCATACCCATCATCCGGAAAATACGCGATTATGAACACAATGTCCAAAACATCTGCCCCTATGCTGCTGCAATCAAGACTCTGCTTGATACCAAATAAAAGTAAAAGGTCGATCAACTCTTTGCACAATACGACATAGTGACCCGATAGAGATAAGCTTGGCCCAGAAGCGTTGAAGTCGCCCAATAGTATAACATTAGCAGAAGCGCTATGTTCGTTCATGAAATTGCTTAATGCATGAAGATCTGTGGGGAGTGATCCCGGAGGACGATAGACAAAGCCAATTAAAAGAGCTTTCTTATGAAGATTAAACTTACACCAAACTGCCTCAAGCTCACTAGGCCATTCAAGCACAGAAAAGTCGAGGTCAGGCCAAAGGAACAGTGCCACACCACCGTCTCTTCTGCCTTTTCAGCCATTGCGAACCACAGTAAAACCGGGTGGTGATATTTCTGAGTCACCGATTTCGTCATGTACGCGTATTTCAGTGACTCCGACTATATGAGGTGAGTGAGTTGCTGTTAAGGATACGAAATCAGAAAATATATTTGTTAAACTTCTGGCATTATTATTCAAAAGCAAAAGGTTATCACAAGCTTCTTGGCGCAGTCAGTGGACCCAGGTCGCTGAGCAGTTGGGTGATCGTTCGAAGAAGTAGTAGAAGTATTGGTCAAGGTTTTGGCACTGTTGTCCCAGATGTATTTCAGGTTTTTAACGAATGCAAGATCATAGCGCGAACGGTGTTACGTTTCGCCTACGACGCGCGGTTTAGCCGGCGCGGCTGCAACAAAGCGGCAGACATTTTGGCCCGTTCGGCGTCGCCGCTACGCCTCCCCGCCAAGCGCGTCCAGGCATGTTCCGATGCCACGTATCTTCATGTGCGTGTGTGAGTGTATGTGCATATTGGTGCCCTCACTTGTCGAAGCGCGGCAGCCGGGGAGAGGAGCTCCCAACAACTGTGAAGCGAGGGGGTCTGACAGGCGCCGACACGACAGTGTGAGCCACCTTCTCCTCCCCATTGTGCCCGACCGGCGGCGACACGACAGTGTGAGCCACCTTCTCCTCCCCATTGTGCCCGACCGGCGGCGACACGACAGTATGAGCCACCTTCTCCTCCCCATTGTGCCCGACCGGCGGCGACACGACAGTGTGAGCCACCTTCTCCTCCCCATTGTGCCCGACAGGCTGCGACACGACAGTGTGAGCCACCTTCTCCTCCCCATTGTGCCCGACCGGCGGCGACACGACAGTATGCGTCACCTTATCCCATTGTGCCCGAGCAGGCACAGTCACGTGCTCGTCTATAGAGGGGTTCCTTCTTGCCCTCAACTGCGAGAGTATAAAAGCAGCTGCCCCCGGACGCCAAAGGAGGGCTCCGATTTCTTCTGTTGAGTAAAGTGCACTCCCGTCTCTCTACTTCGGTCAACCTGACCGCCAACTCTTTGCGATGTTAGAATAAACAAGTTGTTTTGTTGTTACCAGTCGACTCATGCTTTGCCGGGACCTTCGGATGCTTCCAGTTGTACCCCAGGCCGCCAGGCCAACGCTACCCTTGGGGCTTGCGACCCAGGTGCAACCACGGGCGTCAGCGCCGAGTTCCCAACAACTCGTGCCAGCGGCGCGATTACAACAACTGGTGGCAGCGGTGGGATCGCGACAACGGAGGCCAGCAGCGAAGAGATGCAGTTGACTGTATGCTGAGCAGCTCAACAACGATCCGGGAGCAGTGCAACGAGCCCTGTGTGATGACTGGTTGCCTGCAGCGGAACGACTGCGCTGAACTCTTGGCTGCGAGGTTTGGTGAGTGCGGGACTTTCTTCTTCTGAGATTTGCCAGGCTTTTGTTAGTGTCAGAAACAGAGCTGGTAATTGTGGTTGTCGTTGCTGCCGGGTTAGATTGCGGCAAGACAATAATAGGCAGTAGAGAAAGCAGCATTCAGAGCAGCCATGGATTTGAAGTCGTTGCGCAAACCGAAATTGCTGGAGCTTGCAAGAGAGTTGGGTCTGGATGTCTCAGACAAACTCAGAAAACCTGAACTGCTAAGGGCTATTCTTGAGTTAGAAGCTGAGGATGACGAGCTGTCGGAATGCCTTGAGACCAGTGAGGAGAGGGAGACTGCAAAAAAACAGGAGCGAGAACGTAAAGAACAAAAAGAGAAAGAAAAAGAAGAGCGCGACCACGCTTTGGAAATGAAGCGTCTCGAGGTAGAGATGGAACGCGCTCGTAATGGAAGTCAGGCACACGGTGCAGGAGAACGAGTATTGTTCAAAATGACTGACCTGATGCGGCCGTTTAAGCTTGGAGAGGACATTGGTTTGTTCCTGGTTAACTTTGAGCGAACGTGCGAGAAGCAGGGGTTCTCTCGGGAAACGTGGCCACAGCGCTTGCTCACTTTGTTACCCGGCGAGGCGGCCGACGTAGTCGCTCGCTTGGATAGAGAGGAGGCAGAGGATTTCGACAAAGTGAAATCGAGTCTGCTAAAAAAGTACAGGCTGTCAGCGGAGGCGTTCCGTCGGAAGTTTCGGGAAAATGAGAAAAGCAGAAGTGAGTCATACACAGAGTTTGCGTACAAGCTTATGTCAAACATGCAGGAGTGGCTCAAAGAAGAGAAAGCGTTTGGTGACCACGATAAAGTTCTGCAGTGCTTCGGGCTGGAACAGTTTTATAGTCGGTTACCTGAGGACGTGCGGTACTGGGTCTTGGATAGGCCAGACGTTTGTACGGTGGCTAAAGCCGCTGAGCTAGCCGAGGAGTTTGTGACGCGTCGGGCTCGCGGAGCTAAGGACGGTCAAAAGGGTGAATTTGGCTCGAAGTTTGAGAGGCCGAAGTTCACACCCATGAGAGCAAAGGGGAACACACGTAGTGCGGATGCGAGTGAAAGCAGTGCGACCGAACCTAAGGAGACGGTGGCAGCCGAAGCCGAACGCAGAAAGCGGTTCGAGACGAGGCAAGCGCGCGTTTGTTATACGTGCCAGAAGCCGGGTCACTTTTCGGCGCAGTGTCCGGAAACAACACCAAAAGTTGTGTTTTTGTCATTATGCAGCACTGACGAGAACATGAAGCTTCTCGAGCCTTACATGCGAGACCTCCTCGTGAACGGGAAAGAGTGCCGAGTACTTCGCGATTCCGCAGCTACGATGGATGTAGTTCACCCCTCTTACGTAGAACCCGATATGTTCACAGGCGAGTGCGCATGGATCAAGCAAGCCGTGGAAGCTCATAGCGTGTGTCTGCCAGTAGCAAAAGTGCTTATCGAAGGACCTTTCGGAGCGCTTGAGACGGAGGCCGCAGTGTCATCTATGCTGCCTCCCCAGTACCCGTACCTATTTTCAAACAGGTCCGATCACCTCCTGCGCGAGAAGGGGCTTTTGTTTGGTGAGGCTAGCGTTCAGGCCTTAACCAGATCGAAGGTTCGGGAGCTCGCTGCAAAGGCGGTAGTTGCGGGGCCGACGTTATCAAACAATGAGAAAGGGTCAGAGGCGCAGCAAGCCGATATTCAGAGCACGCCCGAACTGAATAAACTTGAGTCTGTAACGTTAAAGGCACCAGATACCGGAGAGGAAAATCCCGATGCGGGAAAGTTAGAAAAGCTATCTGCAGATTTGCTCATCGCGCCTACGTCAGACGGACTTGATAGGTTGCTAAAAGTCAGCCGGTCGGCTTTGATAGCCGAGCAAAAGAAGGATGGCAGCCTAGAAAACGTGCGCTGCAATGTCAAGGAAGGTATCGCCAGGAAAAATGCGCGTTTTGTGGAAAGAGGTGGAGTCCTGTACCGGAAGTATCTAGACCGCAGAGGAGTGGAGCTCGATCAGCTGATCGTTCCTCAATGCTATCGTCAGGATCTGTTGCGCTTGACGCATGGGGGTTCGTGGTCCGGACACCTTGGAGTTAAGAAAACTAAGGACCGTCTCTTGCAAGAGTACTATTGGCCAGGGTGTTTTCGGGACGCAGACCATTTCGTGAGGACATGTGACACCTGTCAGCGGGTGGGCAAACCAGGGGACAAATCGAGGGCGCCGTTGAAGTTGGTGCCTATCATTACGGAGCCTTTTAGACGGCTCGTTATTGATACAGTGGGACCTCTGCCGGTAACAGCCACGGGGTACAGACACATTTTGACTGTGATCTGCCCAGCGACAAAGTTCCCTGAAGCAGTGCCGCTTAAAGAACTCAGCTCAGTTGAGATAGTCAATGCACTACTGTCCATACTTGCGCGAGTTGGTTTTCCTGCGGAAATCCAATCAGATCAGGGCACAGTGTTTACTAGCGCTTTGACGACAACTTTTCTCGAAAGGTGTGGGGTAAAGCTGTTACACAGCTCAGTGTACCACCCACAGTCGAATTCCGTTGAGAAGCTCCACTCCGTCATGAAGCGCGTGTTGAGAACATTGTGTTTTGAACATCAAACTTACTGGGAGCTGAGTCTGCCTGGGGTGATGTTTGCATTACGGACCGCGCCGCATGCAGCTACGGGGTTTTCGCCAGCTGAGCTGGTGTACGGTCGCTCGCTTCGGTCTCCGCTTCGCATGCTTCGAGAATCGTGGGAAGGCAGGGGCGACGACCCAGTCGTGGTGGAGTACGTGCTTAAGCTCCTCGAACGCTTCAGAAGGGCACAGGAGTTGTCAGGTGATGGCAAAGGCCCAGCAGAGGGCCAAGGTTTATTATGATCGGACAGCCAGGGCCCGTCGTTTTGAGGTGGGCGATGAGGTCATGATATTGCGCACATCGCTAAACAACAAACTAGACGTGCAGTGGGAGGGCCCAGCACGAATTGTTCAGAAACTGTCGGACGTTAACTACGTGGTAAGTCTGCCAGGAAAGCGGAAAGCACAGCAAGTTTACCACTGTAATCTGCTCAAACCTTATAGACAAAGGGAAGCAGTGGTGTGCATGATGGTAAACGTTCCTGAAGAGCTTCCGGTCGAGCTTCCGGGACTAGGCTCAGTGACGAACAGGGAAGACACCGGTCAAGTCATTAGTGACTTAGTCAGTGGAGCATCGCTGTCGCGTGAGCAGAAAACCGAACTACACCAGCTCTTACAAGAGTTTCAAGGTCTGTTCTCTGAGAGGCCTGGTAGGACTTCTGTCCTTACTCATGACATAGAACTTACCTCCCCAGAGCCAGTACGATCCAAGGCGTACCGGGTGTCACCCCGCCAGAGCGATATTATGGAGGCTGAGGTAAAGACAATGCTACAGCTCGGTGTTATTGAGGCAGGTGAGAGTGATTATACCTCCCCTTTGATTTTAGTTGAGGTACCGGGCAAGGAACCTCGTCCTTGCGTCGACTACCGCAGGCTTAATTCCATCACTAAGGATCAAATTTATCCGATCCCTAACATCGAGGAGCGCCTTGAGAAAGTTAGTAGCGCTCAGTTTATTTCCACCCTAGATCTTGTCAGGGGTTATTGGCAGGTTCCACTTACAGAAGAGGCTAGTAGGTATGCGGCGTTCATTTCACCAATGGGAACATTCCGTCCTAAAGTGTTGAGTTTTGGTTTGAACAACGCGCAATACTGTTTTTCAAGCCTCATGGATAAAGTGTTGCGGGGACAGCAAGAATTCGCTTTACCGTATCTAGACGACGTAGCGATATTCTCCGCATCCTGGTCTGAGCATATGGCACACTTGCGGGCAGTGCTAACCCGCCTGCGCGAAGCGGGCTTCACAGTAAAGGCTCCTAAGTGCCAGTTAGCACAGGCCGAGGTTGTCTACCTCGGTCACGTGATTGGTCAGGGTCGTCGCCGCCCCTCTGAAATAAAAGTGGCCGCTGTGCGAGACTTCCCGCAACCGCGGACGAAGACCGATATTCGGTCGTTCTTAGGTGTCGCCGGCTACTATCAGAGGTACATCCCCAGGTACTCTGATATCGCGGGTCCCCTGACGGATGCTCTAAGAAAGACAGAGCCCCAAACAGTCGTCTGGGACGAGACAAAGGAAAGAGCTTTTAGCGCCCTAAAGAGTGCCCTAACAAGCCAGCCTGTGCTACGATCGCCAGACTATACAAAAGGGTTCGTTGTTCAGTGCGATGCTAGTGAGCGAGGCATGGGCGTTGTACTGCGCCAACGGGAAAATGGAGAAGTAGAACACCCCGTCCTGTATGCTAGTCGTAAGCTGACCAGTCGTGAGCAGGCGTATAGCGCAACCGAGAAAGAGTGTGCATGTCTCGTGTGGGCCGTTCAGAAATTGTCATGCTATCTAGCCGGCTCGAGGTTTATCATTGAGACGGATCACTGCCCTCTCCAATGGCTGCAGACCATCTCTCCCAAAAATGGCCGCCTCCTGCGCTGGAGCCTCGCTTTGCAACAATATTCCTTTGAGGTGCGTTACAAAAAGGGGAGTCTCAACGGTAACGCCGATGGCTTAAGTCGAAGCTCCTAACGTAGGAATCAGCCTCAAAATTGTTTGTTACTGATGTTTTTCTTCCTGAGGCAGGATTTTTAACATATTGCTTTTGTTTAGTGTTTCAAAGTGATGACATGCTTTCTAGTGCAATTTTCCAATTTGTGGACGCGTTCTAAGTGCTGCTAGACTACTGTAAGGAACTAGGCAGTGGTATAGAAGGGGGAAGAGCCTGGCAGGGCTTAGTGAGGGTTGTGCCGTGCTTGCTGACTGAGCGGTTGAGTTTCAGCGTAGTTCTAACGCTTGCCGGGAACGAGAACAAAAATGTGAACTCTCCCGAAGTCACTTTGCAGTGTCCTGTGCGAACCTGAACGAGAGAACGAGGCCTTCTCTGTGCGCTGCGCTCAAGAAACGTCGAGGGACGCCCGACTTCGGTTATGAGCATCATCGAGCGACATCCCTCCGGACAGCGGATGCAGTCCCCTGTCATCGGGATCTCCTTCCCCCGGCGGGGCGGTCTGTTACGTTTCGCCTACGACGCGCGGTTTAGCCGGCGCGGCTGCAACAAAGCGGCAGACATTTTGGCCAGTTCGGCGTCGCCGCTACGCCTCCCCGCCAAGCGCGTCCAGGCATGTTCCGATGCCACGTGTCTTCATGTGCGTGTGTGAGTGTATGTGCATATTGGTGCCCTCGCTTGTCGAAGCGCGGCAGCCGGGGAGAGGAGCTCCCAACAACTGTGAAGCGAGGGGGTCTGACAGGCGCCGACACGACAGTGTGAGCCACCTTCTCCTCCCCATTGTGCCCGACCGGCGGCGACACGACAGTGTGAGCCACCTTCTCCTCCCCATTGTGCCCGACCGGCGGCGACACGACAGTATGAGCCACCTTCTCCTCCCCATTGTGCCCGACCGGCGGCGACACGACAGTATGAGCCACCTTCTCCTCCCCATTGTGCCCGACCGGCGGCGACACGACAGTGTGAGCCACCTTCTCCTCCCCATTGTGCCCGACCGGCGGCGACACGACAGTGTGAGCCACCTTCTCCTCCCCATTGTGCCCGACCGGCGGCGACACGACAGTGTGAGCCACCTTCTCCTCCCCATTGTGCCCGACCGGCGGCGACACGACAGTATGAGCCACCTTCTCCTCCCCATTGTGCCCGACCGGCGGCGACACGACAGTATGAGCCACCTTCTCCTCCCCATTGTGGCCGACCGGCGGCGACACGACAGTGTGAGCCACCTTCTCCTCCCCATTGTGCCCGACCGGCGGCGACACGACAGTGTGAGCCACCTTCTCCTCCCCATTGTGCCCGACCGGCGGCGACACGACAGTATGCGTCACCTTATCCCATTGTGCCCGAGCAGGCACAGTCACGTGCTCGTCTATAGAGGGGTTCCTTCTTGCCCTCAACTGCGAGAGTATAAAAGCAGCTGCCCCCGGACGCCAAAGGAGGGCTCCGATTTCTTCTGTTGAGTAAAGTGCACTCCCGTCTCTCTACTTCGGTCAACCTGACCGCCAACTCTTTGCGATGTTAGAATAAACAAGTTGTTTTGTTGTTACCAGTCGACTCATGCTTTGCCGGGACCTTCGGATGCTTCCAGTTGTACCCCAGGCCGCCAGGCCAACGCTACCCTTGGGGCTTGCGACCCAGGTGCAACCACGGGCGTCAGCGCCGAGTTCCCAACAACTCGTGCCAGCGGCGCGATTACAACAACGGATTATGTGACTATTATTCCTGTAAGAAGTGGTAGCTTCCCTCATACTTTTGCTGATGGAACCTACGCGAGCCGAGAAATCTTCAGTTACATGAATATCAGTGCCTTTAAGTTTAAATGCATTTTGATGTACAACCAATTTGCTGCGGTGATTTAGAAGCTTATTGACGATGGGACTCGGTCCACGCATATACTATGACATCGTTCCATTTGAGGGCATTCAATATTTAGTTGTCCTGTAAATAATTGTGAGACATGAGTAAACAAAGCTTAGTTAATTTCTTCTGTAGGTTGAGAAACTCCATGTAAAATATGGTTATTTCTGCGTGATCGGTTGTCGAGATCATCGTTCCAGTACACGATTTTCTTTACTGTATCTTTCAATGAACGGATTTCAACGCAGAGAGCATCATCACCCGTAGTACTGGCTTTAGAAGCGGAAGACAGAGCAATAAGATTCGATACTCGTCTCTTATGTGCATCAAAGCGAGAGTTAACTGTAGGTTGGAACTGCCTAATATACCTGATATCTTCTACCATTATCTTTTCTCCTTCAAGTAGCTGTGCAAGCATATTGGCTATGCTAGGATTTACAACGACATAAGCCATGTCATCATATTTGCCGTCCGATGATGCAGAGTGTGTGAAGCCTGGGGCAGAATCGCCTTTGGAACGAGTGAACCTCTGGGAGTTATCTTTACAAGCTTTACGAAGGCCTAGAATCAACTCAACGTCACCGCTCAGAAGCAGTGCAGTGAGGCAATACATAAGAGACATGCATTGCCTCAGTGGACTGCTTCTGATAATCCCTAGCGGCTAGTTGGGCCTGTTTTCCAGGCAAGGATTTTACTTGTTGGAGGGTGGTCTTTCTTTTCTTTAGTTTCGTTTGGCAATACGTTTCCACACTTCAA
This sequence comes from Dermacentor variabilis, assembly GCF_050947875.1. Lineage (NCBI taxonomy): Eukaryota > Metazoa > Arthropoda > Arachnida > Ixodida > Ixodidae > Dermacentor > Dermacentor variabilis. The sequence continues at coordinate 44,766,802 of NC_134575.1, read as the reverse complement.
GGTCGCACGAAAAAGCGGCGAATAATATTAATAATTTACATCTTTTATGCCATCATGGATGAAAATAAACCATATTTTTGCACCCAAATTTACATTAAACTGTGTTTTATGTAAAGCAATGTGTTTTATGTATTCTATGTAGACATGCGTAATAAAAGATGTTTTGAAAGTGATTTTAATTGTCTGCTTTAACGGACCCTTTGCAGGTTTTGGTAAATTGTATCCTGGCTTTTAGAGCTTCGTTTGGTGCGGACTGGCTGCTTTTCTATTTCTAGCTGGCAAAAGTGCGGCGTTTGACGCGCAATGTGCTCAGCGCGCTGAACAGGCCATTGAGGTGGCCCGCGTACGCATCCGTCAGAAAAAGACGCACGTGGGTGGAAGTCACAACATAAGCCACCAATATGTCGCTAATCAACCCGGCGACCGAATCTGGGCGTGGACCTCAATCCGACGCCCATAGATGCGTGAGAAACTCTTCTGTCGCTATTTCGAACCTTGTAAGGTTCTAAGACGCCTCCCCGCGTCACGTATGAGGTATTTCCGGACGGTGTCTTGTGTTCGCCTTTGGCAGCCTCGAACCGAAAGCGCGAAGGCCGTGAGCCTGAAAACCATATTTCACACAATCGCGCGAATGCTTTCGCGCTGCTTCTCGTGTGACAGTGTGACACAATTCCTTTAGTTAGAGTTCTTACCTCCTGGGGTTTTCGATATATTTAGGTGTGCGCGTGTGTGTTCGTTTTTGTTTTCTTTCTCTACATGCCGTGGTTGATTCGTGGCTTTGCTGTTGCGCTGCTGAGCACGTGGTTGCGGGATCGAATCCCGGCCGCGGCGGTCACCTTTCGATGGGGGTGAACTGCAAAAAACACTCGTGTACTTAGATTTAAGTGCACGTTAGAGAGCCCCAGGTGGACAAACTTAATTCGCAGTCCCCCACTACGGGGTGCCTCATAATCAGATCAGGTTTTTCTTTTTCTATTTCTTCCGGGAGACATTCATTATCTGTCTTTCTCTGCGGCTAAGCAGGTGTGTTTGTGTTTAGTAAAATGGTGTTCATCTTAAAGCGGGCAATAGAATACGAGGTAGCAGAGGAACAGAGCGACCAGGAAAATCCCAGACTGTACCTATTCTCATCCTTTAATGTCAAAATGTAAGGTCGACGAAGATCTCGCTGATGAAAAAACAAAGAAACAAACTTGTAGGACACTTAAGCTTCGCCTTTAAGAGTGGAACGCCATAGCCTTCAAAAATCCCTGACTGCTTTTCAAGCTTCTCAGCCACTGCAGCTTATGCAACCGCAACGTTTACCAGAAAACTCTGATGGCGAATGCTATAGACGAAGGCGAGATTCCTGGTAGAAATGCCGCCTCTTGCGTAAGCCGATTCCGGAGGTAGTGCACAGCCGCGCCAAGTAAATTACAGAATTTTCAGCTTTCAGTTATTGTTTCGCACTTTCAATATTTAAGTCTGAGATGGTTTGACATAAAAGGCATGCGCTGTCGATGTGTTGTTTCATGACATTTGTTTGGAGGAGGGGCGGGCTGTCATTTACCAAATTCCTAGGGAGAGAGAGAGAGGGGGGCGGAAGGAAAGGCAGGGAGGTTAACCAGACTGAGTCCAGTTTGCTACCCTACACGTGGGGAGGGCTAGGGGGAGTGAAAGAGAGAGAAAGGAAACGTGAGCCTATATCGCACTTTCACATGTACTAACTCAGGTGCACGATATCTACAATCGGGTACTTAAGTCTGTTGCCTTCAGTTAGTGAAGATGCGCTCGAATTGCTTTCTGGGCTAATGAACTGTGAGGCCCCGTTCCATAGATCGTTGCTACTGCGAATGGCCTATCATCCAGCCCATTCAAGGCGCATCGGAGAGTCTGGAGTTGGTTATCAAAGCGAGAACAGTGGCACAGAAGATGACTGATGGTCTCCTCAGGCCTGCACTTAGCGCATATCGGCGAGTCCGCAATTCCAATACGATAGATGTAGGAGTTAGTGAATGTATCTCCTACCCACAGTCGACAAAGCAATGAAACGTCACGTCGTGAAAGGTTTGCTGGTAACAAATTTCCTAGGAATAACTTTGTCAAGAATGTAAGACAAGGTATGAGCCACATTAGTTATAGAATGGTGTGGAAATATAACCCGCATATAGCGCATGTCATGCAGCAAGGCATGGCATTTACGTATGAATTCAATCAATACGATCATTGTGGTCTTCACTTTCGATTTAAGTTTATGACTAGAAGGCAAAGCGACTCAAAAGGCAGGGCTTAAGCATACCCTTGTAACAACCAACTTTGAACACATGAACACTTGAAGCTGCTTGCGTGTGAATACACAAAACACATCTGAATATGTTACATTAAAATGTTTCGCACACTAACACATCACAGGAAGAGCTACGGCTGACTGTGAAAAGGCAAAATAACAGACTTGAAACAAATGACTTCACGTAAATATATACAAGCTTTAGCACACGTCTTTCACCACGATTAAAATTTAATGAAGTACCAAAGTAGACTTGCTTGAACTTTGTCTTTGAGAGATATATATTTTCATGTTGCCCAATTATTTTATAAAATAACATCACTCAACATCTATTAATTGACGAGGCGTCATTTAGAAAGTTGTCGGGCCTGGTGAACATGAAACATGAATCATGTTTCTGACGAGCCAGGTTTGCAAGAACAGTACACCATTCGGTTATGATAAATTGAGGTACAGAAGAGTTTGTCGGTGGTATTTCCTCAATTTAGTGAGCTCATTTTCAGTTAATTTTTCCGGACTTGCGCAAAGCTAATTAGAGCACTTTTTGGGGCTTTTTTCACTATACCCAGCAACTAAGTGGTACCTCAGTAAATAAAGAGATAAGGCCAAGCTACTACCTTGAACGATAAGAGAAAAAAATAATTATTTGCACAGAAAATTGGTAGTAACACACGACTAACACAATTCCATAGAGCCAAATAGATGGTCACCTGCACTTGCAGGGTTAAGTACCCCAGAAATAGTCATAAAGGATGGGAAAAAGCTTCAACGACTGGACAGCCAGATTGGTGAGACAGTGAAAAACGCAAATAAATGCGTACACGAAAAACCAATGACCTCAATTGCGCAGGTAAAATCTTATTAAAATGCTACCAGAATTTTATTGCATAAAATACGTAAAAGTTGCATAAAAATTGGGAGAAAGCCGTTACAAAGACGGAGGGAGATACAGCACCTGTGTTGAAAAAAAAATTACAAGTGATATACATGCATATTCAAGCTCACGACAATTTTTTTCCAACATATACAAAAAGAACACATGCACTTAATGCATAAAAAAGCTTCCAGCGTCTGAAGAATGCAGCACAGTACAAAGCAGCGTCATGAGAACAGAAAACTAGAGCTCAGTATGTTTAAAAAGTACGAATACTTGCATACCTATAGTCATGTGATATGTCATGCCTTGAATGGATGAAATTCATAAATCTTACACAAATGAAGTTACCATCACTCTTATTGGCGTCCTCAGGGGACTCCTTCACGTTGAACTAGAAAAATGTACGTCAGTGTTAAAAACAGAGAAGAGTCCCTAAAGCGTTCTTCCGTAAATAAAAAGTGCAAATATTTCATCTATCAATTCTATGGCCACTTCGCCAATTCGGTGCACATTTATATTGGACGACCACCAAACAGAGATTAGAAGGAATAATTAAGGTAGAAACACACATGAACGCTAACTCAACTAGAAGTTTATTCATGAAGACAAAAATTTTAAACACATTGGCCAACTTGGACATCAAAGCCATGGACGTGCAGCAGAAACAGCTCGGCACAACAAAAAAGGACCGAAAGACTTGTCATGTAGAACAAACATGTGCGTCAAAAACAAAAAAAAACTTGAAAGCTGAAATGTTTGTCCAGTAAGTGATATTAACGAGAAATACTATAGCAACTCTTTCCCACTAAGGGTCACAGAAATCTTGCTTATGAATTTTTCTTCGTGATCAATAAATAATTCTTCCATAAGCCCTCTTGTGCTCTGGTCTTTGTGATGAAACACCGTTCTTTCTGCTCTATACCTCAACACCAGAGGAGTTCCAGAAGCAATATTTATTGACCACAAACGAAACAAATGCATACCCAGTATTCTGTTGCCCTTAGTGGGAAAGACTTGCTGTTCTCAAGAGTATTTATCGTTGGGTTGTATCACTCATCGGACAACTATTTCGCTTTTTCGAAAGATTTGTCCGAAATTTCTCGTTTTTCACGCACGTTTATTCTACATGACATGGCTTTTTCATATTTTTTTTTCTTGTCGCTCGTGGCTGTTTCTGCCACGCATGCACGGCTCGTTACCTTTGTCAAGTTGAACAGCGTCTTTTAATACCTCTGCCTTCAAAAATAAACTTAGTTGAACTTGCGCTCGTGTGTGCTTCTACCAATTTCGTCGTCCGTCGTCCGCCTCTGTTAGCGCTGCTGTTTCCAGTACGCACGTAGTACTTGGTTAGGCTGGTAAACATTCTCGAAAGCAAAAGGAAATACCTCCCCTCAAAAGGTAGCCCATCCTTCACTACTAAAAGCCAGAGCAAATCGAAAGTAAGCCTTCACAGCGTCCATGCGGGAGCTAGTACACCACACAGCAGCGCAAAAAATAGCTTAAGATCCCACTTGATGGAGAGTGGCAACAGAGATGCGAGCTTGCTAGTGAATCAGCCACATATCAACGCGTCTCTTGCACGACGCCAAGCTGCTGTTGACGTAGAACACTTCAGCACCTGGGAATTTGCTGCATGAGTAACCTGTGAGAAGGGAATGCGGACAGAAAATGAGATTGCGCGGATTCAGTATCTGCCACACACTGCACATAACTGCGCACAAAATAGGAGTACACACTATACTGGCAAATAAAAATTTGCGACCCTTTACGAGTGCTGTATAGAAAAGGAAGAAATGGGTTGCTACGGTAAATGTTAGCTAAGACACGCACAGCGATGTTTCACAGCGGGGAGAAATATTCCCGGATCTCTCGCAGAACCGAAGACCACGCGACAGTACACAGCCGAAAGCAAGCAGATATCGAATCTTTGGGTACAAATCCAGCAGCGCTAAAGATAAGCCGAGAGCGATGCGAGCGTGAGCGTGCCTGTACGAGTGAGAACATGCACCGCTTCTTTGAAGCTAGCCGCTCCGGCGAGTCTCCGATCATCCAAGGCGATTTGTGTGCTGAACGTCGCGTACACGCCCTTGCGCGTTTTGCGCGTTAGCGTCTGCGCAGTGAGCTAGCTTCATGCACGCGTCATTCTTCACGGCGCAAACGGTGCTCGAGGCGACAACGCGCCGAGTGGCGCTCCTTTCGTGTCTGCAAAGCCACGTACATTCGGATCGGTCCAGCTCAAAGAGGCAGCAAAGAACGGTGGCATGTTTCGGTTATCGCCAATTAATATTGTACACTACGCCTTCAACAGGTACGCGCCGCGCTAGATAAAGATGCTTGCGGCGGTAGTTTTGGCGGTGATAGGCGATAATGCCAGCCTGTCGGCGGCTGTGTTCTTTGCCGACGTCGTCACCAGACATCTGTTCATTTGCGCTGTGTATCCGTATACAGTCACCGCGCGGAAGCTGCGACTTATCGGTTGGCCGTTCTCCGCAAATTCCAAAGAGGTGAAATATATCTTGCGGTGCGCCGCATCATTAGGCGCAAGCTAAATCGAGGCGCGCTTAGCCGCTACGGCACAAAGTGTGATCACACTAACTGTATGGTATACGATGATCCACTACGGATTTAAAAAAAAAATTATTCTGATGTCCTACGTGCCAAACCAACGATCTGATTATGAGGCAGGTCGTAGTTGGGGACTCCGTATTAATTTTGACTTCCGGGAAATTTTTACGTGCATACAATGCACAATGCACGAGCGTTTTTGCATTCCTCTCCTTTGGAATGCGGCTGCTGCAGAGATCGAATCCACGACCTCGAGGCCAAAATTGCCACGGCGGCCGCCATAGTTACGAAATGCGTAAGCGTGACGTGCAACACCGCCTTCCGGTACGAGTCTGGTACAAAAGTAGCACAGCTGCACACCTGCTGCACAATTATTTGTCTCGGTTCTCCTAAGCCCGTAGTGTCTGCCTAAATACCTTGAAAGGCAGCGCCCTTCTCACGTATTGGAACGCGATAACAAGCGCTTAGACGGCCCACGTGAGCCCCTATGAAAGATGGCGTGGCCATTGTACAAAATTATCACTGCTCAGAGAAGCTGACCCTTATCAAAAATAACGTACAGCGCGAAGGACAAGGACAGCGACAGACGACATACACAGCGCTGTGTATGTCGCAGCGCTGTGTATGTCGTCTGTCGCTGTCCTTGTCCTTCGCGCTGTACGTTATTTTTGGTCATGGATTACCAACTAGCCCAAGCAACCACCCTATTCACTTCATTTATAGTACACAGCGCTGTGTATGTCGTCTGTCGCTGTCCTTGTCCTTCGCGCCGTACGTTATTTTTGATCATGGATTACCAACTAGCCCAAGCAACCACCCTGATCCTTATGTTCCAATTGTGTTCTCCTATACAAATTAATGAAACGTCATTAGACAGGAACAAATGAGGCAATGCAATTTTACGCACGTGGGGTGCCGTTGCCTCTTCGCCTACCATTGTTTCAAACGAAGTGACGGCGGCAGCGAGCGTTAGTATCGCGCGCTTTCGCTTCTGGGCATACGGTTTGCTTGACGAAAGTGAAGGGTGTGCTTAACATCTCACGCTTGTCAACGTCAAAGTAGAAAAAAGGCTACGTGCCCAAGAAAATGAGATTACTTACCTATCTGCAGAAGTTCGGCTGCAACTGTTTCGGCGTGCCTTCTCTCAAACAGGGATCATGACCTCTGCCGCGCAACTCATCAAAACAGCCAGGCTCGCACATCAGTCGAAGGCTTGTAGCTGGGTCAGCCAACGACTTCAACGGATAAACGTCCCACTTATCCTCGTTAAAGCATTTCACTAAAATGTGCGTCATGATGTTCGAAAAGAAAAAAAATACTTTCATCAAAAAGCACGAGGCGTGAACCACCACAAAAGGGCAACCAACTAACTGAGTCCGAAAGCCGTTCACGGCTTCACTATCGTATGGAGTTATAAAAACTTTTCAAACACAACATAACCGCACGGCAAAGCACTAATTAATTAGTAATTATTTTTGATCCACTAACCTTTATAAAGTTTTAAGAACAACCTAATTTGTAGCGTAAACAATAAATACTACGACCAAAATATGCGACTACGAAACTAGCGGTAACGATGTGTACTGCTGAAAAAGTGGGCTCAAAACGAAGCTACAATGGTTGCAACCGCGTGCGCGCACACACACACCCGAACACTACCTTGACGTTGGTAGCGCTACCTAGAAATAAGAATTACTACTAATTTTATTATTTTTGCAAAAGTAACTCTACTAAAATAGTTTAAAGCACTTTTACAGATGACGAGGTGACAAGTAAGGTATGATAAGAGTCCGTTATCTGTATTTATTTCATTTGCCTTTGGTGTTCTTCTATTTAACTGAACATACGGGACCTGTCCTACAGGCTTGGGAGTCGAGAGGACGACAGTTCGTCGAGGCTCAAAAAAATCGCATGCTTCTTGCAAGGCGAGAGTCGGGAGCAGCCGCAGATACAGCGATTAGCTGCGATACTGTTGCGGCTCTTTATGAATCAGAAGCTCTTTGAAGTCAATGGTTATAGCGGCTGCGCACTGCGATCTCAAAGCGTGTTCGTTGTTTGATCTCTAGTACCACGGCCGTTGGATAAAAAAGCTATATTTACTTAGCGGACAGAGGGTGCGTCGCAGGAAATTCAAAGATCTCTCACGTGTATGTTTGCAGCATGTGCGCCGCTTGCATCCTACGGTTCCCACAGCGCTTCAGATGCTCGAAGGTAGCGTCGTCGCGTGTCGGCGCCTGTCTTATCGCCGGCCGCGCTGCCGCCGTGTCTACTTTTGGGGAACTCCACGTGCGCGTAGTCACCGTGTTTGCGAGTGAACTTCGCATTCTTCTGCTCCCCGAAACGTGTTCATTTTGGATCGTGCCAATTGCTATGTCATCTAGTGTATGTTAAAACGACGATGTCATTTGTACACCGGTGAAGAAATAAATCGTTATGAACTTGGGCGGTCATGAAGCTAGTCTAACGATCCAGTTTTTACAGAGCGAAAACGGCTACGAAAGTGGGGCGGTCCCGGAGATAGGTGCTTGAAAGCGCTAGCTGTAGCGACAGCACGAGGAAGTGGCACGCTGTGCACGCGCCAAGCATTTCAGATCTTACTGGCTTTCGAACGAGAGGAGCACGCGCGCGTTCGTGGCCTAATGGTTAGAGCACTGGGCTCGACGGCTGACGTTCAATGCCACCCCATCAGTCACACATTCTTTGTTTTGTATGAAAACGAGGCGAAAGAAGAACCTACCTGCGGATAAGTGACAGGAATGAGGTTGGAACGCTTCGCATGAAATTTTTGGAATGTCTTCATATGCGAGTCCTAATTATTCCATACTGGACTCAACTGCTACACAACAAAAAAACAACTACAAAAATCAACACAAGTTACCCAATAAATTGTTTATTGAGAACACTCCATGGTAATATTGTTGTGCAAGTGTTGAGCGAACTCAATCGCTTTTGAACATTCGTTGAAATCCGTTGTTTCAACAATTCCCCAAGAATATATCAATGGTTAATCAACAGCCACTTTTGTACGGGATATTAATTATATTGTGCCGTTGCCACGCTGCACTACTCGGCAAGTAAGTTTAAATTGAATTCACAAGCTGGTATTAAACTTCTTGAGGCAGATGCCTTAAGGCGGAACCACATGTCGCGATTGACGCGCGGATGGTGGGACGCGCGCGTCATTTTGACGCGTGCCCAGCATGATCCGTCACGAAATCGCGCCGCCGTGTGCTGCTGCACGGAGTACAAAAAATAAACGCGTCGCGCGGCGTGTCCGCCAATCAGAGTTCTGGTAAGTCACGTGGCATTTTTGCTTTTGGTTTTGCCACCAGATGGCCCTGCTCTCTGCGCATCTCGACGGAACCTCTCTGGCGCAATTCCTCGGCATAACTGGCGCGTGCACCAAAGAAAGCACATGTCACCGTGATTTCGTTCGCGCATCGTGTTCACTTAAAATGGACAAAGCAACCTTCAACGAGGTTGTAATAACAGAAGTGGAGAAGCGTCGCGTTCTATGGGACGCACGCGACCGCAATTACAAGAACAACATCAAACGTGACCAGGCTTGGCGAGCTATAGCAGACACCCTCAGCGTAGACGGTATAGCGGATGCCCTCAGCATTTCCCTTAATAGTAGCAATCGCCTCATCTGCTCGGTAGTAAGCGGCCCACACTATTTTCTATGTGAAATTGTAAACAAGCAGCTGCCTCTCAGCATGCGGAAGGTACGTAGTCGCAGTTTTGCACACAATCTTGCTGCTTAAAATTAAGCTCGATAAAAGCACTTCGGAAAATAATGTCGCTGTCTAATTACACTAAGATAATTTTAATGTAGTGTTCTGTAAGTTTAAGCGCATATTATATATGCGGTAACAGAGACAATTCATGTCGTTGGGAGTTGTCTGGCTACCCGGAAAACGCAACGCGTTAGCGCCGCTCCTTTTTCTCGTGCGGGTGCTCGCGCGTCACCAGCAACGGGGGCGTTTGCCGCGAGTCACGTTTTTTGCTCGCGAAAAACGCGCCATGCTGTTCCACCTTTAGTCAGTGTAATGTTAACATCACAGCGGATGCCACCTGTTCAGCTGTACAAGCTATAGGACACTATGTTTGACGGAAAGCTGTGGGCGAAGGTGCATCCGACACATCCGTTGAAATTTTTTGTTTGCAATTTTATGGGAGTACGTCCGCCGTATCTCGCTTGTTTTGTCGTGTCTCACGCTCGAATACCCCGGACGCATATGTACGCGGAACCACTAGACACACGCTTCCCTCTCGTCGGCGCCCATGTCCTGTGTGCGTTGCGGTGAAGTGTGCCTCGCGCCGCCCGTTCAGATCGGTGAGCTCATCGCTGCTCCAACAACAGCTGCCACATCCGGTTCCACAGGGTTGACGCGCGCTCTTGCAGAGCAGGAAGAAAAAACGCATTCCGTTCGTTGTCCAAAAACACGATACTATGACAACTTGTTCTCGCAAATTGTCACACGGTGCAGTTACGCCTAGCTACCGGTACACTTGACTGGTGAAATTGCGTCCGTGTTGTAGCGTTTCGCGATTACGGTGACGTCGAAGCTGGAACTGCGATCCACAAGTGAACAGAAACGTTAACTACTAACCAATGCACAGAAGCGCAGCTATTTTCCGAACAGTTATCTCCGCTGACTGCCCTATGCGTCATCTTCAGATTTCTTCCGCTTAAGAGGCGCGAGTGGCTGTTGTAGCACCGTTTACTCTGCGGCTTACAAGCCGTTCCTTATTGGCACTTCTTTGGGGGACAGGTTTAACCACACCGCATAACAAAAGAATTAGAAATAGATAGCCTGAGTTAGGGCGTCGTATGAAGCGTCGTGGTTATGCGCCCGCGTAAAAGCATTTTCGGCCGTGTCCATACACACTTATACATTGATGCTGTTTCCTCTACTCTAAGTAGGCAGCGGTGTACAAGTGGGGATTTTGCACAAAGGTGAGGGAGAACGTAGGCGCATTACCTCGCACCAATGGTAACCACAGCAGTACAACTGGGGGCTCGCTTTTTTTAAGGACGTTCGGAAGTGGTGGTAGGCCCTCAATACCATATATATGGAAGGTTAAATTAAAAACGTGCGCAAAGTGAACACGAAGCGACGTTCAGAAACGCCGAAACGAATAAAAAATAATAATTCAGCCGGTGCACAACATTAAAAGTATAGCAATGATTGGAAGTTGCTCGTGTGACAGCATTTAGAACAGACCAGGCAAGATGATAGCAAGCAGTGCATCTTCACTGCAGCTGAGCAGTCACGTGGATCGGACCATCAGGTCACGCGTTGGAATGACTTGATTGCACTGTTCTTTTTTTTACCAGCTTTACATAGCACGTGTGAACCAACTGAAAAACCGTAGCGCTTTTAAATCTGCTAGAGTGCACATGTAAAATCAGCTCAGTAAACGTAACTTACACGCATGACCCCGGGGTACAGTATGAGGTTGCCGCCTAGAGGCAGTAAGGATGCGCTGCTTGCTGTCATTTGCAATCGCCAGATCTAATTAGGTGGCGAAAAGATTTTAGCCACGTCTAAATAGCTGCCGCTAAAGATAGTAAAGTGCCACGTGGAGTCTAACGTGGGATGGCAGCGTGGAGAGTAGAGATGCTACCGCAACGGCCCCGCTGGATCCTGCCTAGCTGCTTCCCCATTTGTAATATTAACGGCTGCCTGAAAATTGTGAGGGATTCTGACGCATTATTTTTTGATGATGTCGCCGTTTCGAAGGCTGTTTATTGTGCATATCACGTAAATTATACTCTAACAATTAATCTCTAGCATAATTACCATCTAGAGCTAATTCTATATGCTTCTCTCATTAGAATAGCGAGCCATCCGTCAACCACGCTAGCAATGATTGCCGTCCAAGCGTGCTACAGCGCGTACTGAATGAATGAATGTTTATTTTGACAGGAAAAATACAAAGAATCTCAGTCAAAGAGGCTGACAAAAAGGCACGAATGGCTATGTGTCAGTCCCCTTCGCTGACCCGTTCCCAGTGCACAAAACACTCAAGCACACAGGGCAAGCATGGTACACAAAGTGGATACATACACAAAAAAATGAGAAGTACATGAAATACCCAGCAGACATACTGAATGTGATTTCTGTAGAAAAGAATGAAAAGTCATACCTGAAGCGATAGAAAATACATGTCCCCTTTCTTTTGAGAGCGCTTAGGGACGGTGATTCATTTATTATAGTGAGTAAGCCAGCGTGATGATTCAGACAATCTGGAACTATGAATGCCTGCTTTTGCATGCCATAATTTGTAGGGATCTTGCCGTTGTGGTAAGTTAATTGCCTTGTGTTGTATTTATGTTCATTCGGGAGGTATGCTTTAAAGAAGGCACTTTCATTGAGTCTTGCCTTTTTAAATATTGCAATGGCTGTTTTTTTGTTAATGAGGTTTTCTATTGTTAAAATACAATTCTTCTTGAAAAGCGCTCCTCCTCCCGCTTGTTTGCCGAGGATCGCACCTAGCACATTTCACGATGGGAAGTTATGCGTGTGTATGGGATAAGCGATGGGAATAAGCGCGATAAACGCAGCTCTCTACCCGTACAAAAATGACTGTTGATTAACTATTGATATATTGTTGGGTAATTGTTGAAACAACGAACTTCAACAAATTTTCAAGAGCAATTGAGTTTACTCAACCGTCGCACAACAATATTACCGTTGAGTTTTCTCAATAAAGAATTTAGTGGGTAATTTGTGTTGATTTTTCCAGTTGTTTTCTTGTGTAGCAGTTGAGTTCAGTATACAATAATTAAAACTCGCATATGAAGACATTCTAAAAATTTATTGCGAAGCGTTCAAACCTCATTCCTGTCATTTTGCGGCAGGTGCGTTCTTCTTTCGCCTCGCTTTCACTAAAACAAAATAATGTGTGACCGATGGGGTGGAATCGAGCGTCGGCCGTTGAGTCCCGTACCCTAACCAAGAAGGCACGAGCGCGCGCATACTCCTCTCATTCGAAAGCCAGTAAGCTTTGAAATGCTTGGCGCGTGCGCCGCGTGCCACTTCCTCGTGCTGTCGCTACAGCTGGCGCTTTGAAGCGCCTATCTACGGTACCGCCCCACTTACGTAGCCGTTTTCGCTACGTAAAAACTGCAACGTTAGACTAGATTCATGACCGCCCAACTTCATAACGATATATTTCTTCGCCGGTCTACAGATGCCACCGTCGTTTTAACATACACTAGATGACATAAACATTGGTACGATCCAAAATGACCACGTTTCGGCGAGCACAATTTTTTTTGAACATGGGTGCTGTATCTCCCTCCGTCTTTGTTGCGGCTTTGTCCCAATTTTTATGAAACTTTTATGTATTTTATGCAATAAAATTCTGGTATCATTTTAATAACATTTTACCTGCGCAATTGAGGTCATTGGTGTTTCGTATACGCATTTATTTGCGTTTTTCACTGTCTCACAAATCTGGCTGTCCAGTCATAGGAACCTTTTCTCATCCTTTATGACTATTTCTGGGGTACTTGATACTGCAAGTGCAGGTGACCAATTATTTGGCTGTTTTGAATTGCGTTAGCCATTTGTTACTACCAATTTTCTGGGCTAAATAATTGTTTTTTCCCTTATCGTTCAAGGTATTAGCTTTGCCTTATTTCTTCATTGACTAAGGTACCACTTAGTTGCTGGGTATAGGTAAAAAGGCTCCAAAAAGTCCTCTAATTAGCTTTATGCAAGTCCAGAAAAATTACCTGAATATGAGCTCACTAAATTGAGGAAATGGCACCAACAAACTCTTCTGTACCCCAAATTAACATAATCAAATGGTGTACTGTTCTTGACTTGTGCCAGGGAGATAAGCTGCATTCATTACACAAAATTTTTACAGGTTTATTTCGGAAGAAAGCCATCCTCGCTCGTCAGAAACATGATTCAGGTGTTCACCATACCCGACAACTCTCTAAATGATGTCTCGTCAATTAATAGCTAAGTTGAGTGCTGTTATTTTATAAAATCACTGGGCAACATGAAAATATATACATCTCGAAGACAAAAAGCTCAGGCAAGTCTACTTTGGTACTTCATTAAATTTTAATCGCGGAGAAAGACGTGTGCTAAAGCTTGTATTTATTTACGTGAAGTCATTTGTTTCAAGTCTGTTATTTCCCTTCTCACAGTCAGCCGTAGCTCATCCTGTGATGTGTTAGTGTGCCAAACATTTTATGTAAAATATTCAGATGTCTTTTGTGTATTCACACGCAAGCAGCTTCAAGTGTTCATGTGTTCAAAGTTGGTTGTTACAAGGGTATGCTTAAGCCCTGCCTTTTGAGTCGCTTTGCCTTCTAGTCATAAACTTAAATCGAAAGTGAAGACCACAATGATCGTATTGATTGAATTCATATGTATAGGTTTTTTCAGATGTAGTTACACTGCTAGAGTGCTCTAGGTACTAGCCTATGTCTCCAGGTTCGATGTAGTGGCGCCTCATGTACTGTAATAATGTTTCACGTGCACGCATCTTTAGTGTAAATAAAGGTACTTCAAGTTGATCAGCCTCTCCTTTGATTTTGTTTGTGTTCGGGGAAGTTATGAGCAGGCACCTGGGCATGCAAGTGTGAATAGCAAAGCAATTTCAACATATGAATAAAAATCCACTAGCCCAACAAAATGTCAATCATATTTCAATGGCGACTTGTGAAATCTCAATGCCATCTCAACTGGGCCACAACGTACTTTTCAGTGCTGCGGCAATAATAACTCAACAACAGATCAACAGAACTACCACAACGTCAGTCCAACGCAGACTCAATGGTAACCCAACAACCATTCAACAAAACGAACACAACACGGTTGCCTAAGCACAATGGACTCTCAATGGTAACTTCACAATTATTCAACATTGAGATACCCAATGGTGTTTCAATTAAATTTCAGTGGCCAATATTTTAGAGCCCTCAACACTCAACCCTACAATTCCCCAACAAAATCTCAATAATTCCTTAATAAAAACTCAATATTGACCAACAAGATTTCAATGCCTTCTTAATAGCTTTTTATACGGGACTAACGTTACCTGAGCAGCTCTGATGTGGCATAGAAGGCACTTTCTTGGCGATTACTAGAATTTTGGCTGCAATGTAGCCACTGTTACGATATCGAATTTAGTGGACGCATTCTCCGATTGTGAAATGTGTTGCTTAAAAGAAAATGGTAGCGCATATAATTATACAGGAGAATACGCAGGTATACCTGGTCACATGAGGGCTTTTCGATACATCAAATGACTTCTAGAAGACGAGATCTCAAAGGAGTGGTTGATAATCGGCCTCGTGCAAGGTGATAAGGCTTACCCGCGAAAAGTAAAAACCGAAGGATGCAAAGGAACCTGTTACAGTGTTTTGCTAACGCCATGGAGATATGGGGACAATTGTTGACAGCACAGACTTGCAGCGTCAAGAGAAGACATGTGGTAAAACTGCGCTGTTCCAGCCCAGCAGCTGTATGGCCGATGCTGTGACCACCACGGGGGTCCCATATTAAAGTCCTAGTCCAGTCATTTTGACTCAGTGCCACAACCCGCGACCCTGGAGGAGCTACAGTTGACTGCGGCGAGTCGCACCACGTATATCGCTCGCTCTCTCAGAAGGCTTTATCCATAGGCATACATGCCTGCAAGTAGGCTCATTGTAAACCGCCATTTTGATGAGATACATCGATGGGTGCCTCCTTCTGGTTCGCAACGAAGAACAAGCGAAAGAAAATAGTTCATACACTCTAGCATGAGGTCGTTTCACGCTTAAAAAGAAGGCAACACCTCGGAAACTTTTTCGTGTACACTTAATGACACCGCGCAGTCGAAAGGATTGACGCGCGCAAAGACGTCATTCTGCCGAGGGCAATGCTGCTGAACACGCGTCCCTGACAGCGTCAAAGGACCAGCAGCGGCTCTTCCCCGCATAGCTTAGTGTGGCATCGCCGGTTGATGGAGGTCGTCTCACCGCTTCCATGTCGCCAGTAAGAAAATCTTAGCAAAGTACATGTGCACGTAGGTTTATATAATAAAACGATACTATTTGGGGAATCAATGAATCGCATGACATCAAGAACTTGGCGTCATCTTTGTGTCACTACTATTCCATAAGTCACCTATTACGTTCTCGCTGTCGCGTACATTCACCCATCGTCCTCCCGCTATGTATCCCACCATTCACCCAGTACACCTCCCAATCACCCAGCATGTACACCATTTCGCCGCCCCCCATTTACACAAGTCACCAGTATGTATCCCACCATCCACCCAGCACACCCACCGCTCACTCAGCAATTTCATAATTCACCTACCATTTACACAGGTCACCCAGTATGCATGCCACCATCCACCCAGCACACCCACCCTTCACCCAGCCCACTCACCCACCATTTACACAAGTCACCCTGTATGCATCCCGCTAATAGCTCCCACCCACCTTCTATTACTACGCCTACCATCCACCCTGTGTACACATGATGGATCCCATCCTACCGACATTGTTTTCCATCATGTCCAGCATCAAATTCATAATGGGCAATGCTGGAATTTTTAATTGGGGATTGGCAACTGTCATAGTGTTCACCAGCACTGCCAGTAGGGCTCCAAGACTACCAAACCACCGGCAGTTACCAGCCGCTGCACAAACAGCGCTAGCCGTTGTCCTCCTGTTACTACAGTAGTACGGCCCCAGTCAGCGGAGTAGTGTAACTCCGCATCTCGAACACGCAGGCCAAAGAGAGCTGATATCATCCTTCCGTACCATCTCCGCCGCGGATAGGACCACGCGAAGACTACGCCCTAGAAACCGCCAGCGATCACTGCAGTGGTAGCCCCACTCTGAGCCCGCGAGGGCGCAACTCGTGCGCGTTATTCGATGACAGCGAGGAGAACAAGCGAGTGGGAGGACAGATTTGTTAAGCCCACCATCGATGCCTGGCGCCGGCCGAGCCGACAAGGACCTCGAAGCAGCAATCCTAGTAGTGCAAACAGCCATGCGTCCATGTCCGTCTATTACGCGGCATGACGTAGGGCTTCATCGGGACAACCGTGCTGAGCCGCGTGCGCTGGACGAAGCTGTCGAACGCGAAATGCCGGCGCTAACGGCGCTACGCCAGAACGCCCAGCGTGCAAAGAAGTCAACGAAGTTTTCGGCAGGACTTTCTAAACAGTGAGGCTTTGTTGGTCGTATAAACCGTCTTCGTGATGCCAGAGGATATGGTCAGGATGATAGGTGTTCATTGTAAGACAGATTACAAGACTTCAAAACAGCATATGCAACTGCGCGTACGTAAGGAAACAATGACAGAGGGGCCCTAACGTGGTGAGAAACGGACGCTACAATGCTCAGCCTCAAGGTCCCGAAAAACAATGTAAATGTGCTTATTGTTGTTGCTCCATAACGTGATAGTTGGATAAGAAGGTACCTCAGTGACTCGGGAGCGTTGCGGGAATGTACGCGTGCCTGCGGAACACGATCACCTAGCCCAATATCAAGCCCTGCAGAAAGCTCGATCAGGGCCTGTAGCTTGAATTCTATTGAAACATTGCCACATAACAAACCTGAAGCAGTGTAATTTATCTGCAAGTAGTAAACTATTTACCGAAGGCCACCCGAGAGCTTAAGACAGTTCAATCAAAGAAAAGGTGAAGGAAATTGTAAGGCCTAAAGTTGGTTGACGATATGGGAATCAACCTTCGTTATGTTAAAATGCTAGCCTGATCTCTCACAATGTTTGCAACTATAGTATAACACAATGGCAACATGCGATGCAATATGCATTGTACAAACAAATTAGTTCATGTTAACCATTCTGTCAAGAGATTGACAACGCCTACATGAGGTTTGTACTCGTGCCGTAGTCGCGCGTCGCTAATAGTGGATGCCCATTTCGTGTGCTTGCGCTGTCCTTCTCAATGTCAAGCGCATAGCGGCGAGCACATGGCTGTATTTATGAAATACCCGATAGAAGGAACGATTGTTGATGATAATCTTGACATAGAGCGCCTATGCATTAAGTTCTCATGCTCGGGGCATTTGTTTGTATAGTTTGCGTGTTTCAGGCCCCCAGATTCAACACCCGATTACATGGTCAGGCTTAAAGAATACATGGATGCTATAACGTAAGACTATTCAAAACTTTTCTATTCCAATTCTGCAACCAGCCCAGCGCAATTGCTCAAAAACTTTTTGGACCACCCCCGCTTCACCTGTCTGTCACGCGATGCCATGAAAACCGCGATAGCTCACCATCTGATATGTGTACACACTGATTATGCATAATTTCACCGCACAAAACAAGAATAGTTAGATCTGATTCGACGCCTTTGTGCCATTAGCCCTGGGATATTGGTCAAAAGTTTTCGGGCTGCATCCACTTCACCTGCCCCTCACGCGACGTCACAAAACCCTAAAACGTACCGCGTCAAAGTGACGCATACGCGTTAAAGATGCATTAATATGCAGAACAAAACTGAATGTTCTTCTGAAAAGCCGCAGGTTGCCCCGTTCCGAAAGGAATAAAAGATGGCTGCCGCCGATCGCTCCGTCACTGGCTACTCGCCCCTGCCGGAGAGCATGGGTTTATTTGCATGTAATAAAACTTTTGCCTGACCCTGTAGCGTTTTCTAGAGCTTTCGGCACGCTTACTACCTCGTTCTGGAGTCATTATTAACGTCCTGGAGTCATTCGTTCTGGATCCGTTCTGGAGTCATTCTTAACCTTCCGTAGCATGCCGCCGCGATTGTCGACGAGGAGGACCTAAGGAGAGAAAGCGGACCAATCACAGACGCTGGCACCACCCTCTTCATCCGGTTACCGATAATCAGTGCAGCGGCTCGGCCCCATCGAATCCCTCTCCACTTGAGCATGCTCCTCGCCTCTTGTGAGCCAATTAGATAAGACAAGCCGCTCAGTGCAGGCAATATTATTTGTTTTTCAATCAAACAAAAGTGACCTCCTATGAACGAGGGGAGCATTTGAATGGTTTGTTCAGACAACCCTGCGGGTGACCGCCCGATGCTTGCATCGGCGGTTACGCAAATGTGACGTCAGGAGATTGGAATACAAACATATTGGAATAGTTTTACGTTATACGGACCCATGTCACGTTTTCAGACTAAGAAAATTTTTCTTATTGGCGATTTTATTCTGCCTAGCAATAACTGGGAAAGGCTTTGCGCAGGCTCTAAGGCTGACCAAAACACTAAAGTTATCTTCGACATTATGCTAGAGCATTATTAAAAAAAAAATAAATTATGGGGTTTTACGAGCCAAAAGAACTTTCTGTTATGAGGCATTCCGTGGTGGAGGACTCCGGAAATTTCGACCAATTGGGGTTCCTTAACATGCCCCTAGATCTAAGTAGACGGGTGTTTTCGCATTTCACCCCCATCAAAATGCGGCCTCCGTGGCCGGGATTCGATCCCGCGACCTCGTGCTCAGCAGCCCAACACCATAGCCACTGAGCAACCACTGCGGGTAGAGCACGATTGAATACAAGTGGTTATGGAACCCACTCGTGTACAATGTTATTCGAATACTGCACCGCTCTAGTTTTTGTAAATCGCAGCCTTTCTGAATACGTCGTTTCAGTTGATGGTCTTTCTGATCCCAAGCTTGTAGCTGTCTTCTTGCCTATATTTAAGCCTGTCATCACTGAGAGTAATGAGACACATTGCTTCGAAGACTATTCTAGAGCTGATGATGCAAGCATAACAAAATACATGGAAACGTGCTTCAGTCATTTCGGTGAAGGTGAGAATGACGTATTCACGCTCTGGGCAATGCTTCTCAAAATCTATCGTCACTGTATAGGTAAATTTGTGCTGAAGGAAACAAAGAAAGACAGCAAACAAGCGCCGTGGATGACGCGTAACATTTTGCAAATAAAGCACAAACTAAAATGAAACAAATGAAGAGCGCTCCGCCGCAACTGATGAGTTCAATAAAAAGCAAATTGACAACAGTGGTTACTACTTCGAAAAATTAGTGCTACTAACAGGTTTCATGAAAAACGCGCCGGAAATATTTTGGGGTACTTAAATGACCATGAAGGGCCTGTAAATGAAATAATGGTTTACAGAACTACTATATTAAAAGCAGGAATGAAATCGCTGAACCTTTTAATAATTACTTTCATAGGGTTTTTTCCTGATCAAACGTGGATAACTTGTCTGATCGTACTGTTCTTGAACCACACGAAGTGAACTTCATTTCATGCAATGGTATTGTTTTAATGCTCTTACACTAGAGAAGGAAATAATTTGGCCTAGATGAGCTCACTTATACGTTTCTTAAACGTTCTGCCAAAATTATGGGTACCTTTCTTTGTATATTGTTTGGAGCTTCTTTGTTATCTGCTCAAGTGGCCAACGACTGGAGGACAGCTCAAGGTGTGTCGATTTAAAAAAATGATACTCTTGACGGTAGAAAATTATCGCCAAATATCATTAATTTTCTCATGCAGCAAACTTATTGAGCATAGCATCGCCAACCTTATCACCAAAATTTTAGCATGAAATTATATATGAACAGACCACCAGCATGGCTTTAGAAAATATTCAACTATGACACAAACGTTAACTGCAATTCATGCATTCGCAAGAACCTTGTATAGTAACGGTAAAATTGACGTCCTTTTTTAGAATTTAATAAGGTATTCGACTGAGTAGACAGAGTAAACTGATTGAAAAACTCAGACATAATAAACTTCATAACATTATATTTTCTTGGACAGCAGCTTATCTGTCGGATCGCGTGCAGTTTGTCTCAACTGAAGGTAACAACTCCAGCTTTCTTCCTGTACCATCCGGTGTACCTCAGGGTCGTGCGCTGGGGCCGTTGCTGCTTCTATTCTACATTATTGACGTTGTCCCCGTTAATACACCAGGTGCACAAATAAGATTGTTTGCAAAGGAGCACGCTCTGTTTCGGGAAATATCTTCAGTACATGACCAGATTGAACTTCATCTAAGCTTACAGAATATACAAGAATGGTGTGACAGGTCGAGCATGAATTTGAAAAAAGGACAAAACAGCGTGCCTTCGTTTTACTCGCAAGAAAAGCCCGTAAAAGCATGAATACACACCGGCCGCTTCACCGTCAAAGAAAGTTGAAAGTTATAAATACCTAGGCATAACCTTTTCTAATAACCTGTCCTGGAATTTCGAAATTAGCAATATTTCTGCCTTCCATAAACTTTGCTTCTCAAAACACAAGCTGAGAAGTTCACCTGCCAGCATTAGATTAATAAGCTGTTTGACTTTCATCCGACCTAAACTAGAGTACGTTTGCATTACATGGGATGCAAACACTAAACATAAGATTAAAATCATGTAGAGAATTCAGGGAAACGCTGTTCGTTTTATTTATTCTAACTTTAAGCGCACCGGTTCTCCCACACAGCTAATGGCGGCAAACAACATTCCCCTCCTCGAGACACGGAGGCAGGTGCTTCGCCTTAATTTCTTAAATCAACTAATTAATCGTGAATTGTCCTTAGACCTCTCAGTATGCGTTACCCCTTTATCCAAAAGGCGGACACGTCAAGAACACACATGTGCATTAACCCCTCATTTCGCCGGGACAAATACATAGAAATTTTATTTTTTCCTCAGAACAGTGTCTTTATGGATCTCCCGAACCGCGATGTATTAAAACCTTCCTAATGAAGTGCGTTGCTCATATGTTTTCTGTTATGCATGTTTGTTTGTATTTGCTCTATACTGTTTATATTCCTATGCTTGCGTATTTTTGTATTGTCTGCCTTGTTTCTTATCTGCATTGCACGCTTGAGTGACCTTCCTGCACGGATCATGTTGTGGTCCACAGTATGTTATAAATAACAATAACATAGTCATAGGGGAACGGAATGATTGATGTGAGACTTCAGCGCGTTCCACTAATCAGTATCGTTAGGCTCTACGTTGAAATATCCCATAAAAGCTCTACACATCAATAGAAGCCCCAACTATGTCTTCTAGCATTTCTCCTGCCGTGCCCTAATTGTTTTTATTGTCCCTCATTTTTATAGTTCACCTCAGTGGTAGAACATTCTCTTCGTTTGCGGAACCTGCTGGGTTTGAAATCCGTTATCGCCAGGGACCCACCGGATTTTTAATGATGATATCTCCTGCCCTGGGTGCTCAGCTCCTTAGGGGGATTCTCAACTCAAAGTGGGGACCTGTAGGTATTAAACAAATGGACGCCTGCCGTCAATTTTTGATCCGGTAGGCTCCTTGCTCAAGAGTTGAGGTCCTGCTTGAGCCAAGCTCGTGGCTGGTAGCATGCTTGTACTTCTCTTTGAAGGAAATAATAAATGAGTGCTTTATGCGTCCCAGTCAATTATGGAATGAACCCCAGAGAAAAAGACACTGAAAAATCGCTTGAGGGCGTCTGGCGCCCACAAACAAATACTGGCATATATATTATACAGGAGCCCCACGCGGGTACAATTGATACCAGTGTCCAACGGCGAAATAACATTTCAAAATTAAATGCAGAGTATTTACCACCGAGCCACGCTGGATACTTGGAGGCAGCTCTCGTCTGCGCACCATGATTGATTCGTGCAACGAATATGAAGCAACCTCAAAGCACTGCTATCATAGGTAACAGAAAGCACGTGAGACATTTTTCAAATTACGGCTCGAGCAACAAAAAAGAACGCAAGAGGAAAACCAAAGTGCCGTGTGCGTGGGAGGTCCCCCGTGAACGCCTGTACGTTCCGTCTTTCCAATGCAATCCTCTTTTCCAGTGCATTTATGCAGCGCTCTGGCGTTCAAATCTTCCTTCTTAAACATAAATTCTCTACTTACGTCTTCGCAACATGGCGCGCTTAGATCTTCAGGTTGCGTCGAGAACACAAGTCGGCCTACAAGAGGCATGTAGCGACCGTTGTCGAACAAGCGCTGCTTTGGAAACATCAGGGAAAGGACACGTGAAGCAAGCGCAAACATTCGCGAAAGCAACAACCGGGCCCGCGTGTTCCTCTTCTGGGATGGGGGAGGGGGGTACGATGGCGAAGAGGAGGAACAGTAAGATAGAGGCGCAAGTGACTCTCAAATTGGATTCAGGCCTAGGTGCTCAATTTGGTGCGCCCATTTTGAATTGGAGAGTCTAATACAACTCGCTCGCCGCCACAACCAGTACGAGGCCTCAGTGACATTAGATGTTGAGAAGGTGTGTGACTGCGTCGAGCACGCCATCTTGATCGACAGGCTCGAAAGTGGGAATCTCCCTCAGTATGTAATTGCATGGAATCATGAACTTCATAAGCGTACGTACATTTTATTGCTATCGAAAGGGTGTTTCTTCTCAATCTTACAAACGACAAGGGGTGTTCCTGAAGGCGCAGTGCTCCCCCCCACCTCCCGGTTTTACATAATATTTTAGTAAGTCATATTCCCACGCCCCATGATGTGCATCTATACATATACGCTGACGGTATCACTTCTTGTTTTGGTGTCAAATGATATACATAGCCTTTGTAAAGCGTTACAGTCGTATTTGAATAAGGTTTAAATGTAGCTTTAGGACACACAAATGTCGCTAAATGCCAACGAAAGTGCAGTCATTGTATTCCCCTTAACTTTTCCTATCCGAATAACACTGACGCATGATGAGGTGAAATTCCGCAGGTACAATAGGTAAAATATCTGACAATGATTTACGCAGAAATCTTAATTCGTGAACACACACAGAATACACCGCATCGAAAGGAGCGCGTGCTGTCTGTTTCTCACGACGAGTCATCAACAGTGGTTTTGGAATGCACAGGGAGACTCTGCTAATCATTTGTTTTGTGTATCTCCAGTTCATTTTAGAGTTTGGTTGTGTGTTATTTTCTTCAGGTACTGCGGATCAATTACGCCCTCTCGTTCTTTTAGAACGCGAATCAATACGTCTAATCATGGCCTTCCGAAATTTGCAGCCAATAATATTCTTTATCACGAAACTCGCCTGCCTTCTCTCCAAACTAGATTTCGAGGACTGACAGTCCAAGCATTACTGAATATGTATGCTTCTCCCTACAGAACCACCTCTTGTTTGTTCATTCGTGAGAGGATTGCATTCTTTGCAAATCAATGGTCTCGACTGCATCGTTCCCAAGTCATTTCTGCGCACAAGCTGTTAGAACCATTACAAGTGTCGATCCGTATGTGGTTCTACTGTGCCAGTAAGCGTTGAATTCGATGTTATATTTCCCAATAAGGCTGAGCTTCTGCTTATTTCATACCCACAAGGTTTGTTAAATGACCACCTTCAGAACCACCACATAAATGCAGAAATACCCACAAATGTTTCTGTCAGGGACGAGAAGGCAAGAGCGGGCATTTTTCTTTTTGCCATCATTAAATTGGTCTTTCGCTATTCAAGTGGCCGACCTTAGACCATTATTTCAGGCAATGTTATTGGCTATCATTCTAGCTGTACGACAGCATTCCTTGTCTATTTATTAAGTCGTAATTATAAACGACTCATTATCCGCTTGTTCTGCTCTATCACTGCCATGTTCATCTACCATTTTCGGAGAATTTTACTCATCTGTGCCCCAACATTTACGCCTCATCCATTTGATATGGGTAGCAGAATACATAGCACTCAGTTTAAGCGAGTCAGGCGAGTCACTAGTAGTGGCGTCTCTTGAAGACCCGGTACTGAGAATCCTAAAACCTTGGCCATACATCATGGCTGCAAGGTTTCAAAATGATGTGTCCAAGAAGAATATGTCAAGTGATGTGTAATAAATAACACAGATTTTCAGCACTTTAGATTCCCTGGGCACGACAGATGGTGTTCAATAAGGAGATTTGAGGTTTCGTTCAGGAGAAAGTGTTGCCGAATATCAATCCCTAGTTTTTTATTACCAATGATGTGGTTTGGTACCTCCCCCTTAATGTTTTCATTGGAGATAACCTGAAACTATGGAACATTTCTTTATAGAGTGTAGTGGGTTCGACGTGTACAGAAAAAGACTTCTAGAAGGTCCTCTTCTAGAAGTCTTCTAGAAGAGCAAACTTGGATTGTTCATTACGCTTCCTGTGATACTGTCTCTTGTGGCGTCGGTACTAGTGCACTGCAGTAGGAGCGTGTGTGATGCCATATTTAATTTTGTAAGTGAAACAAAAATACTGCCATTTTCATTTTATCATTTTACTTTACTCAATATGAACACAAAAATATTAACTTGAAATTTTAAAATATTACAACGTGCAAATTGATATCGATTGGTATTCATTTACTATCATTCGAACATTTTATTTATGTATTCTTCCGTTTTTACCTACTGCCACCCGATTTGTGGCCCATAGCCCGTAGTGAGCTAAGCCATACCCGTAGGCACCAAACTAAACCAAACCGAACGTCAACGAGAAGGAGGAGCACGTGATGGTTTCGCTATTGACCCGCTCTGAGGCGCTGGCTTCGGTGGTACTCTCGCGCTTGAACCCACGCCGCTCGCCGCCGCGCTGCAGACAACGTGCTGCGCCTCTTCCTCCACTAGGATAACTCAAAAGCTTCGTTCCCCTCATCCTTCGGTCGCTTCGCGTATCTCTCCATCTGATTCCGGCCGCGTCGTATGCTTCCCTCCCCAGCTGATCCGGACGACTCCCTTTCTCCAGGGGTTTCCCAGCGGCCCTAGAGAACGTGTGGCGGTGGTTAGAAAAGCGCCGGCGCCTTAGCGGCCTAGTCGGCATCGGTCTCAGACGCAGAAAGGTCGCGCTGTGCGCTCCCTCCTTGCGTGCAGCCTCGACGCTCCTTGCTTTCATCTCGACGCTGAAACACGTGTGCTCACAAGCGAGCACGGAATGTGGTTCGTTCTGTCCGCTTCGGGGGCGTTCATCGAACGATAGGACTTATAAAGTCATCTCCCACTTCCTGTTGCCGAAGAAGTTCGTCGTCTGATACGTCTGCAGCGTTTGAATTTCCGCCCTCGAGCAGCTGTGAGACCTGCACTGGAAAATGTTGAATGGTTAAGTGTGGGTACCTTCTGCTCGCATCAGCCCGGAGAACTCGCTTTTGACCGAAACTCTCACGGCAATTGGTGAGTCCCGACACGCCCCGAACCTTTTGTTATTCGCGTCGTGGCAGCTTTCTCCGAACCTTTGGATAAAAAATGGCTTATTAAACAAAGACCTGATCGAAAATGTTTTGCACATAGTCATTGCTTATCTTATTGCACAAACCATGTTCTTTGCTAAGCAGCGTATAAGGCAGAATGCTGTGATTAGATTAACGTCATTCGATCGGACAACGCATCTTCGCACTTGGGTTCAGGCTACTCTAAGTAAGGCGCCGATAACTGCAAGACAGTCGTCGCCCATGAGAAACAGAAAATGGTCGCAATTACAAAGTTACTTGCTTCGTCCTGAGGAACCATTCTTTGCACAATCCGCTCGCATGATTGAATTGGCGCCGTATAAGCGATCTTTGTACATCGGAGCACTGTGCCACGACTCTAAAGCTGCAACTGTCGCACGCACATGGTGCTTTGGGCTTCGCACGATGTCAGCTCGGGCGTATTTGTAGCAGATTGCATGTCGACATCTCAATTTCTATTTCACTTTGTTTTCATGTTGAAAAGTGCTGCCTTAGCCCACACATGTTCACGAGTTTCGACACCGTAGGTAGGTATATAGCCTACTTTTCGTCTTCTTTTCTTTATTTTCCTGTCATTAAAACTTCTCTGTTACATACTGTGTTTCATCCCTTTGCGAATAGACACTGCTGCTAGCAATAAAACGCGCTGCTGATGATAAACTCTGCGTTAAACTCATCGCGAGCGCTGCAAGACTGACTGCTGCCTTTACGGGCGCGAGAATATATGCCGACGTGAGAGACACGTATATCTTTGCAGCCGAAGCCTACTCCTCCGGCGATGCTGCTTTGTCCCTTCGTGCTTAACTGCACCGAGTGTAAAGCTAGGAATTCCCGAAGTACGTACGGGCTGATGTCGTAAACTTCCACGTGAGGAGGTTGGGTGAATTGGTTGGTACTGCTAGCCGGCGCTGAAAATTAACAGTCATCGAGAATGCCTGCTTATATCTTTCGCAGTGTGGAGGGAAAGGAGGCGATAACGCGAAAGGAAAGAAAGAAACGACGTGAAAATACGTTCGCTGAAGCGCCAGGGGGCCAGATGCAGAGCAATTTTCTGAAAGAAGCCGTAAGGTGCTGCGCAACGGCTCCAGTATACCATATAAGAACGTTAATTGACGTGAAGAAAGGAAGAAAAGAAGTGAAGCCAGTAAAATCGGCAAAAAAATTTAGATTGTCGCTTCAGAACACTCTAAAATAATTTTCTCGAGGGCTGAATGGAGAAAGAATCACTACTTGAAGCTACAGCTGCTAGTATAAATGCACCACTATGTTGGTCATGAAAGGCATCTGGATCACTGATTATATACGACGCACAGAGCGAGCATATACTCCGTAAGTAACTAATGTAGGGGTTGTCAAAGAAGGAACATATCGCGGAAATCATGTCTGTGAGTCTGCAAAAGGCGAGTCACTCTTTGCGTGACGTGACCAGAGTGCATCAGACAGATTCGAGAACAAGAAGCAGACCTCTAAACGTTAAACAGACACTGAAGGAAAAATACGAAGTCCAGCTAGAGTGAAAGATTGTGCTTCCGTAAATAAGGGACTCGTCATTCGTAGCGAAACACAGCTTTTTTGATTGAGCCCGCTTATATTGAGCTACACTACTTCTGGCGTGACGTCAGCAGGGGCTGACGTCACAGACAGCGGCAGAGTTGGAGGACACAGCTGGAGCGGGCGAGTAAAATTCAGGAGTACCAAAGGGCGAACTTTGCTGGCAATTTTCTATGCAAGAAAAAGTCAAATGTGGACGCACAGAAAACAACGCTGTACTTCTAGACCAATAATCTATCGACCTAAGTCGGCTTGATATTTTCCTTTGTGTTCCACTGAAAAAAGGACTGTCAGCGGACTTCAGCAATATTCTCTAGTTCTGAATCTATTTACTGCGACAGAAGCGTCCATCGACCGTGCACAGCGCAGTCTTCGTAAACACATGCATGTAATGTGAACAACGTCGCGTCCGCTGAATACAGTATTGCCAGCTATTGCTCCCGAAAAGCATGCACACACTCTTGCGGTCTCTAAGGCCTCCGAAACCCCCGAAATCGGCAAGCACCAAATTGTCGCGGCAGCTCAGGAGTGGGTGCCCCCGTCCTACTCCCTACAGTACTTTGCGACGCCGTCTGTGATCCCATTTACGAATAACAACCTAAGCGAGCAAAAAAAAAAAAGACTGTTCATTTTGGCATAAATGATACCAAAGTCATAGCTGCGCTCCGTGCGTTCTAACGTTCTTAGTTTTCAGTGTTCTTTTTTTCCTGAACTATTTCATGAACAAATTCAGCGAATGTTAAAAGTAATGGCCGTGTCTCGCTAGTATTACACGTCATCAGGTCAGAACTTATTGCCTCACGCACATTCTTTTTTTTCCTTTTTCCAGGAAGAGAAGATATGGTCATGCGTATAGAAAAATTAACCAAAAGCAGCTCAACATACTTTGTGCTCCAGATTTACGGGTCAGACCTTTGGCATAGCGCGTCAGCTTCACTCAAACAAATGTGCGAGCTTGAACAACAGGGCTTGCTTTGCGCAGACAGAAACAGGCACGCCCGTCAATTTGAGCATATTATATTAGTGGCAGTCTATGTTTCAGACCTTCGCAAACAGCTTCTGTTGCGAAACAGCGGTTACCTTGTTTTTCTCCGGTTTTGTCTCCTCTCTCAGTGAACCATGGGCTATATTTTCCCGAACCAACGACTATGTCTAAAGAGACGCATCTACCTCCAAACCCCTTTCAATGCAGTCTGAACCTTCGTGAACCCTTCTATAATGCCGTCAGGATCAATTAACCGGTCCTATGCTCTGAATCCCCACAACCCTCGCCAGCTCTTTCTCTGTCTCCCTTCATCACACTGCCTTAGCTGATCTTTCTCGTACGTGAACACGTCGAAGCCACCACGTGTCTCGCTATTCCTGGATCTGGGCAAACACGCGGGTCAAACGCAATACACCGAACAACAAAAGAGTGGTTGG
The DNA here is from genome assembly GCF_050947875.1 of Dermacentor variabilis. Lineage (NCBI taxonomy): Eukaryota > Metazoa > Arthropoda > Arachnida > Ixodida > Ixodidae > Dermacentor > Dermacentor variabilis. The sequence goes on along the minus strand of NC_134575.1, from coordinate 44,737,995 downwards.
CGCCGGTTTTGCCGAAATAGAACCCGGAACAGGAGGTTCTTTCCGTTATACCCGACTTGGATCCCAATTTTCCCAAGGCTTACCATGATTGCCCAGCCTTTCAGATATACCGCTGTTTTACAACGTCGTATTATACCGCACCCTTTCCTTGACTAAAGCCGAATTGAGTGTTCTGCAAGCTATGAAGAAGAAGGCGATTAATCAAATGTTTTCATTTAGGAATGCAGTCTTGGTGTGGCATGCTTGCGCAAACTTTCTATGGAGACGTCTTCCGCCAGTTTCCCGGTAGAAAAACAAGATTTCAAGCATGGTGTACACTGCAAAGTGATTTACGTTTTTAAGAATCAATAAGCGTGCACATCAGTCATGACGAGACTGATGTGCACGCTTATTACCATTACCATTAACTAACACCATTACGCCCGTAAATGTGCAAGGGTGTGAGTTACAAAGACAAAACACTGTTAACTTTGTAAATGGGCTTACAGTGTAGTGTTGCGGGTGGGGACGCAACACTTACGTTACAGCACCAGATTTTAAAATCTGCCCTAATGGTTGAGTATAACTTTTGTCCACAATGTTTCCAGTACAATTAAATCACTTGTGCAGCTCTCCTTCGAAGTATTCTCCTTTGCAGTGTAATAATTTGAACTGCACGCCACGGTAGCGTTAAATCGGCGGAGCATTGCGGATACGTCTTGCTCCACCTCAGCCTTTGCAGTGCAAGGCATGGAAGAAGGAGCAAGAAGCATCGCGAAGAGGTATACGAAGCCTCCAACGCTTATTGACGCAGTTAGAGAAAACTTCTTTTGCCGGGGCTACGAGCTCATTTGCTGCAAACACTCGGATAGGTATACCACAGAACCTTTCTCTAAATGTCCAAGACGAAAATAAAGTTTAAAAATTGTTCGCTCTTTACACTGTCTGCCTTATATCTCAGGCAGTGCAAAATATATGTGCGGTAAGAACAGGAATGCTTTGAAAGCCATGCTTATTACACATAACCATTTCGCTTTATACCCCGCGATATTTTTTGTTCTTGAAGTTATGCACAGGGCACGTAACTCTTCGCGAGGCCATCCCTGAGTCTGTAGACGTAGAGCCTAGATCTCACCGTGTCTTCGTCCTCGCCCCTCGTCTTCAAGCACATCACCTGCCAAGAACCGCCATGCCAATCACGGGCCAGGTGCCGTCGCTGTCGGCTCTGCAGCCCCCGCACGAAGACGCGCACAACAGCCACCAGCACCGCCACCCGGCCAAGGACCAGTACCGGGTGGTGGTACTCGGGGCAGCACGAGTGGGCAAGACGGCCATCGTGCACCAGTTCCTGTACGACGAGTTCCCCGTCGACTACTTTGCCACGGTCGAAGAGGTGAGTGCTCCGGCTGGTGCCCTGTGGCCTTCTAAAAAGCACGCACACAGACGGGTGGGTGGGCAGGCAGGGCAAGGTACGGCAGGCGAAATCATACCTACCACCAATTAATAAAACCGTACAGTGCACCCCCTATCAGTTGCAGATCACCTTAACTTCAACGTGAATGCACATCGCAGCTTATATTAAAGACGAATATTAAGACGATGGTGCAAACCTCATCATTTCCGCTAAGCAGAGGGGACATCGCTGCTCCTAAGCTCCAATTTTGCATTCACAACATCGGCCTTAAAGGGAGGGGGTACGAAAGTGAATTAGTGAGTTAGCGAAGCGAGCTGGACATTCTGAGATTCTATTTTGGGAATTTTAGCTTCTACCACAAATCCACCTGAAAAGCCACAACAACGCCAAATGGCACAGCTGAACAAAGATGCAGCTGGCATAGATATCTACATAATTACCGAACCATATTCTTGTCCATATCTCATGGCGTGTCTGTGAGAATACCACATGCGTAAAATAGCCCGGCTTTCAATCCCGTTCATGCGTACTTGTTATTGTTCCAAACACACGCGGAAGGTTAGACGCTTGATTCACCGGGCAACGTGTAACTATTCATTCTGGTACGTGCTGCAGCAATTGTGTGTGTCGGGTACTAAATTAAATATTGTAAGCCCACCTGTCTCGTGCTGAAATAACAAACGAGGCGTTCATCACAGCTGTGACACAGCGACCTGTGGCGGATAAAAAAAGGGCAGTCAACAGCGGTTGACAACGAAGAAAGACAAGATCCTATCGGGGCATTGGTGTAGCATGTGGTTTGTTGTTTAGAATGCACTACCTTCAGTTAGTCACATTTTTGGAATATGCCACTTCCGGAATCGGCCTGTATTTTCGTAGAGTAAATGCACATTTCCTGTCCTAGTTTTTGGCGCCCGCAATTTTAACAAAGACACCTCGGTTTAATTTAGGCCATCTTGCGCCAAATACGCATCACTGCTTCTGCGCACATAGCCCTACACCATCTTTATTGCGTCCTTGTTGCTGTAAGCTTCATTTTATGCCTTTTTCATCGTCCTACGTGCACTTTGCAATTTGAGGAGCGAAAGTTGCTACATAAGTAAATCCCTTGCTACGAACCCGAAATCGATCTGAAGTGTACAAAGACCTTGTCTTCGCAACGTTCAACCATGGGTTCGCCGATGCATCTAGTGAGCATGAATCACACTGGACAGTTTGCTGCTTAAAATATTGCGGTGTTTTGATAGAACTGTAGTTTTGAGAGTGACAAAGAACTTCGGATTCGGATAGGTACACTTTACAAGGTGTTTCGGTGCCCTTGAAAATATTGTCAAGCAACCACAGACACCTAGCCTTGCTTATACTTCAAATAATTCGTTAAAGATCTTCAAAATTTACTCTTAATAGGTCATTGCCTGTGTTTAACTTGTCCATGCGGATATCATTTGCAAGAAATACAAAATCACTCTAGTAAAAATTACAATAGTTACGTCAATAAACTTCTTCGAGGGCGTTTTACGGAAGTTATTTGTATAGGAAAGTTAAATAGAATTGTCATAAAAATCGAGCAACATCTAACTCTTATTATCAAAATCACCATGTAAATCAAATAACTCTCATCAGTATATTTGTTTATTTCACCTGATTACACCCACGGAGTGTTGAGCATCTGCGCCAGGCTTCACTGCTTCATCTTTTAACGTTTAGTAAAGCAATGAAGGGGGCTAGTTGGTGAACGTTCATGGTTATATTGCGCTCAGTTTTACAAACACGATATTAAGGAAGGACAGGACAGGACGTGGACGGATGAAGCGCAATTAATACGATGTTTCGCTTCATCCGTCCACGTCCTGTCCTGTCCTTCCTTAATATCGTGTTTGTAAAACTGAGCGCAATATAACCATGAATCTTTTAACGTCTTTCTCATTCACGCAGTTCCACACGGGCGAATACGATTTGAATGGTGCCTCGCTCACGCTGGACATCGTGGACACGAGTGGCAGCTACCCGTTCCCGGCTATGCGGAGGTTGGCCATCACCACGGCCGACGCGTTCGTGCTCGTCTACGCCATCGACGACCCGGAGTCGTTCGAAGAGGCACGCGGCATCCACGACCAGATCGTCCAGCTGCACTCGGCCAAGGCGCCCGTGGTCGTGGTGGGCAACAAGTGCGACCTGCCCGCCGCGATGCGCCGCGTCAGGCGAGAGGTGGCCGAGACCATCATCTCCATCGACTGGGAGCACGGCTTCGTCGAGTCCTCGGCCAAGGAGAACGTCAACGTGTTTGCCATCTTCAAGGAACTCCTTGCTCTGGCCAAGATCCCGTACGACCTCAACCCGGCCGTCCTGAACAAGAGGCGGCGTTCTCTGCCCGTCTACCCGACCAGCCCGACCATCAAGGACAATACGCTGCTGAAGAGGAACAGCTGTGCCGTGTCTTAACTGCATGTACTAAGTCCCTAGTGTTACGTGAACTTCTCATCTCGGACGTTTACCTGTGCTGCCAGTGAGTGTGATGTTTATCATCTGCGCTGTCGTGCGATACTGAGCGCACAAATTTGCAGTGAAACGAAGAACTGCATCGGCCTGACCATAGCGAACGCTTTTGCCGGGGATAAATGCCTTTGTCCTACACTCAGCGTTACACGAGAGACCAAAATTGTGAAACCGCTATGTTCGCTAGGTCTTCGTTAGGTCGGGAAACAGGCGCCAAGTCTTGTGTTCCCGGCAACACAGTCTACCAAAGACAATGCGTGAAGTTGTGTAGGGAGGAACATTCTTCATAAAAACGTCGTTGGTTCCAGTCTGTACCTTGTGAAAACAAATAAAAAGTGACTTTCGCCTGTTGACGAGTGATTCTCCTTCGTCAAAATGACGACTCGGGCCTGCAGTTGTCTATGAGCTTAATGGTGCGTATACTGAGCTTGGAGCTGGGATGTTGAGCAACCTGGCGTCTTCACCTCGCGTTTCCACGATCAACACGAAGCCTTATTTATAGTGCGGTCCAAATAGACTGCTGTCGAAGTTGCTCTTGGCTTCGATTTCCGGCAGATTGAGGTTCCAGCTCCAGAAATAAAAACGTATATCTCGTATGAGGTTACACTTCTTTCCTTTCGAGCAAATTCATTGCGGTGGAATTTCGCTAGTGAAAGCTGAAGTTACAACTGCTTGTATGCGCAGCCTAGGAAGCCAAACATAAGCAAAAAAAACAAGCACAATACTGCCAGCATGACGCAGCAGAAACAGCCTATACTTCCGCGCAATCCACGGCTTCTCATGAGGATTGATACATTGGTGTCACGTGTCCTCTTCGGTCTGGAACATTGTACTTAAGAGGACTGTCGCACTGCGAACACCACCAGCACGGCAGCGAATGCTCGAGTTCATTATCATGAAGGTCATAAACTATGCCGGTGCCCAGTGAGTTCTTGTTTTTACGAGCGTTGTTGCATCTCGTCGGAATAAATTGCCGTATTTTATACATTACGTCTTCCGTGAAAACTTTTAAACTACGACCATTGCGTCTTCTCGCCCATGCATTGTAAACGATTGTGTGCGCGTATGTCTAAGGAATCGCACAACGTGTTCTAAGTTGAAGTCTGATCATGCAGCACCGAGCAGCCTTAGGCCTCCTCTCGAAGCCGTAACTAGTTAGTTGCCTATGATACATCTGAAATTCAGGTAGAGGAAATGTAACTACAGGCGATTGAAGGTAATCTGACGTGGAAGTATTGAGTGTACTGCCAGTCTACCAGTTTAACGTATCGCTCTTTTCATCACATAGGCGGAACAAAACTGAAGCACTCCAGAACAGCACTGTAAGAGCAGTGGCTTCGGCAAAAACATTCCTGTATGAGTGCTCGAATCGTACATGCCGGATGACTCTAAATTAGCCGTTATTTGCTATTAAAGTTTTCTTGGTGCGGAAATCATGGTGAAAGCTGCAAACGCACAAAGAATTATAGAAGAAAAAAAAAGCCATACAACAGCTTTCTAATCTCACTTGCTCCTCTCTTGCAGATTACCTTTTGTGCTTGGGTGTGCAAGGAAAGGGTGCAATAAAGCAAATATCATGCCACCTGCGTTCTCCTAAACTGACGCTGTATATTGCACAAAAGGTGAAATTTGCGCCCGCCATAGCCATGTTAAGGGTCGTTTGAGTGAAAAGTTTCTGAAGCAATAAATTCTCGTTTTCAAGCTGTGTCTTGATAAAGCCAGTATAATATATTCCATTCAAACTTTCAAAATTTTAACAGTGTCATTGCGGGATGCACGTGACCATTTCAAACTTTTTGGAGTCCCTGCATCGTGCTGCAGTGCCGGACTGCATCGGGCTGCAGTGCTTTTACAGAACACTTCACAAGGTGACTTTAGTGCCCGATCTCTTCGGGACAATATAAACAAAAAAATGAGGCAAATTCTAGAAATCGCCATGGCCTCGGCCATAAGCCGCATGCCATTTCGGCAATTATTCATTTTATTCGAACCACAGGAGCAACATGACCGCTCTCTTCATATCTCAAGGTTACGCCTAAACACTTCCGCTTATCAATCTATGCGTCATCGTTAAATTGTCAGTTAACTTCTTTGTTAACCTCCTAGTCTCTTCGGCATATTTTAGCATTGGTGGAATGCAATCATTTTACACTTCCCCTTTTAACGACAGTGCTGAGCTACCAATCAGGATTTGGTAATGCTTTCCGTATGCCCTCAAAATAATTTTTATTCTTCTGTAAATTTCCTTCTCGTGATCAGCGTTCCCTCTGAGTAATTGACGTAGACGGACGTACTCCTACATAGATCTTAAAGGCTGATATGCGATCGTGAATCCTTGTTCCCTGGTCAGGCTATTGTACTATGCCTTTCCCTTCTGCATACTATTCTTCAACCATACACTCACACTTTCTCGGTTGAGGCCCTCAATCATTGGCTGCAATTCAGCCAGAGTGTTGCTGAACAGGGCAATGCCACTGCAAATTGAAGCTTCCTGAGGTATTCGCCGTGGACTCTCACTCCTATGTCAGTCCCATAGCTTTAACACTCCTTAGCAGGCAATGAATAGCAATGAAGAGATTGTGTCTCCTTGCCTGACTTCATTCTTGATGGGTAACCTCCTACTTTGCTTCTGTAAAAACAAGGCAGCTGTTGAATTTTTGTAGAACAAACCCTTTGGCATCAAAAAGGTTTAATTGAATGCCAGCATATACCCACTGCTCCAAGCCGGCGCCAAGGAGTTTCATCGAATAACGGTGCGCACCCAGTCTCGCATATGCCGTTGCTCATGTCCGCGGGTGAAAAATTCATAGAAGAGCAGCGCATATTTACGCTTATTCAGTGACTTATGTTGGTCGGACGGTTGGTTTCGAACTCTGTTCGCTCGGCACTGCAGCCCGATGTTCTAGCCATTAGAACACGGGCTACAAATTGACGCTGGTTAGCGGGAAAACGGTTAGATACAAACATAGGCGGAAAACATTGCGCCAGAACCCATCTCACGATGACTGCCGATGGTAATACCTCAATATTGACTCAATATTGTGACAACATGTTGCTACCGTTAAAAAGAGCTAAATTCATGAGGCGTGTACTGCAGTGGGACTCCTCTTTCACGCTTCCCTAAGAACACTGGGACTACTGTCTGTGAGGAAGCCTTGGCACGCGGCTTCGACTCTACTCAGCAACGGATACATTTAAGGGGCCTTTTTTGTCATTCTAAAGCAGCACGTTTGCACTGGCACATGCTTGGCTACCCAAGTTGCGTCAAAAACGTTCATTGAAGAGCAGCACCCACCTACCAGCAAATAATTGTTGACCCAAGATGGCGGCAGAGAGGTTCACTGAAGGCCACTGCATACTGAGTGGCGTATACCCAGTGCTACACGTCGGCGTCGAAAACTCTTTTCTAAAAGCGGTGGCTACCCAGTCCCGCATCTATACAGTGTTTCACGTCGGCGTGAAAGAGGTTCGTTGAACAGCGTACTTGAAGCAGCTAGCTGGGCTAGTTGAAACATTGACATTTCATACGTTTCCAGCACATTAAAGAGAAGAGAAGATTGAGCGAAGCAGAAAAACGTAAGAACTAGTAGGGCTCTTGTTGTCGACTGATTTTACCTTCAGCTTCAGCACGTGTACACGCTAGCGCACGTGCGAAAATCGAACAATGTCTATGGGAACCCTCGGCCAGCACGTCGCCAAAGCCAAAGGTTGCCGCAAGTATAAAGTAATGGACAAAAATGATCCATAGCCAAAAACGAAGCAATACCACCTTTTTACACACAAAAGCGTAAGAAACTAAAAAACACAAGAGAAAGAAAAAAATACGACGAAAACAACAAATAATCCGGGCACGTGGTATCCCCCGCAGGACTCCGACCCTGGCAGAGCCCGGAAGTATCGCGACGTGCGCCTGGACATAAACACGACATGACACCTTCCGCCTCTCGAAGCGAAGAGTTGAAGTCTTCTTGTGTTACAATGAACGCTTGTCTTTCACAAGTTCTTTTGCAATGTTTGTTAGGGCGCACTGTTTTCGGCGCATGAACGTCGGTTCTCCAGTCGCTTAGCGCAATCACCAGTAGGAAGCAACGCTTTATCGCTTGCGGGCGCACAGCTATACGATCGAAATAATTTTACGCCAGGCTTTCTGAATGAATGCTGGGTGTTGAGTCGCAAGACTGCATAAGTTTGCTGGTAAAAACGACCACGCAGTCACAAACGTAGCGCAGCTATGAACGTACACTTATGCACATGCGCGCCGGCCCTTGTTGATTAAGAACAAGCATTTCGCCCAATGTCTCAATAGCACCCTTCAAGGGGCCGAGCATGGCTCATCCGTTTCGATATCGACTAGCGGGCATAACTTAATCATCAGACAACGATTAATTCAAAAGAGCACGGCGTTATTGCCTGCCGCTCACAAACTTTGACGCTTACCGTCGTAATTAATTAAGTTGCCCTTCGGCCTCCACCGTGGACCTTATTATAGTAGGTTCACAACGGTTGCCTGTTCGAATCAACGTATATACGCGTCTAGTCAGTGAATTTCGAGCACTCTTATTTGCCGTAACGGTCGAATTTTTATGGCGGTCCCGTTTTGCGAAGAAACTTGTAACTCTGTGGAAAGTCAGGTAGGTCATTCCCAAGAGTGGCATTAAGGTGCTAGAGCTGTTCGTCGAAGACCTCCTTAAAGATTACAAAGTAATGGATGCGACACACAACGATGACGTCCCGAGCAAATAATGTACAGGGAGCCCATAAATGTTGTCACAGTAAGAGACAGAGAGAGATTTATTTGTAAAAAAGGCAGAGAAGTCGGTCTGAGGTATTGTGATCTAGCCTGGTTCTCTGCACAAGTGCAAACGACGAATGCCAAGAAAGGATGGGATGAATGATGATGACGATAGATTAAGCGGGCGCAGAGTTTCTGACTGAAATACATTTTGATACAACAGGGCCGTCCAAATTTTCACACGTTAGCAACTGGTACCGGTGATGAAATAACTTCCCGCTCCACGTCAGTAGTCGCACTGGTTGTCGTTTTTTCACCGTACACCAAGAAGGGACGAGCGCAAATATTTCCCATTTCTGCAATAACCATAAGGGTATCCACCATCGTGGTTGCCTTGAGGTCCACAAGAAAGAATTCTTCCGAGCCATAATTCGAATTTAGTTTTTTTGACTAGCCCTTGCGCCACATGCTAATGATACCACAGGTTTGGTCTTTCGAGCGAGTTTAAGAAGCCCGAAGGTGCAGATGGTAAAAAGATGACGGCATAGTACACTTGCTTTTCTCCTTTTGTGTTGCCAAGTTGCTCACTGGTGGAGTCCTTCTTAACCTTTTGTTCAAACGGTGCCTTGACACCAAGGTAAAGTAATTATCTAAGACCATATCTTCTGTATATGACTTCGCAGGACACAAATGACGTGGTACCGGGATCGAGGTGGTCAGACACGCTCTAAAAACGATGGCGTGGTCATCCAGGGTCCACACACAGAATTTCTCGCTTTTCACAAACACCTCCGTTGATGTGGCAGTGCTTTGGAGAAACCTAAACTACACAGGATGGCCACCAGCTGTCTCAAAGGTGCATTGCAAAAGATTTATTCTCACAGCGCAAAGCACCAGCATTGTTTGTCTTTTAGATGCTCCTTCGTTCCGCTGTGTTGTCGTAGTCGTTGACGAAGTCGTAGTAATAGGAGTAGCAATACTAGCACCGAAAGCAACAAAATATCACTGGCGGAAAACATAAGTCTGTCAACCAAGCCAACGTTTTCGTGATCCTCTAGAATGTATGGCGCTGAATATGGCATTTAAATGTAACATTTTTTTTATAACTACATGAATTTATCGTATAGTTAGCAAGTGCCTCGGACAGTGACTTAGGTTGAGAGTATGAAAATATAAACAGTGATCAAATATGCTTTGAAGCGGCCCTGTACCTTGACAAGCAGGGTAGCTTTCATCTTGCAACAGAGACGTGCCGGGATATCAACAGAAAGAAAGTGCAGCTTTAATATATTACATTTTTCGTCTGCTTAGAGAGAGGCAAAATATATATTTGCCACAATTGAGTGCAAAGATGCTCTTGGCTTACAAGCGGGGAGGTAGTAAACGAGAATAAAGGGGTTAACCGAGGGGCCCTTTTTTATTAGTCATATCATAGAAGCCAACAAACACTGACACCAAGAACAACAAAGGGGAAATTACCTGTGGGTAATAAATGAAAAGCGGGGAGGTAGGCCATATTCAAAATTTCAAAAGCTGCTTCTCCTTAAGGCCTTATTCTTATAACTAATTTGGCTCGCAACTTACACTGGCCCTCTTCATGCCTCGTATACGACACCGTCACATTCGGCCTCAGCTTTATTTATAGACAACATGGCACGCTTTCGTACTTCGTAAGAGAGTTCCTTAAACACAAGTATACGAAAGCCATTGTTCAGCCAGCCACTTCCATTTTAGTCTCGCAGACAAACTGACTTTCCGGTAGCTTGTGCATGCAAACCTACAACAGCTCGCTTCTCCGAAAGACTTGAGCAGATGAACACTGTGAATTCCAATGAGCGGGGGTCTTTGTATTTATTTTCTGGTACAGGAGTTCTCCTGAGATGCAAATGAAATGGCACCGAAACAGCATCTGTTTGTTCCCGTTGCTGGCATTGTTCTTCTTTTAGTTACAAGAGCCTGTGGGAATAAGCACGTATTGCTGGAACAACAAACAAAATAAATAAATTTCAGCATACGTGAAAGTTTATAGATGTGACTTCAAAAGCAGGTACAGACGAACGAAACAGATCTGTCTTTGAGCAAATATTGTGGACATAAATCGTTGACGGTTGTCGTCAGCATGTTCTGTCGTCTGCCTGTTTCTTTTTTCGAGTTGGAGGTGCATTGTAAATGTCGTGTTATAAATGGCATCGCTAATGCCACAACGCTTATACGCGCAGCGTAGAATGCGGGTCACCCAGCTTTGTCACCGTTAGGCACGTCTCGCTCGCGATCAGATTTCGAGACGACCAGAAAGAAGCTACGTCGTCTAGGCCGACGGTACCTTCTCCGACGGAATCGAAAAGGCGAAGAAGTTAAAATGAAACCTGAAAACAGGGAAAGTGCGCAGACAAAATAGAAGGAAATGCAAGCAAGGCACTTACCACTACCATGGCTTTTCGAAAGCACAAGGCGGTCGTGACAGCTTTATTTCTTTTTGTTTTTCTTCTGCTGGCAGTCGCTGTACTTACTATTTGTGTTCCGAGCCGCGTGACTTTAGAGCGAACAAATCCTAACGGTAGAAAAACCAACAAAGTCCAGGTACTGTTGTGCATTACCCCTGTGCATGGGAAAGCAGAATACGATGGTGACAGCTCTATCTTCGTAGCAACCGATAAGAAGAACGCGTCGTCTGCTACTTATTCATCTTTTTGTCGGCTGCGCACGGGTTCAACTCCCCTGAGTGCTCAATCGATGCGATGATATTCAGCTATATATACTCCGGAAATAAGAGCTTGCCCTGCAGAGCCTTGCGCTCGTCCTAGATTTACGGTGACGCAGCGCTGGGGCTTCGTGTTCGCACGAAACTGACAACACATGCACTGCGTAGCAGATATTCCTTCCTAGCCTGAGCCATTGAAGATACTGATGAACCAAGCAATAACAGAGATGCGACGACAGGCTTCCCAGTCAAAGTTATTTGTCTCCGAATAGGGAAACGATGAGTGAAGGTCCCTGTCTACTTCTGAGCGAATGCGCGATGTGGACTACAGAGTTGAGTTTACACTAATCCGTTACCCGTGACAAGGACAATGTCACCTTTCTTTCCGTCCAACTCCATCCAATCGACTCAGTCCTTGCGAGTCCACAGCCTCGCCCAGGCATTCTCGCTTCCCTGTTTTTATCCATGAGCAGGTGACCCACTTTTCTCTCTCTTGCTTAGATGTAAGGTCAGTGCAGCGTGTAATAAAGCTGGGCGTGCAGGTTATTGTTGTCCTACTTTTAGCAGCAGGCGAAAAAAGAATTGCAGCAGAAAGAACAAACCCGACGGCTTCGTCGTTGAAGTGTCTGGCGCAGAGCTCTAACTGAAAGCTTTTTCCTTGGTAACTTAGTTGCATACTTTTGGCAGGGACTATTTTTTCTATTCCTGGAGATCTCTCCCTGCATAGTGCAAAGGAACATATCTGGAGGCGCTTGTATTACGAAGCCAAACTTTGTTTGTTTCTTTCCTTCTTTTTATTCGCTTTACTATCTTCTTCAGTGCAGACGACGATTTAGAAAAAAATGTGAATGACGCTTAAGCTTCACCGATTTAAAAGGGGAAGCGATACATTTTAAAGATCCCTGACTGCTTGTCACATTTCCAGGCAGCTGCAGCTTTCTTGTGGATGCACAGAGCGGAAAGCGATGCCGTTGTTGCAGGAACCGAGCAGAAAAGGGGCTTGTGTTTGAGTATCCGCGTAGCAGAACTATGTTTTCTGGTATATTCAAATTAAAATGGCACGCTATCATCTCTGTAGGTTGTTTTTTAGTCGTTCTTTACGATTTTTCTGACGTATTTTACATTGAGGAATTTAATTAGTGCAGTAATGCCTCTGCGACACGCAGAGCGCCTGCGTGGTTGGGGTTAGGTATGTTTTTTGCCAAGGGACGTCCGACGCCGACTTCGGATATTTTTCGACACAGGGCCCTTAAGAGGAAGCTTTAGCTCGGGTGCTTCTATCTAAACGCATGTAAAAGGAGAATTCGTTTTTCTCGGCAACCACTGCACCAAATTCGGTGATGTTTTTTTGCACTTAAAAGAAAAACTTAACATTTAGTGATTGTTCGTTTCGAATATTTGATATAGGTCGTCAATTCTTTATGCAAAATTGGCAAAAAACGAAAATTTTCAGAAAACAAAACTATAAAGTTTACAACCCTGTAACTCGGAAATGACAAACGATATCACAAATCTGTGAATTCCATCTAATAGTACATCTATTGCGGGCAAAATTGATACGTTACACATGAATCTAAAAAAAATGTAGTATTATGAAAATACAGCTTTTGCAGACTCCCTGTGCACAATGTAACGAATTAACGTAAACTATACATTGACATACCGAATTTGTGCACTTTGAATGATATAATGGATGAACCGCGATACCTGTTTCTATGCACAGCTATTAATTTATAAACTTCGTGCGTCTACATTTTTCGAACTTTCTAATGTTGAAAATCCTTGTCACAAAATTCAGGCTCTAAATCGAAATTCCGCTTCCATCAGCCACTATAATTTAACTTTCTCTCTCAAATGCAACAAATTTCATTAAAATCGGTCCTGTGGTTATCTTAGAAAAACGTTCTTGCGTTTTACATGTATTTGAATAGGCCGCGTCGGAGTTGGCCCCGAGCTAAAGCTTCCTTTTGACGCTTTGGCGTTAAAAGAAGACAACGAAATATCCTTAGCCGTCATTTCGCTGGACCCAGAAGCTCGAGGCATCCTCCTACAGGATCCGTTGCCATGACAACCGGGATTTAGCCTCTTTAGTTTTCTGCGTCTGGTAGGAACGTGGCACATAGTTCGTATCTGTGCGCTTTGGGCACATGGCTTCTCCTCATTTGCACTGACTCAGTCGAAGCTTGGAAGAACCAGGATCATATGATGCCGTGCGTTTCATCACTTGCACGTATTCTTTCTTCCCTGCGTTGTACTCCCACCCCATCTTCCCTCTCTGTTGTAGTGCTCCGAATTATCTAACGTCTCTCTCCACTTTTATGTCTGCCTCCTTTGCACTAGAATGCTTTCGTTTGCACTTATCTGCACGGGTACTCTAGCCAGTGTTATCACTGCGCCCGGTTAGGGTCGTCTCTGGTTCTCTCTACGAAACCAGAATGCAATGCGCTCTCAGCCACTCACATTGAAGCCAAGTTAGCTGGCCGTAAAACGCAGGTCGTTTGCGGTGCGGTCAGTGTCTGACCGTTGAATCAGACGACATCGCCTCGAGAGTACGGCATAGTGCTCCGCTCAGTGGGTTGTAAGTACAATTTGTTTACCACACCACCAAGGAAATATTGCTACCTGTGGCCGTCGGCAGCAAACCTAACGTTAACTGTCGGTCGTGCTGTGATCATCTTATCCCTGAGTTGAGATGGTCTTAGTGTACTGATAATGATATTTTTTTCATTTGTGTTTGTGCGTTTGTGGTTTATCTGACATACACCGGTCGAAAAAGCCAATTTTGCCGCTGTTTCTTATAACCTACAAGCTAATTTAGCATACATTTTAAACAATAGTGCACTCAGACGAACGTCAACACAGGTATAGCTGCGTAGCCTTCAGAAATATTTTCCTTGTGTTTTTGCTGTTGAACTACGTTAAACTACAGTGTTCGTAAAATTTGGCTTAATTGCTCCTGTCAATAGCAGTGAACTGCCAGCTTTTGTAGCCAAGACTACCGGAAACGCTGACATTTGGCTAAACTAAGAAGACAATAAAGGATTTAGAGCTTCAATAAGAAGCCTCCGCAATACCAGAGTTAAAAAAGTGTTGTGTCTTGCACAAAGTGTGGGAATACATCGTTTCCCGGCTCTATTCATGTGATCTAAATATGTTTGGCATAGTTAAAGCTTACGTTAAAAATGCACTGCACAAAAGCTTTCCGAATCAGTATGCACACCTCAACTGAATGTTCTCCAAAAAGAGGAACGGCGACGTTAGAGGCACTAAAAAAACAACCAACCAATTTGGCATGCTAATGTATTTTCTTAAGACTGTTGTCAAGTATGTGGCGAGACATTCGAGTAGGTGACTCACGTGTCTTGCAAGTTTTAGAGGCTTTGCATGATGGTCGGGAGAGTTTCTGATCACGAATAAAGTCATAAAAGCTCATAGACTATGTGTTTAATACCTTTATTAGAGAATATAATATCTTTAAAAAAACAAATTTTAATTACTTCCGAGAGGACCCGGACGAAATTATTAGCATCATGGGGCTGCTAGTGATAGAGGCTCAATATGGCGTCGCCACCAAACTCTTGTTATTCCACTTTCTTTCTAGCATACCGAATGTCAACACGTCGCAAGACAGACGCCTTGGGTGTTTCAGAGGGGCAACTGATTATTCTAGTTCCGCTTGCTCTTTCTATGGTCCCTATAGTGTATCAACACCAGTTATCGAAAAAAAAAATTGCGGCAATATTAACGCGTCTCACGATAACTGTGGACGGTAATGCGTTACCATTGAATCGACATAGCAGCGCAACGTATTGCCACAGTCGAAGCGAGTTATGTGCGAGGCGTGTACTGCACCGGTATTCCTCTTTCGTGCTTCCCTAGGGCCGCTCACCGCCACATAACGCTGCCGCCGCGAAGCCTCAGCACGGCACCAAGTTGTTACAAGTGCGCTGGGTATGAGGCGGTTTTCGATGAACTTATCACCAACTTTGGTAGCTGCGTGTGTGCCTCTGAGTGCGCGGCTAGCGACGGAACGATTCTCATCGTTCGCACGCACTCTCGGAGGCAACGCGCGGACTTCTCGGCAGCACCACTAGATGGCGCAGCGCGCTTACAAAGAAGCGCGAGAGAGGAGCCAGGCTGCCGCGTGACGTATTTCTCAGCTGGCCTCCATGCACTCGGAGGCCATGCTAAGGCTTCGTGGCAGTGCCGCAAAATGGCGGCGAGCGTTATTAGGGTGGCGCTAAAGAGGAGTCTGGCTGCAGTATGCGCCTGGTACATAGCTTGTTTTGGCGCTGGCAATACGTTGTGTCGCCATATTGATCCAATGCTAAACTCCATTACTCTCGACAGCCATCGCTTGATGGGTGCCGCCTAATTTTTCGATTGAAATGGTATTTTTTTTTGCATTGCTATAGATATCTTCGCACACTGAAGCATATAAACCTCTTTCATGTTGTTTCAATAGAAACAATAAATGTGTCTTGTTGGTTTAGCGGGCTTGGTTCGACGTTTATTTTGGGGAGGTCTCTGAGCTTTCCGGTTTACGTAGAGAAATGCACTCATACATAACTAGTGCGAGGTCATCGCTTTGTTCACCGCTGAACATGAAGCTACGAACTGAATTTTGATTAGCTGGTTCATTTCTAATATTTCTTGCTCATGTCATTTCTCCGATCTCCTTCACGATAGCAAGTCTATCTTTTCATAGGTCTCTAACCGTCCTTTACAAAGTTAAGGTAATACAATTTCTTTTGGGCGTATTGCCTACGCGTCCTTAACTCTTAATTTATCCTTATTGTTTACGCTGCATAACTAAATTCTTTCTGTAAACTTCCTACGCGTTGTAGGGATCGATGCACCTTCCCGCGCCTCATCCCCCAGCTCGCGCGTAGTGATCAGCTCGGTCTCAGGGAACCGCCGCCCCAATGGCAGCATGGCGGACATGGCTAGCGTGCCAGAGCTATAATTTCCGGCGCGAACCGTGCTTCCACCTCCCGGCGACGAGTCATCGCGAGATCACACGTCAGCCGGACGCGCCCTGATTGGCCTCCCGAGTGATAGCGAAGCCCGGGCGCCCTCTCTACTTGAGCCCTCTCCTACTGATGGCTCCATCGCCCCGTCAGATACTCGCAGGCCCACTACGAGTTGGTTACATGGCACCTGATTTGCCGTAGTACAATGGGCGTGTCTACTGAATCGGTCTTGCGTTGAGAGTTTGCCCATCAGTGCCGTGACTGTCGCATGGTGTTGGTTACCTTGGCTTAATAAACCCGTGTTTGTTGACGGTCTGATTGCAGAGGCTTCTCTATGCCATGTTGGAGAGCCGACAAGCCATGTCGTGGCGCATGTGTGCGTTTCGGAGTGTAAGGGCGTCGGGCCCTTTCCTGAACACCGCTCCTAGGGTAAGTTTTGTATAGACCCATATCCACATAAGTGGCACCGAAGTCGGTTGCGGCGTAGCATCAGAGCTAACCCCTTCACGGCCCTCGTTCCTAGTAGTGCCCATGGCTAAGGATTCCTTGTCCTTCGGCGCGAACGGTATCGTCAGCACAAGGTCCTTGCGGCCCTCTGCTTTCGGAAATGTCGGCCCTTCGGAAATGCACTTTAGTCGTACCCACGCCAATCACAGGTTTCTCCAGCTGTTTGAGACGCGCTCACCGAGCGCATTGTCGTGGACGAGGGAGCCATTCGCACCAAAACGTAGTTCTGGCGATGTGTGTAATTCGGACAGGGATGGTCCTGGCTCTCTTACAGACCAAAGATTCTCTATACAATGTAGCTTGGAACTACACAACGCAATCGTGGTACTTTACTGCTTGTTTCTCCGATAGAAGTCAACTCGCTTAGCACACAGCTTCATTTCATTTGCGCTCCTACTTTCTCGTCGAACTCACTATCCTCCCAATATAGAGGGCGCTATGCTTCCTTCCGCAGGAGGAGGGTATAATCGACCACAATTCAACTTAGACACACGAAAGGCAGTGGCTGAAGGTCAGTGACCGGGCAGTAATATTCCCTCCGAGTGAGCCGCCGTAACAAAGTAAATCCACAAGATTGCATTTAAAATGTTGACGGCGGCAACCAAGCACTGCACTCCGGTCTGTTAGAACGCCGAGAAAACGCTATAGGATTACAAGAAGCAAAGGACACGCTGAGCAAACTCTCGATCAAAAGGCGCCGACGACCTAAGCGCCAGCCCATCCCCATAAGCAAGAGCCAAGCCGTACAGATGGTCACGTGGTATTAGTTTCTGCGCCCACATGAGGTAAATGCGGGGAAGAGCTGGCGACGTTAAAGCCAAAAACACGCAGTTGAACGCTCTCGATAGCCTAGCGTCTGCAACGCCGAAGGTAAACAGAAAGCGCTTATAGTTCACTTCCAGGAGAAAGTGCCGCACGTGATTACGGTTTCTGAAGTTGACTGAGGCCCTTCGCAGCAGCAAAGGTCAATGCACACCTTAAGCAACCCGGCATTTCCGCTACTGGCCGAATGTGCAAGTGTTCGGACTCGGCTTCGCTTTCGGTTAGAATTTGTCAAACACCGCTTCCTAATCGACTTGTAGTTATCCCTTACTTTCACGTGACCCTGAAAAGTCACGAAACCTCTTCAAGCATGTGGAGAAACGGAGAAATTGGTTACTCCGAGCATTTCAAACCAATTTCTCGCTTCCGTGCGAACTTCCGTAATATTTTTCCCGTAACCCGGAAACAAAAAAACTTCCCAGCCTCCCTTTCGTGGCACTATCAGTGACAGTGCAGTTGCTTGATCAACATCGACACTAAGCTACAGAAATCTGCGTCTTCTCCTTTCTTTCTTTCTTTTTGTAGAAGTAGTGCAATAAATCAAAACAGACAAGAACACTGACGAACACGCACGAAACATCTGCACAGAAATCGCTCACCAGCCATTCGTCACGGAGTTTTCGAAATGGCACACTTGAGAGGCGCTCCGTTAAAAGAACTTCAGTAGTGGGCTCTGTGCGCTCTTTTGTACTTTGTGTTCATTTGTAATGCCGGTTGTTTGTGTCCTCTAACTTTGTGTGCCTAAAATGTGAAACACCTCTCTATTCATGCCTAATGGCTAGCGTCCACACTTGTGTCTTTTCTGTCTTAGTGAGCGTTCTTACAAAAGTAATGACCGCTTTGACTTTGGAAAGAACGTGATGTAAATTGAATGCTCTGTCGCGTACTAACAGCTGCATCTGCGGTGCATTCTATCGTGCGGATCGGTCACAGGTTAACATCTGAATTTCTTTCTATTCTCCCGTTTTGTTTAGTTTTTCTGCCCGTTGCTGAGAAAATAGCCCTAGGTTTTTGCTGGCTTTGCCACTAATCCCCTGCTTCGCGGATAGCAGCGAACAGCAGCAGGTGGAGACCACAGGACGAGGGTGTAACAGAGCCTATGCGAGTAGATATGTTGTTCAGCGAGCACCTTAATTTTGCAATGCTGTGTGTAAGATGCCACACCCGTAAAGCCGTAAAGCGAGCAGTGTATTTTTGCCATGATATAAGTAAGATGGCCGTTGTTGCTTTACTGCGAGCCGATAGAAGCGCTTAACATTTGAAACAAACCTCATTAGGTTTCCACGACGGGCATTCAGGTCCGCACCACCTTTAAAATATCGCTGCACTAGGATTGCATCACGCACTCCCTCGCGATAAGAAGGAACATTTTGTCTGAGTTGATATTCAGAAAAGCCTTTCTTTGAGACAGCCAGCGTTTTCTTGTCTCGTCTTGTGAGACATGACATGAACACGCTGGCTGGCGCAGCGTCTTCAGTGGGAATATGGTGCCTAAATACCGCGTCTCTTTGTACAAGGTAGAGACACGTCCGGTTGGGCCACCATACCGTGTCGGAAAATGTGAAAGTGCGCTACGACGGACGGCGGGAATGTAGGTTATGCACTCACTGACGCAGCAAACATTTGTAGAGTGCGTACCTTCACGTGCATTGCAATATTTGCATCTCAACTTAAAAGCGAAGGTAGAACACTTACAGTACAGCGACACTGCTGAATCATTCGAGCGCACCGGATAACTAGTTGTTTTCACCTCGCTTTTGCTTACGGTTAGAAATTTGTTTCCAAAACAAGGTTGACGCATGTCGCGCAAACTAAAGGTATTAGAAGTTGACGTTCAATAAGTCTGACGCAAGTTTTGAGCGTACAAAAGTAGGTGCGTAATGTCGTGAAAAGGTATAGGACAAAACAAGGTAAATAAATAGGGCAACGTTGCCAGGGCAAGACTTTATCGCAATAAAAAAACAGATTGCTTTAGTAAGTTAAAAACAAATGTAAGGAACAGTTTACGACGTCTAAACACTGATAAACTGACACAATCGTTGCACACATTTAGCCTAATGTATAAATCCATGCGTTCAGCGTGTGAATATTTCTCGCCTCTAATGTAGTACGGTACTTCCTGCCTGAATAAACATAGTGCTTAAATGTCTTGCTGAAAAACACGCGTACATTACGTTCTGTTATTTAAGACTATTAGAAATTAGACAAAATAATTTAAATCCATGACATAGGTGTCGTTGTTTCCGTTGAGCTGGCGCACAAATGTTCGCCGCAAATTGGCCTGGCGGAATCATTTTAACTACAGGATGCGGTCACGCGCCTTTCATCGCGAGCGCGGGAAGTCAACTTATTGAACACATCCGCAGCACCGTGTAAATCACAAACACCGAGCCACACGACAGCGCCGCACTGACTGGTGAACGTACCTGTAAGGCCGCTTCAACAGCTCCGACCCGATTTCGCGGAGGTGCCGCGCGGGCCTGGTCAAAGAGTGACACCACTCTGAACGGCGGGAGACGGCGCTGCCATCGATGAACCCTAAGTGAGAAGTGCGATATGAACAGGGTGCATACACGCCTCATATATAACGGGTCTCTGCAGTGGCAATACGCCATGTCGCTGCATCACTGCTTCGAATAAAATCGCGTTAACATCGAAGTTCATCGTAACTTTAGTCACGCCGGAATGTTTGCCAAATTGTCCTCCTTCGTTCATTTCGCTCTTGAAACTGCCAGAACACCCATGGGAGACAATGGGCCCTTCTTCCTTCAATAACATATGGATCTTTCGTCTTGCCCATGCATTCCACTCTTCAAATATGTTCCAAATTTTTCTTTTATTTCCATTTTAAAATTTGATGCATGTTTTTGGTTGATGTGGTGGTTGTACGTTTCCCGAAACGTTGCATTTTTGTACTTCAGTGGATAACTTGAGGTGGAGCTTTTCGAGCGTTTCCTAGTAAACATTTGGTTCAGTAGCTTTGCTGGTTCTGAAACATGGCTGATGACTTCAAATCCCGCTCTTAAAAAGAGTATTAGTGGCACTAAATACACAAAACAACCAAGATTTTGACAAGCCGTAAAGTGAAGGCACCATGTGATATGGCGATATTTCACCGCAAATGGGATCAGAATGTTTGTGAAATTCAGCTAGGACGGAACGGCTATAAATGCAATAAGAAAGAGATGAATACATATACATTACTCTGTTTCAGCATCAGTGAATTTGCGGGGTTAATTCCCGCTATGGCCGCAACGTGAAGCAGGTGAAGCAGCAGGCATGGACCCCCCCCCCCCCCCCCCTCTACCTATTACATCTTTTCTCGCTACCTGATTATGTCCCCACGACAGGCAAAACAGACTTGGATAATACCAAACTAAAGACAACATAGCCTTGACGGGAGGCTTAAGCATGCCTTTCCCGTCGCGAGCCTCCTTATCAATCGGAACGCATATGTAAGATTGCAGTTGCACGTCGATCGCCGCCTTAGCTCTTCTGTCTGTTTTCATTCCCCCTTATCGGTTAAAGCTGTATTCCAGTAAAACAATACTTCCACGTCATTTCTGGTTCTTTTCATTCAACCTGAAAACGCTGATTCCCATTTATACATCACAGAACTAATTTTGCGAGAGAGTGAATACGTTGTATCGTGTCCGTCCTCAAAGTATGTGTGTTTCCGAAACTTTGACACAGTTTCCAAACTACACACACCGTTTCCCTGTAACTGAGACATCTTCGGCCAACGGAAGTAAACCGAAGCTCCGTTTTCCTACGAGCGACTCAGCCTGAGGCACGCTGACAACAGTTACATTCAACTCGGCTTCGGTTAGAGCAAACAGCGGGTTATTCCTTTCAAAGACTCATGGAAGCAAATACGGGTACGTTTTCATGCGGGTACAAACTCCGTCCCTGCGGCAAATGCCGCCAACTTGTTTGAATGGAAATAGTCGTCCAGCTCGTGTCTGTTGCTATTCATGGCTCCGATATGCCTTAACAATCGCGTACTCCCTGTCGATAAGAGCCAACTCAGACTTGGATTAAAGAAAGTGGAATTGCAGAAGGTACCTTGCGAAAACAAGCGTCGAGTCTGGTATATCCATCACGCAGTTGTAAAATTATGGGCGTCTAACAGATGAAAAGAAGGAAAGCTCTGTAAAGGACGCACTACTTTGCCGAATTTCACTTCTGCTCAATGTGTGCCATTCGTGGTCTTCAACTCTATTCCTTTGTGCCTATTGAATGCCACGGCACGCAATGAAAAATGCATTGCCTGTTCTGAAAACAGCCGCGAGCTCGGCCCACATTCGTAGCTCCGCCCACGCTATTGAGTATTTTAGCCTAGTTTGTGGTTTAAAGATATCACAGTGTTAGCTTGTATATATGCGTATTACTTTTCCGCAGTGCCAATGTACCGGCGACGTAAATTTTTTATTATGGCGATGATAACAACGATGTTGACTTCTATTGGCATCCTGTTCAAAATAGAGGGGTGACAAATAGTCACCTAGACTGCTTGAGCTATTCATAATTTGCTGCATCTATCCTAGCACATCATTTTGTATATATCGCCTTGGTATGTTTTCTCTCTATTAAAGTCTTTATCTTTATATTGTACGGTTACCAGTGCTATCAATATCCTGCTTGCTTTTTTTCACCAATAATATAAACATATCATGCTTATCGTGGCTGCTGACCAGTTAATGCGTCCATAAGCTGCCAGTTCCAGCGCTCCTGAGAAGTGGGCGTTCCCTACGTTCTTGCAGAGTGAGCATCATGACATTCCTTTAGGATGTGCTGAGTTGTTTCCTGACTTTACTGCAGCAAACACATGCCTCATCTGGTTGGAATATTTGCTCCAGTATGTCTTTGTTATTAGGCGGCCAATTTAAACCTAAATCAAAAAGGCGTTGCTTTCTACTTTATCCACAGACTTTCCGGATTTCGTTATTCTCTACTCCCAAATCTCCCTAGACTTTCTTGTTCTTATCATTTGAATACCCGCCCCTGGTTCTCTCACTTTCTTTCTGAAGACTGGGCGTTGTTGCTCGGCACTTTTTGCACCATTGAAGCCATGGAATAAACGGGCGACACTTTTAGTTCTTCTTGTCCACAGTTTTCGTGGCGCTCCTTGGCTAACAGACTGCCTACGTAGCCCTGACGCTATCCATGAGCAAACGACCCCGCTTTCTCTGTCTCATTTTTCGGTATGTCCCACTTATGAAACTCAATAAATATGTCCCTGCAGGTATTTCTTACCTACATTTACTAGCAGACGACACGAATTGGAGCAACCTCCTAATACCCAGGGCAAATTATTACGCAGAGAGGACGTGTTCAGTTGTTACAAGTCATCTCTTGTCCCTCTTGAAGAATCGTATTCCGTGGTGCTTCTATTGCGATGCAAGCAATGATTTCCGTATATATTGCAGAAGTCGACAGCAATGAAGCAGGCGATGAGCATCGCTGTCACGAAGGAGGTTTTGAAATCTCCTAGGCCGTCATCTTGTGCGGCGTGACCCAGAAGGACCCAGATGCGCCAGGTGCATCCTGGGTGCGTCATTGGTTACCATAGCGAACAGAACTTGCCTGGTTTTATCATCTGCAGCGTGCGTCGAGAAACGTTCCTTATAGAATCCGCTTACGCTTCTGGGAGATGCTCATTTCTCCCTGCCAATCATTTGGACCAATTTAACAACAACAAGAAGGATGCCGTGATTCGATTAAGAATGCGCGTGCTTTTTGTGTTTTGGGCATTCACAACACGTCTCATCTGTGCAACTATCTCATGTACGTCCTTGCTGACACTTCCTTCAATGTCATCTTTTAATTTTACTCATTCTCTGTTAGCGCTTCTCTTCTGACCATTTCGAATCCGCTAACTTTTAGTCCCTTAAGCCAAATCCTTTGTGCGCGCCTAGGGGTGCTAAATTCGAAAGCGGAGACAGCCGGCCATAAAACGCGGACCATTTGAGGCGTAAACTGCGGTTCACTGCCCGGCAGTCTGAAGCAGACGATACTGCGAGCGGTCGTTTGGCATTGTCATCGGCTCAGTGGTGCAGACGTTAAAGCTAGGACATTACGAATCAGCAATTGCGGACGCTGCCCCCTGGTGGCGAACAAAGCCTATTGTATTGCGCCGACATGCGCGCAGGCGTTAGTGCAACAAAGCCCTTCGTTACCCACCCCTTTTCTTTCTTGTGCTCTTACTCGAAATAACCGAATCAGTAACGACCTGCTGAGAAGAGTTCTCATGCAGGAAAGCTTTCTTTCTTAGCTTTTATTGGTTGAGTATTATCCGAAAATGTCGTTTATGTGCTAGCTATGAGCCTATGCTACAAACATTTTCAAATGTTAAGTAAGCGTACATAGCCCTGCAAGTGATCCAAATTGCTGACAATGCTTTCCCTGCAGAATTATTTTAAAAAGTTTGATCATGATATAGTGAACTATGAAAGGTAAGCAGCACTGTCAAGAACAGCACGAAAATCAGCAAGAACGTAAATAGGAAGCGTGAAAACCAGAGTTGAAAATTCGTTTTCTAAGTTTGTAGCACAGAAACACGCAGACAGACAAAAGAGGACACAAGTGCCAAGGATTGCTTACGCGTATCAGCGGTGAAATTTCCCAGAAGGAAGTGAAATTCCGCGCACTAACAAAGAAACAACAAAGGAAAGAAGCATGATACGTAAATGGTGAAATAAATAAATAAATAAAGCCGAACACTGACTTAACTTCGTGCGGAATTGTGGAAAACCAGACGCGGAGACACTCAGTTCTAATGTAATGTTGGCTCTCAATGACGCAAAGATTTCCAAAGAAGTTTGCGACGCATGCAAGGCGAGGACATAATTAACGCAATCACAGGATTGCCTCAAATTTCGAAGGGATATTACTCAGAACAAGAAATGGCGCTCTGTAAGTACAGCCAAATCACGCGGCCACAGCAAACATGCTACAACAGTATAACCGAAACAAAGAACGAATGCTCGGCGGTCAGTTGCGCATGCTCATAAAATGACACGCTCATGGAGTTGCCCAAAAAAAGCAGTTCCTTATCAAGAAGGGATAAACACGTCACGCTGACATATGCAACAGTGCTTCGCTTGGATTATTAGGCCTCTATTATCTACCTCTCTGATTTGTCTTTAGCTACGCCTATAAACATCTTTTTAGTAACTTTGGATAACATACACATTCCTTTCAGGATGAGACCAATAGGCAGCTAAAGCCATTCTTGAGATTAAGTCCATGCTGTCGCGCTCGATCATTCAAAACACTGCCCGCTCAGTCCAAATTATTCTTTGTACGTGGAAAGAATCGGACACTATCTACAGGTAGCCAGTGTATCATACGAGAAAATGAAAAAGTCAGCCTTCATTAAGATCATTGAGAAGAATGCGTACAAAACGCTGAGAGACCCACTTCAACCTGCGACGCCGGACGAAAAAATGTCTGAAGGTCTAGTCAAGACCCTCAATGACCCCTGCGACCACTACGAGCTAGCAAGCCGAATCATCGCAGAGCGGTTGAACAGGTGGTAGCAAGGTTAAGGGGAGACAGTAGGGACGTTTGCAGTTGCACTGAAACACGCGGCCGCTAAGTGCAAGTACTGCACATTCCTTGATGACGCTCGGCGTGAGAGGCTCGTCGCTGGACTACGACACCGTCTCGTCCTAACGGGATTACTCAAAACGAAGGAGCTGAATTTAAAATCTGGGTGCGAGTTTGCCAGAAGCGTTGAATTGGCTCAACAGCAGTCGAGCGTGTTTCGACCGGGCACCGGAACGGAAGCCCACATCCACGTTCTAAAGCAAACAAGCAGAAAGACGGTAGTTGCAAGCGAGCATGAAAAGAAATCGAAGTTGAAGTCTCATCGATGTGAAGAAGAGGACGGCGCTCTTTCCTGCCGTTATATAAAAGCAAAGTGCCACAACTGGAAACGCACCGGACAGTTGGCACGAGTATGGAGGCTGTGCGAGGCGGTTGACGGAAAACTTTGAAGTGTGGCCTACCAACAGGACGATGACGAGTTCTTTCTCTACGCCATTTGTCACGTCACGCAAGAAAAGCAACCATAGCAGGTAGAAGATACGCCAGGAAACAAGTGCGTGACGGTGCAATTAGATACCGGAGCAGCTGTTTCTCTTTTATCGGAAGACCTGTTGACGCAACTAACGAAAGCGCCTCCGCTCGCACCGTTCTCAGTCAAGCTCAAGAAGGACGAAGAGACACCACCGGAAGGGTCAAGACAAGGTTCCTGTCGAATACAACGGGCTGCGAAAAGCTTTGTCTGTAATTATTGTACCAGGAAACAAGCCAGTGCTACGGACGGGACTGGATTGAGAGCGTAGACGTCGACTTGAACGGCATTCACACCGTTCAAGCTGAACTCATGACGGACAGCCTTGTAAAAAGGTATGCCAGCGTTTTCACACCTGGGTTAGGTCTGATAAAGGGCTTCCAAGAGAAACTTGTCTTAAAGGAAGGCAGTTTGCCCATATTTTCTAAGACACGAGAGAGAGTTAAGGAAGGGCTATGCAGGCCACAATCCGATGGGGTGCTTCTAGCCGTAACGCAAAGCGACTGGGCCACACCGTTGTTCGTAGTCGAAAAACCAGGAAACGATGTTCGTTTATGCGAGGCCTGCAAACTGACAGTAAATCCTTGCATTAAAGTGTACACTACCTATTGCCGATAATTGAAGATATTTTTGCTGTCCTGGCTAGCAACGAGGTGCTCATCGACTTATATCTGTCGTAAACGTACCAGCAAATGGAGTTGCGCCCTGACTTACGGCTGTTGCTTATTATTATTAGCCACATGAGCTTATTTCAGTATCTCCGAATGCCTTGTGGCATTTCCACTGCGCCGGCAGTGTCCCAAGCAATCATGGACGATTTGCTGAACGGACTAAGCGGAGTGCTTTGCTATCTTGACGATATCTGAGGTGCCGACTACAACGAATGCCGGGCATGTGTGGAAGCAGTCCTGCAGCGTTTCAGGAAGCACGGCCTAAAAGTAAGGCACGAAAAATACAACTTTCTTGTTAAGTCGGCAAAGTATCTGGGTCACACTACAGACGAGTCGAGCGTGCAGCCTTGCTTGGAAAACGTTGAAGCAATTAGGAAGGCTGCAACGCCAAGAAATTGCACTGAACTTTGGGCCTTTCTTGGCATGTTTACATTCAGGATTCATGCCGGGCATGTCGTCCGAGCGGAGTCCTCTGTAATAACTGCTACAGAAAGACAAACCATGGGCGTGGTCCGCGGAAACGGAAACTATCACCGCCCCTTCCACTCTGTGAAGATGGTTGAACAGCGAAGCTGTGTTAGTTACACCGAGTGTTACACCATTCAAGTAAAACCTTGCCAGCAGTCTATAAAGTAAACATTATTTTACGATTCTTTCACTTTATATTCGCTTTTGCCTGCTTCGCTTGGTGAGCATGCTTTACAAGCGGTTTTCTTGCGGTTCTCCCAGTGTGTGTGTGTGTGTTTTGCGGTGCTTTTTTTCGCGTGGCAGTTGCCCCGCCCCTTTTTTGCGCGCCAGTAATGAGAGCAAGGATTGTTGGTAGGCAGCTTCTTCCTCGGGAGTAGGCACTATTCGTGGGCTTCCCATATATATAGCCGAAATGGAATGTGCAGAACCATTATCCCAAACCTCCGTATGTTCGGTGCAAGGCCCGCCATTGGAGATGCGGGCGCTGCAACCGTTTTGACAATTGGTTAGATTGGTTTGACGATTGACTTGGCTGCCGACAGTTCTTGCTGGTGAAAGAAGTACCGGCAGGCACGCGCTCCTAGTATCGCGTTTCAATTGCTGAGTGCTGTTCGTTGGTTGCAAACCGTCAGCATAACATTTGTTCCTATCGCGGCCGGGTGGAATCAATCATCGATAAAGTTTTGCCGATCTGCGTCGATTGCCGAAAATGTACTGTGTGGCAAACGTAAGAGACTCGCGTATAATATACTATTCTCACAGAGGGAAAGGCTTCGCTCCAACCCTTTTAGCCCGGTTGAGCTCTTCTTTTCCTCTCCCACTAGGTCATATGTCCCCTTTTCAGCGAAGTCCGATAACAACGGCACAGGGTCCGCATAAACAGCTTCGCTGTAAAACGCATTTCAGAAAAGAAAGCAACTGCTGACGCAGGATTTATCGTAACTTTTTATGACCCGCGAAAAGCACTATGTCTGGTTTGCGACGCTACCCAGTATAGGCTTGTAGCGATTTAATTTCATGTGATCAACAGCGAAGAAAGGCCTATAGCGTACGCATCGCTCACTTTAAGCAATGCTGAGAACAGGTATGCACATATGGAGAACGAAGAGCTCGCGGTTGTGTTCGGAATAAAAGGAATTCATAAATACCTTTATGGGCAAGAGTTCACATTCTGTTCCGGTGACTTCCCGCTAGCTGGCCTTTTTGGGCAAACAAAGCCGGTTTCGCAGAAGGCCGCCGCGCGCATGTGATGTTGAGAGCTGTTGGCTGTTTATCGCTACAAATGGATCTACAGGAAGGGAGCGCGAGTGGATAACGCGGACGCCCTATCACGATTACTGCTTTCGAATGAAACTTACAAAAACGTCTAGGTGGTTATCTTCTTTTTTTTGACCTGTGGAAGCAGTACCACTTTCTGCGAGCAAGATTCACGTCTAAACAAAGATAGACCGCATATTGTCGAACGTTTCAATTTTCATCTTGAATCGCTGGCCTTAAATGCTTGCGGAATATGACATGGCACCATATTTTATCTGCAGAAGTGAGCTGACTGCAGCTTCGAGTTGTATTACGTGGGCCACTAGAGCCGTTATACAAAAGTCCCCGTAATTTGAATTACTACAGTTCTTGCACGATCACCCTAGTACCACACGCATGAAAATGCTATCAAGGAGTCACGTGTGGTGGCCGAAATTGAATGAACTCATTGAGGTGAGAGTGAAGGGCTGTTCAACTTGTCCGCACACCCATAACGCTGCGCCATTCATACCTCTCAGATCATGAGGGTGACCCGCACGACGATGGCAGTGGATGTACCTAGACTTTGCGTACTTTAAGCATGTCTGCTTTTTCGTTCTTATTAATTCCCATGATAACTGCGTTGGCTTCATGCACATGGCATCGGCGATCGCTTCGAAGACTGCAGAAGGGCTTTGCAGAGAATTTGCAACTTTTGGACTTTCCGAGCAGATCGTAACAGACAATGGCCCCCAAGTTATGTCTCCCGAATTTGCAAGGTTCCTCAGAGCCAACGCGGCGCAGCACGTCAGGACATCTCCTCCGTATCACTCGGCTTTGAATGGGGCCGCAGAGAGGCTCGTCCATACAGTAAGGAGGAACCTCATTCGTCCAGCGACCAACGACTATCGCACGGGAAAAACTCGGACCGCTCAGCTCAGGCTGCATCAGTTCCTGCATACGTACAGTAACACACCATGATCCCCGACGGGTAATACGCCAGCAGAGTTTCCTGTGTTGGGCACTTCGTACAACATTTTTCCACCAAAATTAGACAAGCGAGCAAAGCCCATTCCAGCTCAACTTCAGGGACAGGTACACACACGCACACACAAAAAAGAAACGTGCAGAGAAACCGACCCGGCGACGTACATTGGTTAGATGGAAATATTGTTCATCGAGTCAGCATAGATGAGTCAGCAGCATATTGAGCACGAGGTTCCTGGAGTGCTGTTTCGAGAGATAATGTCACTGCTTTGACGGTCGTGGTCGGCGTTTGACTTTGATTCCTTGGAGAGGTCTACACCTGCGGTATTCTCCAGCCCAAGGGCAGATATGAACCATGTGCGTATGGCCCCACTGTCCTCTTTCAATTTGGTTGTTGATCTCTTTAGCATACTCAATTACTTTTGAGTGACTGGAAAGCACATCCGGTAGCTCCACATCTTCAGCAGGAGTACTAGGTCGATGAATGATATAATCCACAATACATTACTCCATCGAGTTCCTCCAAGCTGGTCCAACGCTGCAGCAGTTCATGAACGATCTTCGTCGCGAGGAATATCCCGGATGAGTGTATGCGTGTGGCCTACGTGTGCAATAATGAACCTATACAGTCCAGTATCTGTGCTTCCACTGTGAACGCCCGCGAGGATAATAGGAACGCACGTGCATACGATGCCAGACTGAAAAATCGTGTGAAACAAAATAAGGGAGGAAGAGTGTCGTCGCCAGTAAATGTAACAAGCGGGGTCACGTCACGTCTGACGCACCTCAAGCAATGCGTATATATTGAAAAGCATGACACTCTCTGAGGGATTGAACTTGTTTGCCAAGAAACGTGCAGCAGCTGCCTTCTTGCCCGTCTACAACATTGACTTAATCTCAAGAATGGTCTTGGCAGCGTATTGGTCACATAATAAAAGTAATGTGCACGTTATACAAAGTTTACTCAAACAACATTTATAAGCAGAGCTAAAGCAAAGTGAGAAAGGCGGGTAATGTAGGCTTATTGCCTCAAATGCCATGCCATCTCTACTTCTGATCGATAAGGAACTACATTTCCTGGGCAGCTATCTGCGCGTGTCATTTGATTAGTATGCGTTGCTCACCGGTGAACATTCGTTCTTCGTTTCGGTTATACTGCTGTAGCATGCTAAATGTGAAAAGTGGAATGCCCCACCTGTTGGACTCAAGTATTCCACGTTATCCTATATAGCTTACTTCTGCGGATATACCGAACATGTATCTGCAGATGGTTTCCCCAGCGGCTTACTAGTCACCTGGAATGGGCGTCATGCAAAGTTTCCAGGTAGCACATAGGGCATCGAGAAGCAGTCCGCTGGATCTACATCAAAGCGTCGCGACGTGGACGACATGGACATAAAAATCTACTTTTCCTGGTACGAGATCACCGCCTTGCCCTATAATTCCATCATACGCCCTACAGCGCCATAATGGGACGACCCGACCATCGGCAAGAGCGCCTTTATAGACTTTACGCTTGTTTGTGGTTCCGCCTTCACATTTCGGCTGCAGATGGACTAATGAACACTACCTCATGGATTATGCCTGAGTGTCGCGTACACTCGCCGATAGCTTCGTGATATTAGACGGGAACGGGAAACTGACTGCCGCGTCTGTCACACCCCCGATGGAATATACCATGTAGTTTGTGTGGGCCCTTAATGTGAAGCCGACCGAAGGGCACTTCAGTTCGGTGTTGACAGGGCAGAGGCGAGTGCGTTTCGGAAGGAACAGCAGGCACCATCGTCAGGAAGGGAGAAGCCTTGAGACAGGCACAATGCGTGAGCTCGTCTGCAGATGTTTTTTTTCCTCAGTTTTTTCTTCCTCTATCCCGCCCATGCATTTCATGCCTCATGGCACGCACGCTCCTAACTTCCTCTACTTCTCGTGCAGCAGACGTCGTGTAGCCTACGTCATGCAGTAGACGTCACTACTTGAAATTAAACTTCTGTCTAGACAGTTCGGACTCATGCCGCTTTACGGAGCAAAATATTTTGGATGCGTGGAGACGTGCTGACCATGCCCAACGCACCCTAAGATGACTCCAACTTTTTTTTTATGTGAGACGGCCTTACAAGCTTTCTCTAGGACCTGTGTCACACGACTGTGCGAAATGTGTTTTGGCGATAATGTTAGCCGAGACGAGTACTCCTGCGTGTAGTGAGCCTAGAATGCATACTCGATAAAGAGGGTGCGACACGTTAACGGAACACACACAGACGTAAGAAGCAAAAATAAAATATTTAGATTAGAAGAGAGAGTGACCGAACATTAACTAGTCATCCAAACAAAACTTCATTTGCTATCAGGTTTTTCAGTTGTCCAGATTGTCCTAGAGCTACCGATTGCAGCTCTTTCTCGAACTGCTCTATTTTAATAGCTGTGTTTTGTGGTGAAATACATGCTATTTGATTCATCCGTTCATTCACTGAGTGTACCATCAAATGTTTGATTGATTGATTGATTGATTGATTTTCTTCTTTCCAATGACAAAATGCTCTTTGGATTGATCGCCTAATTTTTGTATTTATTCGATGACTTGGGATTGATGGACTGATCGATTCACTCATTCATTTTGCATCTTTTCGCAGCAGGTGCAGTAAGAATTCTGTGGAATGATTCTTTCATTTATTGTTAAATGGCGCACCACTTTAGGATTGGTCGATTTATTGATTGATTCATTTAGCACCCTTTTTCCACAAGGCGATATAAGAAAGTTCGCATTGAATATTTTACTTATTCATTGCACAATGAAAGACCACTTTTGGTTTGCTTGATCGAATGATTGATTCGCGTCCTTCTTTCTATCAGCGAAAGTAAGTGTTTTTTAGGCTGGTTATCTCAGTGAGACCTTGAATGGCTGGCCACTTGAAGGTGGCTTGCTCGCTTAGTACATTCAATGAACTGCTTGCTTCTCTCGGCGAAATAGGAGTTGCTCTATTGATTAATTATGTGAGAGTCTAATTGATCTAACGCGTTGAGGTATTTATTAAAGGAACGGTTGCCTGGGCCAGCTCTTATTGATCCATATTGGGCAACAGCGTACTGAATAGGGACAAATAAAGTCGTCGGAAAACCTCGTTCCTGTCGTTTTTCTGTTTTTCTCCGTCCCTATTCATTGCAACGTCATTTGTTATGAAATAGGGCAACGTGACACAAGAACTACCGTAAAACGGGCCAGACATGCACGCGCGCAATCATCGGGTAAAGTGGCAGCTCAATTGTGAATGAACGTGGTCAGTCGTGCGTTGCAAACGGCTTTGCAGGCAATAGCATCAATGCTCGTTGGCTTGAAATTCAGTCCAGTTCTGAATCCCAGCGCCAAGATGTCCGTCCCTAAGGTGTGCATCAGGGCGCGTAATTGGGGCCATGATCCCTCGTCGCAATGACAATATCATGAGCTTGAACACTGCATGGATGACTGTTTCCAGCCAACACAGCTCTAGCGTGGCTACAAGCTATTACCCCCCCGCTCTATATCCCCCACTTTTAACGTTATCTACATTTATTTATCTTCAAGAAATGCACACTCGCTCAAGATAGGGCAAAATAGAAGAAAAGAAGTATCGCGATGCTGGTGTCAAGCTAACAAGAACGTGTAGTGCCTGCATCCGTTCCGTTTTCTTTGCCCACATCCTCGTTCAGAAGGGACGTTGAACCTCGCTGCCAAGCCCCGGAAGGTGCCTTGATCGCTTACCCGGAAACGAGACGCTAAGCAACGTCGTCGGGGTCGTGAAACAACTGGCCGCAGCGATATGGTTGTAGTGTGATTATTTTCTTGTTTTTTGTTTGCTGTTGTCGTTTGTCATTGCTTGCTCGAAGACGCGATATCCCGCTTGGTTTTCGGTATCTCGCCACCACGCCGTGGCGTAATGAGGAGAGTGTAAATGCTAGCTCGCTGGAATGTGGCTCCCTTCACTTGCTGCATAACGTCGGCGATACTGCCGACATCTCGGACGCTCCGTAGTACATGTATATATTGCAGGGGCTGGCGAGGAGACATATGAAAACGACATATTAATGCGCCTGTAAGGGTGCAGGCAAATGGACAGCGGCACATAAACGACTGATGGGAAATGCCGGCTGCACTTACTTTCCATCACTGTTACCTATCGGTTTAAATAAAATATTTGTACTGCATTATAAAGCCCCTCTAATTATGAGATCTCTGCAGAAAAAAAGACAGTCCCCCGAGCACATCGGTGCATTCGGAATGCTATAATGTTAAAAATATGCAGCTGGAACTCACTTATTAGAATCTTCAATGAAGGGTTTAATTAGGCGGCGCAATAATTATTGGCATTTTCGTCTTATGCGAAGAGCAAGGCCACGCAGTCTCTTTATGTGTGCGCTGCAAAGATCACAACTTTTTATCGAATGCAATTTTTATAGTTACGCACCTCACCGTTCGCAAACTGTGCCTAAATACAAACGCCAAGTCAGATGCAAAGCGTTAAAACTATACGCGGTGATGTCATG
This sequence comes from Dermacentor variabilis, assembly GCF_050947875.1. Classification (NCBI taxonomy): domain Eukaryota; kingdom Metazoa; phylum Arthropoda; class Arachnida; order Ixodida; family Ixodidae; genus Dermacentor; species Dermacentor variabilis. The sequence continues at coordinate 44,704,411 of NC_134575.1, read as the reverse complement.
AGGGCGAAGACGATATATCACGCTTGTCGAGCAGGAATGACGATTACAGATGTACTCAAAGGGAAATACGACGCATATAACACATTTAGAATTACATACCTCATTCGTCCCAGTACTGACGTTGTGCGTGAAATATAATCACGTGGACATGTGTGCACGTCGATTAAAGTCAGTTCTGAAAAATGTTAATTCATCATCGCAGAGATCAGTGTAAGATCGCGCATCAGTGAGGCACTGCGGAACGCTGTCGAGGATGGCAGAGATGCGTGCGTAAATCAGCGGAAAAGACGAGTACGTGAGTGAGGCAGAATAAGCATTTGTTACATTCGGGACCCCCATAAAGTTTTGTGCATCATACCCTCAAAAGTGATTGGTGCATTGCATAGGCCGAAAGGCATCCCAGTAAATGCTGTTTTATTTCAATAAGATGGTGTAATGCCTACTTGCCAGTATTCGGAGCGTGAATTCAAGGAGGAACATGCACTGTGGGAATATGCACGTCGCGAATCGACGTAAGCTTTGACGGAGGCAAGCGCGACGGCTGCTTGTCTCCGTAGAACGCAAAACACACAGCGATACATGTTTTGCACATTTTTTTATAAGCTCTGAGAAGGTTAGCGTTGTCACTGCCTAACGCGGCATCTCGCATCGTGGCAGAAGTGCTAAACCTCAGTTGAATTATGGGTCTGTGCGTAATAACACCACAACCGAGTTACAAAGCACGCCAAAGTGGTGGACTCCGGGTCAATGTTGACCCTCTGGGATCCTTTAATTTGCGGCTAAATCTAAGTACAGGAGCGTTTTGGTACTTCGCACTCGTCGGAATGTGCCTGCCGCGGTGGGGATCAAACGCACGACATCGAGTGGTGCCACAGCTGCAAAGCTACTACGGCGGGCACAACAGTGTAAGTTTGACGTGTGACCGCTTTCATAGTGTCCCTTAGATGCTGCGGTGTAACAATATGGCTTTGCATCCGTACGCCGCGCGTCAATTGTCCACAACTTGCGCAGTGCTTTTTTTGTTTCTTAAATTTATCCAGTTTGTCCTGAACCAATGTCGCGTCTACTAGCGCTTCCTGCCCTTTTCATGTCGCAATTTTCCTATACTGCCCTTTATGGAAACTGCGAATGAAGAGTGGCAAGGCTGTCATTCACTCGTTTCGTGGCTGCGTTGATTTTTCTCATTCTCTATCTCCTCTCTACCATTATATCTACATCCTTCCCAGACCGTTGGACGTTAGTACGAACGTAAGCGCTGCCGTTTCTGCAATGCATTTGCGGTGGCTCACGAATATTTACAGCTGTCATGACGCTATTGTGGCGACGCCCTTGGAACTCCACGTGGCACATTCTACGTGGTGTGCGTATATGAAACATATATTACCAATGGGCTCAAATCGACGCAGAATCGGTCGACTAGAATCGTTCATTCTCCGGATTTTTATGACGTCAGAATTTCTTCGTTCCGAGCAGTATCCGAGTTGAGCAGCCTTGTTTTTAACCGTCACATCACCATGCTCTCGATCTGTGGTAATTTCTGCTATCACTCGTTATGCCGCTCACCTGTCATCATTCCACCTTCACATTATATTCCAGTGCACCGGCCGTTGACTAAGTTTCTCGGCCTCGCACACGGTTTCTTTCTTTTTTCCTCGGGGAGGGAAATTCTGTAGCATTCTTTCATTTAATGTTGCCGCCTTTTACAGGCAGAAGCAGCAATACAAGGTACCTAGAGAAGCTTTGGCGGGAAAAATGATAATAGAAACGTACTCAAAAGTGCTATAATGAAAAACATGTACAGTGCTCAGCGATTGAAACGCGATACTCGGACAACATGGCGACCGGCACTTTCTTGCGCGACCGCTTAGCGCTGGTAACACTGAGATGATGCATTTCTTGTGCCATATTGAAAGCAAAAATATTTTTGATACAACGTAACGGCATTCGGCCTACTCAGAAATCACCCAGCGATTACCGGTGGCGCAAAGAGCACCGGCTGCCATGCTTTCTGAGTAGTGCGTTTCACTCGCTGAGTACTGTACAGTACATCTGAATAAGTGAAGCAGGCCACGTGATTATTTGTCCCCACCCCGTTTCGAAGAGGGTGCCAGTAAACCATCAGCATCACAGCGCCGCTTGGCCAAGGCGGTCGAGCTTGAAATTTGTGGGCCAAGAACTTCGCAGTGACATGCACGTGCCTTCAGTCGCGTATATACCTGCTCCAAAGCCCACGTAATGTGTCACGCTTGCGGTTATAAGGATGATTTAAATCTGCCACCGTGGCTGTGAGCCGCGCTGGCTAACACTCCCAGGGCTAATCTAGCACAAAAATATCCAACAAAGGGGTTGGAGAGATGCCACCGTGGTGGCCTAATTCGAGAAACGCAGCACGTGCCCTGCGGGGATGTGGGTTCGACTGCCTTTTGTGGCAAGTTGTCGTTTCGTCGCGTTTCATTTATGTTTATTTATGTCACCACTCCTACACTTCAATGAAATGTAATAATTTGTTTTCTAGGTGCTTCACCTGACTTAAATGTGTGTTTCTTCATTGAAACTATACGGGGAAGTTCTTTCTTTTTAGTTAGTTTTTATCCTATATTCTGCCAATAAATTTTCCATACGAAGAATATAGCCTAGTAAGGACTGTGCGAATCATGTTAAATAATTTGCCGATGCAGTGCTGCATACCGAAGTTGTTGGCAAAGCACTTGCATCGTAAACGTATAAATTTTGGATCCTACAGGTTTTCCGCAAATCAAGAACCATTGCCCATTGTCGTGGGGATGCTTGCAAATGCTGACAAGATAGCCCGAAGAAATGCATCTGGTTGCAGAAGCCATACTCCTCTCATTTTCTGCATTTCTGTCCAATGTAGTCTCGTGTATTTAGCAGCGTAGACTGTAGGGCCGTGGTGCAGCGGTGGCGTAGAGGCAGAACACCCGCCTCGCGTGCAAGAGGTCCGTGGTTCGAATCCCGGTGCCGGCAATTTTCCACCGGATTAAAAAAAAATCCGCGTGTTGATAAAATTGCAGAAACAGGCCTGGAGTGTGGCCTGATCCCGGTGATCAGAACCGGTAACGCACTCCCTCACCAGAGCAGGATTGGCCACCCTGGTGCAGTACTTGGCCACAACCTCCTATGAACACAACAATCAAACCCCGGCCCTCAGTTCCCAGCAGCTGCGAAGCAACTGACCACGGCGGCGGTCAGACCTGCGACGCAGCAGAGGGTGCTGAGAATCACTGGCTCCGGACAGGCCGCCATTGGAATATGAACCTGGCAACGTTTAACGCTAGAACGTTATCTAGTGAGGCGAGTCTAGCAGTGCTATTGGAGGAATTAGAGGGCAGTAAATGGGATATAATAGGGCTCAGTGAAGTTAGGAGGCCGAAAGAAGCATATACAGTGCTAAATAGCGGGCACGTCCTGTGCTACCGGGGCTTAGCGGATAGAAGAGAACTAGGAGTCGGATTCCTGATTAATAAGAATATAGCTGGTAACATACGGGAATTCTATAGCATTAACGAGAGGGTGGCAGGTCTCGTTGTGAAACTTAATAAGAGGTACAAAATGAAGATTGTACAGGTCTACGCCCCTACATCCAGTCATGATGACCAGGAAGTCGAAAGCTTCTATGAAGACGTGGAATCGGCGGTGGGGAGAGTGAAAACTAAATACACTATAGTAATGGGCGACTTTAATGCCAAGGTAGGCAAGAAGCAGGCTGGAGACAAGGCAGTGAGGGAATATGCCATAGGCACTAGGAATAGCAGGGGAAAGTTATTAGTAGAGTTTGCGGAACAGAATAATATGAGGATAATGAATACCTTCTTCCGCAAGCGGGATAGCCGAAAGTGGACGTGGAGGAGCCCGAACGGCGAGACTAGAAATGAAATAGACTTCATACTCTGCGCTAACCCTGGCATCATACAAGAGGTGGACGTGCTCGGCAAGGTGCGCTGCAGTGACCACAGGATGGTAAGAACTCGAATTAGCCTAGACCTGAGGAGGGAACGGAAGAAACTGGTACATAAGAAGCCGATCAATGAGTTAGCAGTAAGAGAGAAAATAGAGGAATTCCAGATCAAGCTACAGAACAGGTATTCAGCTTTAACTAAGGAAGAGGACCTTAGTGTTGAAGCAATGAACGACAATCTTGTGGGCATCATTAAGGAGTGTGCAATGGAAGTCGGTGGTAACCAGTATACCAGCAAACTATCGCAGGAGACGAAAGATCTGATCAAGAAACGCCAATGTATGAAAGCATCTATCCCTACAGCTAGAATAGAACTGGCAGAACTTTCGAAGTTAATCAACAAGCGTAAGACAGCTGACATAAGGAAGTATAATATGGATAGAATTGAACATGCTCTCAGGAGCGGAGGAAGCCTAAAAACAGTGAAGAAGAAACTAGGAATTGGCAAGAATCAGATGTATGCGTTAAGAGACAAAGCCGGCAATATCATTACTAATATGGATGAGATAGTTCAAGTGGCTGAGGAGTTCTATGGAGATTTATACAGTACCAGTGGCACCCACGACGATAATGGAAGAGAAAATAGTCTAGAGGAATTCGAAATCCCGAAGGTAACGCCGGAAGAAGTAAAGAAAGCCTTAGGAGATATGCAAAGGGGGAAGGCAGCTGGGGAGGATCAGGTAACAGCAGATTTGTTGAAGGATGGTGGACAGATTGTTCTAGAGAAACTGGCCACCCTGTATACGCAATGCCTCGTGACCTCGAGCGTACCAGAACCTTGGAAGAACGCTAACATAATCCTAATCCATAAGAAAGGGGACGCCAAAGACTTGAAAAATTATAGACCGATCAGCTTACTGTCCATTACCTACAAAGTATTTACTAAGGTAATTGCAAATAGAATGAGGAACACCTTAGACTTCTGTCAACCAAAGGACCAGGCAGGATTCCGTAAAGGCCACTCAACAGTAGACCATATTCACACTATCAATCAAGTGATAGAGAAATGTGCAGAATATAAGCAACCGTTGCATATAGCTTTCATTGATTACGAGAAAGCGTTTGATTCAGTCGAAACCTCAGCAGTCATGGAGGCATTACGGAATCAGGGTGTAGATGAGCCATATGTAAAAATACTGGAAGATATCTATAGCGGCTCCACAGCCACCGTAGTCCTCCATAAAGCAAGCAACAAAATCCCAATAAAGAAAGGCGTCAGGCAGGGAGATACGATATCTGCAATGCTATTCACAGCGTGTTTACAGGAGGTATTCAGAGACCTGGATTGGGAAGAATTTGGGATAAAAGTTAATGGAGAATACCTTAGTAACTTGCGATTCGCTGATGATATTGCCTTGCTTAGTAACTCAGGGGACCAATTGCAATGCATGCTCACTGACCTGGAGAGGCAAAGCAGAAGAGTGGGTCTAAAAATTAATATGCAGAAAACTAAAGTAATGCTTAACAGTCTCGAGAGAGAACAGCAATTTAAAATAGGCAGCGAGGCACTGGAAGTCGTAAGGGAATACATCTACTTAGGGCAGGTAGTGACGGCGGATCCGGATCATGGGACGGAAATAATCAGAAGAATAAGAATGGGCTGGAGTGCGTTTTGCAGGCATTCCCAAATCATGAACAGCAGGTTGCCGTTATCCCTCAAGAGAAAAGTATATAATAGCTGTGTCTTACCAGTACTCACCTACGGGGCAGAAACCTGGAGGCTTACGAAAAGGGTTCTACTCAAATTGAGGACGACACAACGATCTATGGAAAGAATTATAGGTGTAACGTTAAGAGATAAGAAAAGAGCAGATTGGGTGAGGGAACAAACGCGAGTTAATGACATCTTAGTTGAAATCAAGAAAAAGAAATGGGCACGGGCCGGACATGTAATGAGGAGGGAAGATAACCGATGGTCATTAAGGGTTACGGACTGGATCCCAAGGGAAGGGAAGCGTAGCAGGGGGCGGCAGAAAGTTAGGTGGGCGGATGAGATTAAGAAGTTTGCAGGGACGGCATGGCCACAATTAGTACATGACCGGGGTTGTTGGAGAAGTATGGGAGAGGCCTTTGCCCTGCAGTGGGCGTAACCAGGCTGATGATGATGATGATGATGACTGTAGGGCCAGTTGGTGCATCATGGAGTGTCGCCGAGCGGAGAGAAATGGAGTGGACTCCGTTTCTGCCCGCCCCTATTTCCGGTCACTACATCTAGTGTATTATTTTGTGGTTGTACAGTCGCTCACAAGGACGTTTACGAGACATGGGTGTTCCACGACATGTTCCCCCGGTTAGGGCATGACGTTTGTAGTTGAATTGACTCCTGTAGAGGTACCAGATGTTATTCAATGCAAAAACTGATTGCGAGGCTATTGGCGCAGGCTTCACAGAAAGTCACCTTTTCTTTTTTGTAAACCCTGAGTTCCGTAAACTTTGGCAGCCGACAGTCACTTACAGATTGCACAGGTCGCATTTACTCACACTGTGCGTATCTTTATCACATATTTTTACTAAAAATTAAACCACCAGAACATCCCAGTAAAGTATAAAATGCCACTAAATTTCTTCTTTCCTCTTCTTTTCTTTAGACACATTCTCAGGACCGTGCAAAGTCACATTCAGCCTATGCCGTTCTAAGCTGTCTCCGCTCGACACTTTTATGATCTGAGAAACAATCTCTTCGCCAAAGCGGCCTATTCTCTGTCGCGGTCACAAAAATGGTACACACGCACACAAACGCACACACACACACACACACGCACACGCGCACGCACACGCACACCCACACGCACACACCCACACGCACACACCCACACGCACACACCCACACGCACACGCGCGCACACACACGCGCGCACACACACGCGCGCACACACACGCGCGCACACGCACACGCGCACACACACGCGCACGCACACACACGCGCACGCACACACACACACACACACACACACACACACACACACACGCGCACGCACGCACGCGCACGCACGCACGCACGCACACACGCACTCGTAACCACAGGAGTCGGGTCCGCGGTCTACGCTCTCATTGTATCCGCAGCCTTTATTGGCTGTAGCGACAATGGATTGCGTGCTCTCCCCGGATGTTGCCCTAGTTTGGAGCTGTTCTGACCCAGATTCTGAGAGAGCCCACATCGCTCGAGCCACTCTTGTGACGTCAGCGCTAAGTGTAGCAGCTCTACAGAGCTCGTAGGAGGAACCAATGCACGCGATGTAGTTTTTTCTTTTTCCTTTATTCGTGTGGACAGTTTCGCACCTACCCGTTCACAACACACTCACATTCGATTCATACCGCATGGACTTGAAGAAGACAGATGGTGAGATCGTGTGAGGAGGTTAGAAAATCTGCAAGCATAGCAAAATATTAACTGAGTAAAGAGAAGGGTAACCAGATATCAGCACACGCGAGACCTTTGGGCAGCAGCGGACGTTAATAAGAATGGCCACAGGGATCATGATGAACATGTCGTTTCAAGAGCTAAAGTTACCTACAGCGAGACAGCATACGACGAGCCTTCACCAATCTCTTCAGGAATGCTGAGCAAATACATCAGATATATCGTCTTACGTGTGCGGAGTTCTGCTTTATCTCTGACGTGTTGTGGGTATAGGCTCTCTTCGCCGGTCCGGCAGAGCTATCGCGACATATTTTATACGAGACCAGCTCATCAAGGCAGCGGGACATCAATAAGGGAGTTGAGTTAAAAAAGAGAGACGCTGTTGAGCCCCTACGGGACCTCTCAGAAGTAGCACGCAGCGCAGCTGAGATAATAACGCTTCTGCAACGCTGCAGAAAATGCTCTTAATGAATAGCAAGATGTCTTCGGGGTAACCCTTTGAGAACATTTTGAGAAATTCTGCCAGGCACCGTGGCCTGTTTATCCTTCGTGCTTTATCGTGTCCTTACTCCCGTGGCGTGGAAAAGCCAGTTGTTATATGTGGCGTTCTCCACGCTGGAATAACTCACGAGCTAGCGCAAGCTTCTATTTGTGTATATTAGTGCCAGGCCTGAAAACGGTGCTTCCGAAAAATCGTATTAATTACATGCTATTGAGTAAGCAAATATGCCTCAGTGATAGCACCACGGACAAGCGCTTAAGCTCCATTGTTTTCGAGCCAGCATTTAAGCAACTACGTCAACCTAATAATCTTTGTGGTCAATGTTTTCAATGACAGGCAATTAATGAAAACACGCCGGAAGAAAATTACAGATGAAACGCATCATGAGTCTGCCCTGAGACCCACGCTACTACAATCTTATATATAAAGTAGCCGCGTTGCGGAAACGTAAAATTTCTTTCACGGAATGAGTGCCCACTAAGCACATAAATTAGGTGATCAATTTCTGTGTCGATACTAGTCTTACGCTGTGAAATACATTTAACGGTTGAAACTAAAATTTACATCCTGCATACTTCCTCTATGTAATCAGTATCGGTATGTCGAACAATACAGAATGTAAAACACCGTGTTTTTGATTCCTTCACTACTTTTCCCGGCACCCGCCGTAGTTACCCAGTGGCTATGGTGTTGGGCTGCTGAGCACGAAGCTCGCGGGATCGAATGCCGGCCACGGCAGCCATATTTCGATGGGAGTAAAATGCGAAAACACCCGTGTACTTAAATTTAGGTGCACGTCAAAGAACCCCAGGTGGTCGAAATTTCCGGAGACCTCTACCACGCTGTACCTCGTAATCATAAGTTGGTTTTGGCACGTAAAATCCCATAATTTTCTCCTCTTTCCGGCTTCACACAATTTTAGCTTCCAGGCACAAAAGAAAGGAGAGCAACAGCCTAGTCGTGCTGCCTTGAATAGCAGAACGACGACTCACTGTCATTTTGACGAACACCACACTTATGCTGAAATTATGAGCATAACAATACAGGAATGAATGCGAGAATGGCCGCATTCTTAACACAAGCTTGAGTATAGCACAAACTGAAGGAACGGTTGACAGCTGCACGAACTGACTTTTATCCCACGTAGAAGTGTTTTCGCGATGCGGAACTTATATTAGGGTCATTGACCCAGTTTGCTTTTCGCAGCCACCGGTCGTGGTGCAAATATACACAAATGTGAAACCATAACAGGGCGTAAATTAAGCGTAAGGGTCAGCGCGAAAAACCAAATAACGAGGGGAAAAGGATCACATCGTGAAAAGGGGGGAAGCTGAAAATCAATAAACGTTACATGAAGACGAAAAGCGAAAATAATAACGTCATAATAACAGTGGTTCAGACTGGCATTCGAAATAACCGTCACCGACACCAGAATCGTCATACGAGACTAACGAGAGGAAGCAGCAGGTTATTATATCGCGTATAAGTACTGATAAAGAAAAAGAAAAGAAGAGAATGCTTGGCGCTTGAATTGCAGCGACCAGTTTGAACGCGGAAAAAGCAGAAAAGCGGCCGCAGCCTGGGCTCCGTTTATTTTTTGGCAAGCTTCCATTTTGAGGATAAAATGAGAAACGTATATATATAAATTTTTTAACGTATGTAAGACCTGCACTTATTCTGACAATGTTTGAGATGAGGCCTCGTCGGAAGCTACGTGTGGTATGAAATTCACTTGGTTTGTGTTACGCGATGACAGCCTGACACGCAAGAGATATTTATGCTTTGTTGTAATCTAGTTCTTCGGTAGCGCTTTTGTGTTGAGAATGAATATGGGTCACAAATGATTCTTCGTAAGCTTTAGAAAAATGAGCGCTGGCTCTGGTGTGCGATTAGATTTGAATTATCTTGCGCACGTGTTTCACGTCCGTTTTACGCAATTCGCTGTTATCGGCGTGGATGTTTTTCTCTCTTTTTTGTTCTGTATCTTAGAGCCCGATCGTTGTTCGTGTTCAGACCTCCGTGTTTAGCCGTAAATGCACGATAGCTGGCGCTACAGGCAATTTTGAGTTTTGGCGCTGCTTGGGACATATGTGATCGATGCTGCTGTAGCACTACTGCCGCTGCTGGCAAGGAACCGCGTCACCGCGTCCATTTAAGCAGGAGGCACTTTAGACGTCGGGATGGGGAGTGGGGTAGGATGTTCTTGGGAGCGCGAAAAGTGGGCCGCGCGATTTATGCGAGGAAGACATGTAGTGATTTTGTAGATTGTTGGGAGGATTCTGGGTCGCGGAAAAAGATATCGCACAGCGCAATCGGAATGCAAAGATTTACGGTCAGCGGAGTGGGGGGTGGGGAAGGTATTGGTCCCATGGCCGAGTGGATATGAGGGCGAGTGGCTACGGGCGTCTTGGAGTGGTCTCCGGCAGTGGAAGAGCCCTGAGAGTGGCAGATGGTGTGCATACCGCTTGCTTCCTTTTGTGCGCCACGGTGCGGTATTGTAGGCACATAGATGCGTTAACCGGCCAGGAAACAGAATGGTTGGCGAGAGTAAAAAATTACCGACGATTACGTTACTTCCTAATGCGAAATTTGAGCGCAGCAAATAAGCTGTTTCACCTTTTGGATAGATTGAGGCAAAGAAATCGAGCAACACATGTATGCGCTATCACAGAATTTTTTTTTTATTTTTCACACGTATTCCTTTAACAAAGACTCCACTAACAGTTCTTGACAGCCATGAAGGAAGCTTTGTGGTCGGAGAAATAGACTGATATATGTTCGACTTGGTACACCAATGCTTGATTCTCAAAGACGAGATGTATACAAGTGCCTCGCGAGGTTGTCACAGCCGTGGGGGAAGCAGAGGCTAAGCGCCGCCGCCGAGAAGACCCTGCCGTTCGCGCCGCCGAAGCGGAGGCTCATTGCCGCCGTCGAGAGCAACCAGCAGTAAGCGAGGCTGAAGCAGAAGCTCATCGCCGCCGCCGAGAAGACCCTGCAGTTCGCGCCGCCGAAGCGGAGGCTCATCGCCGCCGTCGAGAGCAACCAGCAGTAAGCGGAAGCGGAGGGGGGCGGCGTGTACACCCAGCGGCAAACGATGGGGGCAGAAGCGCGCGCAGCAAGCGGACAACACGATAAAGGGAGGAGGGAAGAGATAGCAGCGACTGACTGATGCTTTTGACTGATACTCTTTCTGCATGGCGGCGACGGTGTTCTATGCAGTCACGTTATCTTGACTCTCTAGCGGCGTCAGCGGCATCCAGCGGTATCAGTCGGTCGCTGCTAGCGCTGGGGGGATGAAAGGGGGGCGGAGCTGGTTACGAGGCCGACGACGACGCCGACGACGACGCCGACGCGAAACCCAGGAACGGACGCCAAAGAGCTGCGCTCTAAAAAGGAAGCACATTATGGACCACAACACAGCGTGGCGAAAGCAACAAAAGGCGACACAGAACGACACGGCGCAACATGCCAAGACGTCATACGCATGAAGCATGAAGGAGGGTGTTGAAGATGGTCGGTCCCTTCTACGGCGTTAGAAAGTCAGACAGTGCTTTCTAGTGCCCAAACATATCTGTCGCTGCAGCAGCGCGCCTTTTCTCGCGAATTCGTCGTCTTCGGTTCAGTTCATGAACCCCTTTGAACTTGAACACTGCTTAGAGGAGGTCATGGACGTATGACGCACATGTAGTGTGGTTGTAGAGGTAAACATAACCGCCAAGCAGATTGCTTCTCGGATGCGTGTCTTTTTTCTTCTTTTTGCGCGTATGCGACCCCGTTTGCAACACTCATGCACCTTAATGAGCCTTCCCGTTTGGGAGCGATTCGCAAGCTGGACTGACGAAAAGGCATAACATTTCATCAAGGCAATGCTTTGCAACCGCGCAAAGATATTGGAAAGGGCCCCGACAGGGTTGACGAGCGATGGTGGGGAAGCAAAGAGTGCAGATTCGGCAGAGAAGGCTGCTGTTGTTAATTATAGGCTCACTGCTTGTTCACTGAAAAAAATACTTACAAGCTGGGCTAAGACAGGTTCTTGATGACATGAACGTTACCGTAATTCCTTGAAAAGAGACATATTGCCATAAACAGCAGCTTCAGAGGCAATACGACTGGCAAAGCTTCTCCCTCTCGAAAAATGCACTTCATTCGTAGGCATACTAGCGTTGTCAGTCGGTAATGTTGTTTTCTGAGACGCCACAACGACCGGTACAAATTATCCTGGAAGCAAGATATAGATGGCTAATATTATTAAAGTTCGGGTTGATGTCCCCTATGCATATGAAAACATTTGAAAGAACTACGTTTCATAAGGCTATCCATTCAATCAATTGTCTTCATGCTCCTGATAAAAAGCCGCTCAAAATTTACCTTGCAATGTAGATAGTAACGAATTATCTATACCAATACAGGTTAGTCACTCACCTCGATGGCTACGGCGTTAATTTGGTGATAACGAGGTCGCGTGTTTGATTCTCTCCCGCGTTCCGAAAGCAAACGAATGCAGGCAGTAATGTGCGATTGTCTTGGCACAAACGGGTCTTTAAAAAAAGTGAAGCGGGTTCCTACAACGACAGTATTTTATTGCATCCTGGTTTCTTTGTTCCTCTTCCACATCATAGTCGTCTGCGGTAATTTATTGTAAACTGTCACGTATCAAATTGCGTTTTTTTCTTTCTTTTCTCCTGTGCCATTTTGTGTTCGGAGTATTAAGTCGCAGCCCGCACATACACGTAGAACCCACAAATTAAAATAGACAGGCTGCTCATTTTTTTACTAAGTACTCCTCATACGCGTTGGCGCGATAAAAATTTCCTTTCTTTTGTTCACTTATTCAAAAGGAGAGCTGCCATCACAGATTTTTGTCATGTGCAGCAACCGCACTTGATCGAGCCCCTTGCATTGCTAGTTAGGAATCTTGGAATTACAAAGCTTAAGAAGTCACTTGTTCGCGCCGGGTTAGGAAAAGAAGATTCAGACTGCTCAATAATAAACGCTGGTAACTGATAACCTCAACTAGTTATATCCTCAGCGATTGTGAAATATGTACTGTTTACAAGCCCACTCTCCGTAGAGCCTGAGATACGCGACTAAGTATCTTTCATTTGTTTTATTTATCCCTTTCGACTCTCTTAGATGCTATTCTTTCACCCATTCTTTCTTCATCGATGTCCGACTATAAATCACAGAGCCATCTTTCTTTCCAGATCTATTTTCCTTATTTTCTTTTTGGCCGTAGTAAAGTAGCTTCTTGCAGCAATTCGCTAATCGAATGAGTGAAGAGCAAGGCGCAAAAGACCACAAGAACAAAACAAACGACAGGACCGGCCAGTGCTGCCGTTCGTGTTCTTCTGCCCTGGTCTTTTGCGCCATGCTCTTTACTCATTTAAGCATGAACCAACTAGCCCAAGCAAGAGTTTTACTTCGCTAACCGAGACAGTTTGTCTCATTCGTTAGAGACAGGCCTACAATACAAGACAAGGCGTTAAACCATCTCTAGCTCACGACCAACGAGAATAAAACTAACGACTCTTATTTACTTGTGGCTCAGCAGAAAAGGGATGAGAGGAGTGGAATGCGTGTTTGCGGACAAGCATATACGAACGGCCGTCCAAATGAAGAATGAGAAGTAGCTGCATCCACACTCGAGTCTTGCGCTGGGTACGAAGAACTGTGCCTGCCCTGGATCATTGCTACCGTCACGAGAGCGGACAAAACACAGCGGGCACCCTCGGAATATGGGTCAGAGCCGGGTCAAACTATGGAGGGGGGGGTAGAGGGGGGTGGAGGGGGGTGGAGGGGGGGGCGGCTTCACGTGGCTGGCGCACAAAATGTCGGCAAAGGCAACACCAAGGGCGGATATTACGAGAACAAGACCACGGACTCGGGATCTGAGGTTATGAGTGTGCGTGTATGCAGGCGGTGTGTGCCTGTCTGTCTGCCGGTGGCATGCCTCGGCTACGACGAGAGAGACCGCTCAGACTGATTGTTATTAGAACGTACTCGGAAATCCAGAGAAAAACGGAAACTGGGGGAAGGGTTGAGGAAGGCAGCTGATAAACGTTGAACACCTGCTTAAGACGGTCGCGCGCAGAGATTTTTTTCTTTTTTTTGCAGGAATGGAAGACAGTCGTGTTTCTTTAATGAAATGACACGATTTGAAAAGAACGAGAAATTGGACAAGTTATTGCGGAATCACGGTTGCGGCCAGAGCGAAAGACCAGGCGACGGAAAGAATTCACTCGTGACGAGTTGTTGCTCGTCGGTCGCGCTGCCCGTAACCGCAATTTTAAAACAGAGTTTGGGGCCATTTAGTATCAAGGCAACAAATAAAATGAAAGCGCTGAAGGCATTTAGAAACGCAGTGAGGACTGTTTACTAGAACGAACAGATCCCAAATCAGACAGTCGGATAAAACGAAGGCGTAAAAGGGAGTATAAAAGAATGCACCGAGCCATGCAGAATTCAGTAAAGGAGCGAAAGTACAGTGCATGCCTAGGAGATCCACGGTGCTCATACATTGCAGAGGAGGCCACCTACAGAACTACACATAAATACTAATGACACCAACTACAAAACTACAGGCAAGAAACATCAACTTCAATGATTGCCTTTCCGCAACGTTAAATCAATGGCTCATTTGCATGATGCTTATTTTTATTAAATCTGCGTAAGCAGATGTAAGCGCCTCATAAAGGCGCCGGCTGCTCCTCTGCTCCAATGTGCAAAAAAAGAACACACTGGCAAGAATAACGCCTTAACAATTCAGAAGCACTTCACAACTCCAAAGCATTCAAAAGCCATAGCAATACGAAAGCACTCCAGAACTGTAAAAGCACTGCAAAAGTCATAGCATCACAAAGGAACTTCAGAATTTCAAAAGCATTCCAAAAGACGTAGCAATACACAAGAACTCCAGGACTCCGAAATCCCTCCAAAAGCCATAGCTATACAAAGGCATTCCAGAACTTTAGAATCACTGCAAGAGCCATAACAATAAAACAAGCACTCCAAAACGAGTTCCCACGAGTAGTTCACAATTCCTGAAACATATAGCACAAGTTCACAACAGAAATTCACAAGCGGCTACAAACGCTCGCTGTAGTTCGAGTGAAAAAAAAAAGGAGAAAGAAAAGCGTTGAAAACAACTCAATAAGGCCATACGCCTCAATAGAAAAACACACGATAAAGAATGAACATACATGAACATATTTCTGAGGTCATGGGCTTTATGCCGCCACAAGTGTCGCAAATGTCAATGCGCTTTTCCGAACAGGTGTTAAAATCCTTAGAAAGCATCCTTGAACAAGGAACAAGGACAAAAATCCTTGGAAGAAGGACAAAATGGAGACGACACCACAATGCGCTAGCTTCAACAACTTTATTTTCAGGAAACAACTTATTTAACCAATGCACAGTGGCACCACATTTTCCAAATTTTAACCATCCAAAAAAGACTTCTTATCTAACAAGTCTACTGAAGGGGGACTAACACACGTATCACTGTTCGGAGAGACAGCCTGAGCCTCAATAATCTCTCACTATGATTTCCAAGTCAGTTTACTAACACGTCCAACAAATGGCAATGCTGTAAAAATCCTCTCGCAGCCATAAAGTGTCTCATTAGTTATGGTAGGTCGAGAAAAGTAAGGTGTGTACAGAAGTTCATGTTACTGAATGACGCTGATAAACGCAGTGACAGGGAGGAAAGAACCTTATTTTGTAACCAGGAGCGCGTTTTCTTTGCCCAGAGGTGGTCGACCTCCATATTCCATATAACCGTGGCTTGTAGTCAACGCCCGGTTGCTGTCTACCAGCCGGAGCTGGTTCTCAGGATTCCATAGCGTCAGCAATGCCTCCCGCAGGTCTTCTGGATCTCATTTCGCGATTTCTTCCTCAATGGTTGCAATGCTTGGGTTGTTTGGGAATCCTCACATCATGTCGTACAGGCTGTTTGCTGTACCCGGGCAGTATTTGCAGTTCCTGTTGTAAGCCCCGGGATACGGGGCGTGGAAAGTATCCCGTGTGGATAGATGCCTTCCTTCAGTCTTCTCAAGGTGGCTGCTTGTTCTCTGCTCAGCTTCCTGTGAGCAGGTGGAGAATGACTTCGTTGCTTTCTGTAGTGTGCGAGTATTTTTCGAGTATTTTCTAGGCATTCGTTTGTCGGAATCCCCGTAACGGAATTATCCGTGCCGGGTTGCTCGGTGTGTATACTCGCGGTGGTCCAGGGACCAAGAGGAGTCCAAACTCACTTGCTACGAATAGTTTTTTTCTGTCTGTCGGTCTCAGGTTGCCGCATGTGCCGCCTGGTTCCCCGGTACGTATTTGTGCCCCGGTGTCCAGAGGAAACTTGTGTCTTCAAAGCCTCGCTTTTGAAAGAATTTGGAGCGCTGATCTGCTGATTCTTCCGTTCTTGAATGTTTCTAATGGGGTTTCACGTGCCGAAACAACGATCTGATTATGTGGCACGCCGTAGTGGGGAACTCCGGAAATTTGTACCACCAGGGGCTTTTTAAAGCGAACCTAAATCTAAGTACACCAGTGCTTGCCAATTTCACCCCCATCCAAATGCGGCCACCGTGGCCTGGATTCGATCCCACGATCTCGTGCTTAGTAGCCCAACACCATAGCCACTAAGCCACCATGGCGCTCTTGAATCTTCGGCACTGCTCTTGCGAATTCTTCACGACGTTGACTGGTGACGCATTTGTCGTGATTGCTAATGCTATTCCAAGTTGCTCCGTGGTGATAGCAACCTTTGTGTACGTCTAAACCGCGGCGACTCTGTGACCGGTTTCGTTCACCACGCTAGTGACTTGTGTGCTTACTCCGCGGTATTCAGTGGCCTTCCTGTACCGTATGCTCTCTTTGTCACTGATGCACTCGAGTCTGTTTTAATGCTTCTGTTTTAGTGCTCTGGACAAAGTCACTTACTTTGATTTCTCCCTTTTATTTTTTTAAACCTTCAAGCTTTGTGTGAATGAAACCGAATTTCAAGAGACTTTTCTTTATTTTCTCCTACGAGCTAGAAGTGATTAAAGTGTCAAGGGGCTTTCTGACAAAGAGAGTTCGCTTCACTTTGTTTCTATGGGAAGCGCCGAGCTTCTTTTAGACACGGGTGGTTGACCCTGCCCTTACAATCCCTTTCTTTGGCTGCTTGAAACGCTTCCCAGATAACGCCTCTCTAGCAAATGCACATTCCCTGGCCTCCCCTTGTGTCAAACAAAAGCAGGCGATGGCTTGGTTTCCTTGAAGTAGAAGAGATGAAGTGCGCAAATCTCCAAGTCTTTTTCGTGACAGTCAGCAGAGAGAAAAAGTTGTGCGCCATTTTTCTCTATGCTGACTGTTACAAGGGGAATGAGGTTGATAAGGTTTGTTTCCTACCTTCAGTTTCCTCGACTCTATTTAGGTTATACTGATTACTCGTACTTCGAGTTTGCACACTCTATGAAATACAACACTTACTGAAACTTCAACGAATGTTACTTCTTCAAAACTTTCGCAATGTTTTACATATTTCGACACCGCCCTGCTTCATCGACACATGCTAGCAGTATATAGAAAAGAATACCTAACAAATGAACAACTAAACAAAAGGTTTGATTTCTGCGAGAAAGAGAGCCTATGCAAGCCCGACCATTTACCCTGAAACCTATTCTGTCACTAAATTACACTGCCACCCCTACGCATTACGTGATCTGCCCAAAATGAAAGAAATGAATGTTTTATTTATTTGAATTATATATACAACGTAAATCAGAAGCCCCGTTTGCTCTCAAATTCACGGAATTGCCATTTCTTTTTCGCACCTGCCTGTAATTGTGGCTAACGTGGCAAGGCATTATTCTGCTATATTTTATTACATCGCCGATCTTTCTCATAAAATTGCCCTGCATGCTGATCATAGACTGCATACATGTTCCTATAAATGACAAGTTTCTTTCTCTCTGATTTCGTGCTTCTCTATTCCATTACTGCTTTGACAGTCATGCCAATGTAATCATTTGGAAGGACACTTATCCTTTCACCGTTCATCATAATACGTATTTGTTATGATTTAAGCTTGAGAAACAGTCCATACGTGCAATAGTGTAATGCCAAAGCTCCTCATTGTTATCACACAGTAGTTACTTGCGATGACTGTCAAATTTGTGCCGACGACGCGAAAGTTCGTCCCTTGCCCTAATGTAGTTCGGCGTTGGAGCAGTCCGGAGTATAGCGACTAAGACCTTTTATTTTCTACAGAGAGAAGTGGTTCTTGTAGGCAAAGGCGGAAAGGCTGGCACTATCTTCTGCAACCATTGCGGGAGCACGGCTCAGCTCCAGCAGGGGAAGGATATGGGAGTGAAGGAGATAGAAGGAGGGAGAAAGGTAGAGAGTCGCCATGGCAGCAGCGGAGCAGTCCGGCCTGGAAGGCCCAGTGGCTTCGACCGGTGGAGTGGACTGGTGTATTTCATGCATTGTCGATGAACATTTAAGAAATTCGTGAGGCCGACCTTCTTTCTTCTTGCCCCCTGTCCGTTTGCTCAATAATTCGCTTAAATATCTTAGCATTCGCACTCATCTGCGCTAGGGAGTTGGCACTCCATCCACCGTTCCTGCTAGCGAGTTCCGAATTTGCGTCAATTACGCACTTGCAATGCTCAGACCCGCGGTGCCGTCGGCACGCCAAATCCTTTTATCGTCAATGCATGCCACTCAAGAGGCAATTTGCGCACCTGTAGAATTGGGAGCCGAACGATTTCGAAAAGGAAGCGAGACGTGGAGGGCAAGAAAAAGAATGAGCGACATAAATGGCGCTGGAGCTTAAAAAAGAGAGGGACATGAGGTTGCGATAAGTGCGTTCAGTCAATATAACGATCGAAAGGTTTCGTTGGAGGCAAATTCCTCACCCGGACTTGGCACCGGCAATACCACGTAAGAAACGCCGTTCATATGAATTTTCGTCTCCTCGATTTTCGCATATACCGGGTGTTTCAACTAACTTTAGCCAGTGTTTAAAAATATGCCGGTTGAATCTAAGACGACACGACCAAACGCGTGCTGCTCACTTCTGTGTGTAATGTGTCACACTATGTTTCCTATTTTGCTTAATCGCATAATTAGTCAACATTACTTACCCAACTTCTGAAGCAGCGAGGCTAAGAAAAAAATCCAATTAGAAAGTTGCAGAGCGCTTTGCAAAACGTCCGAATAAACAGTTTGTCTTACTATTAAGTATTGGTCTTTATCAGCTTGCTGAGGATGCCCGCGAAATACAAAAAATATGGCGCTGCTGCCAAGACTTCCGCGCACAAACGAACAAAGCATTTAGCCGGATTTTCTGCCACTGCGTCTGCTTATCGTTATCATGAAGCACCGCGAGGGAAGCACATCGCTGGCGTAAATCGCACAGCCAACGCCTGCGTCACTGCCTCGTAGCCTTTTAAGCAGGAGCATGCATTGTTACATGCTATGTTCGTTTGTACGCGGACAGCTTGGGAGTGCTGTAATCACGACGCGCAAGGGGTTGTGTCACGTGGTATTTTTTGTTGTAATTCGCGGGCATCCGAACTTAGCTGAAAAACACCAATACCTAATAGAAAGGAAGTGTCTAATCGGACATTTTGCAAAGCGCTCTTCAACTTTATAATTAGAATTTCTTGCCTAACTTCGTTGCTTCAGAAGTTCGTTAATATATCTTGACTAGTTATCCAATTAAGCAACATAAAAAAATAACATGCCACACTACATACAAAAGTGAGCAACATGTCATAGTCGCCTCTTCATGGAGTGAATCGGCAAATTTTTAAACTCTGGCTAAGGTAGCTGAAACACCCTCTATATGCAAAAAGGGAACATGTAGCACTTATACAGGCACGTGTAATATGTGGACGCAAGTACCAAAAACGACGCCAGAGAATTATGTTTTCACACACACACACACACACACACACACACACACACACACACACACACACACACACACACACACACACACACACACACACACACACACACGCACACGCACACACACACACAATATTGCAGGCTAGCTTTTGTGCCCGGTTTTGCTTCTGAAGCTTGGGCCAGGAAAAAGCTCTTTTTCCCAGCTTTTCACTTGCTCTTGCGGTGACTTGCACTCGGAACAAGATGAAGACCTTTCACAAGGTGAAGACAGCCGGTGCACAAGTTATGTTTTCACTTGAGCCATTGAATGATGCAGTTGGGCACACTGCGCAATGCTCCTTCTCACGTTCATTTTTAAATATTTTTTTACTATAAAGTCACTTCGTTCACGGGCGCCATAGTTATGCACACTGTCGTGATTGTGTATTGAGTTAGACTTCTTTTTCTGTTGCTATACTATGGTTTGCTTTTTATACTTTGGTTTGCTTACCTTAAGCGTACGAGAGTCCTCGTATTTCTCACTCGTCGAACCCGCCGAATGTGCCGTTATTCAATAAACATCTTTCGCGCGAACTTGGGTCACTTGATATATGCCACTGGGTGGTGCCACTGGCTATTGCCTGTTCTTTAGTGAGTAGCACGCTAGAGCGTGTTGGTTCAGGCCGACATTTCTGCCTTCCTTTAAATAAATTCTCTCTCTTCGATGAACGTTTCTGACAGCAACTTGGGCACTGGAAATGTGCCAAAGGGCATGTACCAATGGAAAATGGGCCGTTCTTCAATGAGCCCTTTTGACGCCAATTGGTTTACTCGATATATTCCACTGGTTTGTGTCATTGGCTATTGGCCGTTCTTTGATGAGTAGCACGCTAGAGCACGTTAGTTCAGGCCGGCATCTCTGCATTCCTTCAAATAAATTCTCTCTCTTCACTAAACATTTTGACAGCAACTTGGGCACTGGAAATGTGCCAAAGTGTATCTACCAATGGCAATATGCCGCTCTTCAATTAGCCTCTTTGACGACAAGTTGTATCACTTGGTGTATGCCAGCTGGTTGTGCCACTGGGTACAAGTCTTTATTCACAAACATTTATGTCAGCAACTTCGGCACTGAGAATGTGCCAAAGGCATGTACCAATGGCAATGTGCCGTTCTTCAATGAACACCTTTGACATCAACTCGGGTCACTCGATATATTGCACCGGTTTGTGCCACAGGCTTCAATGACTAGCGCGCTAGAGCGCGTTAGTTCACGCCGGCCTCTCTGCCTTCCTTCAAATAAGTTCTCTCTTCAATGAACATTGCTGACAGAACTTTGGGCACTGGGAGCGTGCCAAAGGGCACTTACAAGTGGAAATATGTCGTTTTTCAGTTAACCTCTTTGACGGCAAATTGTATCACTGGCTGCATGCCAGTGCCTTGTGCCACTTGGTATGGGCAACTCTATAATGATGATTGTTGACAGCAACTTCGGCATTGGGCATGTGCCAATGGGCATGTATCACTGAGAATGCGCGAAACTTCAGTTAAGCTCTTCGATGGCAACTTGCATCACTGGCTATATGCCACTGGGTATAGGCCACTCTTCAATGAACATTTCTGACAGCAACTTCAGCATTATGTGTAAAAGGAGCTGTATCACTGCGAATGTGCCGCTCTTTAACGAACTTCTTTGACACCAGCTTGGGTCGCCGGGCATATGCCACTGGATATGGGCCATTATTCAAGGAGCATTTCTGACAGCAACTTGGCAGTATGTGAGAAAGGGCATGTGTCAGTGGTATTGTGCCACTCTTCATCTAACCTTGTTGACGGCAACTTTGATCATGGTATATGCCAGTCGGATGTGCCACTGGGTATGTGATACTCTTCAATGAACATTTCTGACAGCAACTTGGGCATCGGCTATGTGCTAACGGGCATCTGCCACAGGTAATGTACCGTCCTTCAATGAACATCCTTGAAGCCAATTTGGGCAACTGGGCGTATGCCACTAGGCTGTACCATTGGGTATAGACCGTTGTTCAATGATTATCTGTGGCACAAACTTAGGTCACACGGTACATGCCGCGGGGTTCTGCCATTGGGTATGGCTGATTCTTCTATAAGAATTTCTGACAATAACTTGGGCACTGGGCATGCATCAAAAGCCATGTACCATTTGGTATGTGCCACTCTTCAATGAACATCTTCGATGCACAGCTGGGTCAGAAGATGTATGCCACTGGATATGTGTCATTGAATATGTGACACGTACATACCGATCTTCAACGGACTTATTTGCCACCAAGTTTGCTCATTGGGCATACGTCATTATGGAATCTATTGGCTATTTGACATTGGGTACCTGCTGCTTTTTTCAATTAACATCTTTGACGCCAAGTTGGGTCACTGGAAATGTGCCACTGTATGTACCACTCTTTAATCAATGGCAGCATGAGGAAGGAGTGCGGCTGCAGTAGGCGCATTGACAACAAAATGGCATCATTGATCTCTTTATAAGCTAGTCCAGGAAATAACCTGGAGCTACCATGCCGTCCAGTCCCGGAATGGAATGGGCTGTCAGTATATGGGTCATGTGTCACCTAATTTTATCCTTAAGCGCTGGAAACTTTGTCCAGAGAAAAAAAAGCAGAAATATCCATTCTGCATTCCCTAGTGGGTCTAGGTAATAACCAATCAGTTACATGTGGACTTAATGTACACTCAGTAATGTTATATGCTTTTCATAAAAAAGATTCTAATCCTCCACCCAAACAATGTATACAAGTTCTTATTTGGCTGCAGGTCTCCAGTATGAGGAAGAGAAAGAACTAGCTCTTCCCCATTGCTCAGACAGCTTCTTCAAGGCAGCCGTCGCAGCGAGCCGTACTCATCATAATATTACACCCCTTGTTTTGTGCTCACAGAGACTTAGCGGCAACTTTACGTCATGCTATGCAAGGCACGTTTAGTGCACGACTCTATTCAAACCTTGGAGGCATGACCCGTGCCCCATTGCACAAAGTGATTGTACATTGTACACAGGCTAACAAGTGAGCCTGACTATGTACGCTCAGCAGAACGCTGTTGGCACAGTCGATCGGGACGCTACGACTCAGACAGCTGCTCACCTATGTGTGCCCGGTCGTTCTTTAGACGGCTACGCGACTCATTGGCATCCTCCTTCCTCCTGAGGCTTCGCATTCTGAGGCAGCACTCAACATCTCGCCGCGCCATTTATACGCAGAATCATCCGTCGACATGATGCCCTGTTCGATTTGAGACGCACAAAAGCGCGCGCGCGCGTGCGTGTGTGTTTGTGTGTGTGTGTGTGTGTGTGTGCTCTCTGTACACGCGCTAAGGAACACGGTCCTTCTTCATCAACCTGATAGCGCATCTGCCTCGTGTCTTATACCTTTCCGTTACGTTTCTTCTTTTTTTCAATTCCAAGCTTATCCCAAATCTATATTTGGTATTTACTTTGCAAGCGTGTTAACGTGTAATAATATTCACTCGTGGTCCTTTTTTTCCTTTAATAGATGATTAGCACCTAATAACAGGTACTGCTCCAGAAGCAATTTTCTCTTGTAATCATGCCGAGTTACGGTGCCTAGTAGGCTACATTATTTTTGTCGATCACATTTGTTTCTATATCTAACTATGCTTGATGAGACCCAATAACCATGTTCGCATGGCCTCCTGCTTTATTGTCCAACTTTGTACAGTACATTTGTGTCAGTTTTGTAGCAACAAGCACGTTATGGCTTGTATGATATATGAGGTGCTTTTTCGAGCGCTGACGAATAATAACCGTGACGTTAGTAAGCCTCCTGTAGCGGCGCCCCACATGTAAATGACCAACGGCTAAAACTCGCATGCATCGTTGTATGTATTCGGTTATCACCCCTTACTCCACCGAGAATGCTTTAACAGCACACTACACGGGCCTAATTTTTTTTACTAGACCTGGCTCGGGCCTGCCGTTAAAGCCCGACTCGGGTCCCTCGTGGCTACAAGGCGAGGCCCGAGCAGTGCGATCGGGAGGAACTTAGTCTATACATGCCTTAAAGGTATTCTTGCCTCGGCGGTATATCAAATACATTACAATAAAGCTACATGTAGTAACCACATAACATTGCGAACAACTTTTTTCTACAAGAACGTGCACAGATAACCTGAAAGGCTTACATGAGCAAAAGTTGTGTTGAAAATTTCTGACAAGGTGTTTTATTGTACACAGGAGTGCAGAAATCTTGTGTGTACTTTATGTTTTAAACCCCAACAATTATGCATGCTCGTAAAGTATGTGACAGTTTCGCCAGACGGCATAGCAATGACAGCGGTAACGAGGTTTTTGTTATGAGGCATTTGCTGTGAAAGAATAATTGTGTGCCACTGAAATGTTAAGTAAATCAGTAATAAAGTTGTGTTGTTTTCAGATATGTAGAAGGGATATAATACAGTGACAACTAGGCTTCATAACCCCAATTAAGCCGGCTTATAGTAATAAAAAAGCCTCCAAAGTTACCGTGCTGCAAGGCCCTTCTAACGACCAACCGATGATGCCATTAATGTCGTTGCTTGTGTCCGGTCTCGGTCCGCGTGCGACGCGAAGAAGAGAGGTCAGTAACCCTGCGCAAGCAACAAGTGGCACAACACGAGAATAACGAAAACCACCAGATGTCATCCTCGTAACGTCGCCAGTTCTCGTTAAAGTTTTACGTCGCAAAGAATGCGTGGCTACACTTCACTCTAGGAGTCCAAGGGGCAACCGCTTTTGCGTAGTACGCGAAGACTCAAGAAGCTTGCTCACAAGAGAAGCATGCAGTCTCCATTTATGTGCCGAGCTGTCAAGAAGTTCTTGAAAATGCGAAGCACGAAGTGAGAGATAACTGGTTTGCACCACCGCTGAAAGACTAGAATTAAATGGGCCTGTTTAAGGTGATTAATGCACTGGCTCTGTCTTCCTGTTCTTCTTTTTTTGGGCGCGAGTAAAATATCAATAGAACCAAAAGCACGGCGCCTGATACTCGTTGTCTCATGGAAAGGTAGCAAAATGTTAACTAAAGCAACATGAGGGACAGCAGAGACACCATGCTTAATGACACCAGGGTGACGCCGGATAGTTGAATGACGCCGGATAGTTATTGGACCTAATGGTCCCCGAAGGAAAGAAGGGACCCCGCCCCGCCACCATCGAGAACAATGTGAATTTCCTGTCAAGGGAACAGTATACCATTCGTGGAGAAAGGTTACACTATTCCCTACCACTTGCGCCTGTCATTACTAATGCCCACCTAAATCTGTTTACCCAAGCTTTCTAGCTTTGGCCCTCCATTATATTGTTGCCTTCGTGGCCAGTAGCCAAGCCCGCGACCTCATGATCGGTAGGAGAACTCGGCGCAACGGTCAGCCCGGGAGGTAAAAAGAACGCGCCGCAGCGCCACCACTGACTACATCTAAACCTTCCGGCGTAAAAATCTCTCGCGCGTGAGTATGCGCGTCCAATACCGCTAGTTGTCGCTCATAGGAGAGGAGTATGCGTGCTATTTAAGACAGGTACTACTCTAACCACGAAAACGGGAGAAAGAGTGAACTACGACATCGCTTATTTAAGAAAATTATGCACTTCAAGTTGTATCTAAGGGACGTTTTCAGGGAGTGTTTGTTGTTTCAGTGATTTATCTTGCAGAGAACGAAGCCCCGGTCACAGGCACATCTGCGGAGGCAGTGCACTTGTGATGCAGTCCAGTGCTGTTGTGGGTTGAGGTATTTGCCAAAAAACGATCAGCAAAGTCCGGGATTCTTCATGAACAATTCTTGACTTTCCAATGTCGGCATGACGGATGAATTATGGGTGGTAGCGTGTATTTTGCGACGAGGACAGCTTGAAAGCAAGTCCCTTCGTGAGCACTGATATTGAAGAGAATGCGAAGGAAGAGAATCAGTACAATTCGAAGGCGGCGAGTCTGAAAGAGCGATGGACATTTGAAAATTAAAGTGAGTTGCTACGTGTAAAAGAGGTGATCGGCGTAAAGATGGCGCAAGTTATGCAGCAACTCGGGGAGCGACCTGAGTGGAGAGCGCGGCAATTTACCTATAGAATGGGCTTGCGAAAAAGTCATAATCAAGCTCTTTGGCCATACCTTGCCCTTGCGCCACTAAACACCACACATTCATTCATTCAAGTCATAATCAAGGGGGAAAATAAGCAACTATAAGGAAGCGATTACAGTCAAAGCACGGGCATTGAGCTCAACATTGAAACCATGGCTGAGTTCTAATACTCGGCGTACGTGGACGGCTAGAACCTCACATAAGCTGACAATGCCCACTTTAAGTCTCTTTCCCGACGCCTTCGTGATCAGTTCCATTACTTGGGCTGAATGCTGTCTTAAATGTCAACATAAACTGCCCTCAAGCTGGCTAGAATTAGAAAGACATCCAGGTGTTGCCTTTTCAGACGCATTTTGGTATTTCGCATATTCCTGTTTACTAAAGGAAGGGCCTCGAGAAAAGGATTGTATAGTCTAGCCAAATCTTTAAGGAGATAAAAAAATTCGCTCCTTTTATGAGGTCATCCACACAGTCTCTCGCTAATGGTTATTCATATTTATGGATAATCTCCTGTCATTGACAGACGGTGGCATACGGTGGCTTCGAGAAGGGATGCACTATATGTCACGCCAAAAGGGACCCGTTCCGTTCTCCACACTTCTATAGGAGGTTCTTGGTCTTCATCCGTTGGAAGATATTCACACCAGAGAAATCGGAGGACATGGCGATTTGCCGGCTGCATTTAAATTTGCAGAAATGACTTTTCAATGTCTGTACTTACTCTAGTACGACGAATTCTGAAGTTCAGCAACTCCTTAAGCAAATATAGATTCAAGTTACGTCCTGGTTCCTGGGCTTAGTTCAGAGATAATCAACCAGCATCGTGAGAAGATGCGTCCAATACGACTTTCATCTTGGTCGAAAGGCTGTCAGGTCTAAAAACTGCACCATGAGGCACATAGTACGACCTGCTTACATCGTTGTTGGCTTCTTGCGATGGAAGTCGTTCCGTGGACCCTCGTTCCATGCGCTGACGGAGAGCCTCGTCATACTTCATCAGTATCGCCTCATCTTTCATTAACTTCTTCGTAAGGTTAGTCAAGCGTTTCTTTACAAAAGCTTCGTTATCGACGAGTTGCATGTTCAGGGGTTTCCAGGGCAGTGCTACCTTATAGTGCTTGTCCACTTTCTCTACAGATCCCAAAAATGTGCTCATTAGTTCTTTGCTTTCTTCGTTTGTTTGGGCACAAGAGTAGACCATTCTAATGCTCTTTATTTCCCAAAACGATTTAGGTTCCTTGGACAAGCTAGTTGTGTCGGCGAACCCTCAGGCACGAAGCGCAGCCACGGTTGAGCAGCAGGCAGCTGAGCTATTGCTTAGAATCGCTCCTTGCAGAATCCAGCCAAATTTGGTCTTTACCGCGTCTAGTGCTCCTTGCAGCGTCTTGACTTCACCACACACGAAAGTCCAGTAATAGTGAGCACCGATAAGAATATCGATCTCGCTTCACATCAAATGGGATGGTGCAGCAGTCAAATCTGCCAGTTCATCCCTGTCTTCTTGCACCTTTTTTAGGATGTCCTCTGGAATATGAAGCCGATCCTAGCAGATCTGCGGTGTTTCCAGAGCATCGATATAGTGTTCGATACAGTCGTATTGACTTCTTAGCCGAATTATTACTCTTTTGCGCTTTTCTTTGATAATGTTTCCTGCTCCTCCGAGTGGGTAGATTATGATGTCTTCTTCACCTACGACCTCTAGTTACACCTCCTTGAGCTGTATTTGGGAGGCGCTAAGCCTCGCAGACAACACATTATGAGCTCCTTCGACTTCATGGCTCTCCAAGAATAAGTCAGCGTTAGAAATCACTTTAGTCACTTGACTTCTCAAAGCGCTTCTTTTCGGTTTGAGCCGTTTCATCCCAGCATCAGTGTTTACAGTTCGCTTAACGCGCTGGGGCGTAAGTCGTCGTGTCAGTTTTCGTTGGGTGTGGCGTTCCTGGGCCTAGCTGTTTAAGGCGCGCCTCGTCGACCATTTTCTGCCCGGGGATCGTTGTTAGTTTTCCCCGAGCTTGTTGTACTGTTCGACGTCTGTTGACCTCGCTGCATCAATGGTAAGTTCGATTGTTTCTCCCATGTTTCGGCACCAAATATTGAGGGAATTATGGCATGTCAAAAAAGAACCAGCTGCTTCGTTAGAAGTGAACAAAAAAAACTTTATTTCGATAGTGATGCCCGTTGCCTAGCGAGTTAGAAGGAGCACATGGTTGCCCGTTGACGAAAGGAATGAGGCTAAATTTAGAAGTTTCTTCACACCCCTCCGACGACGCGAACCAACTAAGAGGCGCGAATGAACGAACAAATGAACGCTAGGAAGAACTTCTGTTTCTTTCTCCAGGAACTGACAACGGCTGCTCATTGCCTTCTCTGTAAGCATGTGCGAGTATGTGTGGGGAAAAACAAGGACGAGCAACCGCATATATGCACAAGAGGAGACAAGAATTAAAATCAAACGTATTCAATAAGTCTGTGCTACAACTATGTAGAAGTGGCAGAGGGAACACCGTGTAGACGAATACGAACAGGCTACCCGGAGCAGACGACACGCAGAAGCGCCGTATTTCATTGCATTTATTCTATTAGTAGCCGCCACACACGAGTGCACATATGCCAATTAGTCAGCGGCATACTTTCTGGCAAGCTTTGACTAAGACGCCTATAATAGGTGGAGCCAGAGCACATGTATCATCAAATATAAAAAAAAAACTACAGATATTTGGAGCACTGTCTGCTAACGTAAGCTAGGCTGTGACTTTGATGTTTCTTACTTTTGATTACTTGCATTTCCTAGCTCATGCGCATCTACTCATGTCGAATTCGGTGGCAAAGAATGCTTAGGGTTTAGTAGACAATTTTCAGATTTTTTCGCTGACAGATGTTCTCGCCAGCTGCCACAGTAGCGCGTGACTTTTTGCCCGAGGGGGCAGTGCATCGTAGTGTTGACATGTCACCGTCGCTGTGGCTCTGCAAGCCTGTGTTTTTCGCACGTTGCTTGTACGCGCAAGCTCTCGCCGGCGTTCTGACTGCGCCTCGCTGTTGCCCAATGAAAACAACCCCAAGCGTCTCAACGCGCTCGCTTGCCCGCAAGGCGTTCATAACTCGAAGAACGATCAGCAACGTTTAATTCGATATTGCGCCACTCCAAAATCTCAAGTTGGTCCACCACAAATATTTCCGCCTTAATATTTACAGTTGCTCCAACCTCCTATTTAAGTTGTACTTACCCCAAACTGCAGGTTGGCCCACCCCCAAAATTTAACTTCGCCACATCCAAATTAAAGTTGCCCCCCCCCCAATTGTAAGTTGACCCGACCCTAAATTTCAGTTTGCGCACCCCCACGTCCTACATTCAAGTTGACGCAACCCTGATTTTGAAGTGGGCCCACCCCTAAATATTAGTTGGGCCAGTCCCAAATTTCAGTTGACCCAACCCCAAATTTCAAGTTGACTGACCCCACATTTCAAGTAGGCCAACCACGAAATTTCAGTAAACTTCCCCACACATTTTCTATGGAAGCCAATGTATTTCTACGGGCATACTGCGTTTATTTTTACAGCGAAGCTGTTTGCCACTTGTTAGTCGGCACTTTTCGCGTCCGTTAGCAAAAAGAAAATCAACCGAGAAAAAGTGCGTATCAACTTTGGAATCAGGCCCATACAACACACCAACTCAGTATTCATTTCAATAAAGAAAAGCACAAAACAAGCGTCCAAACCGCACGATGGATGATAAGGTGCCTGTGAACAATTCAAGGCACGTTCCTTCTCTCCGCTTGTCTTTCCAGGTAAAGATTAGGATTGCACAAGCTGGTCCGGTGGGAAAGGGGCAGCAGCAGCGTACCAATTAGTGACCTATGTCACCATACTGCATATTTAAAAGGGTGACGTACGGAGCAACTCCTTCAGTTTATTGCAATATCGCTATGGATAGACCGTGCACAAATAAGACTACCGAAGAGCAGCGTCAATATGATGATCGTCGAATAGCGAAAAATCATAGTGCTCAACAACGGTATCGTGTTAAGACTGGGCAGAGCAATAAAACATTTCATATCCCCATCTACGGCATTTGAATGGTTTTCTAACAGCTTCGCTCTTCATCCACTTTCGCAGGCTCCGGGTGGTGAGTCAACTTTTTTTCGTTTAATTTTTTCCTTATCACTTATAAAGCTACCGATAATCTACATTTACACTATAATAACGAATAAATGTCCTAATTGCGAAATAAAATGCGCAATTTTATGCTGACAGGAAGCAATACACTTTTCGCGTGACAGGGCTGGGGAGGTCTTCTAAGAACGCTCGCGCAATAATGGCATGATTACACCAATGCGTAGGAGCACGCCTATGCAAATCATACAGCTCGCAGACCTAACAGACGAACCTCGCAGAGGCGACCAGATGTACTGCACGAAGCTGTCTCATTTGAATTGGGAAAACATGGTCTCGAATGTTACGAGAGAAAAAAAAGAAACCGTTCGTGCGAGTGATACCAGAAGTCGTCGGTGTAGTTGGCTCGCTGGCGTAGTTATTGTGAGTGTAGTGTGCGCAGAGCCCGAAAGGTTTCCACCCTCGTATTGCTGCGACAGATGTAGTCGTAACGGAGATAAAGCAAGTATGGTAGTTTGCGCCCTTAAACCATTTTTGGTTCATTCATAGCGCTCCTTTCACGCAAAATGCATGGCCCACTTTGTTCCCGTTTCTTAAGTTTTCTGTCGCCTGATCTACTTAGAACTTTGTACGTCGAGACTTTGAATGGCGCAAGGCAGCAATTTGGGTTGGTAGCTGTACATTTACTAGTAGGCGCCATTTACGGGTGGTCGCCTGTGATTTCACTTTGAGCTCAATTGTCGCACCCTTGGCTGTTAAATAAAACAAAACAAGCATGCATTACTAATAGCATGCAAACTAATATGCATTACCAAACCTAGTTTCTAAAGAGGGAGCGATAGGAAGCGACCTTGTGTGTGTACGTTCCAAGGACTGCGCGTTCGAATGCGGAGCCAGAAAGTAAATTTTAATGTAAGTGCGTAGGCTCTCAACCAGCTCGTCGTATTGACTGCTTATGTATCACTGAATGGTTCCTGACGAAATAGGGCCGGTTAACACACGTCTGTTCTTTTTGGTAAAACAGTAAATTATGGCGTAAAAGATGCACACATAATGTCATGTCATGCGTGTCTCTTAAGTGCACGAATCTTTCAACTGAAACCACGCTAGCCAATCATAAAATTCTTTGGTTTTCCTGTATTTCGTAGATTTCTGGCTTCCCTATTGTTGGCCCTCTAAGTATATATCAATGTGTATGTGCCAATTCCTGGCCAAGCCTCTTGAATAGGTTCGTACGGCTACGTTGCAGGGGGTTCACAGTACTTGAACGAAATTAGGTCTGTGCGGAACTTCTCTGTGCAAACACCCTCCATTGTAACTCACTCGACAACCATCGCAGAGTGCCTTCATCCACGTGGCATCGCTGCATAGGACACCCACATGGTTCATCTGCCCGATTTGGAAGTTGCATTTCCCTAGAGCTTGCGAACGGTGCAATGCAGCAAACATAAACGGCACACGAATTCACGGTTGTGACATGTGGGGAGCATACGCTTTTTATTGACTACACACGTTGCAAGGGATGAAAATGAACGCAATAGTAAGCGTCGCGTTCCGTGTTAGAGCACTTAACTACCGCTATATGAGGGCTTGGCTTCAGGTAGATTCCAAGCTGTACGTTGAACCAGGGCATATTGATCTTGGCATACCCAGCAATGTAGCTACCACACGTGTGTGATATATTAAAAAAAAACACCAATGCATGGTTGTGTACCGTGAACATTTGTGTTCGCCAGTAGTTTCATTTCACTGTGAAACTATCCTCCGATCCGGCGTTAAACGGCACATCTAGGAATGAACAAAACGCGTCGTCTGTAAAACGTTCTTTGTGTTTCTAAAGCTAATTCCTTAGCTTACTTAGTATATGATAATTTCCTTTTTCATAATGAGGACGAACGAAGTTCTTCTCATGCCACCACCCAGTTTTTTTTTCGCAGAAGGAGGTCCTGCAAGTGGGCCCACTTAGAGGTATGGAAAGCTCTTGAGCGGACATCATTTCTCCTACTCTGTAATCGCCGAAATTTTCATGGCTACCTTAGGTGCTAATTTGCGCCAGAAAAGAGATAACTACGTTAACACACAACCGAATTATTTCCGAGCCGGCCACTATTAGCCGTGCGTCATATTCAGATCGTGGTTTTGGCACATAATATCTCAGAATTTTCTTTTTTTAATCTTCAAATGATCTTGAAAGATAATTCGCTTCTTGTAAAGTCTCAGAGTTGCTGCTCGTTCTGAGATGCGATGTCGCATAGCATGGAAGTCTCGTCTGTGCAACTTCCTCCGCACGATGATTATCAAGATTACCAGCAGCAAAAGTGAGCAAAAGTACTCTCACCTAGCAGCATTCAGCCAATGGATGGCGATGTGTTGAGAACATGTGAAAAAGGCGTCGCTGGAAACGAGGCCTAAGAGTGATGCGGCAGATCGTGAACACCGCGTGGCTACCTGCCTTCCCTTTTGCGTGACCGGGTGAAATTTCTCCAGGGGCGCAAATGAGTTCCCTGCACACCAGAATCGATTTCCTTAGAAATGGAAAGAATGAATCGTAACTGGGCATTGAGACAGAAAGGAATGTGTCTGCGCACACATCAGTGTGACACAGAGCCATTGCGCAAGTCTTTATGCGCGGCAGCAGTTCATCGAGCTTCCCATTGGGAGCGGACAAACTGGGAAGAAAGCGAACCTCCGTGATGCTGGTCTGCACGTAATTGCCGAAAAAAATCATGCCGAGCATCCACGACACCACTGCCAGACTACGGTAAGAGGGCACCTCTGCCTCAGGTATTGTATGGCACCGACCGAAGAACGTGGCAACCATAAACAACAGAAAACCCGGCAGCGTTAGCAACGTTGGCCTACAGAAGAGAAGGCGCCTACAAATATGCACAAACAGTGCGACCAATGAGCCAACTAAAGCGAGAGCTATCTGAAATTCCAGCAACGACTTCGATGAAACAGGGCAAGTCATGCGAACGTAGATTCGTGCTCTGGTGTCAAAGCTACAACGTACGGGTGAATAGCTGGCGTCCGTAAATAGCTTTCTTTGAGTCTGAATTTCTGCTCTTACCGGAAACAGTAAAAAGTCTATCAATTTGTCAATGAGAGACTACCAGCCTGGGACTTCGGTCACGCCGACGGTGTTGTTCAACGCTTTAAACGCATCCATCATCGCCAGGATTTCGGTCTTTGCATTATAGTCTCCTTTTACCCTACCACGAAGTATTTATTACGCGACGCTGCGCCACCAGCGAAAAGGCTGGAGGCTGTGACATTGATACGTTGTCCACATCTCCGGTAGCAGTCAGCAGGCGCCTTGGTGCCTCGAGAAGTGACGCTCACCAGACGGCAAAGGGCTTCCGGAGAAAAATGTCGCAGAGTTCGATGGCGCTCTTGGGAAGAAATAATAAACTGAAGGTGTTGCAATTTCCAACGTCAAGCTCCGATAATTCTGAAAGCAGGCCAGAACGTACAATCACAACACCCATGTATTCTCACAGAAAGTCCATCGCAACTGTAGGAAAGGAAGATGTTCTCATAATCAAGTCTACCTGCTTGGGCCACTAGGATGTGCCCCTCTCATTCACAATGACACCAGGAAACCAACCCTGATGCCCCCACTGCTCAGAAATGTAATCGGCAGCGGAGACAATGTTATCGCATACCTTTTGTGAAGTACCATGGCGCTGAGGTGCTTCTTGTGTATTGTAGGTGAGTCCATTGTAAAGGCCGAGGCGCATGGCTGGGTGCATGCATTTAAGTTCATGATCTTGAACTACGTCAAGAAATTTTGTCATAGCATTCGCGCCTACTATATCAGAAGCAAACTGCCGTATGAATATAACGGCAGTATTTTTTAACGGCACCAAATTTTAAGAAATAGAGCAATGTAAATCCTCCTGATATTATTGTTATCACTCGAATGTTCAGGTGGCAACCTCCGGATACGGAACAAGTTGATGACTTGTGTGCATAACTCACGAAGCTACGTTTTTATCTTTTAAATAATTGATCTTGGGCGGCTAAAGCAAATCGTTATTTTGTAGCTCGTCTCCGAGATTGTGCAGCTGAGCGAATATATGTTTAATAAACGTGCTCCTGTAAGAGCTAAGAACAAATACTTTGCAATTAAGCGCTCTCTGAGTCCGTTACTGACGCGGAAAACGATCGTCCTGTAGCACTTACCTGGGCGCTTCCATCCTTTTCTGATATTGACGTCAATAATCCAGGTCGCTCCGTAAGCATGTTCCTTCCACCTGGACGACTTCGGTTTTCTATTCAAATTGTTCTTCCGAAGGCAACGTAAACGTAGCAGCGCACGTGAGCCGCCGAAAGCTTGCTTTGTCTAAGAAACAATACACAATTAAATGATGGTGCATATTTAGAGCGTCATTGCCGTCGACAAATGGTGCTATTGCCGACGGAAACGAGCTAAGGAAATGGAACAACTTAGCAGCTTCTCACGGGGCCGTGCCAAACAAGGACGGCAATACTGCCATCACAGGCGTTTTCTTGTTTTTCTGCCGGTTTCGCTTGCAGAAAGAGATAATCCTATACACACACTGTCGTTCGCTTTTGTCTCGTGGATTTAAATGTAGGTTTAAACGATCCCCACATTGCATTTGTTTGCAAGAGTGTGCCATTGTCGTGGGATCTAACCCCGGCCACGGCGGCCGCATTTCGATGGGAGCGAAATGCTAAAACACCCGTGCACCTAGATTTAGGTACACGTTAAACAACCCCAGGTAGTCGAAATTTCAGGAGTCCTCCACTACGGCGTGCCTCTCAATCAGAAAATTGTTTGGCACGTAAAACCCCATAATTAATTCAATTAAAGAGTGCACCCTTGCAACTATTTAGATGCTTTGGGTCTTGACCCACAACGGTAATAGTAATCTGGCTTGACCGAATTTCCTTTCATTAACGCTTCGAGCCCGGTACTTGCAAGTCACGAACGGCTTGCGTGTTATCCGCGTGACAAAGCATTCTCGACAGGAAAGTAGCGAGCGCCCAGTTTTCAAGAAAGGAAACGCAAGCGAAGCAGACGACGATTGTCGTTGTGGAACGAATATACCATCCCAAAGGGTGCAACCGTTATAAGATTGTAGGTGCAAGAAGGAAAACGTTCCCTTACACCCACAAACATATTTCTGATGCACAGATACACACGCACGCACAAATATCCGAACACACACTCTCTCTCCCCCTCGTACTCATGCACACACACTCCCTCGCACGCACACGCGCACACGCACAGACGAAACTCACAGAAAAAAACTTCCTGCCCGAAAGTATAGCTACTGTTTGGGATCGCACCGCTGGTACGATCTGTTGGGAACTCGGCGCTGACGCCCGTGGTTGTACCTGGGTCGCAAGCCCCAAGGGTAGCGTTGGCCTGGCGGCCTGGGGTACAACTGGAAGCATCCGAAGGTCCCGGCAAAGCATGAGTCGACTGGTAACAACGAAACAACTTGTTTATTTTAACATCGCAAAGAGTTGGCGGTCAGTTTGACCGAAGTAGAGAGACGGGAGAGCACTTCACTCAACAGAAGAAATCGGAGCCCTCCTTTTGGCGTCCGGGGGCAGCTGTTTTTATACTCTCGCAGTTGAGGGCAAGAAGGAACCCCTCAAAAGACGAGCACGTGAATGTACAATGGGCTAATGGTGACGCACACTGTCGTAGCGATGCCGTAGCACCATGTCGAGCACGATCTCGTAGCACCCTGTCGTGGCGCTGCCGGTCGGACACAATGACTGTAATGAGAGGATGGTCCCTGCTTTGGCATCGCCTGTTTCGGGCACAATGACTGGAACGAGATCCCTGCTTTGGCATCGCCTGTTTCGGGCACAATGACTGGAATGAGATCCCTGCTTTGGCATCGCCTGTTTCGGGCACAATGACTGGAATGCGAGGATGATCCCTAGGCGGTCGCATCGCCGCAGTCGCGCCTGGAAACACCTGGCGATGAGTGTTGCGGCGACGACGATCGGGCCAAAATGTCTGCCGCCCCGCCGCAGACGCGCCGGCAAAACCACGTGTCGCAGGCGAAACGCAACAGACCGCGAAACGCAACACTACACGCATACCTGCTACTTTCATCCTTTCTTTGTTGTGTACTCCAATCCGTGCTCTCTGATAGAAGACAAGCATCAGATACATAGCAACGCCGGCAACACTGGCTTAGGACATTTTATTTTACAGCAGATTACAGCAGATTTTACAACAGAGGTGCACCAAATTCAGTGAATAACGTCAACTCCGCCACCTAAGTGGTCGTCGACACTGACGACGTTGCGAGCAGTGTACTGCTGCAAGCACGTAGCGCTAAAGAACTTAAGTTTCCACTTTCTCCCTCGTTGCTCTACAAAATTATAGAGTAATATCCCAAACGCCTTCACCCTCCAGCTGAAAAACTTTTGTCACTGTCACTTTTCACTTGAACTTGCTCTCCGGGGTTCCATACGGAAAGTCTTTGAAAAATATCCGTTTAGCCTAACAGCGACAACCTCTTTGGATGTCGTATAAATGACTGCTGTGTTATATCAATGTACTTTGACGTTCGTAAAAAATTTTGCGGTGAAATATGTTTTTTTCTGCAATAGCATTCAAAAACATCATGACTGTTTGCGGCACATAATTCTGTAATAACCTACGTGGGCGCAGCAGCAGCTCTTGCAAATTGACTTTATTGCAGGAAAAACACATCATGCAGGCACGACGCGTTGCTCATCGGAACAGTTGCGATGGGTTAAAATAAAAAAAAGACAATCATTTGCAGTGGATGCACTGTTGCGTCGACTCACGCGCTTTTCACAATTCCTCCCTGCAATCCTTCCAGACTCAACAAAAAAAAATGAAACACTTCTCAGACCGCGCGATATTCCAAAGCATAACGGTACATATGTTCGTGATCCAAAAAACATCGGTTTGACTTTTTAGTGTAGCGCGCACACCGAACACTTATTACGGCCATTCATTCACTCAAAATCTCGTCAAATTCACCGAATGCTTTGAAATGCAACGAAGCAAGGTGGACAAAGATGGTTTCAAAAAAGGTACGCCTCTCTAAGAAGCGCGTAGATGACAATGACAACAACTTCTTGCATTTTTTGAGTCCTGAACAGCCGCACGGGTATGATCCTCGAGCATTGAAATATTCCATCACTTTGCAACCACGCCGTCAGTATGATGGCCGAGGGAGCGATGTTGCCAGATGTCTAGGCAGTTTTGGACAAACATTTTAGAGTGTGAGCTCTAATACTCCACCTACAAACCCGGAAAACGCCTGGTTCAGTAAATCTGATCTCCAAGCTCAGGCAACGTCAAGCTGGAACGCGCAAAGAGCCCACAACACGGAGCAGCGTCTCTGTGTTTTTCGATAATGTCATCTCCCATGCAATTTAGTGGCGATAACTGCAACACAACTGGCACGCTCATCACGCCAACCTCCTCAGACGCGTTCAGTGCAAAGCTAAGCCATGCTGTCGCCCTCAATGCTTCGCTTTCGGTAAAACTGACAATATTTTTCACAGGTGTCATTATATATCCGAGCTTCGTACTGAGACTCGAGCTTCGCCTTTAAAATTGTAAAAGCTAACCATATGTCACCAACGTACTCATAAGTCCATGTGCAAAATTTTGCCTAATCAAAATGCTCACACGCGATACCGTCGAAAAGACTGTCGATTTCGGCGACTCCTATGTGACTTTAAGCTTGCAGTCGGTAAAACCCCTGACGTGTGAAACAAAGATATCTCCTCTAATATAGCGCGTAAAGAAGTGGTATATAACTTGCGTGTCGTACAAGCGAAATAGCGTTTTGTTTATAATAACTGACAACAACGCTTCAAAGAACATTCGCTGCTACTACGCAGGCTACGTTGCTGGCAGTTCTGTGGTTCATATTTCATACCGATCATCTCGCCACATGCCGTCCTTCCCTGACAGCTTTTAGGTGCGCCACCCAGAAACCGCTGTCAAAACTCACGAACACCTTCAGCTTAAAATTAGCTCCAGCGGAAGCTCCATGTGAACTTCCGAGTGAGGTGACATCGCTTCTGTAGCTTACGTAAGATGGCGAATGTGCGCTTCATGAGGCTGATAAATTATTTGCGAGTCGAAATGACAGTCCCCATAAAAATTTGTGCTCTATAGCTTCATATATGCGAAACAATTCCTTCGCGCGTGAAATAACGTTTCCAGGCGTACGTACTAACGTATCTACTACATACTAAATGTATGACGCTTCAGTTAAATGCTTTGGCAAATTCAACAAGACTACCTTAGGTAAAATGCACTTGAAGTAAGCTGAGATAATGTACCCAACTACGCACTCATGATTGAGATCCTGCTGAGGGAAGCGTGTCGTATAGTGCAGACGTCGTATTAGTGCAGTATATGGAGTCTTTTGCGACAGACATGCCGGAAAGAAAGAATGTGAAACAGAAAAACACACATGGTGCACACGAATGTGAAACTCTGCAAACAGCACGTTCTTCTGAACAAGCGTTATAGCCATTCTTTCCCACTTTATCAGGACAGCTATGGAGGAACACCGTGGGGATCCTAATCATCATCTGCGCTTTCTCAACTCGGTTTCAGGGTTTCATAAATCAGTGCGCACCCGTGAACACCAGGAGTGTTTCTATGGCAACGGTGATATGGTGTTGAATGTACACACTGATACCGTACAAAATATTGCACATGGTTACAGTCTTGATTTGAGCTCGTTCTGTGCACCGCAGAATTTCACAATGACCCCTTGCGCGTACACTAAGCAAGTGAGAGTAGAAAACGCAAAAAAACTCAGCATTTATTCAAATCCCGGTGCTGAACAGAACATTTCTGGGTGCCTGGGGAGACGTCGTGCATCACCAGCGGGCAAAAAAAAAATAATTTCAGGCTTGGATCGGCAAGCCGGTGTGTGCACGGATGCGACACAAACTGTGAACAACACCACGCTTGCTTATTAAAATCCTTATACTGGTTGCCACGCATGTGCAAACATGGTGTTTGTGCATAATGTAACATTTATATTAGAGGGTTTCGTGTGCCCTTATCAGGCGTACACGTTCACTGCTCCATTTATTTTTAACGCCTAATCCTCCTCTCCGTTTTCGACACCTTCCCCTTGACCATCGGGCAAAGTACCGGTTCCGCCGGAACGTTCCCCAGGTTATCACCGCGTTTCCATTGAATAAATTTTCTTTTCTGTAGTAACAGCAGCGCAGAACACCAAAATAGGAAAAACAAACGTGTGCGGCCAACTACAAAAATCTGCCTCTTTTCCATCCAGTGAAAGTCAATGTACAGCGAAGCCGTTGCCCACGTTCGAGCACGTTAAACAAGATTCACAAGCACAAGCAGCGTACTTCGCGCGCGCAAGCGCATGTGTAGAAGTGCAGCATAAGTGCTAATTCCTCTAGGCTCTCCGCCATGCGGAACTGTGTTCTTGAGCTAATGCAATTTTGGAAAGTAACTTTCGGCAGAAAATTTGTCAATTCTGACTTACACAATAGATATGATAGCTTCCGAATGTAAATCGAATACACCAGAAAACAGAATTCTTTACGCGGAAACTCATACACAAAGTTTCCAGCTTCCGTTTGAGATCTCACTGAGAGGCCGAGGCCGCTAGGTGCACGTGCGGTTCTTTGACACTGTTTTCCATAGTGTCGATTACGATTGCAGCAGACGCTGTGTAACGGATGCAACGGTTAAAGTGGACACGCATCAAGGAACGATACATTGTGCGCACAGGCAAGTCACCCGCGCACGCACACATTCGAAAGTGTAGCGTACATCCTCATTCACATAGGCACTCAGACAACCGGAAATGCGAAAGCACGAATTACAAACCGAACATACATACTTGCAAACCGAATATACTAGAACACATGATTCCATATCGCGTGATGAAATAATCAGATGACGTCGTCACGTCAAACATGACGTCATGCGATGACGTACTCATCCAGTGATGATGTCACCTAATGAGGTCATGTGATGCCTCTTAGAGGAGCAGCCCACTATGCCCTTTCCGCTTCTATGTACTGTCTCCTGGATCGGCGCACATATTTTGAGAGCGCAGCGGATGCGGGCTCGAAAATTTTCGACCATTTAGAGACAGCTTCGCTGAAAAGCGCCATGCTATAGGTTGCATTCTCGCTTCACCAGCGCATCTATATCTTTTTCCACACTTTGTGGAGTTTCCCTGTTTTCGCGCCTAAAGCTTCGACCATGTCATTTAGATCGCTCTCTATGTGCATTATGATGTCTTTGAATGTCTTCTATTCTTTCTTTCTTTGTTCTTTCAATCGCGAGCAGCTTCATTCCGAGACAATCGCTAACGATCGGGGTTGCCTATGTCACCCACTCTCGGTCGGTGTTTCAATCTGCAGAGCAGCTCTGCTGCCAAAGCTGCACAGGAGATCGCGCAGCCCGCGAGGTAGACCCAGAAGTACAGATCAAACGACTCCGCTCCAGGGTCCTGGTCGATCATCTGTGGGGGGACGCGTCTTCGGTGAGGTACAGCCAGGCCATGTTCCGCTATGGCGAAGAGTATCCGACGATGCTGATATCTGCGCATATGGGTGGAACACAATTCAAGTGTCTGCGAAAACAGGAAGTGACTTTGAAGTGCCACACGACTTAACAGCTGATCATGTGCCACTTCAACTGTAAGAAAAAGAAAACAGTTGCGCATCGTTTTATCACAGGCTGCACCACTTATCTAATGAATGTTTCACATGCTGCGACTGGAACGACGAAAATCGGGTCAGTCGCACGAGTCGCAATGCGATTTTTACAGCGCCCATTTCACATGATTGCGATTTCATCAATGGGACTGGTGCGACGCCCAGGGTTGCTTACTGACAAATTTCGTAGCGCACGCTGCATAATTCATTTATTGTAGCGAATAAGACGTTTACATTATAATACTGTTGACTTTTCTTGATTAGGAACAAATAATTTACTCCTTTAGTAAGTTAAAAACGTGTTTGTTAAGATTTGTTTTAGAGTGCTCAACAGCGGTCTCTGATGTTCAGTGCGACATGGCGCACGCAAACAGCTGTTCGCAGGTGGTTCAGCGCTGTGTGTTGTCTCATCTGCCCTCTATGACCGTTTAGTTCTGCCTGCGTAACAACAATCTACAAGATGACCTATCAACGAGTTCATATAGCTACCCTCACCGCATATGCAGTATTCGGAACTCGGCTGCCTCGAAGTCGTCGTGTCAGACCAACAAGATCCTCGCGCTACCCGTGCTCGGCGTCAGCTTCTGGAGCAATGATGTGTGTACATTGCTCGTGTTAGCGCACATGCGTTGCCTGCTCCTAGCCATATTCTTGGGCCAAACGCAACAACAAGCACCAACCGGAAAGCCAGCATGTGCCCCTGAACGAAGCCGCAAATGATCTGTGGGATTACTGGACGTGGAATGAAAATGGTGTTGTGAAATTCAACCTTAGCGCTTGTCTGGTTCGTCCATCGCCGTGCGTACGCTGAGCATTTATATATGGAATCCTCTCTAAATATTTCTGAAGGCGCAAAAGCCGGCGCATCAAATGTTTTGAGCAGTTGCCGTCACTTTTGTAGAAACCTTTACATTGTAACATAACATTCTAAAAGACACGCTTCTCGTCCACTTTATTGTCCTGTGTCTCGCGCTGGAAGTATTCTCGGAACTTCTAACAAGAAGACCAATACGCGCTATCCATAATGCAGGATCGTAGGCCCATGGCAGGCGCACTTGCCGTGGAATTTTTCAGCTTTTTCCTCAGCCTTGCACGCCGGTCACGGTTAGCCTGCTTTGTGGAAATATTATGGTTATTATAATAATGTTGTTTTTAAATATTATAGTTTCTTCACTGTAATTTATAGCAATAATCCATCTTTCTTAAGCTAGTCATGCATTTAACCTATATTAGATCAATATTGCTACGACATGCTTCTGGGAGTCATTTCAAACTAGATTGCTCAGCCAGAGAAAGTACACATGAAAGTCTCAATGCTTATTCTAATTTGGTACTCCTAAACAGTTTATATTGGCAGGATTTTACGCCTG
The DNA here is from genome assembly GCF_050947875.1 of Dermacentor variabilis. NCBI lineage: Eukaryota > Metazoa > Arthropoda > Arachnida > Ixodida > Ixodidae > Dermacentor > Dermacentor variabilis. The sequence continues at coordinate 44,662,409 of NC_134575.1, read as the reverse complement.
CTTGCATTTTCTGCAATTCAATGTGCCGAGCTGGAAAAACTGATTCCTTTTCTTGCTGTCGAAAGGCTGCTTCAATGTGGATAGCATGCTATAATTATTCATTTCGATATTCTTAAGCAATGACTATATCCTAAGCTTATCAATGCGTTTTTGTTTCACAAACACAATTAAGTTTTCTTTCACCCTGTCATTGACAGCCATGGAATGAAACTGCTCACTTTCATAAGTATCAGGATGCAAACATTCTGGAGTTTGTCCTCAGCATTTGTCTGGATCCTATAATGTGCATGTTTGTATCAAGAGCTTGTGTTGTTCTCCCAGTATGGTATGGTATGAACAACTTTATTTAGGTCCTGAGGGATCAGTCTGGGACTGATGCCGGCCGCTTCCACGTCGGTACAGAGAGGCCGAGCCCCTCTGCCATCACACGGGCCCTCTGGACGGCCCTGAGTTGGTCCGCCAGCACTTCACTGTGCAGCATCCGCTGCCACCACTGTTCACCTCGAGAACCATCACCAGCCAACGCAGTGATCTATGCATAATTTTATATTGAAACAACTGAATTTATTGAACTTTATTTTCAAATCTACAATGCGGAGCTTTGCAGTAACGAGCCCATTAATAAGCAAGAAAAAAAGCTACGGATTTAGTGCATGTGTTGGAACGTATGCGAACTGAAGTTTTACAATTTACAACATTATACAATACTTAACAAGTAGTAACTGAACAAAATTACTGCCCATGCACGCTGTACGTATGGTCAACCAGCGAAGCTGAAAGGCGTGGCCCCGGTGTTTATCACTGGGTAAATTCCGATGGTTTATTCAAGTCTTTCTATATTATTGGTTATGTCTGTGTTTCTTAATAAGCTTACGCATACGTTTGGCTTCGGTTTAACATTGTTTATTTGGAGTGCCACACATCGCGCTTCGCAAGATCACCATCATGGAATGGGTAATGAGTGGTTCATTGTTTTAATACAACGGTTCCATTAAAGTCTTTCTGAATTAGGTTACGCATTTGTGTTTTGTAATGCGTTATCATAATATCTATGACTCGGCTATGCACTGTAGTTACCAAGTGACAAACTGGGGCTGGACACTTAATTTAATTGAATACAGGAACACATTTTATACCTATTGGGATGTCGGAGAGAGACTGCTGCGTGCGCTCCCTGCTGCGAGAGAGAAACGACGTCACTATCAGTACAGTTAATGGCCCACCACACCTTTGCTGCGAGACAATTATGACATGTTCTTGTCTTTACCCCGTCCCCCTCTGTTTGCCTTCCCTGCAATAATACGTAGATAAATGTATATGTTTTCAATGCATAAGCATTTCTATGTCTGCCCAACAAGAAATTTCTCCGTCCATCATGTAAGACAAATGCAATGGCTCATACCCCTACACTACGGTGTTTGTGATCGGACCACGAGTGTTTCGCCTAGGCATATACAGCTTCACTGTAAAAAGAACGTGCGCTTTCTGCTAGAGACCAAGGCGATCATGAGGTGTATTAACAAATCAAAGTTTATTTAACATGCCGAGTAAATGCTGGTTGACAAGCAATAAATCGAATTTACAAAAAAAGCAGAAGCAAAATCTGATGTGTGTCCATACAGATCGCAACAGGAAACGCATTCATCTCTGAAAGTGTAACAGAGGCCATGCTGACATAATATTCTCCCGTTGTATTTAGATCTACAGCTTCCATATTTTCTCTAGGCAGCTGATCTCTACAAAATGCTAGCTTCTTCCTCTACAATGCATCCTCGACATCTGAGCGTGCATTGTGGAGGAAGAAGCTAGCATTCTGTGCAGATCGCCTGCCTAGAGAAATTATGGAAGCTGTAAATCTAAAAGTGCAGGGATAATTTGTCAGCATGGCCTCCGTTAGAAATGGATGCATTTCCTGTCAGAACACACACATTGATTTGTGCTTCTCCTTTTTGTGTATCTTCTGTTTATTGTTTGTCAACCAGCATTTACTTGGTGTGCACATTAAACTTTTGGTTTAATATCTGCATGGCTATGTATCCTGTAATTTAATTCCTGGCCATGTGTTTGCAAGTCTCGTGTCAATCTCCTGATTTTTCTGACAATCTCGTGTGACGTGCAGGTCCAGACAGTTTCTGGTGAATCCATGCAGGTGTGCAGGATGTAATTTGCACTGCAAGTGCTGCTTTGATTGCTTTCAGTTCAGATTTTCTAGGTGTAGGATGACCTGGAATGGTACTCACTTATATGGGGTTTATTTTGAGTAGTTTCATACTACTGTTACAGTGCTATTGCCACATCAGTGCTCTATATGTCCCTGATGTTTGCTTGCATCTTCATGATTAGCAACCTGCCCTGTGTGTTTGGCAGTTACATATAGTCTCCTGGTCTAATTGTTTGCCCCCATATTGCACGATATGGGCCTGTTGTGTTTCAAGTTCAGGTGCTCCCGAGGTTGTTTCTGAAGGGAGGGGTAGTTGTCTTTGCATCTCATATACTACCTGGCATAGTATCGTGGGACCAGGTTCTGAGCTCTTGAGGCAAAGAATTTGTGCTGCAGGCTGAAACTCTACTCTGGCTAGGTGCTTGTTCTCATAGAGGTCTTCAAGCGTGGTAAAGGAAGAAAGACTTGTTATTACCCGATGCATGTATTCGATGAGTTGTCTTTTTGTGCGCTGCTGGTAATTCATACAGTACGATACCTTGGACACAAGTACAGCATCTGCGATTTACCAAAGTATCCACTCGTCCACCCCCATGATTTCAAAATTCTTTTTTTCACCAGGTGTAGAATTTGCATCCAGGCATGGCATAATTGTTTCACCCACGTGCTGGCTCGGCAGTCATGATCTTGCACTAGCTGAGGATTTGTTGATGTTGACTTGCGGGTATGTTTGTCCAGCTATGTGGAGCACAATGTGCAATCTGGGGTAGTTCTCGATTCTAGTCTTTTCCCGACGTCGATGTAAGCTGACTTATCAGAATGCGAGAGGCCAGACTGGCCAAGAAAGTCTGCAGTGTTGTCAACAGCTTGTTGCATTAATCTTGAGTTCTGCATAAGATAGTTTTCCCATAGACTGTAGTACACCATAGCCTGTGGTACTTCTTGTAGTATGCCTGTGTTGTTGTCGTGGGTGGGCCAAATGTACCTCCGACTCTCACCTTGAAATTTCTGTCGTTCAAAAAGTTACTGTTTAACTTAAGTGCTCTACCAGAAATTTTTTTGCCGATTGTTCCTCTGATTAGAGTAGCATGATGTACTGCTGTTTAAAGCCTCTTAACTCTTTTCATTCTTTCATAAGCTGTATTACACAATGCCCTGCAATAAAGTTTCTGCTGCTTATGGCCCACTCAAATCTGCCAGAAGGGAGAACCCTTGAAAAAGGTTTTCTTTGGGCTGTCCGTGCGACATAATATGAGCATTCATGTCTTGACATTTATATATCTGTAGAACCAGCTTCCTAACAAAGTACTTGTTATAGCTGATTATGCTTATTTGTGCAGTGCTGTTGAACAATACATATTGATCCAATTATTGTTTACACACTCGAATTATCCCAAAAGATGGTTGTTTTACAATTGTGTCCTTTGCTTTTGATTGGTGTTAGATTTTGCATAAGCATACCCTCTATGCAATAGTAGTTGGAAGTTTAAGCGTTCAATAAAAGGTGATGAACTAAATCTAAGCGCAAGAGCTTTTTTTACCCATGACTCCCATCAAAATGCAACTTCCATGGCTGGCAATTCTACCCCTCGCCTTGTGTTAGCAGCAGAATGCTATAGCCACAGTGGCTGGTGAATAAATTGAAGAACAATATTTTTGTCTATAATTTTCTTTCTTGCCGGAATGGAAGTAAAATTTGGAATAACTTTGTCATTGCAAAAAAGCAGTTTGTGGTTTTTTATTGAGTCAACCACATTTTGTGTATAGTTAAAATGCAGAAATTTGTTCTAAAATCCCTGGGTGATATGTTCTTGCAAGTAGCATGGTATTTCATTACTTATAAAGATGATGATGATCACAGTGGACATCGTTATATGGGTTTACACACTAAAATATGTGATCACAAACTTATTAGAAACATGTAAGGCATGAATGTTTCTGCACACTTGATCAGCTGTGAACGTGCAAGAACTGCTTGTACTTAAAAGATTTAAAGTTTCGCAGGAAGGGATGCAACTGGCTGACTTCGCTGCCCAGTTTTGATTTACTTTTGTTTAACGTGTCGTCTCTACTGTTTTATCCCCACAAGAACAGGCCGTTTGCCTGTTTTTCGGATTGTTGCACGAGTTTTACATGACGGTGCAGGAGGGTACGTTGTCACTGTGCCACCATGGCAAGCGAATAATTTACTTAATTTACTGGCTGTAGATTTAGTTACCTTTCAAAGCAAATGTTTATACAGGAGCAGTAAGGATACAAAGTCCGCAGCATTTCAATGTTTATTGGTTTCTGTGCAAGAAAAAAAATTATCCAGAGAACAGGTGCAACTTCACGTGTATTTAATATTCGAGAACAAATTAACGACGCTGTTCATTCAAGCCACGGATTTAATGCTATCGTAGAAAAGTCATACCATAGGCTACACTTTTGCTCTGTCAAATTTAATAAGTGAGGTAAAATAACCTTTCAAGATGCATCGGGAAATTTACGCTTGAAAACCGACAAGAAAATGAAACTGAACGGTACCGCGTTCAGCAAAACGTTGAAACTTCGGGAACTTTGCCGTCTTGTTATTTGCCTTTGCCGAGGTTGAAATTATTTAAGCTGCTCCGTACGCGGCGATTTTTGTATGCTATTCAACAAAAGAAACTTTTCAAGACCCGTCTCGCAGCAACAAGCAAAGGCGTAAGAAGCAAACGTGAAAATGCACTTTCTTTGCTGCGTAGCGTGTCGCAAACGCATAGTAATGGGAGAATGTAATCTGCGGTACAAGTTTTTTATTCTACTTTCATGTACGTACCGAATTCAACAATCCACGTCTCCGCGCATTGCACTTGTCGTGTGAAACGCCATCTTCCAAAACCATCGGCGAAATAGCTCCTTGACAGCTCACCGCGCAATTTCGACGGAAAATCGCAGCAATCGCTGCGACGGTGCGACTGTGCGACCAACCGGTTGGTCGCAGCCGAAAGTCGAGGGGTCGGCAGTGGGACTGTGATTTTCATCGCAAACGACCCAAATCGCACTTCCGGTGCGACGAAAATCGCATCATGTGAAACAGGCTTAAGCCTCCAATAAGATGCGACGATTGTTTCGACGTGGCAAGCTGGCCTTACACGCATCATGGCGCTTCCCGCATTCACTTGAAGAACTCATACATACATCATGCGTTAAATGCGACATGCATTACGCACGTAAAACATTGCGCAACGTTATTTTTGAAGCTGTGAAATGATCCCGCGCCTCACATCCCATTGGTCACCTGATTTTTACACTGAGCTCTACATCGACAGAGCCGGAAGGACAACATTGCACCGACGTTCTGGACTCGCTCCTCCCACTTGCGCGAAAATACGTTTACAAAGATCATTCATATCTAATCTCTTCAGCAATAAAGGTAAAAATGGTGTCGAACAAATACGAGGGCGCCACCATTAAAACAAGGAGATAACATTCCTAATACTCTTTCAACACAAATTACTGTCAAATGATTCACCCGCCGTGGTTGCATGGCGGCTTTGGTGCTGCGCTGCTAAGCAAGAGCTCGCGGAATCAAATCTCTGCCGCGGTGATCGCACTTATACAGGGCGAAATGCAGAAATGCGCTTGTAGCGTGCATTGGCTGAACGTTAAAAAGCCGCAAATGGTCAGAATTAATCCAGTCACCCATTATGAGGCGTGCCTCTTAATCAGATCGTGGTATTGCCACATGATATCACAAAAGCTATTTTTTTATTTATCCAGTAATCTAGAATGATAATGCGGTTGTTGTGCAATGTCGGAGATGCTGCATGTTATGAAATGCCACAACGCATAGCATGGAAGCCACGTCTGTGCAACTTGATCCGCAAGATACTTAGCAGCATTAGTGCCAGCAAAACGCAAAATTACACTCACCTCGCGGGATGTAGCCAGTGCATGGCCAACAGTTGCGGATGTGTGAAGAGGTCGTCGCTGGGAACGAGGCCCCACTGTGATGCAGCAGATATCTCTTGGTCGCTGCACGCTGAAAACACCACGTGGCTACCAGCCTGCGCTTTCGCGTGACAGGGCAATACGTCTCCAGGGGTATAAATTTTCTCGCTGCACTTCAGCGCCAATTTTTGCAGAATTGGGAATAATGGCTTAAAACCGGGCATCGAAAACGACAGAAAGATATCCCTGCAAGCATCACTGAAACACGGAGCCATTGCGCAAGTCTTTATGTGCGGCTGCAGTTGCTCGAGCGTCCTAATGGGAGCCGAGAAACTGGGAAGAACGCGAATAGCCGTGATGGTGGTCTGCACGTAATTGCCTAGAAAAAACATGCCAAGCATCCACGACACCACTGCTAGACAACGATAAATGGGTGCCTGAGCCTCAGGTATTGCGTGGCACCGACCGAAGAACGTGCCAACCATAAACAAGAGAAAACCCGGCAGTGTCAGCAACGTTCGCCCATGGAACAGAACGCGGCTACGAATATGCACACACAGTGCGACCATTGCGCCAACTAAGGCAAGAGCTATAAGAAATTCCAGAAACGACTTTGAAGAAACGGGGAATGCCATGCGAATGTCTATTCGTTTTCTGGTGTAAAAACAGCAACGTACGGGTGAATAATAGGCATCCAAGAAGAGCATCTTTTCAGTAACATATTCCGTGCTTACTGGAAGTAATACAATGTCTATATATTTGTCCAAAAAAAACGACAAGTCTGCGACTTGAATCACGTCGATGGTGTTGTTCAATACTCTAAACGCATCCATCATCGCCAGTACTTCTGGATGCGTATTGATGTTTGCTTTTTCGCTACCAGCAAATTGCACGGCCGCTCGGTATTTGCGGCCTTTGGGAAATTTATCACGCGATGCTGCGTCACCAGCGAAAAGGCTGGACGCTGTGACATTGACGCGCTGTCCACATCTCCGGTAACGGTCAGCCGGGGCGTTGATGCCTCTAGAAGTGACGCTCACCACATGGCAGAGCGCCTCCGGAGAAAAACGTCGCAGTGTTCGATTGTGCTCCTCCGAGGAAATAATAAACAGAATGCGATGGTACTTCCATAAATTCATCATCATCCTTTCGTGCAACTGAGGGATAATCGAGACGAAGGGCAGATATACTATCCTCGGTAAAAGCATAAAGTCGTAGCTCGATTTTTTTAACAAACCGCAATGTTGTTCCTCAAGGAAGGCGTGAAACTCGCAAGCTATAGCGCGGTGCTCCAGCGACACAAATTTTACAGCAGTCGGCAACTCATTCACTTGAGGATAAAAGCGTTTCGTGTCGGACTTGGCGAGCATCAAGACCGTGCGCGCCCCCGTCACCTTTGACGCCGCCATTACGCTGATCATATTCGAGTGAACTTGAGCAACGGTTAGCGACACGAAAGCAAACGTCATCATCAACAGAACTATGTAGAAGAGCGTCCAACAAAGTCTCATTACGTTGATCGTGTATGAAAGTTGTATGCAGGGCGTCTTTCAATCAACCACAGTTGATTTTCCTTAGACCTTTATATCCGGCTTCTGGAGTCGCTACTTCAGCCGAAGCAAATGGGGTTGTCTCGTGCTCAGAATACGCTGACCAAGCAATCTCGTCAAATCGACTCCTTCAAAATGATTTATAAACGATCGCCTCACGTAGCAGGGAAAAGGTATGTGCTTCCTTCACATTATTCAATTACCCTCCGACTTCATGCTCCATCCAGTAGTTCATTACCGACCTGTTACACCGCAGATCGCTTATTTTTTTTTTCTTGATGGAGAGCGACACCCTTCAGGCTAGTGACACCGCTCACACCACCAATGTCGACGGGATGCTTGGCCGCTTCTTGAATCCGTCGGAGCAAGAGTTCGACTGCCGGAAGAGAGAATAAAATATGTACATAAGTCAGGGTGCGCATCGTGTAATATCATGCAGATGCTGTAAACCTAGCGCCCCCAAGCGCACCGTTTTCAAGCGCACGCAAAGTTTCCAAAGGTGCACACGCTGAGCAGCTGCAATTACCCCAAAGTAATACACCAAAACAACATTGCATAGGAACGTGATAGTTATGTATAGCCTATTTTACGTGCAGATAAAATTCGCAGCTGCTAAGGAACTTTTTGTATATTCTCGAAAGCACGCGGATGCGCAGGTCTGTTCTCGCCCTAGGCGTTCGTAGAATAGCAAATATTTGCATACGGCGTCAATACGACTTAGATGAGCAAACTGGTTTCACGCATAACATCGAGGGTGTCCCAGTCAACTTTATCCAAAGAGTAAAATTATGCAAATGCCTCGAAGCCCAACAGAACAAAGGTAATGTTGTTTACCGTCGAATACACATACCCAAACTGTTTTTATTTCCCAGTCCGCCGAATTAGATATATCGTATTAATTATTCCACTTCTCAGATAGTTGTTGCGGGTGACTCTAATGCACCCAATACGGAATGGGGGTACAGTTACAAAAGTGCAAGAGTGGCGAACTTGGCCTCCTACGCTGCAGAGCTCGGCTTAATACTCGTCACAGATCCAAGGCTCCCCACCAGATCCGGTAATTCGGTCAGTCGAGATACGACTCCTGATCTAACCTTCCACCGAGGTATCGAAGGCGCGTGGGACAACCTCCAGGAGGGGCTAAGCAGTGACCATTACCTACTGGAAATTCTGTTGCGTGTCAAACCCAGACCACCCGCGAGTTATGAGTATGTGTATTGGGACCTCTTTCGAAAAATCAGAAATGAAACAATCCCGCCAGATGAAACGTATGCAGATCTGCTAGAGAATTTGAACATGGCGGTTAAAGGAGCAACCAAGGAAATCATTACAGATCTTGAAGTTCCCAAAATGGACTCGAGACTTGCTCACCTTCTGGAGGCCAAACACGCCGTCTCAGCCAGGTGGAAGACCCAAAAGCTTAATCGTAGACTCAGGTCGAAAATCGTGCTTCTTGACAAGGAGATTGAAGCCTATTCGGCCAAGCTCGCCCGGCAGCAATGGGATGAGACGTGCACCGAAACGGACGGGCGTATGCGAAGAGGTAGCAAATGGAGCTTACTGAAAAGTATCCTCAACGATAAACAGTCTAAGGACACCCTTAGCCTTGCAACAGATAGACTCATTAAGAAGTAAACCGCAATCGGTCCCACCGACAGGTAATTAGCCAACAACTTAGCACTTACTTATCTCCCCCTCGCCAATGACGCGGATCGCCCGGTAGAGCGTGTGAACTACATGGGATTCTCGGCACCTGATCTAGATGAACCTTTCACCGTGTCAGAGATCAGACACCTTCTCTTCAATCTAAATGGCAGATTAGCCCCGGGACCTGATGAAATCAAGAACAATCTTCTCAGGAACCTAGACGATAGGGCAATCGAGATAGTCACGGCCAAAATAAATAAGGTATGGCAAAGTGGACAGGTCCCGATAGAGTGGCGTACCACAAAAGTGGTACTCATACCCAAACCAGGAAAACCCCCACATATAAATAATCTACGGCCTATTTCCTTACATCATGCATCGCCAAGGTTGCGGAGCACGCGATACACAACAGGATCACTGAACATATTGAAAACAAAGAGCTATTTAGACACAACCTACTCGGCTTTAGACAGGCGCTGTCCACACAGGACGCTATGCTTTTGCTTAAGAAAGCAATCTTTGATAACCCTACTCGCGACGTGAGAGGGATCCTCGCACTGGACCTCGCCAAGGCATTCGACAGGGTCGCGCATAAACACATCCTGACGGAGATTTCGTCTCTCAACCTGGGCCAGCGGTTTCAGGATTACAGCAGATCTTTCCTCGCGGATCGCAAGGCACACCTCCGACTAGGCATGGTCACGGGAGGACCCTACGAACTAGGCACCTGCGGCACCCCGCAGGGCTCGGTCCTCTCCCCACTCTTATTTACTATAGCCATGCACAAACTCTCCACTCGCCTCGCTGCAATACCGAGCGTGGGTCACGCCATTTATGCGGACGATATCACGATCTGGGCGCCGGGTGGATCGCTAGCCATACTCGAACACTCGGTACAAAGTGCGTTGGAGGCTACCGAAGATTTTCTTTCAAACACGGGCCTTGAACTCTCCCCCGCTAAATCAGAGCTCCTGTTATACCGCCAGTCCAGGCAGGGGGTCAGAAATCTTGCGCCTCTGGAAACTCTGCTGATAGAAATTCGGGCTAAAAATGGGCATCCCATACCGAGGATGGACCCGGTCAAAATTCTAGGTCTCCTTATTAATGCCAAGGGCTGTAACTCGACGGCCCTCAAAAGGCTCACTGGACAGGCTAGTAATGTCCTAAGACTTGTAGCCCGCGTCTCAAATCGAAGAGGCGGTCTCAAAGAGGACAATTTGCTCAGAGCTTATCAGGCATTCTTCCTGAGTCATGTCATCTACATCGCGCCGTACCTTAACTGGGGTAAAGCGGAAAAGGCCAAACTCGATTCCCTAATCAGAACCGGCCTCAAGCGCGTGCTCGGCCTTCCGCAGTCCACAAGCACTGAGAAGCTGCTGAAGCTAGGACTCCATAACACCATCGATGAGCTAATAGAAGCTCACACAGCGGCTCAGATAATGAGACTTTCATCTACTAAGCCAGGGATTAAGATTTTAGAAGAAGCGGGAATCCAAACCAGACATGAACCGGCGACCAAAGTTAGCTTGACCCGGGAAACCAGAAGTCGCATCATGGTTGACCCCGTCCCGCGAAACATCCACCCAGTGCATAACAAGGGTAGAAGGTTCGCGAGAGCCAAGTCCATCCTTAAAAAGATCAATCAGCAGAAACTAGATGTCCTCTTTGTCTATGCTGCCAGATATGACAGTGGGGATAAGTTCGCTGTCTCGGTGGTAGACGCGGGGGGCAACCTGGTCAATGCAGCCTCTGTTTATACGAAGTTTGCCCATGTGGCGGAGGAAGCGGCGTTCGCTTTGGCTTTTCACAGCTCAAAAGTTCCCGCTGTCGTCTTCTAGGACTCGCGCACGGCGGTTAGATCCTTCTTGTCCGCCATCATATCTGAACAGGCGAACAGCATTGTGATTAAAGCACTTCAAAGGACTAGGGAGAGCAGCGAAGGAGGATACCAAATCTCCTGGTTCCCAGCCCATCTAGATAGCTCAATTAACCCGCTTGGATGTAATCCTAACGAACAGGCCCACCGGAAAGCGCGCGATTTCATGCACCACGCTGTCGCGGGTAGCCAGGCTTGGAACGAGGTCAACATCCACAGAGATCCGTTATGTACTTTTCACGAAATTGTTTCCCATTATGGACTAGGCAGGAGGACATTTCCACCCCCTCACCCCAAATTCAACAAACCTCAGGCTACCACATTCAGACTCCGGCAAACCCGTTCGTATCCCACTCCTCGGTCCCTTAACAAGATAGATCCTGAACGCTCACAGTCGTGCCCCAAATGTGGTCACGACTCATGCTCTTTTGACCACATGCTCTGGCTGTGCCCAGCTCTTAACGCCTCTCCACCCATCACGAAAGAACAATGGCAGGAATCTCTCAAGAGCAGCAATCTTCACATTCAACTCCACGCTGTCCAGAGGGCCCACGACATTGCGGCGGGACTTGATCTCCCGGTCCCATCGTGGGCGGAGCCACCGACTTGATCTTCGGGAGCCTTCGGTTTTGGCTCCCCAAGATCTCAGTCCCTCATGGCTCAAATAAAGCTCTTGTCATGCCACAAGCCGTTTCGCGGCCGAGCCATAGAGTAACCCAGTGTAAACGGATAGAGTGGACACTTCCATAGGCTTCTGCGGCCGACTTTGGCTCTCAGCGCACCTAGCGGAATCGGCAAAATGCACCAGCCTCCAAGATGACCGCGCACGCAAGCGAATGTCGGAGGCCCCAATTTCAGTTTCGATTCTTATATTTATTCTGGGGGGGGGGGGGGGGGGTACTCATAACGTTGTTGAAATCGAATGATCTCACGCAGATGCTGGTGCCACGGCTTATATGTTGCGACCGCGATTGCGCAAAGGTGCTTTACTTCATGTTTCATTGAAACTCATATTTGCTGTTTCAAGCTGTAACCAGAGTCCTTCCATGTTTTTCTGGTCACGAAACTCCGCCGTCACGCTATGGGAGAGGTTCATATGCTGCCCAAAGGTGCCGCGACGCGGCGCCACTGTGCCACAGAGGGCATCGTTCGCGTACCGAAACGCGCGCGCAGTGCGAGGCAAGCTGAGTGATCGGGTGCGTTATGTGCATGTGCTGCGCTATTTTTCGAGTGCTGGGCTGTTTGGTTTAAGTGGCGGGGTGGGACAACGATGCTGAACACGTGTTGCGTGCCTGGGTGCCGTTCCGGCTACAAGGGCACGACCGAAAAGGTGTCGTTGTTCAGTTTACCTAATAACAAGGAGCAGCGCGAGAAATGGAAGCGGGCCATACCGCGGCAGGAAAGTGGCGGTTTTAATTTCGAATGGAAGTATACGCGTGTGTGCGCGAAACACTTTGACGCCTCGGACATCGTCACTGCGTACAATTTCAACATCAACGGCGACGACGTGTCCCTGGAGCGTGAGAAGCCGACGCTGAAGACTAACGCCGTTTCAAAGATGCTTTTAACAAACTTCTTGCATTGTGAATGGTGGACCATTTATGACCGGACGCCTCTGTACTATCTGTATTTCGCTCCGCTTGTTTTACATGATAAATAAATGATCGTGCTTGTATTTTGTTTTTGCACCAACACGTTTTATTTCTTTTCTTAATCGAATTATAAAGTTCTTTTTTCATTTTTCGACCATGAGAAGAATATCAGGACCGGTGATTGCAACATTTTAACACATTGTAAATAGTTGCGAATTAAGAACCAAAATACCTAGTTCGTCGTTTCTGCGTCGAAACCACGAGCAGCGTGAATAAGTGCTGGACTTACTGACGCTTCTAAACGACTGCTTGCTAAGGCAATTGCCTAATTACAGCTAGTTTCAACTGAACCTAACACTTCAGGCTCGCCTTAATCCGTTGTTAAAAGCCGCACCGAAGACATTTAGTAGCGAAGTTCGTCTTGCATTATCTTATTGAGAAATGGCATCGCCTTGCAAGAAATCTTAAGCGCATGGAGCAGCTCAGTTCGCTTTTCTTTGTCATGAAGTATTCTATGGTAGCAGCCCTTTGCAATAGCAATTTCATTCTTTTGATCTCCTTATAAGATACTGCCCACAGAGTCCTTCTCTACCACAGTTTAACAGAAACTGAACAGCTGTGCTCGGCGAACAATCTGGCGCTATGCGCAACGGAGAATTGGCGCTTACTCATCTGGTGATAAGTGGGACCACTGGCGTTTTGTTGCGAATGCGCGGTGTTTAATTTAAGGCAAATAATAAAAAGCGGAGCCCACCGAAGCGTTGAGGCGAACGGCGATGATGAAGAAATCCGGACCGAGACCGCCCGGCCGTGTACAGCGGACGCACTTCGACGGGGGCGAAATGCAAAACACCCGTTTATTTAAATTTAGGCGCATTTTAAAGGATCCCAGGTGATCAAAACTAATCCCGAGTCCCCCACTACGGCGTGCCTCATAATCGTATAGCGGTTCTGGCTCTTATTAAAATTCCAGATCTTTCTTTTTTTTCGGTCTGAGACCGCCGCAAGCTCCATGTTATGAGCGGCTTTTTTTTTTTCGTCCCGTGCGCTGATATCATCGCAGAAGACACGCTCAGGCAGTAATTTAATTATATTCAATGTTAAAAATAGTTACGTGAAACTAAAGCGATGGTTGAGGAAGTTGAGAAAGCTAGAATACCGAGGCTGGCCCACACACAACCACAGCGGCAGCGGCGTTCGCATGCCCTCTCATGCACGGTTGCGCCTCTAGCGGCGGGCGCTGGCGCTATATGAAACTGAGGCGGCAGTTTCGTGACCAGAAAAAACATGGAAGGACTCTGCTGTAACTTAGCGCAACAATCATGCCAACTGTTGAGGAACTAGAACTTTATCGCTTATGATATTCTACGTCTAATATTCTACGTCTAGTAACTCACGCCAAAAAGGTGTATCATAAGTAAATGTGCCACGTTCCTTAAATATAAGTCATTTTGCTGCACAGTCAAGAACACGAAGAGAGCAGACAACATTTTTTTGCAGCAAGATTGTAAGAAGCAGACACATGAAAACGGAAACGGCGAAATGCAAATAATGTGGCTCCCTGGCCCGCCCAATCCGATCTGAATTTCTCAGTCGCGGTTGGTTCTTTTGCGCAAGGTGCATGATTTAGCCAATAGCAGTCGAGAATTTCGATCCGGATCGGACTCGATCGCGATCGAAAGTGGTCGTGTGACACAGTCATAATGGAGAACAGTCGGAAATTAATGGCGTGATGGCAATAACTTTGCACAAGCAAAGCACATAGAAGGCTTGTTGCAACTACACAGATAATGAAAAAAAAACTACACATACACGCCAGCAGTTAATTTGCTGAAAATGGGATTGTTTTAGAAGGAAAAAAAGTATGACGTTTTTTCTTGAACTTCTGCGACGGAGGGTGAATCAGGGTATCAAAATTATGTTAATGGTTGCGTGCCGAAATAAAATGGCTGCAAAAATAATTGAGCAGGCACCAGGATCCTCATCTCGAATTTTTAAGCCAGTGTGTCCGTTATTAAACAGCTGCAATTAAGCAATTTGTGTTGGGGGTCTTCACCTGCTGTTTTCGAAGCCTTGCAATCGTCTTCTGATACTTGGAGTTTTGCCCTTGAGTATGCATGATGTCCTTTGGCTGTGGAGTGTATCTTTAGGAAATAGTGGAGATTCCTGCAATACGTAGAATGAGAGACAGCAGTTAAGCAATACTGGAACCTTCAAAGCTTTATAGTGGAGATGCTGCGCTCCTTCATGAAATGCGCATTTTGTGGTTAAGGAAGCCGTGCTATAAATACTAAGAAAAAAATGAAATTTATATGGTAACGACTCCATACACAATTAAAACATGAAAACACGTATCTTCTGCCCAATGCAGAACAGCTAACAACGCCCGGGCTCTTTCTGTAAAATGCACCTCAGAATTGTTTTATGTTCTGCTGCCAGCGTCCGCTTCGTCGCCATTTCATGGTAAGGCCACAACAAGTTCTTTTGCGCGCTGTTAACGCCTTATTCTCTTCGCATTTCGTTATGTCACTGTTAGCCGCATGAACGAGTGACGGCGGCCTTGCAGCCATGAAAGGCTGCAGCCCATTTGCTACGCTGACTTTCATTTCGCGTTCTTTTTTTTTATGCCCAGCAATGAGCAGAAATGCTAGCGATAAGAGCGACGCGGCAGCAACGTAGCTGCGAGGCACGCTCGACGCAACGACGAAGTTAGAAAATAAAGTAAAATGGTTCGTTTAATAAATGCAGCCTATGAGCACAAGCCGTTCGCGGCAGAGAGCTTTATGTTACGCGCAGCGACAGCTGAAAAAGGATGGTGCTCTACTTTTGCAAAAGAAATGTACCTATTTCTAAAGCGGTACAACGTGCATTATTTACACTGTTGCAATAATGCGCTCTCTCTCAACGTCTGTAGGAGGCTATGTGCGCTCAGGCTTTTCTGGATGTTCTGCATTGGGCTGAAGATAAATGTTCTCATGTTGTAATTGTGTATACAGACGTTACCGTAGCAAATTCCTTGTTTCTTAGCATTTATAACAGTGCTTCCTTAACCAAAGAAATACGCATTACATGAAGAAGCGCGGCATCTCCATTATAAAGCTTTGAAGGCTCCAGTATTGCTTATACGAAGGAACGTAGCGTCTACATTCAATAGGTTTGAAGCCTCCAGTATTGCTTACCTGCTGTCTCTCATTCTACATATTGCAGAAATCTCCACTATTTCCTAAAAATACACTGTGCAGCCAACGGATATCATGCATACTCAAGGGCCCCCTGTGGTTTTGTTAATGTACTTTGGGTGTGGTTATGTGTTTGTCTGGAGTTTGCCTCAACTCGACCGCCTGCGTTTTATCGAGTTGCTTGGCCGGTGGTGGGTGCGCGCGACGCCTCTAGCGATGCCTATGGGCTATTTCGTGATAAGTCTCGCAGGGTTCCTCGTGTCTCTTGTCCTCGTTCACGCCGTTCGCATCCGCCGACGAGGCTCGAAGCGCGAGATCTCGAGCCAAACTATCAGTCGACGCGTTGCCGCGCACAGCCACGTGAGCGGGAATGCACACGAGCGTTTTCCAGCCGCTTATGGGACGCCGCATGAGGACCCCATGGTACGCCTGTTCGGAAATTCTACCACGGACGAAGTTGCCGATGGCCTGCTTGCTATCGCTGATGACGGTATTCGCTTCCGGATGCATGACCATGGCAATCGCGGTTTCCTCCGCTTCCACCACTCGGCCAGCCGTGATTGTTGTGTTCAGTCAGTCGTCCGTTGTTGTCAGCTGCCAGCGCCGTCATGAGGTCGCCGCGAGGGTGTCTCGCTGCGTCTGTATAAACTACTCCATTTTGCGGGCCGTAGCGTCGCAAATGGCTTTATTGCGGGCCTGCCGGCGGCCCTGATGGTACTCGGGGTACATGTTGTGGTGTCGAGGCGGGGCATAAATATGCCCCCTGACCTTTTGCGGAATCGTCATGTACTATGTAACCTCCGGGATGGCCACGAGACACATGGGCCGCTTTTCCCAATGGCAGCAGAACGGGCGGTGGTCGGACCTGCGCCAAACGTCTGTCTTCCTTGGGCGTTTCGCTGACCGACAGGTGGACGGGGTCACGGCGGCGGCGGTATCTGGCAACGGAATCGTGGTGTCAAGGGGTCCTGTTGCGGGTGCGAACTGGGGACGGGCGACGACGGCGTACGTCATCGCTTCAAGCTGGGGCTGAGGCCATGACGGTTGCTTTTCAGTAGCCCAAAGTGAACACGCGACCCCATTGACGATGTCGGTCATTGAGGCCACTTTAGGCTCGAACTTGGGGAGAGCTTCTGCAGTCGCTCGCTAACGACCGCTCGATGGTCTCTCGCATGTCGTCACTACCGAGTGCTTGAACATCGGCGTAGTGTCGGCGGCTATATTGCCTTGTCTGCATATCTTGCGTCTTCACAATGGTGGTGGCTTCAGAAAAAAATTTAGCAACAGTCCTGAGCGGGTTGGGTATCCATCCGGCGAAGAGCTTTTGCTTCACCCCAAGCATGAGGAACCGAATTTTCTTCTCCACAGGTAAATCCAGGTCGGCGTGGCGGAACAGGCTCGTCACCTCCTCGCTGAAGATCACAATGTTCTTGTTGGGTCGTTGTACTCGTGCTTCTAGCGTAGTTGCGGCCTTTCATAGCGCACGACGCTAGTAAAGCTCAGCGGGAAGCTGCTAAGGAACAGGTCCCATGCTGTCGGGGTCGACTCCCAGTTCTCAAACCACGTTCTGGCGGCGTCTTCCTAGACGAAGTATACATGCCGCAGCTTGTCGTAAGAGTCCCAGTTGTTGGAACTCGCGATTCGTTCTTAGGTCTCCAGCCAGGATTCTGGCTCTTCAGTCGATGATCCATGGAACGTTGGTGGGTCCCGAGTTTGTTGCAGCAGAATGGTGGACTCTGAGTGAGCCATTAGCTTTATTTTGGCCACGATCTTCATGGTCATCTCAGGTCATCTCCGTGGTCCGTAGCCAGCTGTTGCAGCCAGCGGCTTGCTCAATGATCCAGAACGCCATTGTTGTTGTCTTTGCGGTCCTGGCTTGGATCACGGCTTGTCTGCTGCGTCCGGTGCATGAACGAACAAGCACCTCCATCAGATGTCACGTGGTGGTGACGGCGAGAGAGATATACAACTTTATTATGTCCTTGATGTGGTCCAAGGTTAGCGGAGGTCGGAAGACTAACCCCCAGACCACCCCTTCCTCAGACGCCGGCCAGTCCTTGCTTTCTGGCAGCGTCTTCGACCATCCGGAAGGCCCAGAGCTGCTTCTCTGGGTGCAAGCTGAGCAGCAAAGTCTCCCACTGCTCTGCCTTAGTTATGATGCGTGTAGTGTTAGTGTGGTAGGTGTTGGTGGGTGAGGCTTTGGGGCATTTCCAGATAATGTGCTCGAGGTCAGTGCCGGCCTCGCACGCTTTGCAGAGTGGGGAGTATGCATCGGGGTAAATACGGTTGTACAGCACGGGGTTCGGGAAAGTTCACGTCTGAAGTATTCGCCAAAAAGTGGATTGATAGTTATTCAGTGTTTTATGTGCTGGGGGGTAGCGTAACCGCTCTCTGCGGTAGTGGAGGAGGATTTCTCTAAACTCGACCATTCGGTCCCTCGCGTGACCGCAATGCAAAACAGAGGGCTGGTCAAGATCGGAAGACTCAGGAGAAGGATGATGCGCCTGGTGTGCGAGAGCTCGGGCGGCATGGTGGGCACCTTCGTTTCCAGCCAGACCCGAGTGACCAGGGGCCCAGATGATCTGGACGCGGCGTTGCCTTGAGGAAGGAGTGCTAGAGTGTGTCTTCTGTGCTTGTGACGGCGAAGAAAGAAGCAAAACTGTGAATGGCGAAACTAGTGTTTTACTGCGCGAACCTGCGCCCTCGAAAACAGGCTACACTCAAAGCGCAACGATAGCTGCAGACAGTCGGTGATCGTCGAAAATATGATCACCATGTGAAGAACGTTGGCTTTTATACATGAGCCATAGAATGTTCCAGAGTAATTGCGGTGCCCGTGTGTCTTCCAAAAAATTCGACACCATTCGCGTCACGCATACATGCAATCAAAATGCACGAGGTTGGCGACAGCAGACAGCGGATAGAACCATCAATAACATTCGACAAACTACCGATACATGCAGGCGCCTCCTCCGCTGTGCGATAACATTTGTTAGACGAACAAAACGCGGTCATTCGATCAAATAGTACACATGTGAATATTTATACGAAAAGTGCGAATGAAAAATTTGCCGAGCGACATGAAGAGCTTCCCATGCACCTTCCTGTTTCTCAATACGTGCTCTATAATGGTGTTTTACTGAGCGTGAAAGGAACCCGCGAATACATGCAAAGGGCCTTGATCAAGTGACCAGTAGCGCGCAATTTTCGCTTCTATAAGAGGGCGTCTTTCACGCTCGGACACACATTTTATGCAGCACGTATCCAGCAACAGGAAGCTGCATCAGCAGTTTTTCATGTTTCTCCATAATTTTTTTATGGATACTTTTAATCTAATTATGTTTGAGAAGTTGATTTAATTAGTTAAGTCCAATTATCAGATTAGGTGTAATGAAAAAAATAATCTGTCTCGAAGGGACGACAAACAACGTTGCTTTGTTCTGTCCAGCTAAGTGGCATTGGCACAATTTTTAATGTTTGGCTCAAATTATGTGGGACACCCTGTGTGCGGGCGCCCTTTATATTGCAATTGCATATTATTAAAATAGGTGACACGCTATGTCACAGTTGCGAAGGTCACGGTACAGGGTGGATAGAGAAGTCTTGAGAAAGTGAAGATCATGGAGATATATGAAAAGTATGTATAATGAAAAACAACAATGACATACCCGATTCAATAAT
This sequence comes from Dermacentor variabilis, assembly GCF_050947875.1. Classification (NCBI taxonomy): domain Eukaryota; kingdom Metazoa; phylum Arthropoda; class Arachnida; order Ixodida; family Ixodidae; genus Dermacentor; species Dermacentor variabilis. The sequence continues at coordinate 44,642,808 of NC_134575.1, read as the reverse complement.
GCCGGCTTAGCGTGTCGAATTGAGAGTAAAAGAACGCGGTGCAAAAGGTCAAAGCCAGGGCCTCCCCTCACCCCCCACCCCGGTCTTTTAACCCCCGCTTGTTAGCCGGCGTGTCAAGAGCGTCTGACACGCCGGCTGAAAAAAAAGGGGGGTGGCGGGGGAGAAATGGAAAGGAAAAAAAGAGAAAAAAAAGGGGGGGGGATGCGCCAAGAAATCCAACTAAGTGTTGTTGCCTATAGCTTGAAGTTTAGCATAGCGTATAGATTCTGAAGCTCCCTTTGAAACGTTTATGCCTATTGGTTGCAATGTCTTGAACTTATGGATAAGTTATGATTCTCTGTATTTTCTTTCTCGTTCAGAACGGAAATTTGTCCGTAAGATGTAGAGTTCATCAAAGTTATGACCTGGTTGGTTGAAATGCTCGGCGACAGCTTTGAGAAGCTTTCTAGCTGTGTCCGCGTGGTGTCCATTTAATCTGGCGTTCATTGATTGTCCTGTTTCACCGATATATTGTTTCTTACAGAAGGAACATTCAAGCATATAAATCACATCCGAACTTGTACAAGTGAAGCTAGATTTGACTTCATGTGTATAACTATTTGCGGTGCTTTTAATTTTAATGTCACTTTGAAGGTGCCTGCAGGGTTTGCACCTAGGGCGACAACATGCTTTTATTACGGGTCAATGCTGTTGGCTGACTTTTGCGTGCACTAACATGTCTTTGAGGTTCCTGTTTCGGCGATAGGTAACCCTAGGCACATCCGGGAACGCTTTTCGCAGACGCTCGTTACTTGATAATATTGGGTGGATAATATTCTGCGAAAAGCACTCCCCCCCCCCCTTCCCGTTTTTCTTTCAGCCGGCGTGTCAGGCGCCCTTGACACGCCGGCTAACAAGCGGGGGCTAAAAGACCGGGGTGAGGGGTGGCCCTGGCTTTGACCTTGTTCACCGCGTTCCTTTACTCTCAATTCGCACGCTAACACACCTTCCCTCGTTTCCGCACCCTCCTGCCTCACACCCTCTCCCCTTTAGAAGAACCCCACCTATATAGATACTGTGGCGAGGAAAGCGTACGTCGCCTTGAATAAGGTAAGTGCATTTGTCGAAACGTTGGCTTCTGCATTCACCTTGTTCACGTTTTGAGCAGGCTAGGTGATAACAAATTACAACTTTATGGGTGAGAAATTTATATTTATACTTCTGCCTTTCATGTATAGCAGTCGAGCACCTTTGTTTTGCTTCGTGTAATGTGCGCCTGTGCAATTCTTCAGTTCAAGTGGAAAGAGAACACGGACTGAAATTGAAAACTACCTTTTGTTTGGACAAGTGGCAGATTTCACCACAAACATTATACAAAAAAAATAATAGCAATAAAGGGGAACCAAACCTACCAACAGTCGACTACATTCCTTCCTGGAAATTTCTCACTCCCAAAAAAACGTGAAGAGAAACATACAGACGGAATCGAAACCATGCACTCGTGCGGCCCCATGACGGATTCATCGGAAAAAGAAAAAAGTGTTTCTTGCGCAATTCGCCAAGGTCTTCTCGGCCAAGCGATAAACGAGCTTCGGACAGGACTCTGAGATTACACCTGAGCCTGTTCGTGTGTTCGTGGTCACTTGGCTGAGCTTTAAAATCAGCAAGTGTAGCGTGGCAACAAAGCCAGACCCCGCAGCACATGCCGAGTGTACGTTTCTGGTAGTTCGCCTATGCAGTTGCCAGAGTGTCGCCGAAAAAATACCCATTTCCTTTCATTTCGTGCGTGCCTGTCTGTATCGTCGGTCTGTGTCGTTATGGGAGCTTTTCTGGCTACAGTGAGTCTTTCATCTCTTCCTCTGGTTTTCTTTTTCCACTCCTGCCAGGGGATTACAGTTTCAACATCCGCCAGTGTCCACATTACTCACATCACCCTTTTCTTTTACACCGCTTGTATTGCTTTCCTTTTTCTTTTTGTTCTTCTAGTTCCGATCGCCTTTGTCGTATACTCGTCTTTAATTACACGTCAGTCTTTGTACAGATGTGACTCTCTTCTTTACAGTCGAATAGAGAGCCAAATGTCTTTCCACGTGTCGTACACCTCCACAAGCCGGCCGGTCGGCCCCGCCGTCGAACAATGAAATATCTGAGAAGGAACGGAAGTATTGATGGAGGTTTTGCCCCGGCGCCAATGAGAACAGGACCAGCCGCACTTCGTTTCACGTGCACTCAGCTCCGATGCCGGCGATCGTGAATAAAAGAAGAAAGGGAAGTGGGGGAGGATGAGCACCACCTTCTGCGCGTCCGCGTTCTAAAATAGATCTGGAGTATTAACGATATTTATAATGTTTCGCAAGCTTCAGCCGTGACATCACAGAATTCAGTAAACGAGGCAAGTTTGGCTTGGACAGCTCTGCACATGCAACTTCGTTCGTGGATTTTCGCCGGCAAAAGAACTGATTAGCTATCAGTAAATTATGTGAAATTAGATGAAAATAAAAAATTTGCAGATGCAAGTTGGAATGAGCTAGTGAAAGACAGGGGTAATTGCAGATGGCGGGGAGAGGCGTTAGTGCTGGCAGTGGCCATTAAGGTAGACTGCTGCTAATGATGATGGTGATGATTAGGAATTCAAGTCAAAACTGCAAACAGTTCGGACTTGTCGCGGCTACTTGTCGGAGGCAGGCATATATTAAGGAAAATCGGAAAGGAGGATGCATTGAAAAGGACACAGTCGCCGTAAATGATAAGGTGTGTTAGAAAATGATTTTTGATCTTTCACGTGCTAAAACCAGGATATGATTATGAGGCACACCGCAGTGGGCGACACCGGAATATTTTCGACCACCTGGGGTTCTGTAACGCGCACCCAATGCACGGTGCACGGATGTTTCTTCGCTGCGCCCTCATGGAAATGCCGCCGCCGCGGGCGGAGTTCGGTCCCGCTTCCTCGGGCTTAGCAGGGCAACGTCGAAGCCACTATGCTACTATGGCTTTGTTTGTCCCCATAAAAGAAAAAGAAAGTGGGAAAGCCCGCACCACCAGCTAGGTAAGGCAGGCGTAAACCAATCAAAGTGGAGACAGACAATCAGCGAGTGTAGGAAACGCGGGATAGGAATACAATTGACCAACGAGCCTGAAACGAATCGCATATACAGGGTGTCCCAACAAATGTGCACCAAGGTTTAACAAATAGGAAAATTCCACGTAGCTGGACAGAATAAGCAAGGTAACGCTGTTTGCCGTCGCTTGGAGATATTTCTTTTTGCCTTACTCCCGATTACATAATTAGCTTTCAATAATCAACTTTTCAAATATTAAAGTTAGATTAAAAGTGTAAATGAGAGCATTGCAGAGCAACATGAAACAGCTCCCGATACAGCTTTCTGTTGCTCAGTACGTGATACATAAAAGTGTTGCTCCGAGCGTGTTAGAAGCCCGCAAATGCATGCGAAATTTCCGCGTGACTGGCTGCTTGACGCAGTTTGCGTGTATTCGTAAAGCTGCAAATAAGCCTTTCGAGATGTTGACAATTGCGTCTCACGAATGAGAATACCTCTCCAGCAAGGAATGAGATGATCACCTTATTCGGGCTCCGCAAGCGCCACTGCGGTTCGATCGACCGTGTGAGCACCATTCCAAAAGTATTTTTGACGCACTCCTTTGTTTTCACTTTGCTGCGAACGAACTGTAGATAAAGTGTAAGAAGCCTTGTTCGCCAACATGCGCAAATACCGAATGCCTTGATGAAACGTTTCCGCAAATCGTCTCACGTGGAAGCGAGAACCGCAGCTTGAGCTAAACCGTTTCGAGGAATTGAAGCCCACTCGCTTCGAACCGTAGGAGCGCTACACATGAAAAGTAAATATGGGCGAAGAACAAAACTTAACTTGCGGGTTAGAAAAATAAACGCCATTCCAAACTACTGCATGCTGCTTGTATCATTAATTACCTGATTTCTTTTGTTTCTCCCAGAGTTGATATTTTCTTCCACGAAGCCGCCGAAGCGATACGAAAAGGTTCAAACCGCCAACAGATGACGGAAGGAGATTTCTCGCGTCGGAGTGGGACAGATCGGCCAGCTCTTAATCGAATTTTTGAATGCGTGCCACGTCGGTTCAAAACAACGCTAGCTCCTTCGCTTTTAAGCTGGCTACAAAGTAAGATACGCGCTGTTGTTCGGCAGCAAACATTGTTCAGATCGATGCAGTCGTCACATTAAAAGTTACAGAATTATTGTAAAGAACAACTTGGGCGAAAGGGTGCTCAATGGTGACGAAGCACTGGCACGGAGTACTACCCCGGCTAATGCATTCGTCAGAAAAGTCGTGCGATATTACAGAAAAATAAAGAAAATTTTGAAACGCCCAAGTGCGACGAGACACAGCATAGTGATATGAATCTAGGAGTTTACAAAATAATGAAAGATGGGTAAAATAAATCAATATCTAAGAGGAAACCTTTGCCGAAATGAAAACACCGCGAAAGGGGAAAAATTAAGCAAAGGAAGTCTTTAGAGATCCGAATGTCGGAGTACCATGCTGAGAATGATTTTAAAATGCATTTGAACATCTCTCGGGGGATTGTGGGCAAGGTAAAATATACAGTAAAGGACCCGGAAGAGGAGCCAGTGCAGTTTGTTTGTCAAAGTAAGAAAAAAATAGGCGGCGAAAAACTTAATTGCGTGCAAATTATTTTCAGTCGATGCGCAGTGCGCAGGTACAGTGTCAGTAGAACGCCATGGCGTTTGGCCCACGGGTCCCACGAATACAGGCCAGTGCCGTGGAGACGGCGTTGTTTTCAAGAAAAGTGAGCAGGCTTTACAAAAATAAAAAAAAGAAGATAAGGGGACAAAAGCAGGTGAAGCGTTCAACAAATTGAATCCTCGGTACGGAACCAATGCATGGTTCGTTTGTTTCATTTCACCTCGCTAAGAGTAGTTCGTGTAATATCTTTACCCGCGCGATGAATTATACAGCGAAGACTACTTCGCTGTATAATATATTATATATTATATTATTATTATAATATATATATATATATATATATATATATATATATATATATATATATATATATATATATATATATATATATATATATATATATTGATCTCCCATCCACAGTGTGAAGGTGGTGGACAGCGAAGCTGCAAACAACTAGAACGATTACCCATTGCGACGTAGCTTGAAATTATGCGCATGAACACATTCATTTGCACTTCACCTAATTATTAGCTTAAGATGTTCAAACGGCCTGCGACTTGGGTTGTGCCGCTACTTCGCGCATCTACAAACAGTGGACCAGCGACAAGAGAAGTGCACTTAACCACCCTTTCGCCGCGCCTCGTATGCACGCTGTTCGGCAAGAGTTCTAACTATACGTGGCCTTCCCATTGCACTGTCACAACACAAATCACTTGCTAGTTGGGTTCCTTTTTTATATACGAAAGTGTAGTTACGTCACTCCCTGCTTCGTAAGCTGCAGTTGCCTCTTCCCGGTAAATTCGGCTTATGCAAACGTAATCTTTACCGGAGAAAACTTGCGGCGAATGCTATACGGGAAGGCGAACCTTCTGGTACTTTTTTACAGCGAATCTATTGATGAATAGTTCCAGCATGATCGTGTCTGTGTGTAGACACACAAAACCTTACTATGTAGATAGCACTACCGAAAATTTTGCGCGCTTGGCGTTCTGGCGTTGCGCCCTCTGCGCCGGCATTTCGCGTTCGACAGCTTGGTCCGGTGTCCTCGGCTCGGCAGGGTCTGTCCCGACGAAGCCCTACGGTGTGCCACGTAAAAGCCGGACACAGACGCATGTCTGTTTGCACTACTAGGATTGCTGCTTCGAGGTACTTGTCAGCTTGGCCGGCGCCAGGCATCGATGGTGGGCTTAACAAGTCTGTCCTCCCACTCGCTTCTTCTCCTCGCTGTCATCGAATAACACGCACGGGTTGCGCCCTCGCGGGCTCAGAGCGGTGGTACCGCTGCAGTGATTGCTGACGGTTTCTATGGCGTAGTCTTCGCGTGGTCCTATCCGCGGCGGAGATGGTAAGGAAGGATGATATCAGTTCTCTTTTGCCTGCCTGTTCGAGATGCGGAGGTACAGTACTCCGCTGACTGGGGCCGTACTACTGTGGCAACAGGAGGACAAGGGCTAGCGCTGTTTCTGCAGCTGCTGGTAACTGCCGGTGGCTTGGTCGTCTTGGTGCCCTACTGGCGGTGCTGGTGCGCACTATGACAGTTGCCACTCCCCTATTAAAAAACCCAGTATTGTCCATTATGAATTTCATGCTGGGCATGATAGAAAACAATGCCGGTAGGATGGGATTCATCGTGTGTACACAGGGAGGATGGTGGGTGGGAGCTATTAGCGGGATGCATACAGGGTGACTTGTGTAAGTGGTGGGTGAGTGTGCTGGGTGCATGGTGGCATACATACTGGGTGACCTGTGTAAATGGTAGGTGAATTATGAATCTGCTGAGTGAACGGTGGGTGTGCTGGGTGGATGGCGGGATACATACTGGGTGACTTGTGTAAATGGGGGGGGGGGGGGGGGCGTGCGGAATGCTGTACGTGCTGGGAGAATGGTGGGCGTACTGGGTGAACGGTAGGATACATAGTGGGAGGACAATGGGTGAATGTATGCGATCGCGAGGACGTAATAGGTGACTTATGGAATAGTCGTGACACAGTGATGCGTGACACAGTGACACATGCGATTCATTGATTCCCCAAATAGTATCGCCGTATTATATAAAGGTAGGTGCACATGTACTTTGCTAACGTTTTCTTACTGGCGACATGGCAGCGGTGAGACCTCCCTAAACCGGCGATGCCACATTAGGCTATTCGGGGAAAGCCGGTGCTGGTCTTTTGACGCTGCCAAGGACTAGCGTTCAGCAGCGTTGCCCTCTGCAGAATGACGTCGGGACATGCTTCAATCCTTTCCACTGCGCGGTGTCGTTAAGCGTGCACCAAAAAGTGTCCGTTGTGTTGCCTTCTCCTCAAGCGTGAAACGACCTCATGCTAGAGTGTGTGAACTATTTTCTTTCGCTTGTTCTTCCTTGCGAACCCATCAATGTATCTCATCAAAATAGCTGTTTACAATGAGCCTACATGCAAGCATATATGCAAAGCCTCCTGAAAGAGCGAGCGGGATACGTGGTGAGACTCGCTGCAGTCAACTGTAGCTCCAGGGTCTCGGGTTGTGGCCCTGAGTCAAGATGACTGGACCGGTGAACCGGCTTTAATGTGGGACGCCCGTGGTGCTCACACCATCGGCCATACAGCTGCTGGGCTGGAACAGCACAGTTTTCCCACATGTCTTCCCTTCAGGCTGAAAGTCTGTGCTGTGTGACCAAATGTCCCCATATCTATGCATGGCATTAGCGAAACACTGTAACAGGTTTCTTTGCGTCCTTCGGTTTTTACTTCTTTGCGGGTAAGCCTAATCACCATGCACGAGGCCGATTATCAACCACTCCTTTGTGTTTTCGCCTTCTAGATGTCACTTGATGTATCGACAAGCCCTTATGTGACCAGGTATGCCTGCGTTTTGTCCTGTATAATTATAGGTGCTACCATTTGCTTATAAGCAACACGTTTCACAATAGGAGAATGCTTCCACTTATACATAAAGTTTAGATCGTAACGGTGGCTACATTGCAGCAACAATTCTAGTATTAGCCAAGAAAATGCCTTCTGTGCCACATCAGAGCTGCTCAGGTAACGCTAGTACTAATTACTACAATGAGATATATCGAACAGATACAGAGAGCGCAGGCTACAGAGAGTCCAGTGCAAAGGCGTCAACACCGTGGGACAAGGAATAACCTATAGCAGTTACCGCTCCGATAGCGCGAACGTGAAAATTGCTTAACTGATCGCTTCAAACATCCGCAAGACGAATAAGCAGTTTTATCTACTTACCTATTTACACACAGACTAAATCCGTGTGCGAGATAAGAGTCCAGTGGAATACCACAGCGGCCGCTTTCGTTTACAGCGAGAGCTCTGAGGCGTCCTGGCAGGTGATTTTACCTCGCAGTGACTGGGAGATCGTCAGCCATATCACGACACCAAAGTTCTCACTCAAGCGAGCAGCACGCAGATATATGGAACGCGCTTGCTGAAGCACACTGCCTCACGATAAACTTGCGGCAATGTGAAAGCTTGTCAGAATTACGTCCTTCGGAATGTAATATCACTTGCCGTGATTCGGAACGTCGCAAGACTGCTCGAATTCCGGGAAGAGTGCGTGGCGTCTCTTGTGATGCGCAGGTGTGCAGCCGCTCTTCATTGCAAGGCGATTCCACAGCTGAACCCTGGAGGCGTTCTGGTTTTCACGGCACAGCGCGCTTTTGACGAGACAACCTAATCGACTTGCAAAGTGACATGAACGAATGCGAAGTAACGAATAAAAAGATCTACGGCACACTGTGCGCTCACCTGGTGAAACGCTTACGCTACGCGACCCAATGCAATGCGACACTCTGCGATTCTTTATCCCATTAACGAACTGTGCGACAAGGCGCAAAAACCTCTGAATGCCAGGGCGTTATATAAGGCGCTGTTAAACCTCACGTCCTAACTGCATCTGCGAGTGAAACGAAGTTGGCAAAAATTGGTCTCCAATCCATGCTGTGAAGGTGGTCGGCCAGCGAAGCTGTAAACGACAACTACAGCGATTACCCATTGCGACGTAGCTTTAAATTATTCACATGGCGACGTTCACATGCACTTTACCCAATTATTAGCCTAAAGCTTTTCAACAGTCTGCGAATTGAGTTGTGCCGCTAGTTCGTGCACCTACACAGAGTGGAACAGTGACAAAAATGCCCTTAAGCATACCTTCGAGTTAAAGAACCCGAGGTGGTCAAAATTTCCGGAGTCCCCCACTACGGCGTGCCTTATAATCATAAAGAGGTTTTGGCACGTAAAACCCATAATTACGCACACCTTCGCCGTGCCTCGGATGCACGCTGATCTTCAGGAGTCCCACTATGCGTGACCTTTCCATAGCACTCACACAAGATAAATCGGTTGCTTGGCGGCTTCTTCTTTTACGTATGAAAGTGCAGTTACGTCACTTCCTGCTTTGAATGCTACTGTTACCGCTTCCCGGTAAATGCAGCTTAAGCAAACGTAATCTTTACAGGCAAATGCTTGCGGCTAACGCTGTGCGCGAAGACGCGCTTTCTGGTTCTTTTTTTTTCTTGCCCCCGCACGGCAGGTGCTGGTGTGCCGAGGCGCGCGCCGTCTGCTGGTGCTGCACGGAACAGAGCGGCGCACGCCTCCCGAGATTTTGCCCACGGAGGCAACAGACGCGTTGGGAGGTAGGGCTATGCAGTTACGCTGTGAAATTACACATGTTTGTTAAATGAAACTACTTTCAAGCATTAACACGTTGGAGTCTCAGTCTCCGAATTTATTCGCATTATCCGAAGGTTTCTTGCGCGCTAAAGCACTGATAATTCTCTAGTCATGTGCGCCAAAGGCGCCATGACGAGTGCCCCTTTGATCCTCTTTCCAACATTAGTCATATCGCCTTTTCTCGATGTTTCGTCTTGTATTGCTCGTCCGAGCGGCTTCGAAGCCGCCCTAGTAGAGCCTCCGAGACAGGAATGCGCGCAGGAGCACGTGATCTAGGAGGCCGGGGACCGCGAGGAGTCCCTCGGCGGCGGTCGAAGGAGAGCGCTGCCATCGCGAGCGATCCCTGCTGGCCCGACGGGGAAAGCTTGAGCGCATGGACAGGCGGAATGGCCGGAATCACCAGCTGCGGCTCAGCCACGGTGGTTGCTTGCCGGCGCTGAGCCGCAGTCCCTGAGCGAAACGACCAGGACGCTTAGCATACATCAGAACGTCGATACCTTCCATACGATTTGTTACTTCCACCTAAAGGCGCCTTACCGATTTGTGTGCAGAGGGAAAGGAAAGAAAGGTTATTCGGTAGCGAGCCCGATTTGCTACCCTACACTTGGGGAAAGGGGAATGGCGAGAACAATAACAAGAAAGAAAAGGAGGCGGTGCGCACACAGAATTGCACTGTCCGTCAATTGTTGCTCTTTACGGAATGCCAGAGTTTGTATAAACCAATTGAGAGGCGACGTCAGTGCCTCGTAGCGACCTCTTGTAACATTTCACACAACACTCTTTTGGAATGTCCTGTGTTGCGTGAACATTCTCGCTCAAGAGCGAAACTGCACGAGTCGCTACACGTTAGTGATTTTGCTGCTAATTCCTTACGAGGAAGCTTTAGCTTGGGGCCAATTCCTATTCCGCCTCCTCAAGTACATGTAAAACTAAAAGCAAATTTCATGAAACAAAAACTGGACCAACCAGAATAGCGCTTGTTGCATTTCAGAGAAAAAGGTAAACTCGATCTGGTGACTGTTTCAAGCAAATATATATATTTGGCCATGAATATTTTGACAAAGATGTCTGGAAGTTTGTTCTCTCAAAAAACAGTAAAACGAAATTTTCAAGACAGGTACCGACGTTCTGTAAACTGCATCCGCTCTATCATGCAAAGTGGGCATGTCTGATATATAAGTTATTATTTTACGTAAAATCGTTACAATCTTTGCGAGGGTTTCGTTAAAGTGCTATTCATATATTAGTCGTGTATTTGAGAGTCATGCATAATGCAGGTACTTTGTCTGGCTTAAATGTATCATTACATGCTATTTACAGAATTGTTATATTGTGACACAGTTCTAAAATTGATAGCTTTTTTTTTGTAAATTTGTGGTCTTGAACAATATTGAAGGGTAAAACGGACGCCGACCAAGAATAGCTACCCTACTTCGTTTGTGGCTTTAGTGCAGCGCCACCTATCTCGCACGCCTAGCGCTTCCTCTGCGGCGTTTGCTCTTCGTAAACGTGCCGCGATACCTTATGCTCCCGGTACTAGCGACGCCTTAGCCCGTATACTTCGTTCTTTTGATGTGCATGTTGCATATGTGGTGGCGAAAAAGCTGAAAAACGTGCTTGTAAATGTCACAGACGAGCTTCCGAAAGAAAGGTATCCAGGTGTTCTGTATAACATTCCTTGTGCAGACTATAGTTACGTCTATATCGGCGAGGTGGGCAATTTTCACAGGCGCATCAAGGGACAGTGTCATGTTGTGAAAACACACAAAACGTTTGTTCTAACGCTCTTGCCGAGCATTTTGTAGCAGAAGGACACGATATTGACTGGGGTAGGGTGCATGTGCTAGCTACTGAAAGTAATCGAACCTCACGTTTGCATCTCGAGTGATTAGTAATCCAACCTACTGATACCACGCTGAACCGCAATGACTGCCGCCTTTATTCCGTTTATGCCCGCTGTTTGTGCCATCTATTCGAAGGTACATAATCATCTCTCCCCTTTTGTTTACTTTCATTGTGAACAATTGCCCCCGTATGGGAGCCGAAAGGTCTTGGTTTCTTATGTTATTGGTCGGCGTCCATTTTACCCTTGACTATAAGCAATCCCGACCAGACGAGGTTTCGTCGAACTCTTGATTTCATTGGTCTCCAACAATTTCTATAACAAAATCTATGATCTAAATTTAAAATCTACTACTCAGAATCACTAAATGTTCAGTTATTTTTCGTTTAAATTGAGACAGTATCATTAAATACGGTGCTGCGCTTGTCGAGAGAAACGATTTGTACTTTCCCGTATATAAAGATGTGATCCCTCGAGCTAAAGCTTTCATTTAGCACTAGCAGCTATGTCATGGGCGTCGCAATAGTTATGTGTGCTTTTCTTGAACTCAGTGTCACCAAGGTGACGTCAGCGGCACAGCGGCTAGCGTTTGCTCCTGCAGTATTCCATAATCGATAAAAGCTTGTCGATGCGCTAGAATTGTGTGTAGTTGTGAGAGGTGGTGGAGCACAGTTAATTTCAAAGACGTAGGGCCCTATAAGGTTAATCTATTCCAATATGGTTTTATTCCAATCTACTGACGTCAAATTTGCGTAACCGCCGACGCAAGCATTAGGCGGTCACCCGCATGGTTGTCTGAACAGGCAAAACAAACGCTTTCCTCGTTCATAGGAAGTCACTTTTGTTTGCTTGAAAAACGAATAACATTGCCTACACTGAGCGGCTTGTTTTATCTAATTGGCTGACAAGAGGCAAGGAGCACGCTCAAGTGGAGAGAGATTCGATGGGGCCAAGCCACTGCGCTGAAAATCGATAACCTGATGAAGATGGTGGTGCCGGCGTCTACGATTAGTCCGCTCTCCCTTACTTAACTTGCGGTGGCTGATCGAAAATTGCGGCGGCATGCAACGGAAGCTTAATAATGACGCTAAAACGGATCCTCGGCAAAGAAGAGTTGGCAGAATCAGGTCGTAAACGCGCTGAAAGTGTTCGAAAACGTTACACAGCAACGCAAAATGTTTTAATATACGCAAATAAGATCAGGCTGTCTGGCATGTGCGAGTAGTCAGCGCCTGAGCGATAGGCGGCAGCCATCTTTTATTCCTTTCAGAACGGGGCAGCCTGCGGGTATCCAGAAAAAAATTCAGCTTTGTTCGCCGTAGTAATGCATCTTTAACTGCACACGTCATTTTGACGCGGAGAATTTTCGCGGATTTGTGACGTCGCGTGACAGACAGACGAAGTGGGTGCAGCCGGAAAACTTTTGACCAATAGCCGAAGGCTAATGCCAAAAAGGTGTCGAACCAGAAATAACTATTTCCTTCGCTCAGTCCAATCATGCATAATCAGGGTGTACACGTCATATCAGATGGAGAGCGATCGGTGTTTTCGTGACGTCGCGTGACAGACAGGTGAAGTGGGGGCGGTCCAAAAAGCTTTTGACCAATCGCGGAAGGATGATTGCAGAATTGGAACAGTTTTACGTTATAGCGCCCCTTATTAGCACTCTCAAGAGCGCATCGGCGCCGTGACTTTTCCTTGCGAAAATGGCCCGTCGTCAAAGTTACTATCGGGGAGAAATTCTCGCACACTCTGGAAAAAAAAGATAGGGCGCACAGCATGCTTCGTGCACTCATCAAACCACCAGGACTGAACACTACTTTTGGCTGCCCCGACACAATATAAATAGGTTTCACGGAATGCGACACGCGGAAAAATAAAGTTGTCTTCCGATGGGAGAGTCCGGGGAACAATACGAAATGACTCGCAGAAGTAGAGTGAATATTAGGGAAAGTAAGCACATTGCATATAGACAAGCACATAGACAAATGACAGTCCGCCCCTTACCAAATAGGTTTGCATTACAATAGGTGAACGCCGAGTTCCAAAAGCGCATAAAGAGTGAAGGAAAATTGCGAGGTCATAAGTCCAGAGACAGTATATATATATATATATATATATATATATATATATATATATATATATATATATATATATATATATATATATATATATATATATATATATATATATATATATATACACACACACACATGTGTGTGTGTGCGTGTGTGTTCGTGCGCATGTGCGTGCGTATTAAATATATGTACTGTACACTATAGTATACAAGCCGAAGCCTTACATGGAGTGAGTTCGCTAATGCGTATCATTCACGAGCAAACAACAGCCATGCACCTATATGCAAAAGAAATCTGCGCTCCTGTACAGATGCTGCACGCTGTCCTCACCAGCCGCCGTCCAAACGAGGAGCGCTGCCAAGGTCACGAAGAGCACCAACATGACAAAGGTCGTTCCCCAGATGACAGCACTGTTCAGCAGCGCCCCTCTAAAAAGGAAGCAACGTCGAGGGCATGAGTCAAAGGTACCCATTAGACAGGACAGCACACCCTGGCGCACACATTTCCACAATGCAGCTTCGATGTAGTGTCTCGGATATGTCTTCAGTTTCGTATAACTTTACAAGTATATAACGTGACCAGAAATGTGACCCAAGTGCTCGGGCGTTTGAACATATTTCGAGCAAGTGAAAAAAATAATAAGTGTCTATTTCGTAGCGGTTTGCGCCAAGGCATTGTTGAACATTGTTCACCAATATCGTACATGGTAACACGTAGGCTGTGAATGTAAACCCTGCGACTTCATGTGCATGACATCCACAGTAGTGGAGTGGTTAAGACAAGGCTTCCTTTTTGGTAACCAGCCCTGCGATATTATTACTGGCTTTGTTTAAGTTGTTTCAGCTCGGTGCTGTTTTATAGATCAAGGGGGCTATAATGTAAAGCTATTTCAAATTTTTCTATTCCAATCCTGCAATCAACCCTCCACGATTCGTCACAAAAATTTCGAACCACCACCGTCGCGTGACTGACATCACGAAAACCGTGAAAACGCTTTCTCTGGTATATGTGCAAACTGATACCGAACGATACCGTTTGGTATCACCGTTTATACCGAACGAACCGTTTATACGTTAAACGATACCGTTAACGATTAAACAATAAAACGATTAACGATTAACGAACCGTTTATAGGTTAAACGATACCATTAACGATTAAACGATAACCGTTAAACGATACCGTTTATACCGTACGAAAATAAAATAATCATTTTTGATATGACTCGATTTCGCCTATAGCGAGAAAGGCGTCCTTTCACCAAATGCTATTGGTCAAATTTTTTCGGTCTGCGCCCGTTTTGCCTGTCTGTCACGCTACGTCAGAAAACCTCGAAAACTGACCGCCTCAAAGTGACGTGTACGCGTTGGAAGAGGCAATAATATGCCGAAGGAAACTGAAAACTTTTCTGAATATCCGGAGACTGCCCCGTTCCGAAAGGAATAGAAGATGGCTTCCCGCCGATCAATGTGGCACTGGTAACTCGAAGCTGCTTGGGAGAATGGATTTATTTGCGTATAATGAAAGATTGTGCATGCGAATATAAATTTACCGAGACATTTCGGCACAACTTTGCTCTGCCAACTGTGCTGAGTGTCCGTTTCAGCGACATGTTTAACCTTTCGGAGCATGCCACCGGGGTTTTTGGACCAGCCACCGCAAGCTAAGTAAGGGCAAGCGGATTAATCGCAGACGCCGGCACCACCCTATTCATCAGGTTATCTACTTTCACTATGCTCGCTCGCCCACATTGAAACCCTCTCCACAGGAGCGTGCTCCTCGCCTCTTGTCAGCCAATTCGATAACAAAACCTGCTGAAAGTAGGCAATGCTAGTCGCATTCAAAGCAAAAGGAATTGACATACCATAAACGAGAAGCCCGCCTAATTGGGCTTTTCAAACAACGCTGCGGGTTACCACCGATGATGTCGTCGGCTTTTACGTAAATTTGACGTCACGAGATTGAAATAAAAACAGATTAGAATAATTTTACGTTATAGGCCCCCGCTGCCAGTCATCAGGGTATCGCAGCGCGTCGGCTAATCATAGTTCTTCAGGTGCATGTTGTTTCTGTTATAGCATCGGGTCTTGCGCAATATTATGTCCAGTAAGCAAGTCTTGCGCTGCGTCATTCGGTATCGGTAGGAATAAACTTTCGCAGCTGCATTTCGTGCAAAGTACTAACGATAAGCGAACACGGTATTTATTCTACAGGTGGCGCGCTTTCCATTTCTAATAAACGTCTCGGAAAACACCTCGGCATTACTTGGGCGGATGTCGGAAAGACTAGAGTAGTGATAGATTAAAACATCACTGTATAAATAAAACGTTTTCTTGCATTTCGACGAAGCACACATTGGAGGATGGGGTGCGATTTCAGAGAAATCCTTTTAAATTGGTGTATTAGCTCGCCTTAACAGTCCTTTCGTATGGGTGTAAGGGTGCGAGCTAGAGATACGAGAAAACACCCTTAGGGGTGCAATTTATCTTACCACGTATCCTCTTTGAAAAAATCGCGCTTAATTAACATCATTGACGAGCTTTACTTTCATGAGTGTATGCCAACCCTTGCAACTACTAATTTGCATTGTCGCGCAAAATAAGGGCGGAAAGAAGCGATGTGGAAAGGACTGTTCACATAGTTTCTTTTTCGCCCGTGTTCCGCTCAGCAATACAACGCGACGTACCAACTCGCCCAACATTAAACGTTTCCGAATTTCCAACCACCTTCGGGCTCTTTGCGGACTACAAGTCGGTAGTTCGTTTCCGTGGGCCTACAACCAGCATGACCCGCCGTGGTTGCTCAGTGGCTATGGTGTTGGGCTGCTGAGCACGAGGTCGCGGGATCGAATCCCGGCCACGGCGGCCGCATTTCGATGGGGGCGAAATGCGAAAACACCCGTGTGCTTAGATTTAGGCGCACGTTAAAGAACCCCAGGTGGTCAAAATTTCCGGAGTCCTCCACTACGGCGTGCCTCATAATCAGAAAGTGGTTTTGGCACGTAAAACTCCAACTATTATTACAACCAGCATGAGTGCCTGCGATGTTCCTTCTTCGCTCCTAAACGCGTGACAGTAGAGAGTTTTAGTTTAGGGGACGCAAGCGCTTTGTGTGCGCAAGAACTAGAGGCGACAGCACTGCGCATGCGCAGACGGTTCTGCGCATGCGCAGAGCTCTCTAACACTCTCTAAAACTAAAACTCTATAGTCTGTTCAGCGGTCTAATGTTCAAACATTGTTTTTCATGCACAACTGGCTGAATATTAAAACAATAAACAACAGCAACCCACAATTTATATCCATAGCTAGAGCACTCTGCCGCCCTCGCGAATGACGCTTCAGTAATGATTCAGTACTGCTAATGCCATGGCTTCTGTCAAAACTTATTCCGGCGTAAGACTAAAATATGCTGCAGTAATTGCGTGTGCTATACGAGATATTTGAAGCTGTGGCAGTAGTCAAGTTTCATTTCTCTTATACGCCCTATACATTCTTTCCTGAAGCATCGTCACCAAGTCGTATGCTTTGAGCGCCTTTCCAGCATAACGTTTTCAATACTTAATAAACCACAGCGAAGTTACTAACGATACATCACTAAGTGATTGCAGTCATATTACTGGAAAGCTCTCGCTAAGTTATATGAGCATACTTACGGTCTGCGACTGCGCGGGGCTAAAGAAGAAAACCAAATTCTACATTACGGAGAGTATTGTAACGGTCAAATATCTACAAAGAGTACATAGATGAACGTGCTATTGTAAAATTAGGGAATAAAAGAGAGGCTTTCATTGGAGACTTCCGCTGTGAGTAACTAAAGGACTGATAAACGCTCGGTATTGATGGATTGACATTTGGAAGCCAAATATTGGAACCGGCTGCCCTTACTTCTTTGTATTTATGCCTTGGTCACTGAATTGAAAGGCGACTAGATTTACAGCCTTCCGGCACCCGCCACGGCGGCTTAGCTGCTGTGGTGTTGCACTGCTAAGCACGAGGTTGCGCGGTCGAATCCCGGCCGCGGTGGCGGCGGTATTTCGGCGGGGGCGAATTGCAAGAACGCCAGTGTCGCTTGCATAGGGAGCATGGTAAAGATCCCCTGGTGGTTAAAATTATACCGAGGGCTTCCGGCTATGGTGGGCCTCCTAATTAAATCATGGTTTTGGCAGGTAACGCTACAGAAATGACGACACGTTTCCGGACATGGTGCGTAGATTCGTGAACAGTTTCGGAGCAAACGCGTGCCTATTTGTCATCCGATTTTCCTTCCTCTGAACCAAAAGCACCCCTCAACAATAATTTTTTACGCCATTCCATAGAAATTTCGGATGATTTATTTGCTTCTGTGAATTCTACATATTGCCGGCTTAAGGCCTACGA
This sequence comes from Dermacentor variabilis, assembly GCF_050947875.1. NCBI lineage: Eukaryota > Metazoa > Arthropoda > Arachnida > Ixodida > Ixodidae > Dermacentor > Dermacentor variabilis. The sequence continues at coordinate 44,625,158 of NC_134575.1, read as the reverse complement.
ACTTAAGATACGTAAACTTTTGTTCGATGCGTGTTTCTTCTACACACTTGCTCTTGCGCGCCAGATACACCAACGCAATCGACTTATTACAGGACTTAAGAAATAGGCGAACCAAGCATAGCTGTGAATATCGGTGGGAGGTTAACTTGGAAGACGACAAAAGAATGCGAAGCAACTGAAATTGAGTTTGGGCTTTTTGATACGAGACGTTCTTTCAGTAAGTCATTTGTGAAGCTTCCTGCTAATGCTTTCGTCGACACGAAGTTAGTAAGCGTGGCGTTGCCAAAGTGACAAGCTCACAGTCAGGTTGATAAATCTGAAATATAAAGAGAACATTCCTATGTAAGCACATTCCTAATTCATTTGCATAAGGCCCGCCGCCTCCCTTAGAGTTGAATGTGACAGCGCAGCTCATTCACCTCATATTCATGTTCGGGCCGCCAAGTGGCATGCTCTTTAGTGTCACTAGTGTCACAGTATAGATTTAAAGATATAAGCTTGGATTTAAGGTATACGGAAGTATCACACGGTCGGCGGTAGAGATAAGCAAATTATGTTTATAGTGTTTGTGGAAGAAAAGCAGGGAATACCGGATGCAACACAGCATATTCAGCGGTACAAGGTAGAGAGAGAAGATTGAAGAGATGTATACAGGAATGCTAGAAATAAAACCACTGATTGCATGCCTGAGTAATACAAGCAGGCTAGGTGGCAATTTGTTCCCACCCCGTTTCAAAGGGGATGCCAATAACTTATCATCATCATCATCATCATCATCACCATCATAATCAGAAAATGCATACTAAATAGGTGCGAAGGTGTGGTAGTCAGTGAAGGAAATATATAAAATAGGAAAGAATGAAATAAAAATAACAATAAAAAGTGGAAAAATTCAGACGGTTGCGCAATGGTTGTTTGAAGTCAGGTCCGTTATCTGAAGAAACGTTGTTACAACAAAAAATTTGCTGATGATGAATTTGCGTGCCTAAGGTGAGGAAGAAACGCGGGAACATATGACACATTTTGTTAGCGTGTGCAAGAATTTATCAAGAGGTAAATGAGCTCATAGGTATACCTTGCCCGGGGCTCATGTTTGAAGTATAGTACAGACAAACTGAATAATCTGAGCCGGACAATATTAAAATACGGCCGGATTATTGGAGGCACAAAGGTAGGGATATAAACAGAACGAACAGACGTTACTTCTTGGGGTGCTAAGTTTCTTCCAATTGAATTCTGGGGTTTTGTGTGCGAAAACCATGCTTTAATTATGAGGCACGAAATTTCTTCCAGGCTTGGTGGTTTGTTACCAGTAACCGTGCACCTTAGGGGTGCCTAATAAGCTGGGCAGAAAAGTACACTTGAAAGGCGCACTCATAATGTTCATCCTCGCAGGGCCCAGTGATGTGTCACTTGGTTCAAGCAGTGGCCACGGCATTTTTTAGCCAACTGTAATTGAGCTTGAACGAAAAATCAAAGGATTCAATCGTGTCGTACCTTCTTTATTGCCCGGTTGATCTACTACGGAAGCAAGGTGATGAAACGGGATGAAAGAAACCCCAGCAGGAGGAGGAGGCGGTGTAGGGGGCGGCTGGTAGTAGTCGGGATGGTAGGGAGGGTAGTAGTAGTAGACTAGCCACGTTCGTGGTGACGCGGGCCAGTCGAGAAAGCCCGTCTCGTCTGCAAGGGCACCGGCGAAGAAACAAGCGAGCGTTGGCGGTTGCAACTTGTTAACGTTAAATTACTCGTTAAAACTTGTTAGAGACATGGATTAACCTCCTACAGTCAGGAATGTTTTCGACCGAAGACAAACGCTCAAGCTGTAGTTAGAAACACCTCTATGCAAGGCTATAAGATCCAAAATTAGTCTCTATTTTTCCAACCCTCTGAGTGAAATATCTGGACTTGCAAAAGAAGAACCTTAATACTTGTGTTCAGCATGAAAAATGGTTTGATAGCCACACGTATTCGCAACGTACAAACAATTCTGACGGCGCAGGTGAACCAATTCACGCCATATGACAGCCTGTAAAACTGTTGCAGACATGGCAATGACTGCCATTTGCACATCAGAATAGATGCATTCAAGTGAGTTCCTCGGAGTTTTCATCGCAGTTGGAATCATCATGTGCAGAACATTGTTTTCGGAGTCAGAGTTGGCAGCGCGTCATTATAATGTTATTGACCGAATAGCGAACAAGTTAGAATTTTTCTCGCTTATAGTTGGCCCGTTAAAGATTAGGAAAAGCACTTATGAGATATTTTAATTTGTTGCAAGAAATTGGTCAAAGAACAGCGGACCACTCGTCACCAACATTCTGATAACGTGATTACACAGAAAGAAATTTGCTGACGGGCAAAAATGTTAAGTATACTGACGTTGCTCACCAAGAATGAAATAAATAAACGAGAGCACTGAGACTGTTCTTGCGGCGTTAGTGTGCGGCTGCCACAACGATGAAAACGAACGAAAAGTCGGTCTACCATGACGTCACATGGGCATCCACATAGTGGGTGCTGAAACACTTATGAGTAAAGCATGTAGACGAGCAAGAATAGGAGCGGCTAGAATCTGACCTGGCAAGGGCTTGTTTGGGTCGTGGGGACCTAGACGAAAGGAAAGGACGAGAAAATAAAAGTCATTCTAATTTATCCTTTGTGCATCCCTTTTTCTGGTGCTCTTCGTGAAACATTTGCTATCTGAAGTCGAGAGTTGGTCTATCAGTAAGGCTACGAACGGCTAGGCAAGACACAAGATGCTCTCACGTTTAAGTGCCGGGTTTTGTCCGTAGGCGCAGGGACGAGGTGACTTGGGAAGTAAATAAACTTTATTTGCGTGAACTTGTGCCCACAAAGAGAACTTCTGACAAGCACTGTTCGGCGGCGGCGAAAATAACATGCGCGGTCGAACGTCGACAGAAAAGAATGCCAGCATTCTCGCCAGTCTGGTGCTCATAACCGTCACGCCGAACGTTCTGCGCATGAACGCATCGCAACGCGCTACCGACGCGACGCGTAGAGACGCGTCGGCAACTGTGCTGCGCAGGCATGCGTAGAGCAACAGAAACAAGCGCATGTGGCAATACCATGGTATGAACAAAAGATAATGCTTCCCGCTAACATGGCGATACCTACTCTTTGACCATACCTGGCCGTTGCGTCACTAAACACCATACATTCAATAACATGGCGATTGTCTGCAGAGCATGCAATAGAAACTTCCTCGCCGTACAGAAAATAACAGCGCAGCACTAGTGACTACGTCACACATGTATGCTGACTGAGCGATAAGGCGTAAAGGTTGAAAGACGTGGTCTCAGCATGACACCAGTTTCGAGATTTTATTTCCCGAACTTTGCAGAGAAATGCACCGACGTTTCAGTTACTTTTGTGCTTCAATGCATGAAATGATGTTCTGTTAAGAAAGTAAGTGGGACAACAGTGCATTTTGACGGCAAGTTTGACGGCGCATATATTGTTAATTGTGTCATCCACAGAATTCTTTTCAAGTGGATATACCTTGCACCCTCACCAGCTAGAATTTGTATATTGCAATTGGCGCCATAAGGTGATTAGTTAAACACTTATTTAGACAATTCCTCATTTCAATTTCTTGCTCAAGTAATGCCCACCTCTTCGAGTAGACCAGCTCATGGGCTGGAATCGTGCTATCTGTCTGAGGCAACTAAAAAAAAAATGATTTTTTTTCGCTGAGTCACCTTGTGATTGAGGCGCCGGATGCACGAGGGTTCGTGAAAACAAGCTGTCACTATTAAAGAGGCTGCGAAAAAACAGGATAAGCGAGGAACGCCCGTTTTGAAGTTGTTCCAACAGAAATGCACCACACTGCAGCAGATGACGGAGAATGCGCAAGAGGTTTATATTTTCTCCTGAAATACTCACGCAGAGAAGCTTGGTAGACCTCGCTAAAAAGTGCTGCGAAGTAAAGGAGAAAACATTTCGTAGAAAAATGACATGATCATCAGAAAACAGAATGGCACATTTTACTTAATTTACATCCAAATTTAGCTTAACGGGGACGTATACTACCGCAGCCGTGATTCGTAAAACCACGGTACATGTAGACATTAACGGTAGAGCTAGTAGCTAACAACTTGAGTTGAAAAGATGCACAAAAGCGTGAGCTTTCTTTGGAACAAGACTGATTGCACTTAAACTATTCTCTAGCGTAAACCTGCGTATTTGCATTCGCATATTCGAATGGGCGAGATTGAGAAAGTAAAGTTCCGTTATTCACATAATGGTGCGAGCGCCCTCTCAAGAATATAGAAAATAGTGTGCCCGTTAAGCTGAATTCACAGGACGGATCAAATAGCTTATGCAATCCGAACACTCGAGTCACGTGGCAGAAATGCAACGGATCACAATTATGCCAGCCATAATACGGCGGCACTCGGCCATGTCGTTTTCAACCGCGGAGATGTGTGCATCGCTTGAATTGCGTCCCTTAACGTGGCTAGAAATAAATCGCTCTTTCTAAATCTGCCGTCACCATTAAACATATTGCAGATGGGTAACCTTTTGTGAATCTTATTGCATAAACATACTTCGCAGTGTAACTTATGTCCGTATTACTCTAGACGCCATCTGTACCGATGGGAGGCCGCAAAAATGGGTTCCAGCAAAAAGAAACGGTGGTGCTTCTTTTTACGATTACACGGCGAACACAGGGTGCCCAGTCAGTTCCTATGGCAAAGAAAAGAAGAATTGTCCTTTGATAACGCCGCAGACGGCGCGCGCTTTCAATTCGTTCTTAATGAAAGCGGCGAATACTTCGTTCCAACATGGCATTCTGGGTGAAATCCAAGTGTCAACGAGTCTTCCATACCTGAAACCTTTACTTACGCTACCACTTGAATGACGCCCTCATCATCAGCCTATTTATGTCCACTGGAAGACAAAGGTCCCTCCCACAGATCTTCAATTGTCCTTGTCTTGCGCAAACAAATCAATCTCACACGCATATTAATTTCCTAAGTGCCTAATACAAACCAAGGGCGCCTTAACATAAAGCTATTCGAATATTTTCCAAATCTATTTCTGCTGATAGTCGTCCACGATAGGCGAACATTTTTTCGAGTCAACAGAACCAAAAACGGGATTTACATCAGAGCCGATATGACGTGTACAAGTTGATCATGCATGATTAGGTAGCATAAAAGAAAACAAATATTCATTTTAAATTCTACTCCATTTTCTCGCCATTGGTCCTCCTACTTGGTCAAAACATTCTGGACTGCGCCCACTTCGAATGTTTGTGACGCGGCGTCAGAAAACCGCAAGAACTAGCCACGTGGAAGTGACGTATGTTCATTAAACATGCTTTATTACGTCGAACAAAACTAATTTATTTTGGAATAGCCGGAGACTGTCCCGTTCCGAAGCGAAACATGGCTGCCCACCGATCGCTCTGACGCTGGCAACTCGCAGGTGCCGTGAAGAACGAATTTCTCTAGGTAACAAAAAATGGCGTGGCAGTATGTTATTGTCGAGCCCTTTCGGTACCTACACGACATCGCTCTGCCAACTCTTCTTCACTGAGGACCCGTACTAGACGCACTTTTGAGGTTCCATTACGCGTAACTACCACTTTCGACAAGTCACCGCAAGCTAAGTAAGGGGAAGCGGACCAATCGTAGTCGGTGGCACCGCCCTCTTCGTTCAGTTTACTTTTACTGCGTTAGCGCGAGCCACTGAAACCAAATCGACTTGTGTGCGCTCTTCACCGCTTCTCAGCCAATTAGTCAAAAAAGCCCTAAGTTAGGCCATCATAGTTGCTTTCAAAGCAAACAAAAGTGACCTCGTACAAACGAGGAGAGCATTCGATTGGACTCTCCAATAGCACTGCGGATCAATGCCCGAAGCTTGCGTTGGCGGTTACGTAAATTTGACGCCAGGGGATTGGAATGAAGTAAGAACGGAATGGTTTTACATCGTACGGGGCCCCAGTTGTCGGCAGTTCTCGACTGCTCTTCCCTTCCCTTCGCACCCATTCTGTAGCTCCAACAAACCAAATTGTATGTATGTATTCCAAGATTGCATGGCCTGCTCAACCACGTTTATTCCTCTTAGTCACAGGTAAACTATCGGCTACCACAATGTGCATTCTAATCCATACCACGCTGTCTTCCCGTCTCACACGGTTACGTTCTATACTTTAGATGAGCTGCTTTTCCAAAACTCCAAGCGAAGTCTGTCACTCAACTATGCGTTCAGCTCAAAGCTAAAGATACGAGCCGATGGCGTGATTAAACTGTCCGAAGAATGACACAGTAGCGAAGGGACGCCACTCCGCGCTCCACCGACTAATATGTGGACCTGTGGTGGCTCGCGTCGGACAAACCCTGACTTCAGCAATCGGGCGACCACTTATACTGTTGAAAAACAGTTAAAACCGGTGCCTTTAGACGGTTGAAATTGGGGAGGCTGGCTTACCCATCTCGCTGTTCCAACCCTTGATGATGATGATGGTGATGCTGCCGCTGGTGTTTTTCTTCAAAGATGGCACAAACCCCCTGCTGGGGATACTCCTAAAACGGAGTGCTAATACTAGAAAAAAAAAGAGTTACACGAAGATGTGTAAGCAACTGATCGCAAGTTATTCTTCTAAAAATTGTGATTGTTCTTGCAAGAATTAAGTGGCTTTTATAACGCTGTCAGACTCTTGAACGATGCCCAACAGTGGGATTGCGCCGTCAGTAAATGAAAATCAAGTGTAACCAAAGGGACTCTGATTGAATAGTGAGCCTTGCCAATGTACCTTGCAAACATATATATATATATATATATATATATATATATATATAAGTTTGCGAAGGGACCCTCGAGTGTTTTGAATGCGAGTTTTAGAATTGTTATTTTGGAATTAGTATATATTGAGGAGGGCAAGCCTCACCGATGGCGCGAATGCGGAAGATAGGCAAATAATAAGACATATTGGAAAGCGCAATAAAGATACAGCCAATACAGAATTATCAAGAGAAGGCCGAAAAAAGGAAAACAAAGCTAAAAAGAGAAATAATAGTGCCCAATTGAGAAGTGCGAAGTTAAGTATGAATAGCGAGTACGATAGATTTTGTTCGCATATACAACACTTTAAGGGATATGATGTGGTTATAACCTCCTAACTACCAAAAGTAAATGTAGAGAAGTGAATGAGTAACTGTTCATAAAACAATATTTCACGCTCTTTCAGGAGCTCACAGAAAAACTGAACAATTGCTGACTTAGAACAGCGTTTGAAAGCGAAGTAGCAGTGTCCACAAAGGTGGACGGAAGTTTTGAAAATATTTCGTGAGCTAGTTGATGTAATTGTCTGCTTTTTTTTAACGACCACCTCAGCCAAGGTATGGTGCCCTCCTTCGAAATTAGGCTAATCAAGGATGCAGGCTGATAAGCTCGCGTGATTTGAATGTCTTAGAACTTTTTGCTGAGGCGCACTTGGCTTTAGGTCAAGTGTCGACAAATGTGGGCATTGGTAGCGAACAGGAAGGTCTGTGAGAACACTCGCAGCCATATTCTTTTTTTAAAAGGCAGCTAAGTCAAGATATGGTGTCCTCCTTTGTAATTCGAGCAAATCATGGTATAAGATGAGAAACGCGAGCAATTTTAATGCCGTGCAGCTTCTCCCTCAGGTGAACTTGGCTTTAGAAGAAGTGTCAACGAAGGAGGACACTGGTAGCAAAGAGGAGAAGAACATATAATGTATTAGACGCTTGATTATTTAAAACCCATAGCAACGTTTAAAAAACCTAACTTGCTCGATGTGGAAGTCTTAGATAGTTAGGGGAGAAATGTAAAAAAGAAACGCAGTTGTAACGTCCACTAGGAGCACGTGACAGAACCGCAGGTCGTCTAAATGAACCGTGAGACGTACATTGCGTGACACGCCTCAAAATGATATCGTGGTTTTGGCACGTAATACCTCCGGATTTAATGTCATCTTTATAAAGTCATTGATTCCACGAATGATGCGGCAATGTTAAACAAATACAGCAAGAAAAGAGACCCTGCTGTCACCACGCAGCCTAACAGGCAAAAAGGCCCCATGTTGCAATGAGTTTTCCCTTTCTTCTCAATCATGTCGTTTCCTTTAGTACAAAGGAAAACACTTTTGCATTACCTTCTCCGAAAACTGCACTTGAACTGGAGCTTTCCCGTAGTGTTTTATTATGTAGCTACCACTTTGGGCCTCCAATTATGTGAGCGTTTGTGAAGTCATTTTCGGCTTCTATATGGAGACTAATAATTGCCTACCAAATTTTATGAATTAGCATTCGTAAGATACTTCACGCACTTTTAAACCGCTGTCTATCTACCTATCTGTGTTCGTCTCTAACCACTTTCCCGCCAACTTGGGACTCAGGGAGTGAGTGGTCTATGGCCTAATAGGTAGTGCGTCGGACTGGTGTGCTGATAGAAGAGTTCGAAATCAACCGTCACACAAACTTGAGTCGATTGTTACGTGGTGCCGTGAATGTGCCGCTGTTCGATGAAGCTCTCTATAAGCCTCAGGTCTTAATGAACATACCATGGTTCTGGCCGCGTTTGCGATTTTCAAAGCTCTTAGGGTTAGCGGCAAGTGATCAAATCACATGCAGTTATCGCGACGACTGTTTTTTTTTTTCGATTGACATCGACAGATTCAGCGCGCTTGCCTAGTCCGTTGTCAATTGCGCAGGCTGAGCGTTGCAATGATTTCGTGGCGATAGCATGTCATATAGGCAGAATGTTCACGTAAGTTAGAATTCCCTTACCGTGGAGTATCTATTCAATGGAACGAAATTCGAAGAACTGTCCTGTTTTCGGGGCGGCGCAAAATGGCTGACACACGATTTCCCTTAGACGGCCTCCGTTCCTACCCGCTGGACGAATCACCTTTCTTTGGTGCAGTGCTGTTCCGAGATGTGTGCGCGCGAGGTGGGGCAACTCCGAGTGAAAAAGTAGAGCGCTGGCTCCCCTTCCCTTTGGAATGTGACTGCCTGTTCTCTCAAAAACAAAACAGCTTGCTTTTGCTCAGCGTGCGTGAGTGACATATCGCCATGTTCGGGGCAGCCTCCTACAGTTGAAGCAGGAGCTTACGCTAAGTTTAGCTCTCTATTGCCATAAGAGTTGAACGGGCATTCTACTCTCTCTCACAAGGGCAGAGCGAAAAAAAACAGTTCACTCTATCTTTGCTGAGGGAGTGAACAATGTATTTCCCGCCACTGGACATTTTGCGAGAGTAAAACTATGCTTTGAAGAGTAAATCGTCCCCTTTATTCCTGCGATACTCTTCCTAGCATTTAAAGTGTGGGTTATAAAAAAAAATTGCGTACGCTTCTCGAGCCGTGAGATACAGAATTTCTCCCTCTACGAGGGCCCACCCCGAAGATAGTGGTATAGCGGGCCGACCCACAGCGGAGGTAAAGCAGGCTATAAGCACTCCGCCAACTTGCAAAAATAGGCTTAATATCTTAGGTACAAAGGCAACCCGTATCAGATTTTAAGCTGATAGAAACAGATACCACGCTTTCAGCCACGTAGGCCATGCCTACGTTCGCAGCGCCATCTCTTTCTCAGCGTTACAAGCGCTCGCGTATCTCCTCTCCTTTTCCTTTGCCCTCCCGTGGTGGTGGACCCGTAAGCGTGCTGCCTGCCAGGACCGCGAGGCGGAAATAAGTGTCAGCCGTCCATCTGGCCCTAATGCCGCCAACTTGGAAGGTTTCATCTGAGCAACGGCCACGTTTCAGAGGGAGGTTGTGGGGAACCAGCCTTTTGTGGCCTATGTTGTGGCCTATGTGTGGCCTTGTGTGGCCTATGTTCTGCTGATATATACGGCCTATACACAGGACGATATGACATCAACACACAATAAAAGCTGTAATAGCGTAGGACAAAATGACTGTTTCTCTTTAATTAAAATGTAGAAATATGACACGAAATGAAGAATGAAATTAGTAGAAATGACAAAATGACTAAGGTCGGACGCCAATTCAGCTAATCCGCGTTGCGTGCGCTATGCATAAACATATATAAGGTGCTCTCACGTTAATTGCTTTTCTGAAGCATTGCCTAATGGCTGCAGCACTCCTGGCTTAACTCTATCTATAGTAGCCTTCATCCAGGGTTCGCTACAGTCACTGACTATGGGACCCTCTTCCACCCGTATGTGTTACATTTTCATCTTTTAAAAGATAATAATAAACATTGATTGATTCATTGATTGATTCATTATCTGCCATAAAGCGACCGCAGCGGCCGTTCTCCCGTCACTTTCGTGCGTACATGTGTACGCACCATGAGCTTCATTGTTCCAGTACTTATTCACACACTAAGTGAAACGTCACGAAACCGGTGAATAGGCAGCGTTCGTGAGGTTAGTTGAAGCGTGCTTTAGTCGGTGCAGATATGGATGCATTGAACTGACTGAGATAGTGCCTGTCGTGAAAGTGCGTTCTATAGTCCGTGCTTTGTGTCACATTTGACGTGCTATTCAATCACACCAGTTCTTCAAGCCTCTGCTTCTTCCGCAGCCTACTATACCCACCACCACTAGCTTTCTAGAATAGTTGAAAAGAAAAAAAATAACTTATTCTTTTCACTCTTATCATGTTAAAAATCATCATTAACGTCGTGTGTTCTGCGACCACGTTACTCTCTACCAGATAATGTTCACAGTATTGTGAGTAGTCTTTAGACGCTATGCAACGCAGTGACTTGCGCAATTTCGATTAGACATAACCAAACACTGTCCGCTTCACTTCGCTTTCCTTGTTCAGAAATATTTCTGTTTTTTTTTCTTTTATTCCTTCACAGCTTCATCCCACGGAAGAGGCGAGCCTCGTTTTGAAAGCTCCTCAGCTACAGCAAGAACAGATTGCGCAACAATGTCACCAACTGGTGACATCGCCCATAAGCTCACACAAGGTGCCTTTCGAACTAACTGAGAAGACCGTCATCCGAAAATCACCTTATAACATGTCACGAGAGCGCAAGATATGGTTGAATAAAGAATTGCAGGAGATGCTATACACCGGTATAATCCGACCTTCGGTGTCACCCTTCACCTATCCCATAACAATTGCGCAAAATGAAGATGAAACTTTCAGACTGCGCACATATTACAGACTTCTCAATCGCCAGACAGAACTTATACCATTTCCCATGTCGAAAATAGACACGATTATAGATGAGACAGGTGGTTGCCGAAATTTTTCACGTATTCACTTGTGCAAAGGTTTCTGGCAGATCTCGCTAACCGAAAAAACAAAAAATGTACACTGCTGTTATCACGCCCTTCGATCTGTACAAGTGTAACCGGCTTCCTTTCGGCTGGAAAAGCTTGCCAGCATGGTTCCGAAAAATTATGAACGAAGAACTGAAGTCTTTCCTAGGTTTGGTTTGTAACGTGTACATAGACGATGTTATCGTTTTCACCAAAACAGAGGCTGAGCATCAGGAACACCTATGTCAGGTATTAAATGCCTTGAGCTTGACACACCTCAAGGTTAATTTCAAGAAAAATGCATTCTTTCTAAGAAAAGTTGTGCTTCGTGGAAAAGTCTTTGATCGGACTACCAAAGGCACGAAACAAGTGTCCGTTGAAAGGATATCCCAACTGGTAAAACCATATGACGTCCACTCATTGCGTGTGTTTTTGGGATTAGCGCGACATTTCAGACTTTTCATAAAATACTTTGCCGTAAAAACAAGTTGCCTCACGCGCCTAACGCAGAAAGAAGTTCCATTTCAATGGGATGAGGAATGTGGCAGAGTCTACCGCGATCTGGTGCACAGAATCTCTGATGACCCTATTCTACGCATACCAGATTTCACTTTACCCTTTGAACTGAATACCGACGCCTCACACTATGGAACAGGTGCAATCTTGTACCAGAAATATCCAGAAGCATCCGGCCGAGATAAGCGACACGTAGTAGGTTACTGCAGCTACACCCGCAAATCATCTGAAGTCAACTACACCGCTATTGAAAAGGAAGCTCTTGCGCTCCTTAAAGCAATTCAGTACTTCCGTACGTACCTAGAAGGTGCGAAGTTTGCTTTGTTCACCAATCACCAGGCCCTCAGTCATCTCCTGAGTATGACCCAACTAAAAGGACGTATCGCCAGGTGGGTGAACTACTTGCTTCAGTCAGATTACACCATCTCCCACAGACGTGGACCCCTTCTGACTGGTGCAGATGCATTGTCTAGACAGATGATACAGGCCAACAAAGAACAATCGGAAGAAATCAATGAAGTAAAATTGTGGGATGGCACTTGAAAATTGATTTTATGGAAGGTCGCCATCATGTCCCGCCCACGCTGGTTTCCAGGGTGCTTTATCTGCACCACGATTGCCCAGAATCTGTAGGACACGACGGATTTTGGCGCGCCCACAACAAGCTAGTGAAGAGAATAACGTGGCCTCAGATGAAAGAAGACGTCAATCAATACGTTCGTTCATGTCACATTTGTTAAGTCAACAAAGTGAAATATAAGCAGCCTATGGACGCCATGATAATACCTTGCCACTCGATCGTGCCTTTTGAAGTTATACACCTGAATTTCGCCGAGCTAAATAAGAAACGAGAGGGAGTCCGAAAAACGCAAGCTTTTCTTCTGGCCATAGATGAATGCACCAGGATGGTCACGGCACAGGAAGAAAAAGAAGATGCGAATAGTGTGAGCATTATTTCACCCGTTCATTTTCTTCATCTGTATATATTCATCATCATGACCAGCTTCATCGTCTTCAGCGCGCGCCCTGCGAAATAAACCGTTGAAGCTTAACAGCTGTCTCGCAAGTCATCGCCCTCCTCGAACGGCATATGTTTAGGAGAGCGAGGACGATCGCATGTGAGAAAGGTCCAGCGTTCCAGAGTGAAAAACTAGCAAGATGGGCTCGAGATCACAATATTCAAAATTGAAGATTCAAGGTTCATTTATTTCTCCAAGAGAAAAGGATATATCAATCAAATTCTGTGCGCCATACCATCCCGCGGCGAATGGGCTTGCCGAGCGTGCTGTACGAGATGTGAAACAATACATAAGGATGTACGATAGCTTCCCTGGTGGATGGAAATGCTCTTTAGAAGCAGCTTTGAGACATCACAATCGCTCCTACACCAGTGGCTTGGGATGCAGCCAACAGCTCGCTTCTTCAGGAGAAACCTTTATTCTTCAGGCGGACCGTGGGCTGGGGCTGTTAGAAAATCTCAAGATCGTCGAGGAGTGGAAACAAAAATCGCCGCAGGAGAGGTACCATAAACGAAAGAAAATAATTTTTACAAGAGGCATTGCTCAGATATCCCAGACATACAACTCACCGACCTCGTTCTAGTTAGGAAAGGAGTAAGAGAAATCAGTGCCAAATTCTATGGTCCTTACTCTGTGACAAAGACAGCCATGCAGAAACGAATATTGAAGACTGTGGTATATTGGTGAACGTGGCTCTGTTGAATGTGCTTCGATTGGAAATGGTTTCAAGTATTACCCCAGGAGGGGTTAACAACAGAAACCTGGAAGGGTGAAGCGATATGAGCCTTCGAATAGAAGATGAAGAAGCGCAGCAACCTCGGCACAGTAGAAAATCAGAATGAAGTTAGAATTTAGGAAGACAAGATGGACGCCACTATTCAAATCTAGTTTCGCTTTACTTCTAAGCATATGAAAAACATATCAGGACTCAGGCCTAGCATAGCAAGGCCTGAGAATTCGAGAAGTGAAAATATATGTTGGTGCCAAAAAAGATTACGCATTGAAAAAGGCATAAATAATAAAGCACAAGGTAGCAAGCAAACTAAATTTTGCAACAGCTACTGGTATATATGGAGTGAATTCATACCATTGCCAAACACAGCACACGCAACCCTCCCGTGTGCCTCTCTTACTCAGATAATTGAATAGGAATTTTTAAAAGAATGTTCATATTTACAAAACAAAAAATAAGGCCTCACAACACAGTACTCTTGTCATTTACCTTGTTTTTCAGAACGTATCATCTCATACAAAACCTCTCCCATGCCGCTTTCTCTTCACAATAGTTGATGAAACGCCACAGGTAATTTTAATTTTTAAGGTAATGCGTAATGCGAAGATGTGGCTTCGTGTCCCACCTGCGGTCAGTTGTTGTTTCATCCCCTTTCATTTCCATTTATTTATAATTTCTTTAATTCAATTAATAAGCACATGTAATTTCACCTGCGCTGTCCATGGTGTCATTGGTTGTTGGTATCTTATGATATGACTAATAAAAATCGGGCCATCGCTTTTCTTTTTTACCTTCAATGAAGCAGCGGACACCTCTATTACAAGAGAAAGTTGGATCTCGTATAGACGAGAATTTATTCGCCATTACTGGAACCTCTGCGACAATGTTGTCATTGTTGCTGGCCCGATAGAAAATATAGGTGGGCATTCTTCTGTTTTGGCAACCATTACTTCTAGCCAAAATGGTCACCATGACATTAGCACAATTAATACGGAAATATGCGTGTTCAAATGAGTGCATTTGGATATCTCAAATGGCTTCCAGAAGCCCAGAATACGATAATTTGGTTGGTCTTTTCCTTGCGCAGGAATGAAGGGCCGACACGCGAGAAAGGAACAAGTTGTAGCGTTTTGTTATTGGCACGTAAAAGTTTCGCAAAAATGACACAATTTGGTGACGCATAACCGATTTCCAGCGTCAAGAGATACACATGAGAAGGCTGCACTGCATCAACACAAAAGCTAAGCAGCCAACGCCTTGAGCACCACTGGAATCCTACGTAAAGCACGTTGTCGGGTCCTATCCGCAGGACACAACTGACGCCCAGACGACCTTGAGGCTACAGTTTGACAGCCGCGTATCACACCAATATAAGCCTGCGCAAAGCCTCAAGTTAGGAAAGGTATCGATGATGAAGATGATAGTTATGATTATTCCCTTATTTGGGCATGTATCCACCACGGGGGACTGGCCGAGAATCGCGGGCACAATTAAAGCAACACATGATTATACGAAGAAATAAAGGGCAATATAATTGTCAAGGGAAGAAATAAAAAAGATATCGTGCCGTATCGGTGAAAGAGAAAGGTTGATTGATTTCGCATTCTCGTTTGCGAAGCAGAAGCTGAAGAAGCTCGCGTGCGCGAGCACGAGATCGTTTCGTGCTCGAGGAGAACGCATCACTGCGGACACTTTTTGGGTCCCACTCAACCAAACCGCGAAGCGAAAAGTATAGAAGCATGCCCCGAAGTAATTCACCCGCGGGCATCGCGGCCAAACGCGCGTCGACGGCAACGTCAGCGACCAGCAGCCCCGCTTCCCCGACCAGCCCAGTGCGGCATCGCTCGTCATCAGAGGTCGTCACGCCGTCAGCCACGTCACCAGGGAGCAGGAGCGGCAGCTGTCGTAGTCCGCAGCATCACCGCCCGTCGGGCTCCGAGACGACCAAGTCGCTGACGCCGTCCGACGTCGCACCCATCGCAGCGACAGCAGCCACCGGCAGCAGAAGCAGAGCTAGGCCTCTTCATCCTGCGAGCACTCTACGTGCGCAGACGACGGAGCTCCCTACGGCCGCCTGTCCAACGGGCAGGGAAAACGGTCCCCGTGTCATCCTGCCGTACTACCTACGCCGCGGGTGGGGAGGCGCCAGGACTACTGCGTTGATGAAGAAGCCGTCGGCGATTATCAACCGGGCCTCCGCTCAGAGGCCGCGAGAGCACCACGCGTCCGTGCTGTTCGACGAGCACGAGGAGAAGAAGAACAGAGAGGAAAAACAGACTGAGCCCACCGTCGATGCCTCGCGTCGGTCGAGCCAACGAGGACCTCGAGGCAGCATTCCCAGTGCCGCCAAGAGCAGCACGTCTACCTCCAGCTTCCACGCGGCACGCCGCAGGGCTTCGTCGGGACCGAGCATGCTGAGCGAGGAGGTCATCGAACGGCTCCACTCCCTCGTAAGCATCCTGTCACGGTCATAGTGTGCCTTGCCTCAGAATGAAGCAGTAACCTGAGTTAGTTAGGCCAGTTTACCTAGTCAGTTTCTAAACTCCGCGCCAAGTTCCGTGCATGCAAGGTACCTTCCACCATGTTTCCGCTGGGGGGTTGAGCGAGGAGATCGAAGTCGTCGTCACTTATTACCTAATTAATGTGCTTGGAAATGTTAACGTACGAGAAGTAAAAAAAAATCGGGAGCTGTCGATTTAAAATGGTTTTTATTTCCTTCAACTTATTAGGCATCTCAAATGACTAGTGCATGAATTTTCTGACTGATCATTTCTTTCTTTAAATAAGTATTCTCCGCCTCACAACCCTAGAAAATATTCGGCAGAACCCATCTCACAATGGCTGTCAACGGTAATGGCTTCAGCATTGGGTCAATATAGTGATAAAGGTATTGCCACCGTCGCGACGAGTTAAGTGTGATGCGCGTACTGGTGTTTCCCGACGAAGACTAATCGCCAGCTATGGGCGCTGCCACGAAGCCTGCCCGTGGCCCTCGACATGCATGGTGGACCAAAGCGTGCGAAGGCTGAGAAACGCGTCATGCTGCAGCTGGGCTCCTCTCTCGCGCTCTTTTCTCTGGATGCGCTGCGCCATCTAGTGGCATTGCCGAGACGTCCGCGCGTGGCTTTCGTGATGATAAGCGCGGTGCGCCGGTGCGTGCAAACGCCGATAACTGTTCCCCCGCTTGCCACAAATTCAGTGCACATACTCACTGACCCTAGTAAACGGGAGGTTCAATGAAAAGGGGAACGCATCCCGGGCACTTGTGGCTCAGCTTGCTGAAACGTCCCGATGGCTGTCTTCCAGGAAACTGCGTGACGTGGGTTCGATTCCGCTCAACATCGGATAAACTTAAAGGACGTTATTTCTTATTGTAGAACGGCACGATCTCAGCGGCATATACCTAGCTGCCCAAGTTGCGGCCAAAGGCGCTGATGAAAAGCGGCCCAGTGACCCAATCTGGCAACAAACAAGTTCACTGAAGATCAGCACAGACTGAGTGGCACATACAGAGTGCTTCAAGTATGCGTCGAACAGTTCGATTTAAAAGGGGTGCATACGCACTGCCGCAATTATACCGTGACCCATGTCTGCGCCAAAGAGGTTCGTTGAAGGGCTGCACATATGTAAACAATGCTATATACTCAGTGACCCATGATGGAATACGGCCACCAAGTCACCCACAAGTACGTCTTTAGTGACCCAAGTTTTTTCGACGGTTGCTTCTGAACCCTGTTCTCTTAGTGCAACAACCCGGTGTGCCACCCATCTAACCATGGACTAGCCACTGAGCCAGGTAGGCGTGCAAACGGTTAGAGGCACAGACAGACGGTCCCTGGGAAGTGCGTGAAATACCCTAAGAATGCGAACGCATTCGCAAGCACGCGTCAGGGTTCCCCAAATAAGTTACCTTAACAGCTTTTCTACAACCGCTTCAGGTTTCATGTCCCAGGTTATCAATGCGTCGTGATGCCATGTCTCGGAACCTGGTGATCTAGGAGCTGAACATAGCGACAATTTGGCACTAGCTCCGCCTCACTCTGTCACCTTATATGATGTCACATCGGGCCTCGCGTTGAGTAGTAGCGTACCAGACGACTGATTTAACCGAAGCGTGTTCCAAACAGCCAAAATCTCCCATTTTCCGGTCTCACGTGACAGGGTCCCAAGTCATGAATTCATGACACATGCATGGCCTGGGAATTCCAACCTCAAGTAGTTATAAAAAGCAGGCATCGTAAGTTATTTTGGACGCCATCAATCTTGCATGTATTTTTTCTATACTATAGAATGCGAGAACATAATTTAGGTAAAGTACACTATTAATTAATTATGCTCAAATAGTGACGTCTTATATTGAAACAAGAGTTAGCCGACTACCCCACATTTCGTCAGTCGCGCTGGCCGAGGTTTGAAACAAGGAGCTCATAGGAAGTTTTTGCAAATAGAGAAATTTGAAAAAGGATCTTGGGTAACTACATGAAACGTTTTCCCATGGAACTTTCAGCGCGGCATCGAAGTGCGTGGCTGCATCAGTTTCTGCACTGCGCTGCTGCTTTCGACACCATGGTTTCCGTTCGTATATATTAGCTTGCACTAGGCATCGTACAATCAGCTTCTGAGCGTGACGGTTCTCCAATATGGTGGCTAGGAGGACGTCAGTACACTCCAGTGGCACTCCACCGTGTTTAGAAGTAGACATGCCAGCGCCTGGCGACGCAGTGCCGAAAATACGTCGGATTAAATTAAATACTGGGTTTTACGTGCCAAAACCACTTTCTGATTATGAGGCGCGCCGTAGTGGAGGATTCCGGAAATTTTGACCACCTGGGGTTCTTTAACGTGCACCTAAATCTAAGTACACGGGTGTTTTCGCATTTCGCCCCCATCGAAATGCGGCCGCGGTGGCCGGGATTCGATCCCGCGACCTCATGCTCAGCAGCCCAACACCATAGCCACTTAGCAACCACGACGGGTAAAATACGTCGGATGGTTGCTGCCCAACGTGACACTGTTTGGAACATACTGCTGGCGCCATTGAATCAAAAGTGCGAGTGCTAGCATGAACCCGTCTTCATGCCGTGTGGTTTCTAGTATTGTTCAAGCACTCTATAAAGTTGCAACACGGTTGGTAGCTTGCAAACTCACATACTTGAAGCCGTGCAACTCGCCTGCAAGGCATGCAGGGCACGGATGCCATCACTGAGGATGAGGTTGTTCGATCAAAGAGCAGTTGACGAGAATAGCTTTGCTAAACGCTGGTAAAAAGCGTGAGCAATAACCATCGTTCTAGTAAAACATGAAGCTGATTGCCTATTCCGTTCACGTGTAGTAAAAATCAATAAGAAGAATGTGGTAAAGTAAGCAACGTACAAGCACATTAGTTCCTGCCAGTTATGGTAGCATCTTGGCGTTCTCAGTTCGAGGTGTGGAGTGGCACGTAACTGGCACGCTGCTAACGTAACAACAAGAACCAGCTGCTTGTGTGTGTGTGTGTTCTTACTCCGAAATGCCACCGTAGTAATCGCCAATCTATAAAAGATGTGAGGTGGCATTTCACCATACTTCACTCCAAGTGACATGGTTGGCCATGAGTAGAAATATTATACAAGCTCGCCGCACTTTCTAAAATTATTCATATACGTCTTCTCCCGTTTCTTTCGTCGTGCCTTGTTCTTTTTTGTGTGTTTGCGAAATCACCAAATGTCCAATTGAGCGAAAAAGCCGGCGTGTGTAGCAGTGAAACGGCGCCTAAATTTCCATTGGCTGCCACGCACGTCACGTGCGCGCTTCCAATAGTCGCAGCAGGCCAAACGGCACACCTGCTGCTGCATTAGCGGCCCATATGTTGCGTTAGTGGAGAGGGCATCGCCGTGACGCCACGTCATTAGTGCGCGCTTCCACGGAGCGGAACAGGCGAAACGGAACACCTGCTGCTGCACTAGGGGCTCAGGTGTAGCATGAGTGGAGAGGGCATCGCCGCGACGCCACGTAATTAGTGCGCGCTTCCACGGAGCGGAGCAGGCGAAACGGAACACCTGCTGCTGCACTAGGGGCCCAGGTGTAGCGTGAGTGGGGAGGGCTTCGCCGCGACGCCACGTCACCAGTGCGTGTCGACGGAGAAGATACGGAGACGCGACGCCGCAATGGGAGATGGGTTGTCGTCGACGAAGCAGTCGCGCAGGTGCGAGTGCCACCGTCTCGCTCTCAGAAGCCGGCGCACGGTCCGTATTTCTCTCTCGCCCCTACTGGGTTTACTGTAGCACGCCTTCCGGTCTTGGTCGTCGGTGACATGCCGCGTGCTTTTTTTCTCAGCTGTATGGTCCAAATGATTGTGGTCTGTAGTCAAAATGATAAATAGAAACTGTACAAAACAAGAAAGAACCACCCGCACCAAATTATAGGCAAAATGCGATAACATAGGCCGGAGCAAAACTCCTAAACATTAAAACGTCGCGCAAAACTTGAAGCGCCGTTCAATTTTATATAAATGTTGTCGCTTTCACAACCCATGAGAAGTGCTTGAGTTTTCTGGGATATTTTTTTTTTTCACGGTGGCTCACATTTTTAAATATAAAAGCGGAACTAAAATCACAGCTTTTTGCTAGCGCGCCTTCTTTTGTAAAAGCGGGAGCGCAGATATTGCCTTACTAGATGTCAGGTATTTTTCCTGAGGTCGGTGCTTAGCTGTTTTTGAGGCGGTGTTTATACCTTGGACACCGCTTCCTGTAACAACATGCGTGGTGCTTGAAGAGCTGCCGGCTTGAACTCGAACTTAAAGTAACGCGAGGCACTTATTACACACGAAGCAACAGCGTCATTCGGCCAGCCTTGTGGTTCGGGCAGGCAACGTGTTTGCAGCAACGATCACGTCGACGCCTACGGGCGCTGACCGTTGTTCGGCACACGCGCAGGCGGTTGAAGGCGCCGACAAGAAAGAGGACAAAGCCATGTGCCGCGACGCCCCGTGGAGGACGTTTGCCACGTGCGCCCTCGCTGTCGTCGTTGTCGTCGTCGTCCTAGCCGCGTACTTCGCGATCCACTGGTCGCCGAGCGCGCAGAGGCTCGGGCACGACTCGACCTGCAACAGCGCCGGCTGCCAGCTGCTGGCGAGCAAGGTGATCAACCGTCTCAACACGACTGTCGACCCCTGCGACGACATCGAGGCCCACGTGTGCGGTCCGGTCAAGTGGGAGAGCGACCTGGTCACCGACACGGCCACCGACATGCTGCGCGTCTGGATGCAGCGAGGCGCCGTGCACCTGGAGTCCAAAAAGAGGCCGGAAGGTAAACATTAGCTTCCGCGACAACAACAAAAGACCCCTCGCAAATGTGATAAAAAGCCGAGGAACTCGTACAACGGAGACCGCAAAACTATACAACGTACGCCTGGTACACTTCGGTAGAGCTATAGGGGTCTGGGTGGCTGCTGCGCGATTATTTTTTTTCTATATCAAAAGCTTCACTATCGAGCCCTCATGTCAGCTAACCGGTGGCGTGTTAGATTTAATAACGCGTGAAAGCTAAAATGCCAGTGATGGCTTGGCAACGTTTGACAAATGGAGCGCCACCAACCCGAAAGGTGAACCAGCCTGTGTGTCGCATCTTGCCGCTGTCATCCCAATTTTATTGCAGTAGAATTGTAAGTAATTTAAGCTTCACACGCGCACATCGCACTTCGTCGGACATTAGCTCTTTAACTGGCAAGGAAAACCTGACTAGGAATGTTTTTATTCCTTTATTTCTTCCCAATATTGTGCAAATGCCTACCAAATGACATATTAAAGGGTTTCGCTGAAAACTGGCCGAGATACAGCGATTAGAAAATATTGTTGACCAGCTGGTTAGAAGGAAATGCATGGTCCAAAACTTGGGCTTGCTACTTGCTTTGACAAGCTAAATGTGTGTTCTTGAGATGCACCTCTATGGAGAAAAAAAATGATGGCTTTCTTAAAGCAAAGAAAACTCTCATGACCATCAAGTCCGCTGAAACGATACTGACGAGGTCTTCGAGTTTTGTCACCAGAACATCTGCTGCTCCTCACGCTCGATATTTTTGTTACTACCGCTGCTGAGCAGGTACACAAATTAAGGTAAATTCAAAGGCACAGACTAATATTTGGTTTTGTCTAGCGCCTTCAGATAATTTTGTAAGGTCAACAATATTGTTGAGCTACTAGTTGAAGGGTTAAATGGAGCCACCGAGCTCCGCAGCGCAGGGTTGCGGAGAAACGTCTTGTGGTGGTATCTCGTATGTCCTGCTTGCTAAGTGTCAAGCTTTCCTTTTTTTTTTAACGCGTGCCAAACTGTGTATTGGTAGACCTTCTGAGGATAATGGAGCACGTGATCAGTGCACCTCGAACCTTCTCGTGCAGCGGCTTTCTCCCTCTACCACGCGTGCATGGCTCCAGCCGAGGAGAGCATCTCCGAGCTGAAGGCTTTCATGCGGGACAGGGGTCTGCTGTGGCCCACGTACGGCGGGTCCCAGCTCCCCGCGCTCTACGTGCTGCTCGACCTTCTCATCAACTGGGGCGTGCCGTTCTGGTTCGAGCTGAGCCTGCGTCGTCTGCCCAACGACACACGGTAAATACGCCCCCTGTGAAAAACTATCGCAGCATGCTAGCGTATAGGCACAACAGGGCGCTTCAGAAGATGCGTTCGAAGCTTTCTTTTTTTTTTAGTCGTGCGGGAGATGGAGAGAAACACGCGTTTCGGTTGTCACTGCTTTTATCGCGCACACTCATAAACTTGATGTGACGTGATAATTATTTTAGTAATTAACAAGAATAAGCTAACCTTTGAGGAGGACGCGCTCACGGTAAATGACCTCGGAACCTCCTGTGTGTACACCTATATATATTTATGTTGCACATATTCGGAACCCACACACAAAAAAAACCGCAACAAAGAAGAAAAAGAACTTGCTTGACGCGAGATGGACGATGTCTTCTCAAATCTATGCCACCTCCGCCATTATCCCATTTCTGGCTCTACTATTATGCTTGCAGCACCAGTAAACGCTAGCGTGAAATTGTCACCTGGGAATTCCTTGTAGGAAGCCCCACGCCACAGCCTGCTGCACTCCTTATTATCGCGGCGAGTGAGTGGGTCGTCCTCTAGCGGCAGCTTTGTAATGGCGACATTACGCGAGGCGAGGGTTGTCCATTTTGCGACAGGTAGCGGTCTGGTGAGGGCGATGGATAAGGTCGGCGCCCATCGCTGCATTTTAGGAGCTGCTCGCACTCAAAAAGTTGGCGTCGTGGTATTATGTTCTTGATCAATGCACTATCGAAGATGGAGCGAAACCAAAAGCAACCCATGAAGCACGAGTGGCGGCGCAATTTTAGCATAGCGATCAGCTCCTGCTTCAAGTGCTGCAACGGAAAGAGAGAGAGAGAAAGATAAACACATTTATTCACAGATTTCGGGTGGGTCTCTCTTTTCCAAGAAACCATAGGCTTTCGTCGCGTCAGCAGCCTTCGCTACCAGTAGACGCTGGCCTGTGAAGGTGCAGCTGGCTAGAGCTCTTTCACAAATATCAGCTATGCAGTACGGATTGGGTGTGCTAAAGGGAGATTCGGTACAGCCTCCTACAGCGCGAAAAAAGCGCTCTGCGTTCCACAAAATTGGCGTAGAGGACATGTGGGCGCCAACGGTATAGTTTCTAGGTGAGTGTGGAAAGGTATACGTTCGAAGTGCTCTGAGAATGTGTTCTGGACCTCTGGCTAGCTTTCTATACGGAGTTGGTAATTTTCTGCTTTGGTGGGGTATGGTGGTTTCTACATTAGGCATGAGGCGCACTGGTGTTTGCAAATAGTACGGCAAGACGCATGAATCACACCTTTGGTGCAGGACCATGCTTGTTACTTAAGGGCCCTAGGAAAATTCGCTCCAAATTTTCTTTCAATATTATTGGCTGTTTAATGTAAGAAAATCACTGCTATATGTATCTCGCAAGTAGCCAGTGCCTTTAATCCTGTGCTTATCAAGAAAGTAAGCGAAACTTAAGAATCTTCCCTTGTTTTGCGTTGTAAAGTATTTATTTCTTTTTCCATCCTTTGTGTATTTGTGTAGTAGCTTGCTTGATGTTTAGCGGTGATAGCTGGGCGGGTGGTGGAGGGCGTTCCTGGAGGCACCGTAATTCACAGATGTTTGTTAAAAGGATTATATAACTACCGATAAAGATTTCCCAGATATAGGTCAATCCGAACAACTCCTACATCAAAGATAGTGAATTTGCATGAGTTGGTTCCCTCATTCTTTGGAACATCTAAAGTCGGTGACAACCTTTATGTTACAAAGCAAATCTACTGTTGTACAAGTTGCATAGGTGCACCGGACCATTGGGCTCACTTGTTTTTATTGCGTCATGGCGGAGAACCTATGTCAAATTCAATAAGGTGCCGTCTGCGACGATAGCAGCCGAGAAAATCTTGTGATGTTTGTCTGCACTCAACCACGTTGCTTCGTGCGAGTATCCGAACGTGCTTCAGTTTCTTCAAGCCTACTTCAGTATCAATCTCGCAAGTCCTATTTCCATGCAGTATTCATTCGTGGTTGGGATGCCTTGGAAATTAATGTACGTGTACGTGGGATCGCAATGTCTTCGCCCGCCGACGCTTCATCATTTGTTTGTTGCAGCACATCAAGTGCCTTTCTCGCATCGCTCGAATTCGCCCAACAGATTTGCCTGAAAATCACGACATTCTAAATACCACGTCATGCGCATTATTGTGCTAAGAAGTTAACTTGCAGTTCTCGTCGAAGTTACGAGCATGCGCTCCCGTAGGCAATTTTTAGCACGCAGAATGCTTCGACCAACCAGTCGCGCGGCAATTTTTCTCGGAAAAAAACTTTGTATGTAGCAGCTGTTCGGCAACGGGAAGCTGTATCTGGAGTTCTTCATGTTGCTCTACAATTTTCTCATTTACGCCTTTGGTCTAAAAATATTTGAATTGATGAAATAATTCATTATGTTATTCGGCGGAATGAAAAAAAAAATAAATCGGAGTCTCTCCATGCGACGGAAAACAACCTAACCTTGGTTCTGTCCAGCTGCGTGGCATCTGCATATGTGTAAATCTTGGTGCATGACAATAGGGACGCCCTATATATCTGAGCTTAGCAGTTCTATGCTCGCCGGCATGTTCGACGCATGTTGCTTTACGCTGCGCCACCTCTATCTACGCTGGCGTCCGGCTGCCTGTTCCGATGGCTTGGCAGCGTTGCGTTGCTGGTTATCTTTTAGCAATTGCGCACCACCAACGCCGGCCTCCAGCGGCGCGTTCTAAACCATGCCCTGGTAATGCGGTCTCGTCGGGGCATCAGATAAGGTGGCGTAGTTGGCTGTCAGGTGGCCTGAACATATGAGGCACATAAGCATTGGCTCGTATACAGACATAAAATGGACATGCATGTGATACACCACCTTTTCGCGCACGATATATAGAACATCATTCATACGCCTTGAAAAACGCGCAGAAACGTGCCAACCGGGAAATGTGCGATCCGAACAGACGGCCTAAATTTCACACACTCAACTATGGTTGACATCGACGTAAAGACGCGTTTTGTTGTTTTCCTATTGCGTGGTATTGTAAGAGGGCGACAGGAACCCGGAACTAAATCGAGCTGCTGGTCGACGCCATATGCCACCGAAGCGAGACGTGGTGTCCACATCGCGGCAGCTGCAGCAGAGAATGGCGGGCGGCGCCACCTATCGACATCTCCACTTATGTGTAAAATAGAAAGGTGGAGATGCTTATCGCAATAGTTATGGTGGCTATAGCTATGAATGCGGCTTGCGAGCAACCGGGCGGTGATTTCCTGGTACCGAAATAAGAAACTGCGCGTCGTCGTTTACACGTGAGACGGGCGGCTATGCTTTGTGCTCGATCGTGCAAGCGTAGCGCCTTGTTCACATGGAATCTAGCTGCTCGAAAACGAATACTATCGCAGTATTCAGCAGGTGACGGCAGCGCGTTCGGGTTATCGCCTGTTCAAAGCATGCACTAGGCTTCCGACGGCACTACCCGTTGTGAAACAGATAGGCGAAGATGCTTATCGAAATATTATGGACGATCATCATCATCATCATCATCATCATCAGCGTGGTTACGCCCACTTCCGGGCAAAGGCCACTCCCATACTTCTTCAACTACCCCGGTCATGTACTAATTGTGGCCATGTTGTCCCTGCAAACTTCCTAATCTCATCCGCCCACCTAACTTTCTGCCGCCCCCTGCTACGCTTCCCTTCCCTTGGAATCCAGTCCGTAACCCTTAGTGGCCATCGGTTATCTTCCCTCCACATTACATGTCCTGCCCATGCCCCCCCCCCCCATTTATTTTTCTTGATTTCAACTAAGATGTCATTAACTCGCGTTTGCTGGTATCCTGCCTAACGGAAGTCGGGGGTAACTCCGTTAGGCAGGATACCAGCAAACTATCGCAGGAGACGAAAGATCTGATCAAGAAACGCCAATGTATGAAAGCATCTAACCCTACAGCTAGAATAGAACTGGCAGAACTTTCGAAGTTAATCAACAAGCGTAAGACAGCTGACATAATGAAATATAATATGGATAGAATTGAACATGCTCTCAGGAGCGGAGGAAGCCTAAAAACAGTGAAGAAGAAACTAGGAATTGGCAAGAATCAGATGTATGCGTTAACAGACAAAGCCGGCAATATCATTACTAATATGGATGAGATAGTTCAAGTGGCTGAGGAGTTCTATAGAGATTTATACAGTACCAGTGGCACCCACGACGATAATGGAAGAGAAAATAGTCTAGAGGAATTCGAAATCCCGAAGGTAACGCCGGAAGAAGTGAAGAAAGCCTTAGGAGATATGCAAAGGAGGAAGGCAGCTGGGGAGGATCAGATAACAGCAGATTTGTTGAAGGATGGTGGACAGATTGTTCTAGAGAAACTGGCCACCCTGTATACGCAATGCCTCATGACCTCGAGCGTACCCGAATCTTGGAAGAACGCTAACATAATCCTAATCCATAAGAAAGGGGACGCCAAGGACTTGAAAAATTACAGACCGATCAGCTTAATGTCCGTTGCCTACAAAGTATTTACTAAGGTAATTGCAAATAGGATCAGGAACACCTTAGATTTCTGTCAACCAAAGGACCAGGCAGGATTCCGTAAAGGCTACTCAACAATAGACCATATTCACACTATCAATCAAGTGATAGAGAAATGTGCAGAATATAACCAACCCTTATATATAGCTTTCATTGATTACGAGAAAGCGTTTGATTCAGTCGAAACCTCAGCAGTCATGGAGGCATTACGGAATCAGGGTGTAGATGAGCCATATGTAAAAACACAGGAAGATATCTATAGCGGCTCCACAGCCACCGTAGTCCTCCATAAAGCAAGCAACAAAATCTCAATAAAGAAAGGCGTCAGGCAGGGAGATACGATATCTCCAATGCTATTCACAGCGTGTTTACAGGAGGTATTCAGAGATCTGGATTGGGAAGAATTGGGGATAAAAGTTAATGGAGAATACCTTAGTAACTTGCGATTCGCTGATGATATTGCCTTGCTTAGTAACTCAGGGGACCAATTGCAATGCATGCTCACTGACCTGGAGAGGCAAAGCAGAAGAGTGGGTCTAAAAATTAATATGCAGAAAACTAAAGTAATGCTTAACAGTCTCGGGAGAGAACAGCAATTTACAATAGGCAGCGAGGCACTGGAAGTCGTAAGGGAATACATCTACTTAGGGCAGGTAGTGATGGCGGATCCGGATCATGAGACGGAAATAATCAGAAGAATAAGAATGGGCTGGAGTGCGTTTGGCAGGCATTCCCAAATCATGAACAGCAGGTTGCCGTTATCTCTCAAGAGAAAAGTATATAATAGCTGTGTCTTACCAGTACTCACCTACGGGGCAGAAACCTGGAGGCTTACGAAAAGGGTTCTACTCAAATTGAGGACGACACAACGAGCTATGGAAAGAAGAATGATAGGTGTAACGTTAAGGGATAAGAAAAGAGCAGATTGGGTGAGGGAACAAACGCGAGTTAATGACATCTTAGTTGAAATCAAGAAAAAGAAATGGGCATGGGCAGGACATGTAATGAGGAGGGAAGATAACCGATGGTCATTAAGGGTTACGGACTGGATCCCAAGGGAAGGGAAGCGTAGCAGGGGGCGGCAGAAAGTTAGGTGGGCGGATGAGATTAAGAAGTTTGCAGGGACGGCATGGCCACAATTAGTACATGACCGGGGTTGTTGGAGAAGTATGGGAGAGGCCTTTGCCCTGCAGTGGGCGTAACCAGGCTGATGATAATGATGATGATGAACTCGCGTTTGTTCCCTCACCCAATCTGCTCTTTTCTTATCCCTTAACGTCACACCCATCATTCTTCTTTCCATAGCTCGTTACGTCGTCCTGAATTTAAGTAGAACCTTTTCGTAAGCCTCCAGGTTTCTGCCCCTTACGTGAGTACTGATAAGACACAGCTGGGGGGGGGGGGGGTTATGCACTTTTCTCTTGAGGGATAACGGCAACCTGTTACTCTTGATCTGAAAATTCCTGCCAAAGGCACCCCAGACCATTCTTCTGATTATTTCAGTCTCATGATCCGGATCCGCGGTCACTACTTGCCCTAAGTAGATGTATTCCCTTACCACTTCCAGTGCCTCGCTACCTATAGTAAACTGCTGTTCTCTTCCGAGACTGTTAAACATTACTTTAGTTTTCTGCAGATTAGTTTTTAGACCTACCTTCCTGCTTTGCCTCTCCAGGTCGGTGAGCATGCGTTGCAATTGGTCCCCTGAGTTACTAAGCAAGGCAATATCATCAGCGAATCACAATTTGCTAAGGTATTCTTCATTAACTCTTATCCCCAATTCTTCCCAATCCAGGTATCTGAATACCTCCTCTCAACACGCTGTGACTAGCATTGAAGAGATCGTATCTTCCTGCCTGATACTTTTCTTTATTGGGATCTTGTTGCTTTCTTTATGGAGGACTACGGTGGCTGTGGAACCGGTATAGATATCTTTCAACATTTTTACACATAGCTCGTCTACACCCTGATTCCGTAATGCCTCCACGACTGCTGAGGTTTCGACTGAATCAAACGCTTTCTCTTAATCAATGAAAGCTATATATAAGGATTGGTTATAATCCGCACATTTCTCTATCATCTGATTGATGGTGTGAATATGGTCTATTGTTGAGTAGCCTTTACGGAATCCTGCGTGGTGCTTTGGTTGACAGAAGTCTAAGGTGTTCCGGATTCTGTTTGCTATTACCTTCACAAATACTTTGTAGGCAAAGGACAGTAAGCTGATCGGTGTATAATTCTTCAAGACTTTGGCGTCCCCTTTCTTATTGATTAGGATTATGTTAGCGTTCTTCCAAGATTCCGGTACGCTCGATGTTATGAGGCATAGCGTATACAGTGTGTCTAGTTTTTCTAGTACAATTTGGCCATATCCTTCTACAAATCTGCTGTTACCTGATCCTCCTCTGCTGCATTCCTCCTTTACGTAGCTCCCAAGGCTTTCTTTACTTCTTCCGGCGTTTATTTGTGGGATTTCAAATTCCTATAGAGCATTCTCTCTTACATTATCGTCGTGGGTGCCACTGGTACTGTATAGATCTCCATAGAACTCCGCAGTCACTTCAACTACCTCACCCATCTTAGTAATGATATTGCCGGCTTTGTCTTTTACGCATACATCTGATTCTTGGCTATTCCTAGTTTCTTCGCTACTTTTAGGCTTCCTCCGTCCCTGAGAGCATGTTCAATTCTATCCATATTATACTTCCTTATGTCAGCTGTCTTACGCTTGTTGATTAACTTCGAAAGTTCTGCCAGTTCTATTCTAGCTGTGAGGTTATAGGCTTTCATACAGTGGCGTTTCTTGATCAGATCCTTCGTCTCCTGCGATAGCTTACTGGTATCCTGTCTAACAGAGTTACCACCGACTTATATTGCACACTCCTTAATGATGCCCGTAAGATTGTCGTTAATTGCTTCAACACTAAGGTCCTCTTCCTGAGTTAAAGCCGAATGCCTGTCCTGTAGCTTGATCCGGAATTGCTCTATTTTCCCTCTTACCGCTAACTCATTGATCGGCTTTTTATGTACCACTTTTTTTCCATTCCCTCCTCAAGTACAGGGTAATTCGAGTTCTTATCATGCTATGGTCACTGCAGCGCACCTTGCCGAGCACGTCCACATCAGGTACGTATGACGCCAGGGTCAGCGCAGAGTATAAAGCATACTTCATTTCTAGTCTCGCCATTCGGGCTTCTACACGTCCACTTTCGGCTATCCCGCTTGCGGAAGAAGATATTCGTTATCCGCATATTATTCTGTTCTGCAAACTCTACTAATAACACTTCCCTGCTATTCCTAGAGTTTATGCCATATTCCCCCACTGACTTGTCTCCAGCCTGCTTCTTTCCTTCCATGGCATTGAAGTCGCCCATCAGTATAGTGTACTTTGTTTTGACATCACCCATCGCCGACTCCACGTCTTCATAGAAGCTTTCGACTTCCTGGTCATCATGATTGAATGTAGGGGCGTATACCTGTATGACCTTCAATTTGTACCTCTTAAGTTTCACAAGACCTGTCACCCTCTCGTTAATGCTATAGAATTCCTGTATGTTACCAGCTATATCCTTACTAATCAGGAATCCGACTCCTAGTTCTCGTCTTTCCGCTAAGCCCCGGTAGCACAGGGCGTGCCCGCTTTTTAGGCTGTATATGTTCCTTTTGTCCTCCTAACTTCACTCAGCCCTATTATATCACATTTACTGCACTCTAATTCCTCCAATAGCACTGCTAGACTCGCCTCTCTACATAACGTTCTAGTGTTAAACGTTGCCAGGTTCAGATTCCAATGGCGGCCTGTTTGGATCCAGATATTCTTAGCACCCTCTGCTGCGTCACAGGTCTGACCGCCGCCGTGCTCAGTAGCTTCGCAGCTGCTGGGGACTGAGGGCCGGCGTTCGATTGTTCTATTCATATAGGAGGTTGTGGCCCAGTACTGCACCAGGGTGGCCAACCCTGCTCTGGTGAGAGAGTGCGTTACCGGTTCTGGTCACCGGGATCAGGCCGTACTCCAGGCCTGTTTATGCAATTATATCAACACGCGGATTTTTTTTAAAGTGGTGGAAAATTGAGCGGCACCGGGATTCGAACCACGGTACTCTTGCAGACGATGATATCGACGATGATATCCGCTTAATGCTGCTTGCGACGACCCTGGCGAAGATTTGCTGGTACCGAATTGATAAACAGAGTGTGGGCCGGCGTTTTCACGCTAGAAGGGCAGGCGAGTATTGCGGTGAAGCTGCCGCGGCGGGAAGCTACATTCGGTTCTCGATCGCGCGCCCTCCCGCATTTTCTTCTTTACATGGAATCTAGCGGCCGGAAAAGGTGTCATACAAACGCAGTTTGGCGGCGTAGTGAACGTTGGTGCCGAAAAGTTGTGTTTTACGGGAACGTATGAACCGGCAAAAAATGAGCGTAACTCTATTGGGTAGCTTTTTCTGTTCTCAATTGCGAGCATTGGCAAGAGGAAAACGTACGTAGCGGGAACGTATCAACGAGGTCCTATGCATATATTTAATGCTGCTGAAATCAGCAAGTGCTAAAAGCAGCAGGAGAAGATATATGCTAAGACGGGTCAAACGAGCGCATCCTTAATGAAAATTATGCTTGACTTACTTGCTTGACTTATGTTTCATGAAAAGTAAGTATGCTGCCGGAAAAGGGCGACAGCATCGTAGTAATAAAGATGCGCTTATAAAGCTTTCTTGAAACGTAGCTTCATGCTCGCGAAAAATTAGTTCCACAACTGAACAGAACAACCCCAATAATCGTCGTGCTTTCGTGAGCACAGAAACAATTGCAAGGGTTCTGGACTCTCAGTCATGCATGCTAAACGAAACGCGGCACCAAACTACTGATCTTTAGTTAATAATTATTCATTCATTCATTAATTCGTTTCCTCATTGGTTAACTAATTCATTCATTCATGTACTCTGTATGATCAAAGCCTCAACCCGTGTCCATGAGTTGTCACTTTCTTGCATTACAGATTTCATTCTAAGATTAAAAATTATCACAACACCTAACCGTCTGCACCGCTTTCGACCATGCTACAGCTCCTTTGGCAATCCATCCTGATCCTCTGGAAGCCTGCCGGTCATATCCCTTAACGTCGCAAGACCTGTCCAACTTCACTTTTCCTGAGAATGTCAAGTGGAATATCCGCTGTTAGTGTTCGCTCTACAGTTCATACTCCAATCTTTTGCATTGGTGAGGCTATCATGCGCCGTTTCGCAGCCAGTTGCGCAGTCTTAAGCCTCCTCTCGTTTTATTGCGGTAGCAATTATACGAACTCTCCAGGCGAATTTAGGCCTTCGCCGCCGCTATTGCCGTTGCCGTGACGTTACGCGTCAATTCCATGCGCGATGGCCATGCGCAATGTGCTGAAGGTGGCAAGGGTGAGCGTGCGAGGGCGAGCAGAGGAAGATGGTGGCTTCGTCTCGCCTGCGCAACGGGGAGCGGGGAGATGTGAGCGCGCTAGCAGGGAAGGGGGCAGGGAGAGGATGACAAGTCTTCAGACTTCTCCTTATTTACTACGGCCAAGTGTGCGAACGACTTGGCTGAACGCGACCGGGTGCGCGCCATGTCTGGCGTGTACGCTGCGGTAGATGCAAGGGCGGGCTAAACAAGATAGCTGATGGCTTCGTTTCCGCTGTGATTTCGCTTGCCTCGTTCAAGATGAAGCAAGAGGCTGCGCCAAGGACAATTCGTTCACTGCTGCTGAAGTCTCTTTTCCTCACGTCAGCGTCCTGACAGCGAGTGTCCGCGGTCATAGAGTGAGATGTGTTCACGTTTGCCAGTTCAGTAACGTTGTGCTTGCTAATTTAGTTAGAAAAGGAAGTTAACTGCAGTTTACGCGGCCAATAATGCTAATATTCTTAACAATTAATAGAGCTGTCTAATAATTTTCTATTGCAACGAAACTGGAATTTTTGTGTTCATACCGCCCCGAGTGCGAAGACTGGAGGAGACACAGAAAGAACAAGACCACGCGCTGACTATAGAAACTGCTTTCTTGTCATCTGTTAGCTACGTCGAAACATCTAGAGCATATAGTTGACGGATTCCTGTCTTTTTCTCTCCCGGGATTTTCATTGCGAAATAACGGCTGCTATGCCTCATATCGATCAGATTTTCGCGAACTGAAAGGCTTTTGCCTTTAAATAGGCGTTTTTTTTTTAATCATCAACGTGTCACTTGCTACTCAGCG
Organism: Dermacentor variabilis; assembly: GCF_050947875.1. NCBI lineage: Eukaryota > Metazoa > Arthropoda > Arachnida > Ixodida > Ixodidae > Dermacentor > Dermacentor variabilis. Next base: position 44,592,353 of record NC_134575.1, on the reverse strand, counting down.
CGATCTCTTGTCGTTTCTGCGTCTTATAATCTTCGTTCTTTGTGCTGCAGATATGGTGAACGAATACCAAGTCGCCGAATTTCTCTTTAGGCTATAAAATTTAACTTCTTAATGCGCAGAATTCCTAGCAGGTTTCTTCAAGGGCCATCTGGTGACTATGCGGACGCTTTCGTGACCGTTCTTTAGTGATTTTCTTTGGCGCAGACTTGGGCCACTGTGTAATGTAGGCTGTTCCCGTCAGTACGTGCCTCTGGTTGTCTGACGCTCTTCGACGAACCCCCATGACGTCGAATTCCCGTGAGGCTGGACTAGGCTGCCAGTCGAGTCGTGGAAAATTCCCCCACCTAACTCAGTAGGGCTCATCGCGTAACTCTCTCAGCGAGCAGGTGTATGTCACTGGTGACCGCAAACGGGTGGGAGAGAGAAGACGCAGGCACCTACTGCTCGCTTGTGTTCAAACGTGATCCACTCGCCAGGCATTCGGTCTGCGGCTCCAGAGCATAGCGGGAAGCATATTCCATGTTGCCGGAGCGTGTTCCAGTTCCACCGAGGGACGATTTTCTGTCAGCGCAACACACCGTCCGTGACTATCCGGGTTACGCATACCGAAGGCAGTCTAGAAACTCGGTCCTATCGCCAAGAGAGTGGAGTGTCAACATGTGGCCTAGTTCCAAAGAGTACTGGGTGTGCGTTCTCGGGGTCTGTGCCACTTTGCAGGGAACCCTTTGTACGCCAACTTGCGTCACGAGGCATCAAAAACAACCGCGAACATCATGTGCGGCACTCCGAACCAGTTCACAAAACATGGAAAAAGCGTTATCCTTGCGCTGCCCAATATTCATAAGGACCGTCCTCTAAAAGGTCCGCGAAATGCATGGCATTCCGTACATGTCAACAAGACTTGAGTCTGCTCAAATTTTTCTTTACATCCACGTTTTGCCACGCCTGCGACAACCAGGGCTTGAAATTATAAGCGCGTGTTTTCTTGTCATTGAACCGTTACCTAACCCAAGTATCGCTCTCTCATGCTCGTTCGCGCCACCCGGCGTTGCAGGTACAGCATGTACGCCAACCGCATCCGGATGAACAAGTGGCGCCGCCAGCAGCAGGTGTCGGACGACCTGGGTCGCCTGAAGGAGTATGCCGACCTGTTCTACGACGTGTACGGGGCCAGCAAGGAGGAGCGCTCTCATGCCGACACGATGCTGCAGAAGGAGAAGGAAATGCACCACGTCATCGAGCCGCCGGGTGTCGAGTACGCCAAACCACCCCGAGCTGTATTTGCTCACATTTTCCATAAATGCTCTCAATGGCATCGCGTAAGAGGAGGCCGGTGGAGAGCAGATCCCTAGTGTAAAACAACTGAGGCACGAGAATTAGAAGTACAGCGAGTTCGTAATTCATCACGAAACATTGCCCTCCCCTGTCGCTAGCGCTCTTAATCCCGCCAACGAGTTGTCACAGCCAGTGTTCGCTGCCGCTGAACTAGATTTGTTGATGCTCGCCTGTGCTCGTGTGGCGGCATGCTTAATAGTTTATTTAGCAAGCGACTCTTCACTGCAATATAAGCGCCCCAAAAAACAACGTGGCTTACTTTGCGTGATTCAATATACTGTGCTATCGCTGTCAATGCTAAGCCATTAGAGCGAAACTGCTACTTTTTAAATGAAACATTGGTTGAAATTGTATTTGCAGAAGTACGTAAAATATATTTATTCTATAAATACATTTCGCTCGGCTTATTGTTTGTTAATCCAATTTAGTTGTGACCACTCCCGTCTTTATTGTCATGTGGCCGTGACGGTACATTCTTTAAGTACGTCACAGGGATACAGCAGATAAGTCCATGAGGTGACCGCTCTTAACTAGTGTAACTGCATTCCACGCAGAACTTCCTACATTACTTACATTGATGGGTTTGTTCAAGAAGTAGACAACGTCCAATTAAATAGAAATGTATACAGATGTATCAAAAATGTACGCAAGATCGGTTATGCACCTGAGGCATATGCTGGGCATGATGCTGCATAAAGCTGTACATAACGTCGGCATTATCTTGTATGTTGACGTGGGCAGCGCGAAACAGAAGACGAAAAGACAGAAAACACAAAACACAGGGAATCGCTGCAAGGTGGCTTATAAACTTAGCAGTACGTGTCCTCCAAGCGCTAGGAACGCGGGAAGACAACGCACGTGAAACGCCGACCTATATCGGCGCGGCAAATATTTGCACTGGGCCCACATTATCTCTAAAACACGATACACGGGGCGCGGATACGCTCAGCAGCGCGAAAAGCCATGCGTAGCCAGAGATGCGCTAAAGGACGAAAATGCGAAGACGCACGCTCGCCTGCAACCGCCCACTACCCCTCCGGCGCGCATCAACACATTATCGCACTGTGAGCGTCCCCATTTCGCCACTTGCGCGCACGTCATCACGTAACATCCCACATAGGGAGTTCAGGGGGACGGCGCACATCAAGCCAACACCCTTCTCGGCCCATCTTCACACGTTACTCTTCGCGCGCACAGCACACAGTGCACGGGAAGCGATCTTATATTGCTTTATACAGAACGTCACGGCTACGCCGACGACTTCAATTCGCCTGGAGTGTCCATGGAACTGTTATCGCAATAAAGAAGTCGCACTTTCGCCCGAAAGGCGAAGCATCGATCGCGATAACAAATTAGTGGACAGCTAGCTATACGATGTGAGGATGGTAGCTTTAATTGCTGTGTTAATTTGCAAACACGGGTATACTAACTAAATTAACAAGCTTGGTGTCGCGCGTCCACAGGCAAACATGAGCACATCTCACGCGCTGACCGCGGACATCCGCCGTCAAAACGCTGGAGTGAGGAAGCGCGGTAGCGGCAGCGAGTGAATGGGCCTTCGTGCTGCGTCTCACATGAACGTGAACTAAGCGGCAGAAACACAGCGCGCAGAGGACTCTGACCCCGTCACAGATGGCTTTCAAGATAAGCGGCCCGGTATGGGGAACCAGCGCTGGATAGGTGGCGCGTCGAAAAGAGTGCGTTGCACGCCGCCCTGGCGACGAAACGCGGCATATTCCAGCCACACAACCAGACGACACACGCATACGCAGCCGTATTATAGTTCGTATGTTTCCGTTTTCGCGCCGCTTCAAGTGGAGTTTTTGTAAAGAAGCTAGCGCCATCAAGTGAAGAAATGACGAAAGAAGCTTTTTAAGCTTTATACATTTTTCACAGTGCGTCGCGGCGAGCACGTGTGTTTCTTTAACGGTTGCGTCGTGTATCGATGCCATGCTTGCGTGGCTGCCTGCCTCGCAAATCTAGCAGTTATGGCTCCGGTCGTGCTGCGCTATGGTTTCGGAAGTATTAGTTGGCCTGAAGATATTCCATATTTCTATGGCTAGACATAAAAAATTCTGATGTTACTTCGCCACAGCAGTCAATGGAGAAGAAAGCTTTATCGCATCAGCTGACTCGCGCAAGCAAAGGTTTGAGTGCTCGGCTGCTTGATCCGTAACAATTCTGGCTACATTTATCACTAATTACATTAATTTGCCGGATGCATCTCAGCGCCGAGTCCTCATCCGCATGCGCATATTTATAAACACATAGGTGGCTTAGTCGCGCGTGCGCCGGCACTATGCGCATACAACTCGTATTACAAGGCAGCTTCCCTCCTACATAATTCTTGGCAATGAATGGATAATTTTTACCTTTCGTATCGTTCATTTGGTGCGGTGGCGTTGGAAGGGGCTTGGCGGTGGCATTGCGAAGGAAAAATGGTACATATGCCGGATGGTGTATGCTATTGCTCATTTTGTTTCCGACGAAATACCGACAGCAGATTCTGCTGTTTGGTACTGTCTGCCATGGCTGACCGTCTTCACTATCGAATAAACCAAGGATACACGCAAAATTTGGTTTAGAAACCAGCCCGACACCACTTGACAGGGCGACAAGACGGGAGCTTACTCCGCTCGCCTGACTGCTTGGATCCAACGCCGCCTCCGTTCTTGTTCGTAGGGTTTAGATGGAAAGACGCAGAAGGATACATCCTCCCTCATCCCGACTTAGTTGTGGCACTTGTATACGCAACAGTATCGTCGGCGCCCTTTTGTTTTCCTTCGACTTTAAGGGCACGCAACGCAATTTTCGTCCGCGGGGGAGGCTGCATTGTGCACGTTCTGACCGCCAGGGCGACGCTGCAGGCGCCGTGAAAACTCCAGCGCTGGTTCCCCATAGAACACGCGCTCCCCAACCTCCTTCAGGAGCGCTGCGCGCGACGACAGACTGCGCGCTTTGTCCCCGCTTCCCTCCCTTGCGCGCGCGACATGGAGCCGAGATCGCCCGTTCACCCTCGTACAATTTCACCCCCACATGCAGCATGCGGAGCGCTTTGAAAATTTTATCGCCCTCGGACTTTGTACGGAACCTCACGGCGACGTCGTCGACGACAGCGGAAATGCACCTGGAGTGTCCATATATTTGCTATTGCAATAAAGAGGCTTCTTTAGAGGCCCTCAATAATAATACTTCTTATGTGGCGCAGTCACAGGATCAAACGGAGTATCGTGACGGAGATCATGGTGCCAATAAGCGCAGCGGATTTATTTACGCCCCGCATCTCGAGCCAGACCTGGCTGCATTTCCTGAACGACCTCCTGCGGCCTCACAAGTTCGTGGCTAAAGACTACATGCTGATCGATGACATTGGCCTCGCCCAAACGATGAACGAACTCTTTGATAAATTCAGGTTTGTGAGGAGCGAGTGATATACGTGCTTTATCAGTTGGCCACTTAGGCCAGGTTTTTAGGCACGTCTTAACGCTCTAATGGCTAGCGTTTCATATAAAGGGTGTTTCAGTGAACACTTTCAATATTTTTTTTTTATTGTCGGTGGCAGTTAGCAGAAGTCCAGTCCATGGGCTGGTCTACTCGAAGCGGCAGTCATTACTTTCACAAAATATTCAATGTCAAATTGACTAATTAGAAAAAAATATCTAATTAAGGTTTTAAACTAACTCCTTCTAGGCATGTATTGCAGTTTCGAAAATTCTATCGGGTGAGACTGCAAAGCATATTCACTTCAAAGGAATTGTGTAAATGACACCATTTACGAGATGTGCGCCCTCCTACTTACGCTACAAATGCCCTATCGTTCCGCTTAATTTCTAGACAAAACGTCATTTTATGCATTGAAGCAGAAAATTAGCTGGAACAACATTGCGTTTCTCCGCAAAGTTCGGGAATAAACATCTCGAAACTCGTGTCATGTTGAGAAATCGTTTCGAATAGATACGCCTGGCGAACTCCTTTGCTGGAATTTGTAAATTGTAATATGTTCCATAAAGTAATTTGATAAAAACTTAATTACTATTTGTTATTTAGCCGAGTATATATTCAATATCTAGCGCAAGTAATATTCAGGTTATCGAGTAAACGAGCTCAAGGACTAGAACTGCGCTGTCTGTCACCGGATATTCTTAAAAACTGTTCGACGTTTTCGTAAAACACAGTAATAAGTGATACCTTGCTGAGTTTTCAGTCGTAGATGTTTCAAGACAGATTGACGAGAAAACTATTGTACTGATTAGGGTACAAACATATTATTGTTTCTTGTGCTAATTTACTCTCCGCTGTCGGAAATAAACGTGAAGTTCTGAGTTTACAAAAATATGGTTAAGCAACGAAGTGTTCCCGGAGGCCTGATAAATAATTTTTGAAATAGTAAAAGTTCTACCTCACACTACTCGGACGTCAAGTGTCAACAAATGGAAGATGATAGCATATGCGAGCTTTAGAAGTGCATATGTGTTAATTTTCCTTCATACTCAAGCTTGTCTGGAAATGCCAGGCATTGCGTCATCGATGTTAACGTGACCTCACGATGCAGCACGAAACTTGCTGAGTGTCTCAAAAAAGGTAGATGTTGCGTATTGCCTGTGAGGAAAAAAAAATTTCGTAGCTTTAGAACTGAATGGTTCTCCACCGCCACTACAACCTCGCAATAACAGTCCATTGTCTACAAAAAATAATAAATAAAATCAATAAAATAAAATAAACAATTTCTGCATGCGCTTCTGAAAGTGCTCCCGTGGGGCAGTTGCTCCAACTGCAAGAACCGAAAGAGCGTCTGTATTCTGAATATCATGGAATATGCATATCGTAGAAAGTGAAATTGTGTTCGTGTAAAGAAGTAACTCCTTTAGGACTCTCTGACGCTACTGTGTGCTTTTGATAGACCGTTTACATGCTTTGGACATCTAAAACGCAAAAAAGCTCAAAGTCAAAATCTTGTGTCAGTATAGCTTTACCGCTAGATGAAATGTTTCGAAAAATACTACTTGTATTAACTCCTCCTCCCTTTCTACGCATACAATTATTAAATTCTTCTACACGGTATATTATAGCCAGCCGTGGTGGTCGCACTTTTATCTAAGCTTAATGTAAAAGCGCTCGTGTAGTCTGACTTATCGCATGTTAAGGAGCCCCACGTGGTCGAAATTATTGCACATTAATTCATTCTTGCAACTCCCGTACACCACTGTACTGTTTCGAGACGTTTAAGCCCACGGCTTAGGATGCAATTGCTACGTCATATTACTTGTTTTCTCACAACAAAGGTCGTGGATGCGAGTGTTTGGCACGCAAGATCACTGATGACGGCGACCCACAATAAACAGGAGTTTGTTTTTATTGAGCCAAAGGGTCCTAGCTGACTGTCATTCCTCGGTGGGTAAATCTCCCGGCCACCTCGCGCTGGCCGCTCGTTATCTGAGGCAGGCGCCCGCTTTGCTTCATAGGCAATGGCCTGTCCATAGCCAGGCGCCGTTCGCCTCTTCTTCCTCGACGTTGATGCTGCTACAAGTCCCTTAATTAATTCTAGCTTAATAATAGTACCTTAATTAACTTCGCCCTAATTACCACAAAAGGTCGCGGGCACCACTTCCATCAATGCTCGTTGGTTGAAGTTCCTTAAATCTATCTTAACTGTGTCTTAAGTGCGCCTTAATTAACATCAAAGGTTGTGGGTTCGACTGTTGACATCGCGTTGTCACTTCGAATACAACTTGGAGGAATGGCCGCTTCACCCATATCTCCGTGTTCGGTTGCGGCTTCTAGTGCTTCCGGCTTAATTAACACCAAATGTCGTGGGTTCGCCTCCCACCAAAGGTCGAGCGTTCGATAAGCGCCAAACGTCGCGGCTTCGACTCTCGACATTCACGATGTTAATTCGAGTCTAAATTGGAATAGTGGCAGGTTAGCCCATGTCTCCAAGCGGGTTCGACTCCCACCAAAGGTCGAGGGTTTGACTAGCGCTCAACGTCGCGCTTTCGACTGTCGGTATTTCCGATGTTAATAATTCGAGTCCAAATTGAAATAGTGGCAGGTCAGCCCATGTCTCCAAGTGGGTTTGACTCCCACCAGAGGTCGAGGGTTCTACAAGCGCAAAACGTCGCGGCTTCGACTCTCGACAGTCACGATATTAATTCGAGTCCAAATTGGAATAATGACAGGTTAGCCCATGTTTCCAAGTGGATTCGACTCCTAGCAAAGGCCCAGGGTTCAACTTCCACCAAAGGGCGTGGGTTCGAGCGGCTCAAATAACTATCTTAATTAACCTTGCCTTAATTAACATCTCAGATTCTCCTGACGTTCCTTCTTAACCTCTGCTTCACGCCCTAGTCGTCCTAATCAACACCAAAGTCTTGGGTTTTTCCCCCCAAAGGTCGCAATCTCACCCGAAAGACGAAGCATCGATTGTGATAGCAACTTAGTGAATGGTTATACGAAGTAGAAATAATAGTTTTATTTGCCGTATAAACATGTAAACATAGATATACTAACTATTTAAGAACCACGGAGTGGCTCGCGCACCAGAAAACATGAGCACATCTCACTCGATCGCGGAAACTCCCTGTTCGCGCCAAAGTGAACGAAGTCATGCAAACGCAGCATATGGGGACTGTGTACCCGTCGCAGATGCATTTCGCGATAAAGCGGCCTGGGCGGGCTAGTGCGGCCGGCCGGCCGGGCCGCCCTGAGTAGACCACGACCCCCCCCCCCCCACCTCCTCGATACCGTCCTCCCAGAAACTTGCGCACGATGGAATAAGGCGTGCTTCCTCCAATGTTTCCTCCGCCGCGCACGTAGAATTGAATCATGACTTCCGGCTCGCTCTCGCACGCTTTTGCTCGCACATACAGCATACGGCGCGCGGCGACGATTTTATCGCCCTTGGTCTTTACATGGAACATCACGGAAGCGGCGACACCGATGGCAGAAGTGCACATTGTGTCTTCATATAATTCCTATGGTAATAATAATTAATCAAGCTATCATCGCAGCAACCAGGACCTGCTCTACACACTGGGCTGGTGGTTTGCGCAACAGTTCTCGGTGATTGCCTCGCTGGACGGCGGTGTCGCTTCGTACGGTAGCGCAGCGACGGCGGCGGCCAACCGACCCAGTGACTGCTACGCCCTCGCCGAGAGCCGCTTCCGGCGGCAGCTCTTCCTGGAGAGGGCGTACGCATCGCTTCGCACTGCAGGCATGCGGCAGGTCGAGCGCCTTCTGAGTAACATTCGCAACACCACGATAAGACTTTTCAGGTAGGCGCTAATTCAACATAAGTACAAACAAGCGGAGTTCCTCGTTTAGAGTTGCCGTACAATTTGAGGGTTCCATAGAATAGTGTTGTGGGGTTATTCGCTATTGTGTAAACCTTAGGGCGTGCCCTAGCTAGATCATAAATGCTATGTCTGCGCTTCGTACGACTTCTCGTTAGCTATTTGTGAGATCGACTGACGTTTTCGAATGTACTCAATTTCAATGTGGATTGATGATGCCAGGACAAGTATGCATTGCCGTGTAAAAAGCTCAGTGCTAGGTGTCGCGCTGCTCATTGCGCAGCAAGTAAGCAAATATTAGTCAAATGTTCGCCACAAGCCGTTCACCGTCTGCTAAATTTTTAGGACGCACGTATCAGACCGTTGGGTCTTGTCGCTCCTCTTAATTCTTGTCTGGTCTCAAGCAATGTTCTCTTACACGAGCAATGGAAATGACGTTAATAACACCAAATGCTATCTTCTTATTTGCTTAACCTGCTCGTGTTAGAACCCACCTACGCACCCGGATAAGGCTCATGGGCTGCAGAGCCTTTGCTTGTGTACTTCCTCCCTTCAATGTTAAGCGCATCCGCGCTACTTAAAAATTGGAAAATTGCCACGATGTCTCTATCCGTCTATCCTTTTCGAAAGGCTGTTTCTGCCATTGGGCTCGAATTGCTTTCCTGCCGCGTTTATCTTCGATCCTTGGAAGTCTTAATTAGTGTTAACTAACCACAGCATTTTAAATAAGTTTAGTGGTCGAATTATTAACAGAGGTGCATTATTTGCGGTCGCTTGTTTTATACGCTTAGACAAGCCGTCTTTCACTACTCTCAACGGCGGGTGCATGCTGCTGCAGGCATAAAAAATACGCTAATTCTTATTTTGTCTGCTTTCCCACTCGCTAAACTTCAATAATACGGATCTTCACGTTCACCCCCATAAAACCGCTTTTACAGGTAGCCTGATCCGTCTTCGAGCAGATGCAATTCTTTTTTCTCTTTCGAGTTATCATTAAAGAAATGATTCTCCTTTGATTCCACATGATTCCTTTGATTCCTTTGATTCCTTGTTGTCCACATGTAGTTCACTACGACTACAACTGGCCTTCCTGAATGTCCTGGCTTCGTGCAGCTCCCTCCAATGGATGGATGAGCAGACTCGCAAAGAAGCCGTCGCCATTGTTGAGGCCGCAGAGTTTGAGGGATGGAAGCCCCACCTCGGAGACAACCGCGACTATGCAGACAGCCAGGAAAAGCTGCAAGAAATGTAAGCTCTAAGGCGATGGTCTTTTTAAGCGTCCAAAGTCTCCGGCATTATGGATGTGAGTCGCAAAAGTCGTCATTAAGTGTCCGTAATCACGTGCTAAACTCGTACCAAGTGTCCTGCTAGCATGTAGCAAGCTGGAAAAAAAAACGAAAAGCGAAGCCGTTTGGCCAGTTGTAAACTCATACGTTGCTAACGATCTCCCGAAGAAGTCTCTGGTATACTTGGAGCATTTATGTGTTTAGTATTAATTGTTCTGCCTACATTTAAAGTAAATTTTATGTTTCACAGTGCCTATGATAGGTTTATAGCGCGAATTTGAATACGTTACCATTACTTACTTGTTTAGAGCAATTCGCTATTTGCGTAGCTCTCTTGTCCCGTCGGCTGCGCTCACCGCTTTAGTGTCACAGCTATGGGGGTCTGCAGAAAATTTTCTTCCAGGGGAGGGGGGGAGGGCAGGAGGAGGCAACACATTCTCCCACCCCTCACACCGGAACAACGACTTTGGATAGGGGTAAGGAAGTAAAGTAACCGAGGCTTTATTGCCCCTAAACAATTATGCGGATACAACCGCATATCGGAATCATAATCGGAATGTAAAGCAGAGCTCTCGTGAAGGTTTTCTTGAAATGGTATGATTGTGCTGCGCACGCATGGGCGCTTGCATACCCGTGCTGCACAGCGTGAGAAGTATTGTATTTGTACGCATTTCAATTTTCTTATTTAATTTAAGTGTGCCGACCGTTTCTTCAATATTAGTCGTTGTGAGTGGGGGCCACAGTATGGAAACCACAATCATCGTCAAGATGTGGCGATCATCTCAAAGTTAGCTGGCCTTTGGTAAAAGAGAAGTGTGGCTAATGGCTGGAGTATCGGGCTGCTGCTCTGGGTGGTCGAAGTTCCGAGTACCATGGCAGTGAATTTTTGTAAGTGAATGTGAATTCATTCAACGACAGCATGACCAGCGACCGACTGACCCATGGGAAACCATGGAATGGTAGGCAAAAAACGCTACGCGTTAAGAACCATTCTTGCTGCTCGCTCTTGGCACGTTTCGCCAAGGAAACATTCTCAGCTGCGCCACTGTTGTGACAGCTGTTTAGGGCGAAGTTACAACGGATAAAACGTAATAAAACAGAAGGGATAATGCCATTCGGTACATATTGTATCAGTCGACGAAAAATGGTGACGGTGCGCGTGGAAAACATTGAACCATTTTAACATTGTGCAGTAAGCTAAAAGGGAATGCGTGCCATCAGAAGGCGTTGCTGAGGCCCAAGCGCAGATTTGGTGAGGGAACAAACCCGAGTTAATGGCATCTTAGCTGAAATTAAGAAAAATAAATGGACATGGGAGGACATGTAATGAGGAGTGAAGATAACCGATGGTCATTAAGGGTCACAGACTGGATTCCAAGGGAATGGAAGCGTACCAGGGGACAGCAGAAAGTTAGGTGGGCGGATGAGATTAAGAAGTTTGCAGGGAAAACATGGCCACAATTAGCACATGGCCGGGGTAGTTCAAGAAGTATGGGAGAGTCATTTGCCCTGCAGTGGGCGCAATCAGGCCGATGATGATGTTGATGATGATGATGAATCGTATGACACATTTTTGTAGAGTAAACGCGCATACCTAAGCCCTGCACGTGGTATAAGTGCACAATTTGTGTGCGCACGATGCTGTTTGGCCCCATGGTCACGGAATTCCTGGGTGGGGAGGAGGGTATAGGAGCCACGCGGCCCTACCCGCCGCCCAACCTTTGAGGATGCTCATGGCTTTCGCTAGCTTTTTATTTCAAGTGCGAAAGACAAAAGAGTTACGCGAAAAGTATCCAGTCAAAGGATGTTTTGAAATGTGAAGGTGAAGTATTAAAAAAGACAGATGCTATCCTCCTGGCTGTAGCAAGATGTACAAAATGTTGTACTGGTCCTAAGATCAAACCCGGGAACAACATCCTTGTGGGTTGGCCGCTCTACCCATCGGAGCTAACCATGAGGCTAGCAGGTCGCATTGCGAGTCCGGCACAATCCACAACTCGCCACACAGGCGGATAGAAAACTGAAAATAAGCTTAGCGGAAGCAAGCATGGTGTACCGAGGTTCACGAAAGGAAATAATTCGCTTTCATGAGTTGCCTTTCAATTCGGCTTTCTTTCTTTATTTTGTGAGCCTTTCTCCGTCTTTTCAGGTCACTGCTGATAACGTACCTGTTGTTTCGTCTTTCGTAAATGCTTCGCGTTCTTTCTAAAAAAAAAAAAGAAAACTTGATACCGCCTAAGCAGGCGTATCCGGGATGCCATTAAGACGCTTTCAAAGTACGCGTTATTGTGGAGCCCGTCGCTCTTTCAGGTTATACTGAATTACGGGACTTCTACGACTGGTCTAACTAGACGGAAATGCCATTATGGCGTAATTCGCCAGCTTCCCAAATAAGTCGCATCCAAATTGCTGGCCCAGATACGGCTCCACGTGACTAACAGAGGCTGACCTCGAGGGAAGCACTTTAGTTTGTATGCGACGGAAGCAATTTCAGGAGAAGGACATACGTTAGGGCCGCCAATTTTTTCAAACTCGACCAATATCAGCCCCGGCACATGTTCAGCCCCGGCAATGTAAGCGCGAAAACATCGGTCTTCCATGTCCGCAGGAGTTCAAGCGACGGAGGGCACAGCGTCTGGAACGCATCGCAGGCCAGCACCCGAGAGGCGGAAGAAACCGCGCCTGTCGTGGACCGAAGATCTGGCGTGCGTCCGGCATCACCCATGGCGCCGTTGCCACGAATCGGTGAGCGACAGAAGACGCGTGCGTCCCCTCGCCCGTCTGTCGTTCGGAGCTGGATCGACTCGGCGATCAGCTATAAGCGCCAGTTTCCCAAGTGGCCTCTGGAGGACTCCCTGCTTCACCGGCACCTGTCATACACCACGCTGGTACAGTACGACTACTGGTGGAACTCCGCCTTCATCCATATGGCAGCGATTGCGGAGCCGCTCTTCTATCTGGACGGTCCGCCGTGGGCCAACTATGGAGGTCTCGGGGTCGTGGTCGCCAGGCACCTCTTCAAGGCGTTCGACTACATGGTGAGTCGAGGAACGCGCCTGAGCTTCTATGGATTATTTTTATAACCTGACTGCCTCGTAGCACACTGCTCCCCAAAATCCTTCCGTCCACAGGCCCATATTATTTTTTTAGTGCCACTCTTAGACGCCCGGTACTGCGTTGAGCGTCGGCCTCAGCGTCGGCATAACTGGCAGAACGAAGTAGCCCCGCCAATCGATGAAAAAAGAGCGAACGCGGAGCGCAGGCGAGAATGAAAGACGGCACTAACGAAGAGAGTGCGAGGAGGAAAGCGGAGGAACAAAGTGCGGCGAAAGTGTGAGGAGGAAAAGGGAGTGCCGCACGATATGTGCTCCGGGGCGGCGACCCGCTACGATATGGCGCCGAATATAGCGTGCACCGTGACCCGGTCGCCGATGATGTCTTTATGAAGCATGAGGGTAGCACGTCCACCGATACCATATATGGAAACAAAGAGTTGGCGTGGGCTCCGCACCCGCTGTGGATGCGCTATAACACCTGAGCCGCAACCGCCGCTAGAGAATACGCTCCGCGTGGGACATTTGTTCTGAAGTTCGCGTTTTCGATTAGCACAATGAGTGACGCAACCGGTGGATGTGCGTCGTCTGCCAATAATGATAAATGGGTTGCTAGCGCAGAGGCTTAGCGCCACCAACGCCACAATCCAGTGACACGTGACGCCGAAGCGGAATCTAAGCGCTGTCACCCAGAGGATCCAGGAGTGAGTGGCGTATATCACATAATTAAATCAGCCAAAGAGCTGAGCCGAAATTTCGCATTAAGGAGTACACATCCTAATCGCCCGTGAATATTTTTTATTTCAAAAATATTCCTACAGACATTTATACCCCTATCTACACGTATCCAGTAGATGTTTCTGAAGGCAAATTCAGTAAAACCGAATGTTTATATGTGTTGCGAACAACAAGCAGGTCCTAATACACAAAGCATTAAAAATACACCTAACACGAACTGGCCGTTCTGTTAGGTTGAACTTACAAAGTCCTCATCTTCACACTGCTCCTTAGCCTTCTCGAATGATCAAGATGTGTGAAGTGAGTACTAGATGCAAACGGTGTTCTTGTCGACATAAAATCTACGCCGGCGTTGGCGAAGATGTCAAGATATACAGGGCTGACACCCTGGGAGGAGCTAGGTGAGTTTGTGCTCTCTAAAAAATCATGCAGGGGACACGGCCGAGGAACCACAAAAGCCAGTGGTGCTCTCACATTATGCAGCTATCAGTGCTGTAAACGCCATTGTGGTTTCTTTTTTTATGAGGGCACTGAAAAAGGCGTCTTAGGAAAGTAAGTGAGATATCAAATTGGGAGAATTGCAAGTGAATTTGCTAAGCGCCGGAAGCCGAAAATAATAATTGCTTTGAAACACGTCGGTGGTGTGAATGTATCATTTTAATTTAATATTTGCGCACACCTATAAAAGCGTCAAGTAGTGTTGGAAAATCTCCCTTACTGTGACGAATCTCTGATAAGACCAACAAAACTTTGTGGCTCGTTCAAGTTTTAACGGTTGTTTTATTTAGTACCCAAAGCAAATGAGAAATGGCATCTGGATGTTCTCGTGGCGCAGCAGGAAAGCACTTCGCAGATCCTAGGCTTTCAGCAATGGACAGTCGGTGGCTGTCTTGAAGATTGTAGGTGGCGAGGGGCCTTAAAAACGGAGCGGTCGTGGAACCTCGTTCTTGAACACACGAAACAGCAGCCAATTTCCAGAGCGATATGCGGAGAAAGGGAATACATATTAACGAGACGCATTGAAAGGAGGTTTGTCTTGAAGCTCTTCAGGTTTGAAGGGTGACTTACGTCCGTGGACGATATTGTTAGGCAATCCCACGTTCGCAGATCATCCAGCATATCTAATGTAAAAAAAAACACGCAGATATACCACGGATCGAAGAATCACTTCCTCACCTTGTCAACGCGTTTGGTTACAGCAATATCGCGGACCTAACAGAAACATCTGCAAAAACAAAAGCAATAATCAAGTATTAGTCTTGACTTCCGATTTTGCCTTTATTTTGTTAACTTCTAAACACTGACATTCAAAAAAAAATATTAGGAGTGAGCAGGACCAGATGTTTTGTTAGCAATACGTGCACACTGGCTCCCTCTCCTCATGTGCAAGGAAATGTTGCACTGTCGCCCCTGTGAAAATTATTTCCTTTGTTTAAGAGACATGTTATTTTTATTGGCCCCAATTTATGTTTGAAGGACGCACATTTCCCTTCTAAAGCGCATAGATACTCTGCAGGTGGTGAACAATGACACTGAACCGTATTGTTGACCGTAAGTTGAGAGTTAAGGTATGCTTTCTGTGCCGCTTTTGACTGCCTTCATGAATTTTTGGCAAAACCTATTTTGAGAGTTTGATTACGTGGAATACAGATCGTCAATCGCACATTTTAAATACCGGTGTATTTGACGAAACTGAAAGCTAAATTTATCAACAGCAGCTGACGCACACCATTGCAAGAAAACTTCCCTTTCTGCGGTTGTCTAACTACAGTAATGTTGTATCTTTCCAATCATGAATAAAAAGCTCATTCGCGTTATATGCAGAGGGCAGGCTACGTGCTGATGATTCCAGTGTTCTCAGGTCACTCAGGGAGGCAGTCAGTAAAGTGGCAGTAAAGTAGCTAATCAACATACATATCATAAAACGTCAGAGCACTGAGCTTGCAGTGACAACATCCTCTGGCTGACTTTCTTTGGGAATCTAGTCTATCGGTCGGGTTATAAACATTCCTGTAAGCTAAGCACAGTCACCGCTGTTGCCCTACACCAAACAGCTGCAGTTTTGCACTGATCTCCATTATTGAGAAGAAAGGTATGGAGTTCGAGAAAGTCGTAGAGAGGGAGGGGGGAGGAGAAGCACCACTCTGACAATAACAAGTGCGCAGAACAAAGTCGACGTTCGCTAAATGCCGTATGTTAGAAAATGTGGTCGCCGAGTGCGCATAGTTACTGTTCAAGATGACTCCTGCCGTTTCGCTCCTGCCGGTATTACATTAGCATGGCTGCTTTGGTCTATGCTGCATATGTTCGCCCCACTTGATATGTTCAAAATGCAAAGTGTCTTTCTGTTTTAAGGGTACAATCAATTTCCTTGTTTGTTTAATTGAATTGCATGGATATTAGAAACGTTACGCTGTTCGGTTTCATAAGAAAGCACAAAACCTTTGTCCTCCACCACACATTGATTTTAACTGGCAGAGAAAGAGTGCCATTTAACTACTTTATTTCACTTTGTTTCTTTGTTTTCGGTGAAATGATTTCGTACTTACTTTGATATGCATTTATGCTTCAGAAGAAGAAACATCGTGTTGGAAGGATTCCAAGCTGTGTTTCTTTGTTTGCTGACTAAAGGGTTAACACGGAGAAGGTGACAACCTAAATTTAAACTACTCCTGGGCGAATGATTCCTGTATCAGTTGCAATGGTTCACGAGGTACAGCTGACCGATAGAAAAGCCGTAGTGAAAGCTTATTTGTAAAATGACAATTTCAGTTACTCTGATAACATAACTTGTGCGGGTACAGCGCCTACTTCCAAGAGTACTTTCCATCAAAGGCCATTTATCCTGGCCTGTCCGTGTTATAAATTATTGTCACGTACGCATAGCAGCATCAACTATTAGGAAGTGACCGATGCTCGTGGGGCAAGAGATTATAGGGGATAAGCTAACACTTATTAGAAACGATGCCAGAAACCAAGCCTATTAGTGTTCATACTGGCCCAGAAGAGCACACGATTAAATACCAAAGCCTCTAATCAATTAACTATGCATCAAGCTAAGGTAACGCTCGTAGAGCGAGCGGGTGCCATGACAGGGGTTGATAACTCTCCGAAGTTTTGAGCGCACTTTCTCGCCAGACAATGCAAATGACGTAAGTTATTGCGCCAGAATTGTAACCAAAACTGCAACTGTAAAGCGTTAAACACACTGGCCAATCGTAACCTTGGCATACTATAGCCAAGGTGATCGCCCATTGGCAATGAGCTCTTACAAGCGGAAGGCTGTGTGAATTCTGGACTTGCACTGTAAGCAGTAAAGGACTACTTCAAAGCGTCTGTGGGAGGACTTCAGCGTCAGCTGACGTTTCTCCGGTGCAAATCTTGGCACACTGTAGTAGGTTTTGCACGAATTGGATTTTCCCCAATGTGTGCCAACTGAGAGCTTTTCAGGAATCGACCCATGATCTTTTACACCGAATTCATGTCTATGAAAGACATTCGATTTACGTATTTTGCAACGCGAGAATATGCTGTGAGCACATTATAATCTGTGCGAAATATAGCAGCTGCGCGCACACGAAACAAAGTTTTACATAATCCTGGAATCAAGCCTAAGTTCTACCTTGAGCGAAAAGGAGAGTTTGGTTGTGAATGTGGAAGGTTAGTCCCTCTACTTGAAAGGCGCCGCACGAATGGCTGCATTCAGCTCAAGAGTTCCCCTCCGACGCCTTGAGCACAGTGTCGCCAAAGGAAGAAAATCTCGGAATCCAACACATAGCTGGGTTAGTGTCGGTGGCCTGGAGCTTGTTAGATGCCGCAACCTTGTTATATGCGAGTTGTTCATCGTTGGTTCAAGCGATCTTGGTCACACAATGGAAGACATGCGAGATGTGTTTTGGACTTGTTGTCTAATATGGGTAGTTGTTTGTAAGCTGGAGTTCATATCTATACTGACGTTACTCCTAATTAATTATGCATGCGTTGATTGACACGAGCAGTTTGTGAACATCGGATATGTTCGAAAGATGCCACCAAACTCTGCTGCGAAGCACCAACATCGATTGTTAACGAAGCTAAAGGATTAGCTGGGTAGTACAGAAAACAGTTTAGCTTATTCCTACACACATACATATCAAATAGATGGCTGCTGCATTGTCTTTGGTGGCTGCGATATTTTATTATCGCAAAGAATGTAAAAAAAAACAATGTGTGATTTTTGTAGCCTCGTATCCCACTGAGGAACACAGACTGCTAATTCAGCCGAAAGAAAATGCTAGTCGCGTGCTAAGACGTAAATACACTTAAAAAAAAAACTAAAATTATAGGAACATGCTGCGGGACCGCAGCCGCACGAACGCCGCACCTGCCGCGTGCTTTTAGGTGCTTCAACGGCTCCGAACCCGTTTGACAAGGAAATCTTATTTTGGGGCATGATTATTTGGGCAATCTTATTTGGGCATGAGTTCTATTTAGCGTAACTGATAGGGCGAGTACCATTATTATCTGCAATTGCGAGGAGACCCACCCTATATCCGTATCGGTAACGCAGCATTAAAACTTCAATCGAACTAACTTTTTGCTCGGAACTTGCGCGACGACGCCACCGCGCGGAACAACACGGCCAGGCGCACAGGCAGGCCCGGTTTCTGTGGTAGTTTCGGATGTGCGCGCAGCGGCGGCTTCGTCCCGGGTTTCAAAAGTTGCCGCGTTTTTCGCTGCTGCACGATCTGGCCGAGCAGTGTTATGGATACTCCGGCTACGTTGAAAGGATTGCATAGTAAGTTGAAATGGTATTCTTTGTTTCATCAGAAAGGTGTTCGTGTAGGAACCACTGATCTTCTGCCTGCCCGTGCGCCTGTCTTTCCATGGGGCACGCTTCCTTGCTACAAGTTAGTATTCTAGACCTCATGCGAGTGTTTTTGTGACTGTGAGCCGTCGCCATTTCTTCTGGGCATGTAATTGAACCACGTAGCTTGCTCTATCGCCCTTCAGAATTATAAATTTCTCACCGAATCGCCGGCCGGCATTTGCTTGTCACTTCGTCTAGCCACTCACAGAGCCGATATATGTATTTGATGTGCCTGTTTGGTGGTGGTGATTTGCACGGTGTGTCTTTGCGCGAGTTTGTATCGGCATTGACAGCGTGCACATATCTACTGCGTAAAGCACCTTCCAACTGCTCATAATAACGCGCGAAAGCACGGCCAGGGACACCACCCGCTCCTTAGAGTGGCGCACAGGCGTTAGATTACGCGCCGCTGCTCGGTACGCGTTGCACTAACGCTGGAAAGAAATTCGCTAGCCAGGCGCGGTTCTCACAGCACGATTATCTTTTGTTGAGGCATCGCACGTCGTTCCCAACGCTGGCCGCAAGCGAGGCGCTCGTACAGGCGCGCTACTTCGATAAAAATACCCACTCGTAGCCGCGCCCCAGCTGCCACGAATGAAATATCTTGCTTATCTGATTTTCTTGTTCGGCTTGATATTTTTTTTCGCACATACGCATACGGGCGTCGTTGCGCACGAGGCGAGGCGTAAGCGAGGAGTGCCTAAGCGGCACGGCACGCATGCGCAGTGTAGGGAGCGCAGTTGATTTTCGTGACGTCACGTGCTAGCTGCCGCAAAGAAAGAAGACGAGGAGCCGAGCGTTTCAAAGAGCCGACTGGCTTTGGAAAGAGAGAAGTATGAATGGGATCGTGGCCTAATGGTTAGAGAATCGGGCTTATGTGCTCGACGGCCGAGGCTGGATTTCATTGTCGGTCGCACTTATCAAGGCGAAAGCCATAAGTGGCTCCTACCCACGAAAGCCTGGAAAACGTGGCGGCACAGAAAGTCACGTGAGCTTGCCTCGCACAGACGCGCGCTGGTGCCACTGCTTGCGCGTTCGCTTTCTTCCCCAGGTGGCTCCGATGCCGCTTAACAAGGCAAAGCTAATTAAGATAGAGTTCATTCGGGCACTCCAAGCCTCGAGCTTAGGTGGAAGTGGAACCCACGACGTTTGGTGTTAAGCCGTAGTAAATTTACACGCAGTTAGTTAAAGTAGCGTCAATTAAGGCCCTCGAACCCACGACATATGGTTGCAGAAAAGAAATGCGAGTTACAACGCATTCGAATCAAAATGCCAAGTAATTTAACGAGTATCTTGAGCACGCAGGCTTTCGCTCTCCCCCCTTTGGTGTAGGCTAAAGTGACGGTCAAGTTTCTTTTTTCTAGTTTGCGCGGGGCTGCATAAGGAAGCTCCATCGAGAGAAAGACGAAATTGAGGTTGGTAGGTTAGTAGTGCTTTCGCACTAAAATAGGCAACGAAGCTAATTGCAAGTTTGATTGCTTGCGTCGTTCCTTGATACTCGCACTACTTTCTGTAAAACTGCTAACATATTCGACAAAAGAACGACCGAAACTGAACTATTCCTGCCTGATCTGAGACCGGCGAATCTATTCAAAACCAACAGCTATATTTATTTATAATATGGCAGAGAAGTCGGACTCGGCTGTGGACAACACGTAGGACGCGGACAAGAAGACGCAACAGCGTAGGCTTAGGCAGTCACACCAGGAACAGCGTCTAGCCCGAGCCCCACTTCAGTAGAATTGGCGATCCGGCTGCGGAGCTCTGCACGGCGCACTTCTTCCTTACAACCTCCCCCCTCGCTGAAGACGGAGCCACACAGGAGGCCTAAGGCGTCGTGAGGACGAAGGGCTTGTGATACTGCTTGAGCCGATCTACGTGCACAGTTTCGCGGCCTCGGCGACGCAGGTCCGTAGGGGGCGTCGGAGGTTCGATGACGTAGTTCACAGGAGAAGTTTGCTGTAGAACCCGGTAGGGCCCATGGTATCGGGATACAAACTTAGAGGAGACAACTGGTGTCGAAGTAGGAGGCACCCACAACCAAACGAGAGCGTCAGGGGAAAACTGGTGTTGGGGTAGCCCGTCGTCATGACGAACTTTCTGTAGGGCTTGTTTTAGCCTTGTAAGGGAGCGAGCTAGTTGCCCACATTCTTCTGCATACCGGGCGGCTTCGGAAACCGGTGTACCCTCTGATAAGTCGGGACGGTAAGGACGAATAGTGTCATTGGGAAATGATGGTTCGCGGTCATATAGAAGAAAGAAGGGAGAAAAGCCCGTCGTTGACTGGGGTGCCGTATTGTAGGCGTACGTGACATAGGGAAGGATGAGGTCCCAGTTGGTGTGGTTGGAGGCGATATATATCGAAAGCATGTCGCCAAGAGTTTGGTTAAAGTGCTCTGTCAATCCGTTTGTTTGCGGGTGATATGCGGTGGTAGAGCGATGCGGCATTCAGCCAGAAGTTCTTGAATGACATCGGCGAGAAAGGCGCCGCCACAGTCGCTCAGGAGTTCGCGGGGAGCGCCGTGACGTAGAACGAAGCGTTGAAGGAGGAAGGAGGCAACGTCACGAGCCGTCGCGGCTGGCAGAGCGGCAGCTTCTGCATACCTCGTGAGATGGTCTATAGCTACAATGACCCAGCGATTGCCACCAGCTGTGTATGGCAGAGGCCCGTATAGGTCTATCCCAACCCGATCAAAGGGTCGCGAAGGGCACGGCAAAGGTTGCATTGGTCCAGAAGGGCGGCAAGGATCAGGCTTCCGGCGTTGGCATTCTGTGCAAGAGCGAATGTACTTTTGCACAAATGTGTACATAGCACGCCAATGAAATCTATGACGTAGTCTGGAGTAGGTCTTGAAGAGACCAGCGTGTGCGCACTGAGGGTCGCTGTGGAAAGCAGCACATACATGAGTGCGGAGTTGCCGAGGTATTACAAGCAGCGATTTGCGGCCGTCCGGACCTGTAGTTACGGCGATAGACAATTCCGTCGCGGATGGCGAAGTGCGAAGCTTGTCGGCCTAACGCTCGGGATGGTGGGCGTGTAGGTGAATCAGAGATGTAATCTATCAAAGATAAATTCAGTAGTCCTTGCGCCGCTCCAAAGCCATGTCGACAGAAGTGAATGGGAGAAGTGCGTCGTCTAGGACGGAGACACTGACATTGTCGGCCTGGACAGGCGAGCGAAAGAGCATCGGTATCGGCGTGCTTCTTGCCTGAGCGGTAGACAACCCGGATATCGTACTCTTGGAGTCTCAGTGCCCACCGGGCTAGGCGGCCGCAGGGATCCTTGAGAGAAGACAACCAGCAAAGTGCGTGGTGATTGGTAGCGACATCGAAGGACCGGCCGTACAGGTATGGACGAAATTTTGTGATGGCCCAGATGATCGCGAGGCATCCTTTTTCCGTGAGGGAATAGTTCGCTTCAGCTTTCGTGAGAGTGCGGCTCGCGTAAGCAACAACATATTCTTGGCCGCCCGGCTTTCGCTGGGCGAGTACAGCGCCGAGACCAACACCGCTAGCAGCCGCATGGATTTCCGTGGGAGCAGTTGGATCTAAATGGCGCAGTATCGGTGGTGTTGTGAACAGGCGACGTAGCGTCGCGAAGGCATCATCGCAAGTCGGGGACCACGCAGAAAGATTGGGGTCTCCCCGAAGAAGCTCTGTCAGAGGTGCCATATTCGAAGCGAAATTTTGAATAAAGCGGCGAAAGTACGAGCAGAGGCCAATCAAACCACAAGTCTTTTAGAGACGTTGGCCTCGGGAATTCTTTAACAGCACGGAGCTTAGCAGCATCAGGGAGAACGCCGTCCTTCGACACGACATGTCTGAGAATTGTCAGCTTGCGTGCCCTAAAGTGACATTTCTTCAGGTTTAGTTGGAGGCCAGCGTCCCTGAGACAGCGTAAGACCTGCTCCAAGCGATGAAGGTAAGTAGGAAAATCTGGTGCGAATACTACTACATCATCCAAATAACACAGGCACGTGTTCCATTTGAGGCCTCGAAGATTAGTGTCCATCATCCGCTCAAAAGTCGCGGGCGCGGTGCAAAGTCCAAATGGCATCACACGAAATTCGTATAAGCCACCTGGTGAGATGAAAACAGTTTTAGGCTTATCTTGTGTAGCCATAGACACCTGCCAATAACGAGAGCGTAGATCGAGAGAGGAAAAGAACTCTGCACCTTGTAGGCTGTCGAGGGTGTCGTTGATCCGCGACAATGGATAAACATCCTTTCGGGTTATTTTGTTTAGGTGACGGTAATCCACGCAAAAGCGGATCGAGCCATCCTTCATTTTAACTAAAACAATTGGCGATGCCCATGGGCTGTCGGACAGTCCAATGACACCACGCTTTAGCATGTCACCTACTTGCTCGTCAATGACGCGTCGTTCCGTCGATGATAAGCGGTAGGGTCGCTGCCGTAGCGGCGAGTGAGAACCGGTGTCAATACGGCGACATACAGTCGTTGTTCGGCCCAAAGAAGTGCTATGGCTGTCAAAAGCAGGGCGAAATCTCTCGAGTAGACGGAGAAGGTCATGGCGTTGCGTGGGGCTTAAGGCGTTGTCGATGACGTGGCTGAAAACGTCTTCAGGCGATGTGGCAGGTACGGAACTACAGCAGAGGGTGTTGACCTCTGACGATCCAACAGGAAGGTCCAACGTGGTAATAGTATCGTAAGGCTCCACAGTGCCGAAAGATTCACCGCGAAGCAACGTAATCGGGAATGGGAAGTGGTTGTGTATAGGAAGGTGAGTAGCACCAGCTTGAAGGCTAAGCAGCGCAGTTGGGAGTGGTGAGAGGTGGCGGTGAACGAAAACAATGGCAGGCGTGAAGAGTACGGTAGAGTCGGAGGCAACGGAACAGGATACAGGTGCCAGAACGCATCCGTTCTGGCATCTTCTGGTACTGTTGCCCAATAACTTGGGCAACAGTAGAGGGGCTCCTTGAAATGAGCATCTGAAATGCGCCCTCGTCGATACTCTTCGTTATATGCTTGATTTTATTGCCCTCAGTCATGGATGCATCTACCCGATCACAGAGATCGATGACATCTTCGATGTGGCTGGTAAAGGTCTCACCAGGCTGCTGAGAGCGCGACTTCAGACTCTGTGCGGCACGAAGCTTTTGAACAGCAGGGCGGCCGAAGACCTGGCTGAACTTTGTCTTGAACACTGTCCAGCTTGGGACTTCGCTTTCGGGGTTCCGAAACCATAAGTGGGCTATTCCGGTGAGGTAAAAAGGGACGGTGGTCAATTTCGTGAGGTCATCCCATTTGTTGTTCAGACTGACGCGTTCGTATGGTGAGAGCCAGTCATCAACGTCTTGGTCGTCAGTGCCCCTGAAGATGGGAGGGTCCCGCTGACGGAGTGTGCCGGGGCATACGGCGGACTGGGGAGCAGGTGGTGGTGAGCTCGGGGCGCTTGCTGTGGTCATGATGGCAGGGAGAGTCCGGCGTCGCAATTCCAGGATTAGAGGAGATCCTGCAAACCACCACCAATTATGGCAAAGAAGTCCGACTCGGCTGTGGACAACACGTAGGACGCGGACAAGAAGACGCAACAGCGCAGGCTTAGCCAGTCACACCAGGAACAGCGTCTAGCCCGAGCCCTACTTCAGTAGCATTACGACCTAAAAAGACAATACTTCAAAGTTTTTTTAATATCAAGTCCTTCTTAACTGTCCAATATTTCCCCATTGAGCATACATCACAGAAAGACCATGTATATCTGCCGCCTGCACGTACTTCTTTGTATCTGAAGTTCTTCGTCCACACAGGCAGGGATTGGAATGATCTTGTCGATCAAACTGCGTACCACTTCAAAGATAACGATAGAAACAAAAATTTCGTTAACGAACAGAAGCCCACCTCTCATTTAATAACTTAAAAAGGTTCTTTGAGCAAGCAATAAAATATTTGAATAAAGCAAATAGTCGGCATTCCAGAGAGTTAACGTGCATTACGGCTATGTATTGACATAGATTGACTTTAGCTTGTTTAATCGCCTTGCGTTTTATAACATAGCACTTAGAACAAGGGTAAATATACGTGACCTATTTGCTGTAAAATTTGTACTACGCTTGGAAGTTTTCAATATTTTGCTGCTAAAGTTCCTTCTGGCCATGACTAGCAAAGGATACGCTAGATGGTATTACCTTGTCTCTTATGCCCTGCGATTTTTACAGGTTAACCACAAAAAGCAGGTAATGATATTCTGAAAGAAGCTTGTGAGGCTAGGCAGTATATTTTACAAGTTGTATCCGCAATTCACAGCAACACGTATTGGTGTGCTCAATTCCTCTTACCTTATTGTACAAAAAGCATTGCCTGTAAACAATATTACTCAAGAACATTAACACGAGAAAGATTTATTGGACTAGTATCTTTAAGGTTTTTATATTATTGTACCTAATTTTGACTTCTCCATCCGAACGACAACACGCCGTCTTTCCTTTCTGCATCGTGTTACATTGAAAGTGTCGCTTGTTCTTTGTAAAATTTGGCAGTTTCAAACTGATAAGTTGTCATAACCACATTAATTCTTGCATATATAAGAAAGTTTTCATTTGGTCCATCACCAGTTATGCCTATTAAAAATGCAGGTACACATATAGTTACTGATGCTGTTCATGCGTGGGTATACCATCATGGCTACACATATTTGCGTTACTTTGTGGAATAGCCTAGCATTTGTGCCGATATTTGGATGCATAATCCTGTGTGGCTGCTGGGATCTGTGTATATCTTAACTTGTATAGTAGTAGGGGCTGGAACTACGTGCCAGTCTTAGTAGGTGATGCGGAATAAAGCTGTAATTATAAGTTAGTTGTCACAACTGTTTTGCATGGATGTTTTTATTTGCGTTTGTCACCTGCCTATTTCATATTCATACCCGATACCTCGTTGACACATGCGAAGAAGAACGCACATGCCAGCAAATGAATAGAAACAAAGTAACCTGCTTGGTAGGTCTGGCGGCTTGCGCAGAGATTGCGATCTGCAAGACGAAATGAATGAAATGGTGCTCTCTGTGTCTTTCTTTAGTATTGCTTGGTTGACTTCACGTACTGACTTACATATCCTGCTTTTCATATCCAGCTCCTCTGACGCCCAAAGCTAGGCTGTTCGCGTCCTTCAAATACAGTACAACTGAAAACTGGCCGTCTTGTGTTTTTTTTTCCCCTAAGACTATCCTGAGTATTCATGTAACCTTTATGGAGTATCAATTATTACTGCATGAAAAATATCAATAAAAGTTGAGCTCCTGATACCCATACAAGAACCATGAAGGCGGTTTTATTCATTATTCTGGCTAACATATTTCTTTTCTAATGAACTCATGACCGCATGAGTTCCACTTTAAATAGGCTACCTAACAAATGGCTACAACATTGCGGAATGCTGTGTAACACAAAAGGAAAGGATTCACACACACGAGCAGCTGTAGCAATCGCTGGAGTTGCGATTTGTTTCGTTCCGTCCATTTATGTTGCGTTATTTTATGACGTTCTCATTATTCATCAAAGCTGCTGTAAAGTGCGGCAGCCGTACAAATTTATTACGGTGTCATTACAGTTACGACATCTCACGGGTGATATCACTCATGCGCCAATTACGGTTCCGACTCTGAACTTGCATGTTACATTTATATAATCGTTCACCCATGACACGGCATTGACAACGTCGATGCACAACTAGGTCTTTAGACGTTCTTGTTCCTGGTGCGGCATTGGCAATGTTGGGAGGTACTACGTCTTCAATGGTAGTTTCTTGTGGTACGGCATTTGTAACGATGGTAAATGAGTGCAGCTTCAGAGGTTTTTGCACGTGGCAAGGCATTGGTAATCTTAAGGAGCACTACGACTTCAAAATCAGTTTCTTGAGTTACTGCATTGGTAAAGTTGGCTGGTAACTACCTCACTATGAATCATCGTGGATACTTCCTGGCATCGAGAGTTTTCAAACGTGACTGTTTGGGCATGTTGGTAGGACATGAATGCAGCTTCTTGCGCACAAGACGAGAACGAAGAGGCTTACGTGTCACACATTCTGCAATATAAAACAAAATCAAACAATAAGTATGCGCTCTTGTGTCTGAGCCTCTTCTTCGTCGTCGTATTGTGCGCAGAAAGCTGCATTCAAGAGTTTGCAGGTTGTTATACCGTAATATGACGGTACTTTTTTTTACATTGTAGGATCATGTCGAACGTTTTAGGTTCTTATGCCCTAGCATCTGTATTGCCAGCCACAATTTGCATTTGGTCCTCAACCTTGAGCGAATTCGTGTCAGCTTTGGTGCATAATCACTGGCTAAGCCAATAAAATTTGAAGGAATCGTTAAATGCATTGCCGTATAAATTAGGCTGTCGGTGTGCTTTAAGTATACCTGATGTGTGTTACGTAGCATATCTTTATTTTCTATGCAAAACAGTGGTATGCTTACACGCACTACTTTGACCGTCAATATATATATATATATATATATATATATATATATACCGGTAAATAAATCCGGCGACGAAGTGACGACGAAAGCTTTACCTAGGGGTATAGCCAAATTTTACCTTACATACAAAACTATGGCTGTAGCAGCTTCGTGAAATATATTTAAGCCTATAACACATTAAGAATTTCGTTGGCGCGGTCTACAGCTTCTCGCATCTCTCAATAAGCACTCGTAATTGTTCGAAATGAAATAACAAATAACTTCAACTCTTCTTGGACGCCGCCGAAGCCTTATAGTCGGACATAAGTGATAGGCTCACGAAGCACGGCACATATGCCATATCATAGGCTACCGGAACGTGCGGACATTTGCAACATTTCAAAAGAGAGCCAGGCGTGTGCGGAACCAAGTCAACGAACGCGAGGAGAGTATGCGAGGACCGCGTTCTTTCGCGCCTGCCCGGCGAGGAAGGAATCCTCGCCATGATGGGTGCGCGCCGTAAAGTTTTTCTGGTGGTGAATTCGGTCGAGACGCTGTGAAAGCAACAAAAAAAAAAACAACCTTAACTGGCATTCTGCTTCTTTCTCGTGTCTGTGTTCACTAGCATGGCACGCGGCTCGATGCCAAGCGCAACCGGCGCCGGTGGATGTCCCACTCCAGTCGCAAGTCGTACGAGCAGAAGCTCGCGTGCGTGAACGACAGCAGCTGGACGATGGCGCACGTTGCAGCGATCGAGGTGGCGCACGCCGCCGTTTTCGGAGCGGGAAGCGAGAGAAGCGAGGAGGCCAACAAGCCGAGGAGAAACTGGCTTCCGGGTCAGCGAAAAGACGTCTCACCGGAGATGCTCTTCTTCTTGGTCTACTGCCGCACCACGTGCCAGTCCAGGCAGCGCCGCCGGCCCGATCAATCGAACTGGCAAAGGCCCCACTGCGGCGAAGTCCTGAAGCATGTGGCCAGCTTCGGCCGCGCATTCAAGTGCCCGGCCGACTCTCCTATGGTGTCGTCGGTGCCGAAGTGCTCGTTTTTTGGCACGTGAAGCAGACGGTTTCTTGTGTTGGAGAGCCTCGGGTGGCTGCGGTATCGGGCAGTTGCGATAGATTTGCAAGTGAATGTTTACATTTTCATCATGTGCGTTTCCTAAGCTTTGAACTTTACTGTCGAAGTCGGTTACCATTTCGTGTCTTTCATTTGCAATCTCCTTTACCTTTCTTTTTTTCTTGAGAATTCCTAGGGTGCTCTCTGCTCTGCGCGTTTCACCTGTCATGCGTTTTAATGTTGCTATATTTTTTCATTGCTCGAGTCTTCTTTTAAATCGTAGCAAGGCTAATCATGGCTTTGTGATTCCGGATGGAACCTTTCGAATTAACGTTGCCGTTTATCGTGTGCAAGGAGTGTTTCTTCTCCTAAATTATTTGCCTCATTTGCTCAACCCACTTGTTTCCGGGTATTGTGCAGTGAGCAACACGGTACGTGTGGTCATTTGTTCGGCAGTTCTAAACTAGCCACTTGGAGCAAGGCGTACCTATAGGCAGCGCTCAGTTAATACTGGAGTATGAACATGTTTTCGATGGCCCCAGACCATCTCACGAGTACCGCTTGACTTGGATAAATTGTCTTCGTGAATAGCTATGCTATTGCAAGCGGCAAGAACTCAGCGGTTCCTGCGTTGGTCGGCGTCTCAAGAGTTTGATTTTCTTGATGTAGCCCACGCGTTCTGCAATTCGACAGCTCAATTGTGAACGAAGAGGCGCAGAATTATCGTTTTCCCCACACATATTATTCTGTGTGTGCACAAACTGTAGAATGACTGACTGTTTTTCTTTTTTGCAAAAGCGCTTATTTTCTTGGATATGCTAGGGTGCTTAAAATTCGGTCAAGTGCAATAAAGAGAATCTTAAAACTTTTTGTGCGCAAACAGGTACGAAGAAGATGAATCTGTTCCAACTAGGTAGACTCGCAGTTATAAAGAAAAATTAATTAGTATGGGTAGCTCTTAATATAACTCGCTAGGCGGTGCTCGGCGGTATCGCAGTGTGTAGGGGATAATTAATCCCTGGAAACACGTATGTTGTCTTGAGGATAGAGACGCACCTGTTACTTTTCCCTACTCCGATAGACATAAACAAAAATACACACATTCTATATATATATATATATATATATATATATATATATATATATATATATATATATATATATATATATATATATATATATATATATATATATATTGTAGTGGGTAATATGCATGTGGCACAGTGCGGACTGCCACCGCTGCGGCGCGAGACCCGAGCTCGGGCTGTTGATGCGAAGCGCTAGGACTCGTGATCTAGAGCTACCTGCGATCTCTCGAACGAGCTGCAATAAACCCCATTTCAATATATATATATATATATTTATATATATAAAGAGAATCTTAATACTTTTTGTGCGCAAACAGGGACGAAGAAGATGAATCTGTTCCAACTAGGTAGACTCGCAGTTATAAAGAAAAAATTAATTAGTATGGGTAGCTCTTAATATAACTCGCTAGCCGGTGCTCGGCGGTATCGCAGTGTGTAGGGGATAATTAACCCGCCGTGGTTGCTCAGTGGCTATGGTGTTGGGCTGCTGAGCACGAGGTCGCGGGATCGAATCCCGGCCACGGCGGCCGCATTTCGATGGGGGCGAAATGCGAAAACACACGTGTGCTTAGATTTAGGTGCACTTTAAAGAACCCCAGGTGGTCAAAATTTCCGGAGTCCTCCACTACGGCGTGCCTCATAATCAGAAAGTGGTTTTGGCACGTAAAACGCCAAATATTATTATTATTATTAGGGGATAATTAATCCCTGCAAACACGTATGTTGTCTTGAGGATAGAGACGCACCTGTTACTTTTCCCTACTCCGATAGAAATAAACAATATATATATATATATATATATATATATATATATATATATATATATATATATTCCTCATTCTCGGAATGAGGAAGATAGAACGCATTCTATTGAAAGCTTGCCTCCCCACACGTCTTTTAAGGGACACATAAGATCGGTAACTACGGTTTAACTTTATACGCAGCACACCGAGCAGCAACAAACTTCGAAAGGCCAAGAATGACGAGCAAGAAACTGTTTCTAGGTCACAGTGAGTTCTTTAGCGACTTGGCTGTTGCCGATTTCACCTCCTTCAGGAACCTGTTTGTAGGAACTTGTTCGAAGCAAGTATCCCTCTTTCATCCTCTCGCAACCAGAAGACTTCACAGCGGAAGGTACTGAGACAAACATGCGATACATCTTCGCGAAAAGAAATTACTTGCGCCTAAAACTTGATGCAGCATTCCTAACTTCGTAAACCAGGCCGAAATTGGTAAAATTTGAGGCAACTTCGCGATAGTTGGTAGGTATGATGATACGGGATTCTATGGCCTAGAGACAGGGACGTTCTCGCAGCGCTCCTGAGTCACGGATGTTAGTCGTACATTGCAATCAGCCGCCACGCTATGCAGCTGAGGTCGATGCAGCCACCACAGGGAACGCATTTCCAACATTTCTTTTCAGCGTCGGAACGGTCGTGTTTCGCCACGTCAAAGCCACGCTTTTATCAATTTTCTACATTCGCACTATATAGCACAGGCTGTTTCGGTTCTGAAGTCTCGCCATCTCTATTCCGCGAAATGAGCTGCTATCGTCCTCGACATATCACCTGACGTCATCAAGCCTGCTTACACGAGTAACAAATCCTGAGTCATTATAGAGCATCGCCGAAAACATTGTTCAAACTTTTTCTTTGGCATTTCTGTTGGCATTTCGCGTTCGGTAGCTTCTTCCGGAGTCCTCAGGATACAATATGTACCGCATGGTATTTTCTCGGACCAGCGACCCACTGTATACACATCATAGCTGTTCCGCGTAATATCGACGCCCTTCGACGCCTCGCTTCAATTTGCGGCGGAGTACTATTTTTTATGTTGTCACAACCACAATGGACGGATGGACGGACGGACGGACGGATGGACGGATGGATGGATGGATTGATTGATTGATTGATTGATTGATGAATTGATTGAGTGAGTGAGTGAGTGAGTGAATAAACTTTATTGTAGGTCCGGCGAGGACGCGAACTCGTCGCGCACCCGGCTAGTCCCACGTCGGGACCGGCAGGTCTAGCCCACCGGACCGGTCGCGGGCACGCTGCACCGCCAGGATTTGCTTTTCTAGAGCGGGGCTACGCAAAAGCGAGTCCCACTCCTCCTTGATGAACTTGGGGTATGTCGACCCACACTCCCACAGCATGTGCGCTAGAGTGGAGGTCTGGCCGCAGGAGGGGCAGGCGTCGTCGCGATACACGTCCGGGTAAGCCTCGTGGAGAACGGACAGACACGGATACGTACTGGTCTGCAGAAGCCTAAGCGAAACGGCTTGCGCCCTATTCAACTTGGGGTGAGGGGGTGGAAAGACCCTTCTAGACATGTAGAAGAATTTAATAAGCTCGTTGTGAGTAGCGGGAGCGTCCCTGTGGCCGTAGGGAGGAGGGGAGTCGGTGCTTCTTGTAGAGGAAGCGCGGTCGGTGAGGTCACGCGCAGCCTCGTGAGCGGACTCATTGAGGTTCGGGGGAGCACCCTCGACCGACCCTACGTGAGCTGGAAACCATTGGATTGAATGATGCGTGAGAGCATCTCGACTCGAGCTGCTAAGAAGACGAGCAGCTTGCTTGGCGATGCAACCCTTCTGAAAAGCCCTAACTGCTGTTTTGGAATCGCTATATATCTCGGATCCACGACCGTCTAGCAGGGCGAGGGCGATGGCGGCTTGCTCGGCGACACCGGGGTCTGAAGTGCGAATGGAGGCGCAGTTGGAAATCTTGCCGCTGGAGTCGACCACAACGATGGCAAAGGTCTTCCCATCGCTGTGCTCCGCGGCGTCGACGAAGCCTGCTCTAATGTCTCGTTGCTTGATCTGTTTGAGGATGGCTGCTGCTCTGGCCTTGCGTCTGCCCTCGTTATGGACGGGATGGACGTTTCGGGGCACAGGGGCCACTTCGAACTTGTCTCGAATGCACCTGGGGATCGGGGTACTGACCATCGGGAATCCCGCAGGTTGGTAACCCAGCTCTTCGAGGATGTGTCTACCTGCCACTGTGGTGCTCAAGCGAGTGAGTTGCGCGCGTTCTTGGGCTTCGGCAATCTCCTCGGCAGTGTTATGCACCCCCAGCCTAAGGAGATCCTCGGTATGGGTCCTGATGGGTAGCCCGAGAGCCCTCTTGACCACTTTGCGGATGAGAGCGTTGAGTTTGTCTCGCTCCGCTCTGAGCCAGTTATGCATAGAAATTGTGTACGTAAAGTGACATAGTACGAATGCATTGATAAGCCTGAGGAGATTGTTTTCCTTCATTCCTGGGTGCCGGTTTGCTATTCTGCGAACGAGGCGGAAAGCGTTGTTCGTCTTTGCGATGATCTTGCGGAGAGCCGTTCCGTTCCCGCCGTTGAATTCGACAAACATGCCCAGGACCCGAATAACGTCAACCCTGGGTATCACCCCCCCGTCACAAGTGCGAAGACTGATGCTGCTTTCGGAGGCTGGCTTCCAATCTTTGGGTCTGCCTCCCTTCTCTTTTCTGTAAAGCAGAAGCTCCGACTTGGCGGGGGAGCATCGAAGTCCGGTGGGGCGGAGATATTCCTCGATCACGTCTACCGCCTCCTGCATGGATTCTTCGACTCTCAGCCGCTGGAGCACCATAAGGTGATGTCGTCGGCGTATATGGTGTGCTTGATTGATTGATGGATTGATGGATTGATTGATTGATTGATTGATTCATTGATGGATGGATGGATGGATGGATGGATTGATGGATGGATTGATTGACTGATTGATTGATTGATTGATTGATTGATTGATTGATTGATTGATTGATTGATTGATTGATTGATTGATGCATGGATGGATGGATGGATGGATGGATGGATGGATGGATGGATGGATGGATGGATGGATGGCGGGGATTGGTAGGCGCACACTCGACCGATGCGCACGGCTTTGTGGTTGTTCTCTGAGGCCCGTGCACCAGTACCTCTCCAATATATGACACAATGTCGCAATGTAATGTATCATAATGAGCCAACAAACTAGGGGCGCTGGCTAACACTCCCATGTTTATTTCTTGTAAATAAATATAAATACAGTAGAACGTTGTTGGGAATACGGCGCCGCGGTATAGCTCAATTTGTAAGAGCATCGCACGCGCAATGCGAAGACGTGGCTTCGTGCCCTACCTGCAACCATTTGTTTTTCAATCCACATTCATTTCCGTTTATTTACGATTTCTTTATTTGAATTATTAAGAATATGGAATTTCGCCTATGCTGTCCTTGGTGTCATTGTTTGTTGGTATCTTATGATATGACTAATGAATATCGGGCCATCGATTCCTCTCTTCTCGTTTAATGTAGTAGCGGGCACTTCTATTACAGAAGCTCGGATATCGTATAGAAGACAATGTATTCGATATTACTGGAAGCTCTGCGACCATGTAGTCAGTGCTACGGACCCGATTGAAAATATAGGTGGGCGTTCTTCTATTTTGGCGCGCATTACGTGAAGCCGAAATGGTCACGCCGACAATTATATAGTTAATACCGAAATATGCGTATTCGAATGAGCGCATTTGGATACCTGAAATAGCTTCCAGAAGGGCAGAATAGGATAAATGTGTTGTTCATTTCCCTGCGCAGGAATGAAGGGCCGACCCCCGAGAAAGAAACAATTTGTAGCGTTTTGTTATCGGCACGTAAAAGTTTGGCGAAAATGACACAATTTGATGACGCATAACTGATTTCCAGCGTCAAGAGAATACCCATGAGAAGGCTACGCCGCATCACCACAAAAGCTATGTAACCGACGACGCCTTCACCGCGACTGGAACCGTATGTAAAGCACGCTGGCGTGTCCAATCAGCGGAACACAAGCGACCCTAAGAGGACCTTGGGGCTACATTTTGAGAGCAGCGTATCACACCAATGTAATCCTGCGCATAGCCTCAAGTTAGGAACAGTGTCGTTGCTGATGATGATAGTTATGATGATTCCTTTATTTGGGCACGTACCTACTACGGGGGATTGGCCCAGGATCGCGGGCATAATTAAAGTAAAATATGATTATACGAAGAAACAAAGGACAATATAATTATTAAAAAAAAGAAATAAAAAAAGGAATTGTGCCGCATCGGTGAAAGACGAAACAGTTTGATTGATTGCGCATTCTCGTTTGCGTAGCAGAAGCTGAAGAAGTTAGCTCGCGTGCTCTAGCACGAGATCGTTTCGTGCTCGAGGAGAACGCATCACTGCGGACGCTTTTCGTGTCCCATTCGACCGAACCGCGTAGCGAAAAGGATAGAACTATGCCCCGACGTCATTCTCCCGCGGGCATTGCGGCGGAACGCGCGTCGCCGGCAGCGTCAGCGACCGGCAGCGGCTCTTCACCGACCAGCCCGGTGCGGCATCGCAGGTCAGCGGAGGTCGTCCCACCGCCAGCCACGTCACCACTGTGCAGGAGCGGCAACTCTCGCAGTCCGCAGCATCACCACCCGTCGGGTTCCGAGACGACCAAGTCACTGCCGCCGTCCGACGTCGCACCCTCGGCCGTGACAGCAGCCACCGGCAGCAGAAGCAGAGCTAGGCGTCATCCTCCTGCGAGCACTCCACGTCCGCAGACGACGGAGCTCCGTACGGCCGCCTGTCCAACGGGCAGGGAAAACGGTCCCCGTGTCATCCTGCCGTACCACCTACGCCATGGGAGGGGCGGCGCCAGGACTACGGCGCCGATGAAGAAGGCGTCGGTGATTACCAACCGGGCCTCCTCTCAGAGGTCGCGAGACCACCATTCGTCCGTGCTGTTCGACGAGAGCGAGGAGAAGAACAGAGAGGGTAAACAGACCGAGCCCACCGTCGATGCCTCGCGTCGGTCGAGCCAACGAGGACCTCGAGGCAGCATCCCCAGTGCCGCCAAGAGCAGCACGTCTACCTCCAGCTTCTACGCGGCCCGCCGCAGGGCTTCGTCGGGACAGAGCGGGCTGAGCGAGGAGGTCATGGAACGGCTTCACTCCCTCGTAAGCGTCCTGCCACGGTCATACTGTGCCTTGCCTCAGTGGGAAGCGGTAACCTGAGTTAGTTAGGCCAGTTTACCTAGTCAGTTTCTAAACTGCGCTTCAAGTTGCGTGCATGCAAGGTAAATTCCTGGATGTTTATCGTTGAACTTTTTGGGCTTTCAGGCATCTTAAATGACTACTGACATGAATTTTCTAACTTCTAATTTCTTTCTTCAAATGAGTCTCCTGGTCCTCAGAAACCTAGATAAAATTCGGCAGAACCCATCTGACGATGGCTGTCGACGGTAATGGATTTAGCATTGAGTGAATATAGCGAAGAAGTTATTGCCACCGTCATGGCGAGTTGAGTATGAGGCGCGTACTGTGCTTCCCTAAGAACACTCAATGCCATCTATCGGCGCTGCCGCGAGGCCTGCACGGGGCCCTCGACATGCATGGAGGACCAGTGCGTACGAACGCTGAGAAACGCGTCATGCTGCCGCTGGGGTATTGGGAGGGGGGTCGAGGCTTTCTGTAAGAGTCCACCTAATGGGCTTTCCATATCGGCCACTGCTGATTGGATGCAGCTCTACGAGAGAGGACGAGACGAGCGGCCTTAGCCAATCAGCAGCGGCCGAAATGCACAGTTCACTGGGTGGGCTTTTACAGAATACCCCCCTCGGCTTCTCTCTCACGTTCTTTTCTCTGCATACGCTGCGCCATCTAGTGGCACTGCCGAGACGTTCGCGTGTGGTCTTTGTGATAAGCGTGGCGCGCCGGCGCGTGTAAACGCTGAGAACTGTACCCTCGGCGGCCGCAAATTCAGTGCACACACTCACTGACCCTGGCATACAGGAGGTTCAATGAAAACGGGAACGTACCCCGCGCACTTGTTGCGCAGCTTGATGAAACGTCCCGATTGCTGTCTTTCCGGAAACTGCGTGACGTGGGCTCAGTTCCGCCCAGCCTGAGATAAATTTAAAGGCTGTTATTTCTCATTGTGGGGCGGCACAATCCCAGCGGGACATACCCAGTTGCCCAAGTTGGGGTCAAGGACGCTGATGAAAAAGAGGCCCAGTGACCCAACATGACATCAAAGAGGTTCACTGAAGATCAGCACAGACTGTGTAGCATATTCCAAGTGCGCCAAGTCTGTGTCGAACAATGTTAGTGAAAAGAGGTGCATACCCATTCCCGGAAATACCGTTACCCATGCCTTCGTGAGCTTGGTTCATTGAAGGGCGGCAGGTATGTAAACATCGATATGTATTACTCAGTGACCCATGAAGGAATATGACCACTAACTAACCCACCAGTACGCCTTAAGTGACCCAAGTTCTTTCGACGGTTGCTTTTGAACCCCGTTCTCTTAGCACAGCAACACAGTGCGGTTCCGATTTAACCATGGCCTACCCAGGACCTAGGTAGGCATGCAAACGGTTAGAGGCACAGATAGACAGCCCCCGGGAATTGCTTGAAATACCCTAAGAATGCAAACGCATTTGCAACCAGGCGTCAGGGTTCCCCAAATAAGTTACTATAACTGCTTTTCTACAACCATCTTAGGTTTCATTTCCCAGGAGGTCTATGCGTCGTGTTGTCGTGACTGAGAACGTGGTGACGCAGAAGCAGAACATAGTGACAATTTGTCACTGATTCTTGCTCACTCTGCCATCTTATATGATGCTACATTGGGCCTTGCGATGAGTAGCAGCGCTCCATACGACTGATCTAACGGAAGCTTGTTCCAAACCACCAACACCTCCTTATGTTCCTCTCTCACGCGACCAGTTTCCAAGTCATGACACATACGCCGACTGGGAATTCCAACCTAAAGTGGTAGTAAAACAAAATCTGGCATCGTAAGTTATATTGGAGGCCATGAGGCTTGCACGTATTTTTTTCTGTGGTATAGAGTGCGAAATCATTAAGTAAAAATGAAAAGTCGGAAATGTTGCCAGTACGCGATTAATTATTTATGCTCAAGTAGTGACGTTTTATAGTGAAACGACAGTTAGTCGACTACCCCGCTTTTCATCAGTCGCTCTGGCCGAGGTTTGAAATAAAGAACTCATAGGAAGTTTTGCAATTGGAAAAAGTTGAAAAATGCTCTTGGGGCAACTACATGAAACCTACTCCGACGGAAAATTCAGCGTGACGTCGAAGTGCGTCGCTGCGTCAAGTTTTGTACTGCGCGGCTGATTTCGATACCATGGTCGCCGTTCGTATATATTAGCTTGCACGTGGCATTGCAGAATCAGCTTCTGACAGTGATAGTTTTTTTCAATATGGCGCCTAGGAGGACGTCAGTACACTGTATTCGCTGCCGCTGGCAACCAGCTTCCTTGGAAGAAGGAAATCTGATGAGGTAACCCCTTAGCACCGGAGTGTTGAAGTGTTGCAACCGCGCGGGACGCCAACGGATGCAGCTGCTCACCTTGATGGTTCCCCAAGATGGCGGCAAAGACGACTTCAGTGCTTGCAGCCTGTACGCTGTTGCACGCATTTCGACAGCGATAACAGTGGCACTTCTACGTCTTTAGAAGTAGGCGTGCCTGTGTTAGAAGCGCAAGCGCCAGCTTGAACGCGGCTTCATGCCGTGTGGTTTCTAGCATTGTTCAAGCATTCTATAAACTTGCAACGCGGTTGGTAGCTTGTGAACAAGGGCTACACATACTTGAAACATGGCAACTCGTCTACAAGGCATGCAGTGAGCGAATGTCATCAGAGAGGAGAAGATCGTTCTATCAAAGAAGAGTTGACGAGAACAGCTTTGCTTAACGATGGTAAGAGGCATGAGCAATAACCATCGTTCTCGTGAAACGCGCAGTCGATTTCCTATTCTGTTCACGTGTAGTAATAGACAGAGTATTGTAAAGCAAGCAACTTACAATCCCATTAGTACCTGCCAATTATGGTAGCAGCTTGGCGTTCTCAGTTCCAGGTGTGTAGTGGCACGTAACTTGCAGCTGCTAACGGAACAAGAACCGGCTTCTTGTGTACGTGGTCTTACTCCAAAATGCCTATGTACTAGTCGACAATCCATAAGACATGTGCAGTGGCATTTCACCATACTTCACTTCGAGTGGCACGGGGTTGGCGATGCGTAGGGAATATTATACGTACTCGCCACAGTTTCTCAAATCATTAATGTACGTTTTCTCCCGTTTCTGTCGTCGTGCCCTGTTTTTTTTTGTGCGAAATCATCAAATGGCCCATTGAGCGAACAACCAGGCGTCTGTTAGCGAAACGGCACCTAAATTTCCATTGGCTGCGACGCCACGTCACCAATGCGCGCTTCCAAGAAGCGGAGCAGGCGAAACGGAACACCTGCTGCTGCGTTAGCGGCCCAGGTGTTGCGTGAGTGGAGAGGGCATCGCCGCGACGCCACGTCACCAATGCGCGCTTCCAAGGAGCGGAGCAGGCGAAACGGAACACCTGCTGCTGCGTTAGCGGCAAAGGGGTTGCGTGAGTGGAGAGGGCATCGCCGCGAGGCTACGTCACCAGTGCGCCTCGACGGAGAAGATACGCAGACGCGACAACGAGATGCGAGAAGGGTTGTCGAGGCGGGGCAGTCGAGCACGTGCCGGTGCCACCGTCTCGCTCTCGAAAGCCGGCGCGCAAAGTCCGTGTTTCTCTCTCGCCCCTACTGGGCTTAGCTCGCGTGCCTGCCGGCCTTACTGGCCGCTGCTGCTTCCTCTGTCACTCGTCGCGAAGGACAGGTCGGTGACATGCGGATTGCTTGATTTCTCAGCTGTATGGTCCAGATGATTCTGGTGTACAGCCAACGTGACAAATGAGAACTGTACCAAAAAAAAACGAAAGAAAAATACAAGCCGCACCAAATTACGCGCAATAGTCTATAACATAGCTCGGAGCAAAACTCGCAAATATTACTCGCATCGCAAAACTTGAAGCGTCGTTGAAGGGGATATTAATGCTTTCGCTTTCAAAGCTCACGAGAAATGCCTACATATACTCGGGTACTTTCTTTCACAGTGACTCACATTTTTTAATATAAAAGCTGAACTATAAAATCACAGCTTTTGCTAGCGCGTCCTTTTGTGTAACAGCATAAGCGCAAATATTGCCCTGCTAGATGGCAAGCGTCTTTCTGAGGTCTGTGTTTAGCAGGTTTTGAGGATAGTGTTTATATCTTGGAGATTGCTTCCTACACCAACATTTGGGGTGCTTGAAGAGCTGCCGGCTTGAATTGGAGCGAAAACTCACGAGGCATTTATTACGTAGGAAGCAGCATTGTCATTCGGCTAGCGCTGTAGTTCGGGCAGTTAACGTGATTGCAGCAACGGCCACGTCAACGTCTACGGGCGACGCCATAGTCTACTTACGTGGCCTTCACACCGACGACTGACCGCTGTGACTTACCGTTGTCCGGCACACGCGCAGGCGGTTGAAGGCGCCGACAAGAAAGAGGACAAAGCCATGTGCCGCGACGCCCCCTGGAGGACGTTTGCCACGTGCGCCCTCGCTGTCGTCGTTGTTGTCGTCGTCCTAGCCGCGTACTTCGCGAGCCACTGGTCGTCGAGCCCCCAAAGGCTCGGCCGCGACTCGTCCTGCAACAGCGCCGGTTGTCAGCTGCTGGCGAGCAAGGTGATCAACCGCCTCGACGCGACTGTCAACCCCTGCGACGACATCGAGGCCCACGTGTGCGGTCCGGTCAGGTGGGAGAGCGACCTGGTCACCGACACGGCCACCGAGGTGATGCGCGTCTGGATGCAGCGAGGCGCCGTGCACCTGGAGTCCAAGAAGAGGCCGGACGGTAAACATTACTGTCCGCGAAAACAGCAACAAGATACCAGTCGTAGGCGTGCTAAAAATCCGAGGAACTTGTACAACGGAGGCCCCAAAGCTATAAAGCGTATGCCTGGTACACTTCGGTAGCGCTATAGCGGTTTGGGCGGCTGCTGCGCTATGAATTTTTTCTCTATCAAAAGCTTCACTATCGATGAACCCTCATGTCAGCTAACCGGTGGCATGTCAATTGTAATAACCCGTTAAATCTAAAATGCCAATGATGACTTGGCCATGTTTCACAAAGAGAGCACCACGAACCCGAAACGCCCACCAACCGGTCTGTCTCATCTTACTGCTGTCATGCCAATTTTATTCCAAAAGAGTTATGTGTAATTTAAGCTTCACACGCGCACATCGAACATCATCGGACATTAGCCCTTTAACTGGCCAGATGAGAAAAACCCGACCTGGAGTGCGTTTATTGCTTTATTTCTTTCTAATATTGTGCAAATACGTACCAAATAAAATATGAAAGGGTTTCTCTGAAAACTTCGTAAGATACAGCGGGTCGAAAATGTTGTTGACCAGCTTGTTAGAGGAAAATACATGGTCCAAAACTTATGTTTGCTACTTGCTTTGGCAAGGTGGACGTGTCTTCTTGAGATGCACCTCTATGGAGAAAAAGAAATGGATTCGTAAACGAAGGAAAGAAATTTACCATTAGCGATGATATGACCATCACGTCCGCTAAGACGACACTGACGAGGTCTTCGAGTTTTGTCACCAAAACGTCTGCTGCTGCTGACGGTCGATATTTTTATGACTACCAATGTTGAGCAGGTACAATATTTAAGGTACATTGAAAGGCAGAAGTCTAATATTTGCTTTTGTATAGCGCCTACAGATATTTTTGTAAGGTGAGCAATATTCTTGAGCTGCTAGTTAAATGGTTAAATAGAGCCATCAAACTCTGCAGCGTGGGATTGCGGAGAAACGTCTTGTGGTGTATACCGTACGTCGTGCTCGTTACGTGTCAACCTTTTTTTTTTTCACGCGTGCGAAACTGCGTGTTGTTAGGCCTTCTGAAGCTAATGGAACACGTGATCAGTGCACCTCGAACCGTCTCGTGCAGCGGCTTTCTCCCTCTACCACGCGTGCATGGCTCCAGCCGAGGAGAGCCTCTCCGAGCTGAAGGCTTTCATGCGGGACAGGGGTCTGCTGTGGCCCACGTACGGCGAGTCCAAGCTCCCCGCGCTCTATGTGCTGCTCGACCTTCTCATCAACTGGGGCGTGCCGTTCTGGTTCGAGCTGAGCCTGCGTCGGCTGCCCGACGACACGCGGTACTTACTCCCCCTGTGAAAAACTATCGCAGCATGCTAGCGCATAGGAATATACAGGGTGCTTCAGAAGATGCGCTTAAAGGTTTTTTTTTTTTAGTCGTGTGAGAGATGGCGACATATGTGTATTTCCGTTGGGACTGATTTTATAGCACAGACTCGTAAGCATGATGGGAGGTGAGGATTATTCAAGTAATTGCGAAGGAACTAACATTTTGGAAGGTTCCGCTCATGGCAAATGGCCTCGGGACCTCCCATGTGCATACATATCAGTATTTATGTTGCACATCCTCGGAAACAATTAGAATTTGCAAAAAAAAAAGAAACTTGCCTGATGCGAAACTTTTTTTTTATTTTTGGCTCTACTACCATACTTGCCGCACCCGTAAACGCTGGCGCTAAATTGTCATCTGGCAAGTTCTTAGATGAAGTCCCACGCCACAGCCAACTGTACTCCTCCTTCTCATCGCTACGCGTGAGTGTGTCGTCCTCTAGCGGCAGTTTCGTAATCGCGACATTGCACGAGGCGACGTTTGTCGGTCTGGGACAGGTAACGGTTTCTTGAGGGTTGGCGCCAATCGCTGCATTTTACGAGCAGCTCCCTGAAAAGCAGTTGTCATTGTTTTATGTTATTGATCAATGCACTATCGAAGAAAAAGCGATACCAAAGGCAACGCAGAAAACGCGAGTGGCGGTGGAACTTTAGCATAGCGATCATTTCTTGCTTCAAGTGGTGCAACGGAAAGAGAGGGAAAGAGTTAACAAACACCTTTAGTCACTGATTTCCGGATGGCCTCCCCTTTCCGAGAAATCATAGGCTTTAGCCGCGTCGGAAGCCTTCAATACCAGCCGACGCTTAGGGCTCTTTCCCAAAGCTCAGGTGTGCAGTACGTATCGGGTGTGCTAAAAGGTGATTCTATACAGCCAACTACCACGCGGAAAAGGCGCCCCGGGTACCACCAAAATGACGAAGTAGAGAGGACATGCGGACGCTAAGAGCATAGTTTCTAAATAGGTGGGGAACGGTATTTGCTCGAAGTGCTCTGAGAATGGGTTCCGGACCTCTGGTTAGCTTCTTATACGGAGTTCGTAATTGCAGGTGTACGCTTATTTCCGCATGAGGGATGAGGCTCACTGGTATTTGCAAATAGTAGGGCAGGACGCACGACTCACACCTTTGGTGCAGGACCATGCTTGTTACTCAAGGGCAATAGGAAAAATGCGCCCAAAGTTTTCTTTCAATCTTATTGGCTGTTTAATGTAAGAAAAGCAGTGTTGATGTATCTCGCAGGTAGCCAGTGCCTTTTATCATATGCTTCTCAAGAAATTAGGCGAAACTTTAGAATGTTCCGTTGTTTTAGATTGTGAAGTATTTATTTATTTGTCAACCTTTTGGGTATTTCGTGTAGCAGAGTGTTTTATTTTTCGCAATGTAAATGGGGGGGGGGGGGCGATCCTGGAGACGCCGTGATCCGCATATGTATGCCAATAAAACTATTTATAATTAGCAATAAAGACTTCGCAGGTATATGCCAATCCGAGCAACTCCTGCATCAAAGAGAGTGAAGCTGCATGAGTGGGTTCCCTCACTCTTTGGAAGTTCTATAGTCCGTGCCAACATTTAACGCTACAGTGCTAACGGCCCCCCGTGTTGCCTATAATATGGCAACGGCGTCAGGCGTCCGAAAATAATTTCCGAACCACTCATGCCCAACCACTCTTCCACCACAAAAGTTGCTCATAGGTTGTCCTTCATTCTTTTCAAAGGTTTTCCTCGGAATTTCGAGAACGGCAGTCCACAAGCAAGTGTTGCGAAAAAAAAGAGAACTCCAACAGCGCACATATTTAATGTTGCGTCTTCTCAATACCGTGCTTGCTAATTTAATTAGAAAAGAAAGTTATTTGCAGTTTACGCGGCCAATAATGCTAATATTCTTAACAATTAATAGAGATGTTTAATAAATTGCTATCGCAACCAAAGTGTCACCTTTTTTGTTTTCATGCCGCCCGGAGTGCGAAGACTGGAGGAGACACGGAAAGAACAAGACCACGCGCTGACTACCGAACCTGCTTTCTTGTCATTTGTTAGCTATGTCGGAACATTTAGGAGCAGATAGTTGACGGGCTTTCTTTCTCTCTCCCTGGATTTTCATTGCGAAATAAAGGCTGCTATGTTTCATATCGATAATCTAAGCAGGCGTTTTGTTTTTTCAATCAATAACGCGTCATCTGCTAGTCAGCGCGATGTCTTGTCGTTTCTGCGTCCTCTTATGTTCTTCGTTCTTTTCGCTGCGGATGTGGTGAAGGAATACAAAAGTCACCGAATTTCGCGTTACGCTATAAAAGTTAACTTCTTATCCCAAGCAGCTTTCTCCAAGCGCTATCGGTTCACTATGTGGTCATTTTCGTGGACGCGCTTCTATAACATTATTTGACGCCGACTTGGGCCACTGTGTAATCAGGGCTGTTCCCGTGTGTTTATGCCACTGGTTTGTCTGACGCTCTTCGACGAACCCCTATGACACCGAATTCCCGCTAGGCAGGGCTAGGCGGCGAGTGGAGTCGTCGCCATTTCCCCCGCCTCATTCAGTAAGGATCATCGCGTAAATCTCTCATCGAGCACGTGTGAGTTACTGGTGACCGAAAACGAGTGGGAGAGAGAAGACGCAGGCACCTGCTGCTCGCTGTGGTCAAACGGGATCCACTCGCCAGGCATTCGCTCTGCGGCTTCAAAGCAAAGCGGGAGCGTATTCCATGTTGCGGAAGCGTGTTGCAGTTCTACCGAGGGACCATACGCTGTCAGCGCAACACACGGTCCGTGACTCTCTAGGTTACTCATCCCGAAGGCTGTGCAGCCTAATAACTTGCTCCTTTCTTTAAGAGAGTGGAGTCTCAAAATCTGGCAAGTTCCAAAGGGTACTGGGTATGTGTTCGCTGGGTCTGTGACGCTTTACAATGAACCCCTTGTACGCCACCTTGGGTCACTTGGAATCAACAACAACGGCAAAAGCCAACACCATGCGCTGCACTCCGCGTCCGTTCACAATACGTCGCAAAAGCACTAACCTTGCGCTGCCAAACAGTCATTATTCACAAGGGCCGTTTTCTAAAGCAACCGTGGAATGCTACGCATTTCGTACATGTCAGCAGGAGTTGAGTCTGCTTAAAACTCATTTGACGTCTTAG
Organism: Dermacentor variabilis; assembly: GCF_050947875.1. NCBI lineage: Eukaryota > Metazoa > Arthropoda > Arachnida > Ixodida > Ixodidae > Dermacentor > Dermacentor variabilis. The sequence goes on along the minus strand of NC_134575.1, from coordinate 44,548,017 downwards.
TTTTGCCACGCCCGCGACTACTGGGGCTTGAAATTACACGCACACTAAGTATCGCTCTCTCACGCTCTTTCGCGCCACCCGGCGTCGCAGGTACAGCTTGTACGCCAACCGCGTGCAGATGAACAAGTGGCGCCGCCAGCAGCAGGTGTCGGACGACCTGGGACGCCTGAAGGAGTACGCTGACCTGTTCTACGACGTGTACGGCGCCAGCAAGGCGGACCGCTCTCACGCCGACAAGATGCTGCAGCAGGAGAAGGACATGCACCACATCATCGAGCCGGCGGGTGTCGAGTACGCCACACCGCCGAGCCATTACATTTACTCACATTTGCCCTAAAGGCGCTCGCGGGCGTTACTTAGGAAGAGCCAGGGGAGGTCAGATCACGAGTGCAAAGCAATCGAGGCACGAGGATTAGAAGTACAAGACAAGGGGGCAACGAACGAGTTTGTAAGTAGTATAAGGCACTAGATGTTACAAGCGACAGAGTTCAATACGTGCAACACGGCACTGGTTTGCCGAGCGAGTTCTTAATGCATCACGGAACATTGCCCTCCACTCTGACTAGCGCTCTTAATCCCGCCAACGAATTGTCGCAGCCAGTGTTCGCTGCCGTTGAGCTAGATTTGTTGATGCTCGCCTGTGCTCGTGTGGCGGCATGCTTAATAGTTTATTTAGCAAGCGACTCTTCACTGCAATATCAGCGCCCCATAAAACAACGTGGGTTACTTTGCGTGATTCAATATACTGTGCTATCGCTATCAATGCTAAGCCATTAGAGTGAAACTGCTACTTTTTTCACGAAACATTGCTTAAAATTGTATTTACAGAAGTATGTACAATATATTTATTCTGTAACCACATTTCACTCGGCTTTTTGTTTATTAATCCAATTTATTTGTGACCACTCCCCTCTTTATTGTCATGTGGCCGTGACAGTTCTTTAAGTACGTCACAGGGATGCAGGAGATAAAGTCCATGAGATGACCGCTCTTAACTAGTGTAACTGCATTCCACGCGAAAATTCCTACATTACTTACATTGATCGGTTTGTTGAAGAACTAGACAACGTCCAATTAAATAGAAATGTATACAGATGTATCAAAAATGTACGCAACTTCGGTTATGCACCTGAGGCATTTGCTGTGCATGATGCTGCACAAAACTGTACATAACGTTGGCGTTATATTGTATGTTGACGTGGGCATCGTGAAACAGACGACGAAAGGAAAAAAAAAACAAAGTGAATCGCTTCAATTTGTCTTAGAAACTTAGCAGCAGGCGGCTTCCAAACGCTAGGAACGCGGGAAGACCACGCATATGAAGCGCCTAGGTATATCGGCGGGTCGAATCTTTGCACCTTGCCCAAATTACCTCCAAAACCCGAAAAGTGGGCCGCGAATACGCTCAGCAGCCCCAAAAGCCATGCATAAAATATGCGCTAAAGGAAAAAAAACCGCGAAGACGCGCACTCACCTGCAAACGCCCACCGCGCCTCGCGCGCGTATCAACCCATTACCGCAGTGTGAACGTCCCCGTTTCGCCACTTACGTGCACTTGATCACGTGACATACAACATCGGGGGTGCAGGGGGACGGCGCGCATCAAGCCAACGCCCTTATCGGCTCATCCTCACACGTTATTCTTCGCGCCCACAGCGCACGGCGCCCGGGGAGCCATCTTATCTTGCTTCATACGGAACGTCCCGGCTACGCCGACGACTTCAATTCGGCTGGAGTGTCCATGGAATCGCCATCCCAATAAAGAAGTCGCACTTTCGCCCGAAAGGCGAAGCATCGATTGCGATAGCAAATTAGTGGATACCTAGCTATACAATGTGAGGATAGCAGTTTTATTTGCCGTATAAACTTGCAAACGTGGGCATATCAACTAAATTAACAAGCATGGTATCACGCGCGCACACGCAAACCAGAGCACATCTCACTCCATGGCCGCGGAAATTCGCTCTCATAACACTGGGGTGAGGAAGCGCGGTATAGCAGCAGCGTGTGAATGGACCTTTGTGCTGGCTCTCGCATCAACGTCAATTAAGCGGCAGAAACACAGCGCGTGGACGACGCTGACCCCGTCGCAGACGGCCATAGAATAAAGAACCAACTTAGAGAAGAGAAACTGTATCTTCAGCAGTGGTTCGAAAATAAGCAGCGGCAGCGCATGGAACTTACTTAGGTGGACGTCAGATGACGTTGCTCAATGCAAAAGCGGAAGTGCAAATTTTTTTTTAGAGCAAAATCCAATATGGCCATTCCTTGCCGGTCGCGTACGCTGGTTCGCGCCGTGCTTGCCCTGCAGGCTATGCGGCATGCATCAATGCCTTCGCTGCCGCGTAGCTGGCGCGTTCTAATTGCCAAGAGCCTCTACTGACGCCCATACAAACAAGCCACAAGTGAGTGAACAGAACGCGCGACTTCATTGGCAGAAGACAAGCAGTGTACATTGTCGTGCAATAGCAGAAATAAAATTTGCATGTCGAGATACGCTGGAATCATTGACGCGAGCTCGTAAACGGCTCACTGTCGTCGTCGCACGTGGAGGCCCGGTTAACGAGCGACAGCCAGCAGCGGAAACATATTGGACAGAGTGTGCCACTTGTTTGCAGCGACAGTCGCCGTCAAAAATGCCCAAATTGCATTGCGAAGCAATCGGGTGACGCAATGCATCTGCTGCAGCAGCCTGCACAGCGACATGGGCTACCCCGGATTTTAGCCGTTCATTCCTTTCCAACCTGCACGTTTCTTTCGGAGGCCGCTAATGTGTGGCTTACACTTGGTGTCTCACATTGTCTCAATGTGGACAAGTCGCTTTCGTGGGCATCGCCTTCATCAGCTACTTTTGCGGGCCTTTCCAACCATCTGGCTATGAACTTCATACGCATCGAACTATGTAAGCACATATGCTGGCCTCCGTTCATGCCTAATCGCGGCCGAGAAAGGCCAGAGGCACAATTTGCCCATTGCTGCAGCAGGAAAGGGCGAACGGGGAGCACGAATCACGGTGCATGAAAATTGGGAGTCTATGTCGCTTTGCAGGCTGCGGAAGCGAATGCTTACTTCGAGAGACTGCTTCCCAGTGCAACCGACCAGGCCGCAAGATTCTAAAGATTCACTGCGACCGTAGCCAAGTGACATAACAGCAAAATTAAACAGCAATCAATCATCACATAAGGTAGCATACAGTGAGCATTCACATACACGGGTCTTTACGGTACATTCAGCCGCTTACCTACAGGCGTAATGCTTGCTTTCGTCGAACGTGGTGGTCTAGTAACGAGCGACAACCAGCAGCAGAAACAGATTGGACAGAGTGTCCCACCTGTTTGCAGCGGCAGTCGCTGTTAAAGATGAGCAACTTGCAGTGTGAAGCAATTGGGTGACGCAGGCATCTGCTGCCGCAGCCTACACAGTGACATGGACTGCCCATCATTTTAGCATTGACTCCTTTCCAACCTGCACGTTTCTTTTCTTTCGGAGGCCGCTAATGCGTGGCTCACACTTGGTGTCCCACATTGTCTCAATATGGACAAGTCGCTTTCGTGGGCACCACCTTCATCAGCCACTTTTGCGGGCCTTTCCACCCAACTTCATACACGTCCGACCATGTAAGCATGTATGCTGGTCTCCGTTCATGCCTAATCACGGCCGAGAAAGGCCAGAGACACAATTTGCCCATTGCTGCAGCAGGAAAGGGCGAACGGGGAGCACGAATCACGGTGCATGAAAATTGGGAGTCTATGTCGCTTTGCAGGCTGCGGAAGCGAATGCTTACTTCGAGAGACTGCTTCCCAGTGCAACCGACCAGGCCGCAAGATTCTAAAGATTCACTGCGACCGTAGCCAAGTGACATTACAGCAAAATTAAACAGCAATCAATCACCACATAAGGTTCAGACAATACATTATACATTGGCTACGAACCATATGGCAACAGTGAGCATTCACATACACGGGTCCTTACGGTACATTCAGCCGCTTACCTACAGGCGTAATGCTTGCTTTCGTCGCACGTGGTGGTCTAGTAACGAGCGACAACCAGCAGCAGAAACAGATTGGACAGAGTGTCCCACCTGTTTGCAGCGGCAGTCGCTGTTAAAGATGAGCAACTTGCAGTGTGAAGCAATTGGGTGACGCAGGCATCTGCTGCCGCAGCCTACACAGTGACATGGACTGCCCATCATTTTAGCATTGACTCCTTTCCAACCTGCACGTTTCTTTTCTTTCGGAGGCCGCTAATGCGTGGCTCACACTTGGTGTCCCACATTGTCTCAATATGGACAAGTCGCTTTCGTGGGCACCACCTTCATCAGCCACTTTTGCGGGCCTTTCCACCCATACGGCTATCAACTTCGAACCATGTAAGCACATATGCTGGTCTCCGTTTTGAGCAAATCATGGCCCAGGTAGGCCACAAGCACAATTTGCCCATGGCTGCAGCTGGCCAGAACGAACGGGGCGCACCAGTTACGGTGTGTGTATACTGGGAGTCTATGTCGCTTTGCGGACTGCAGGAGCAAATGCTTACCTCGAGGGACTGCTTACCAATGCAACTGACCAGGCCCCCACATCCGAGGAACGTAACAGAGTTACCACAACCAAGTGGGGCAGCAAAACCAGATTCTGCTATCAATCACTTCGGTGTAGCTTTCACAAAGACCCAGGCTATCAAGGAAGAGGAGCAATCATCAACGAGACTAGGAATATGGAAAATGAGAAAGCTTGCATTCAAGAGAGAAGCCACTCTGCTCTACATGCATTGAAGGCTAAAAACATCAAGAAAAGTAAGATGGTGCACAGCACATGTGCATAGTTTACTGCAAGACACATGCCAATGCGCATCAGCTATTTCAGGAGAGGAATTTCGCATGACAACATACACTAGAAGATACTGCTACAGATATGTTAGGCTACTAGACAGTGACTGGTATTAAGTATCAGCGAAGAATCGGTTGACCTTAATGTTTGGATGAGGATGAATGATCTCTAACAAAAATGGGCAATGAGAAAGCTTGCATTTGTATAAGAAAAATTACACTTGGCACAAACGGAATTGACATGGCTAGGAATCTGATTAAGGGCAAACTGACGGAACTCGATCTTTTGGCCAGTGTCGTCCGTGCTTGGTCAGATGTTGCAGGTGCATCTGAAGGCGATGAATTTCTAGAAAGTCCTTTTTGAGTTACCTGGATGACTCAGCCAAATGTCCGTGCTGGTGGAATGGTGGCTGAAGCTCTTTTCAGTCTTGACACAGTCCTCTGCAGACTTGATGATATTCTTCTGCATGCGCTTCTTTGTTCTCGGTGTAAAAGCCTTGCAAATTCGGCTCCAGCCCCTTGTTGGCGCAGATAGGAGCTTCTGTGATGACCAAGATGTGCTTGGCGTAGACTCTGTTGGGGCAAAACGGTGACACATGAGATACAGCACAGATTAGCCAAACTTATGTGTTTACTTTTATGTTCGAACCAATTATACTGAACCATAAATATGCACAAACATTCATATCTGCTGCAAACAGCAAGCCAATAAATACAGCATATATCAAACATATTTATTTCTGAACCATGTGCTTACCTTGAAGTAGTAGCCAACGTCCACACAATGACCTTGTTGTAGCAGGCAGCAGCTTCTGTTTAGTGCGTGTAGTTTGTTTTTTTATACTGGTGCCGTCCTCATTACTGCATGTCTGGAACAGAAATTTTGACTGAATCAGAAATTGAAAAAGCGAAGTTTTGCAATATGAATTTCTTTAATTATGTGGTTTTACGTGCCAAAACCACTTTCTGATTATGAGGCACGCCGTAGTGGAGGGCTCCGGAAATTTCGACCACCTGGGATTCTTTAACGTGCACCTAAATCTAAGTACACGGGTGTTTTCGCATTTCGCCCCCATCGAACTGCGGCCGCCGTGGCCGGGATTCGATCCCACGACCTTGTGATTGCAATATGGAATGCATAACTTGTGCCCGCCTGGAAGGTAATGAGACGGGTATTATATAACGATTCAAGCAGCGGTGTTAAACGACTCACCGTTATTGCCGTTGTCAGCCGCAGCAAAATCCATTGGCATTGATATATATGCCTTACCCCATCAGAATTTTCTCGACTAATTCACTGTGACTAATATTAATGTTTATATGGCCAGCTATTTCAGAAGTGCAGTTTATATGAGTTTTACAGCTTTTTGTTCACATTTATATTACATATATATGTGTATATATGTTTCTTTTTTTGTCTGTCATATGTGAAACGTTTTGTAGCTTCTTTACGCACAACTACTCACTTTTTATGCATTCTTGCAAAACTGTGTATATATATTTTTTTTTGTTAAAAACACGCGGCAGCTCCGCGCTGCCCATGTCTTGTCTTCATAGGGGGCAGGGTGTTTTTTCAAGCTGCACTTGCAGCTTTTCTTCCCTGTCTCCCCCAATCTATTGGAAATAAAGATATATTCATTCATTCATTCATTCACATATATGTTATGATTTGCGGCTACAGAACACATGCAAATGTGCACTGTCTGTTCTAGGGTGCTTAAGCAGCATGCTAAGTAAATATTGCTATTGTCCACAAAATTGATGTCTGCCTTGCTACAATGCATGTCAACAGCTTAAGTATTATTAAGATCACAAACGAGAACATTTGTGCGTTCATTTATACAATACAAAAGATCACACTGCTGGTTCCACAAGCAAATGCATGAAAGTCATGAAGCTATTAGAACTGATGCATTATTTTCCTGCACGAACGTGATGCACCGCTTTACTACTGCAAAAATAAATGCCCTACGGTAAGCCAAACTGAACAGCAAGAACATTTGGCACCAACAAAAACGAAATATGGGTGAATTATCATGCTTGCAACTGTTTAATACATTAAATTCTGTACTTTCACTTCACTTTACCAAAGGATTATTCGGTTTTGTGGACGAAAGACGTTGCTGCCGGACTCGAAAAAAAAAGTTTAATATGTATATTGATAAGGCTACTCAGTCACCTACGACTACGGCTACAATAAGACGAAAAATGAGACGCGCGTTCCGATATCGCTCTTTCTTTCCTGGTTGTGTGTGTAAACGACAGCCTCGCAAGTAAAGGTTTATTTAGGAAACAGCAGCTGAGATCCTGACTGCCCATATGTAATGCAGGATCTAGTTCGTTAACTTGTGCCCGCCTGGAAGGTAATGAGACGGGTATTATGTAACGATTCAAGCAGCGGTGTTAAACGACTCACCGTTATTGCCGTTGTTAGCCGCAGCAAAATCCAGCTCCCGTTTCGATGCAGACTTGTTCCGAATGGCTCACGACCGAAACCCAACTTCCGGGCTTACATGTCCGCTTGCAAACACGTAACTTCACCCCAAGTTAAATAACGCGAGACATGGAAGCGCAAGAAACTAGCTTCAGAAACAAAGAAGCAATCAGTCTGAGTGTACGAACGAATGAATCCGTGGCGCCGTGCACTCGAAAATACCGGTAAAATTTTTAAATCCAGGCCAGAAGTCACGTGAAAGATCGATGATGCTGAACGCTATTTGCGTTTATAATGACGAAGAAACTATAAACTTACTAACAAAGAGTACATTATCTAATTAGCAATGATAATTTTGCGCTGTTTCTTATGTAAAAAAAAATGCTTCGGTAAATGTAAGAGAAAGTTTGTAAGACAAAATTGCGCTTACTACGACGCCTCTGCCGGGAAGTGTTGGAACTAACGTTGGCATCCCGAAGTGATTCTACTACGCTGCTTTTGTTAGCAGCGGCGCGCGGTCGATTTTTTCGCCCTCTGTGGCCATTTGTTGAACTTGAGAGAGGGCTACCCCTGGACGGCTTTCGCGATAAGCGGCCCGGTATTAGCGGCGAGAATTCGGAGTGGCGCCCTCTCGCGAGTGACGTCACGGCCAGGACACCGCTCGCTCCGGCTCGCTCTGCTGCCGCGCGCGCTTATTACCGTCGTGTGTGCTTGGGCTATGATTGGCTCGAGCCATACTTGTTGAAGGGTATGTCGGCTTCTTTCGTCTGTCATGCCTGAACCGCGGCTTTTATTCAAAAGCGTTTCGAGTGGAGAAAATTTGCGGCTCGGATATCGCAAGCTATGTAGCGTCGAAGGGGGGTCTACTGGTTTTACAATGCATATATGCGCCGCGTCTGTCCATAAATTTTGCGTAAAAATGCTTTCTGCAAATTCAACACGCAAATTTGTGTATGATGCTTCGCTAAACACTTAGCATTCCCTTAGTATTTAGCTGTGAGAGATATCGCATTTTACATGGAAGAAAAATATTGGTAATTGGCGTCAACATGTTAACCGCGTTAGAAAGGCACTGCCCAGCGAAAGTGTCATCATGATTCTTATTACTCTGGTGAGTTGTTCTAGTGAAATGTGGCCATTTATTATTGCGCAAAAGAGAGAGGCGCGCATTTCTTATGAAAGAGATTGCTGTTGTTTTCTCCCCTCTCTGAAACAGGCCTCCTAAAAACGAATTGCTTATGCCTGCTAACATGACGGCGTGTCATGTAGAGCATTTACATAGTTGTTTCATAAATACCATAGTAGCAATCACCTGAGAGAAAATTTTCGAGGTTAAGGTTGAGAGCCAATGAATTGCAAGCGATGAAATGTTTCATGGTGGCCCTCAGTAGCCTTTATCGACAATATATGGCACATCCCTCACGCAACGGTAGCAACCGACTGCCAGTATGGCGAGGCGCGCATTGCATGCGAAACCCATCAGTTCACTACAACTTCGAGTTGAAACCATAGCGTCATTTTTACAGCACCAATTGGAAGGCCTAAAGTATTCCCGACTACAGCGCAGCTTAGATTCTCTAGAAAGGGAAAATTCAATCTTTTTGTGCCTCACCATGCCTCGATGCAGCGTTGCTTCATTATACAAACGGATAACTATTCGCTTCATCAGTACATAGAAGAGAACCTAGCAAACCTCCTTAAAGAAAACACCACAAGAACACCACAAGCCTCGCATATATCACTTGCCTTTTTACTCTCCACCGGGGAATTATATCTTCACATTGTCCCATACTACTAATGATTGACGCTTCGACTTCTTTCCGGCTGCAGCCATATGGTCCAAAAGGCATATTTCACTAAAATATTTGGGCCGAGCAGCCTGTGTCAGTACACCAAACAGATTCGTCATGTATATTCCTCGAGCAACAAGCACCAGTAAATTTCTCAAGTGAGTTGAATGTGTAGCACGGAAAAGGGAATATGTATTGGTACATTCCTTTTTGTATTCTGCAAAAAGCTGTTAGCCTTAATTAGCTTTACTTCAAATTACCGCCACTTAAAATAAACACGCGAAGAACCACCTAATTTTGAGAAGCAGTTAAAGAAACAAGTGGTGCTTTTAGAATCTAAACTATAATGTTAAGTCCTCGTATTACTGCCGAGCGCTTCTTTGAAGAAATGCAAAAATTCGATATTATGCCACGAACCACTCGTCATGAGCAAACCTGTTTTAGCGGATTAAAATCAAAGAAACTGTTGTAGAGGTCATATATAGCCAGTGTTTGTGACGTACCTGTGGCACCGGGGCAGGTATGGTACCATAACTGGATTATTATATGCTCTGTATTTGCAGTTGTCGATCCGCGCATGAAAAACCCGCAATGGACTGGTCTGCGCTACTTCGGCTGGCACTGCAGCGTCGCCTTTGAGAGCGCATTTTCGTCTAAGAAATAAGCTCTTTGAATACATTTTCGTGACTGAAGACGTCGTAAAAAAATATTTGAGATTACCGCCATACGTATACAAGCAGAGAGAACGAGCGCGAACAAACGAAACCACCGCACAAATTTAGCGCCCGGACGCGGCCCAAACTGCAGCAGACGAAAGGCGCGAGTCCGTGCCCTGACGTCACGCGACCGGCGCTCGCAGCGCCCCTGTAGTTCGTTCTCGGGGCTAATAGGACACGCGCCCCCACAACCTCCCCCTCCCCCCCCCCCCCCCCGAGCTCTGCACGCGACGACAGGCTGCACACTTCCTGCCCGCTTCCCTCCCTTGCGTGGGCGACATGGAGCCGCGGTCGCCGGCTCCCCCTCTCGCGATTTCACCCGTACACACAGAATGCGGCACCCTTTGACGATTGTATCGCTCTGGGACTTTATACGGAACCTTACGGCGACGGCGGCGACGTCGGCGGAAATGCACCTGGAGTGTCCATATAGTTGCTATTGCAATAAAAAGCCTTTTTTTTGGTTACCCTCAATAATAATACTCTTTATATGGCTCAGTCACAGGATCAAACGGGGTGCCCTGACGGAGTTCCGGTTGCAAATAAGTGCGGCAGATTCATTTACGCCCTACATACCGAGCCAGACCTGGCTGCAATTCCTCAACCACCTCCTGCGGCCTCACAAGTTCGTGGCTGAAGACTGCATCCTGATCGATGACATTGGCCTCAGTCAAACGATGAACGAACTCTTCAAAAACTTCAGGTTTGTAAGGGCCGAGCGATATACGTGCTTTAGCAGTAGGCCACTGAGGCCAGCTTTTTAAGCACGTCTTAACGCTGTAATGGCTATCGTTTCATATACAAGGTGTTTCAGCGAACGCTTGCAATTCTTTTTAATTGCCTGTTGCAGTTCGCACATCCAGGCCATGAGCTGGTCTTCTCGAAACGGCAGGCATTAATTTCACAAAAAATTCAATGTAAAATGGAATAATTAGGAAAAATGCCTAATTAAGGTTTTAAAATAACTTTTTCTAGGCATATATTCCAGTCTAAAAATTATATTGGGTGAGACTACAAGGCATATGCACTTGAAAGGAACTGTGTAAATGACACTTATTGCGAGATAAGCGCCCTCGTACTCAGTGGCGTAGCTAGGTCGTCTGGTACCCGGGGCCCATAGGTCTTCTGTCACCCCCCCCCTCCCGGTAGTAGCCCGCGGTGTCTTCAGACGTATATGACACCGCCCCCCCCTCCACAGGCCCCTTGCACCCGGGACCCACGCCCCCCCCCCCCCCCCCCTGTTGCTACGCCACTGCTCGTACTGCAGGTACCAAATGCGCTATCGTTCCGCTTACTTTCTTGACAAAACGTCATTTTATGCATTGAAGCACAAAAGCAACTGAAACACCATTGCGTTTCTCCGCAAAGTTCGGGAATGAATATCTTGAAACTCGTGTCATTCTGAGAATTCGTTTCAAATAGATTCGCCTGGCGAACTCCGCTCCTAGAATTTGTAAATTGCAATACGTGTCATAATGTAATTCGTTAAAAACTGCATTACTATATATTTATTTAGCCGAGTATATATTCAATATTTTGCTTAATCTTCACATTCTCGAGTAAACGAGCTCATGGACTAGAACTGCGCTGTTTGTCACCGGATATTCTTAAAAATTGCTGAATGTGTTCGGTGAAACACACTAATTATTGATACGCTGCTGAGTTTTCAGTGATATGATAGACATTTCAAGACTCATTGACTAGAAAAATATTGTACTGATTAGGGTACAAACATATTATTGTTTCTTCTGCGAATGTATTCTGCGCTGCCGGAAATAAAGGTGAAGTAGTACTGAGTTTACAAGAAAATGGTTAAGCAATGTAGGCTTCCTGGAGGCCTGATAAATAATTTTTGAAATTGTAAAGGTTCTACCTCACACTTCTCGGACAAGTATCAGCAAATGGAAGATGACAGCATATGTCGAGCGTTAGTTGTGCATGTGTGATAATTTTCTTTCATATTCAAGCTTGTCTGGAAATGCCCGGCATTGCGTCATCGACGTTATCGTGACGTCGCGATGCACGACTAAACTTGCCGAGTGTCTCAATAAACATAGATGTTGCGTATTGCCTGTGAGGCAGATTCCAGTTTCGTAGCTTTAGATCTGAATAGTTCTTCACCGCCACTACACCTGGCAATAAGTCTGTTGCCCCCAAAAATATATAAGTAAAAATAAAGTAAATAAAGTAAACAAAATTTCTGCATGCGCTTCTGAAAGCGCTTCCGCGGGGCAGTTGCTCCAACTGCAAGAACCGAAAAAGCGTCTGTATTCTGATGTCATGGAATATCCATATCCTGGACAGCGAAACTGAGTTCGTGAAAAGAAGTAAATCAATGAGGACTCTCTGATGCCACTCTATACTTTTGATGCGCAGTTTACATGCCGGGAGTAGAACACACCAACCCGCCCCCGCTCGATACCCTCAACCTGGAACCTTGCGCACGATGGAAGATGGCCCGCTTCCTCCCCGCTTTCCTCCGCAGCGCGCGCGCGAGATTGAGTCACGGTTGCCGCTCGCCCTCGCACGCATTCACTCGCTCATGCGGCATATGCAACATCACGGCGACATCATATGGAACATCACGGCGACGGCGACGGCAGACGTGCACGCGGTGTCTTCATATAATTGCTATCGCATTAATAAATAATGAAGGTATCCTCGCAGGAACCAGGACCTACTGTACACACTGGGCTGGTGGTTCGCGCAACAGTTCTCGGTGATTGCCTCGCTGGATGGCGGTGTTGCTTCCTACGGTAGCGCAGCGATGGCGTTGGCCAACCGACCCAGTGACTGCTATGCCCTCGCCGAGAGCCGCTTCCGGCGGCATCTCTTCCTTCAGAGGGCGCATGCATCGCTTGGCACTGCAGGCATGCGGCAGGTCGAGCGCCTTCTGAGTAACATTCGCAACACCACGATAAGACTTTTGAGGTACGCGCTAATGCAACATCAATGCAAACAACTGGAGTTCCTCGTTTAGAGTTGCGGTACAGTTTGAGGGTTCGATAGCATGGCGTCGTGGAGTTATTATTCGCTGTTGTGTAAACGTTAGGGCATGCCCTTCTAGATCATAAATGCTACAATGTCTGCGCTTCCTACGACTTCTCGTTAGCTATTTGCGACACCGACTGACGTTTTCGATCGTATTCAGTTTCAATATGGATTGAAGATGCCAGGACAAGTCTGCATTGCCCAATAATAAGCCGAGTGCAAGGTATTGCGCTGCTCATAGCAAGAAAAAGTAAGCAAATATTAGTCAAATGTTCGCCACAAGCAATTCGTCGTCTCCTAAATTTTCACTACGCACGTATCACGCCGTTTGGTCTTGTCGCTCCTCTTAATTGACGTGAGGCCTCCAGCGATCTTCTTTTATACGAGCAATGTAAGTGACGTCTACAACAACAAATGCATTCCTCTTATTTACTTAACCTGCTCGTGTCAGAACCCAGCTACGCACCCGAATAAGGCTCATGAGCTGCACTGTCCTTGTTTGTGTTCTTCCTCCCTTGAATGTTAAGTACATGCGCACTACTTTAAAAGTGGAAAATTGCCAGCTTTTCCAAACGCTTTTCGTGCCGTTAAGCTCGGATTACTTTCCTGCCCCGTTTATCTTCGGTCTTCGGAAGTCGTAATTTGTGTTAACTAACCACAGGACTTTTAACAAGCTCAGTGTTGGTGTTATTAATAGATATGTATTATTTGCGCTCGCTAGTTTTATACGAATAGCGCAGCCGCCTTTTCCTACTCTCAACAGCGGGCGGATGCTGTCGTAGGCAAAAAATAAAATACAATAATTCTTATTTCCATAGATTTTCCACTCGCTACACTTCAATAATATGGATAATCAAGTTCGCACCCATAAAACCGCTTTCACAGGTAGCCTCATCTGACTTCGAGCAGATGCGATTCTTTTTTTTTTCTTGCTAGTTATAATTAAAGAAATGATGCTCCATTAATTACACTTCTTGTTGCCGATCGGTAGTTCTGTATGACTACCTTAGGCCTTCTTGAATGCCCTGGCTTTGTGCAGCTTCCTCCCATGGATGGACGCGCAGTCTCGCAAGGATGCCGTCGCCATTGTTGAGGCCACGGAGTTTGAGGGATGGAAGCCCCACCTCGCAGACGACCGCGACGATGCAGACACTCAGGAAAAGCTGCAAGCAATGTAAGTTTCAAGACGATAGACCTTCTAAGCGCCCAATGACTTCAGCATTATGGCTGTGAATCGGAAACCTTCTCAATAATTGGTCGTAATTACGTGTTAAGCCTTTAGCGTGTAGCAAGCTGAAAAAAAAAACGAAAAGCGAAGACGTTTGGCCAGTTGTAAACTCACACGTTGCTAACGATCTCCCGACGAAGTATCTGGTATATTTGGAGCATTTATATGTTTAGTAATAATTGTTCTGCCTAAATTAAAAGTAAATTTATGTTTCACAGTGCATATGATAGGTTTATAGTGCGAATTTAAAAACGTTACGATTACTTGTTTAGAGCAATTCGCTATTTCCGTAGCTCTCTTTTCCCGTCCGCTGCGCTCGCCACTTTAGTGTCACAGCTATGGGGGACCGCATAAAATTTTCTTCCGGGGGAGGGGGGGGGCAGCAGGAGGAAGCAGCACATTCTCCCACCCCTCATACCGGAACGACGATTTTGGATAGGAGTAACGAAGTAACCGAGGCTTTATTGCATCTTAATCAATTATGCGGATACATCCACATGTTGGAATCAACGTGAAGCAGAGCTTTCGTGAAGGTGTTTTTGAAATGCTATGAATGTGCCGCGCACGCATGGGCTCTCGCATTTCCGTGCTACACAACGTGACAAGAAGTGTGGCCAATGGCTGGAGCATCGGGCTGCTGCACTGGGCGGCCGAAGTTCCGAGTTGATTTTTTTTTAAGTGAATGTGAATCGATTCAGCGACAACCTGACGAGCGACAGGCCGACCGACCCATGGGAAACCATGGAATGGTACGAAAAGAACGCTACGCTTTAACAACCATTCTTGCTGCTGGCTCCTGTCACGTTTCGTCAAGCAAACATTGTCAGCCGCGCCACCGTTGTGATACCTGTTTAGGGCGAGGTTAGAACCGATAAAGCCTAATAATAAAACACAAGGGACAGTGTCATTGAGCATATCGTATATCAGTAGAGAAAAAATGGTCTGAAGGCGCGCCTGGAAATCATTTAACCATTTTGGCATCGTGCAACAAGGTATAAGGAAACGCATGCCAGCAGAAAGCAATGCAGGGGCCCATGCGCAGAATTAGATCCCTTTATTGGGCCATGCAGCGGTGGCGTAGAGGTAGAGCATCCACCTTGCGTGCAAGTGGACCGTGGTTCGAATCCCGGCGCCGCGCAACTTTCCACCGCATTTAAAAAAAATCCACGTGTTGATAAAATTGCATAAACAGGCCTGGAGTGCGGCCTGGTCCCGGTGACGAGAACCGGTAACTCACTCCCTCACCAGAGCAGGATTTGCCACCCTGGTGCAGTACTTGGTCACAACCTCCTATAATAATACAACAATCAAACTGCGGCCCTCAGTCCCCAGCAGCTGGGAAGCAACTGACCAGGGCGGCGGTCAGTCATGTGACGTACCAGAGAGTGCTAAGAATCTCTGGGTCGGGACAGGCCACTATTGGAATCTCAACTTGGAAACGTTTAACGCTAGAACGTTATCTACTGAGGCGAGTCTGGCACTGCTATCGGAGGAATTAGAGGGTAGGAAATTGGATATAATAGGGCTCATTGAGGTTAGGAGGACAAAAGAGGCATATACAGTGCTAAAAAGCAGGCGGTCCTGTGCTACCGGAGCTTAGCGGAGAGACGAGAACTAGGAGTCGGATTCCTGATTAGTAGGGATATAGCTGGTAACATACAGGAATTCTAGGGCATTAACGAGAGGGTAAGTTAACGAGAGGGCTCCTACTTCCAGTCATGATGACCAGGAAGTCGAAAGCTTCTATGAAGACGTGGAGTCGGCGATAGGTAAAGTCAAAACAAAATACACTATACTGATGGGCGACGTCAATGCCAGGGTAGGCAAGAAGCAGGCTCGAGACAAGTCAGTGGGGGATTATGGCATAGGTTCTTGGAATAGCAGGGAAGAGTTATTAGTAGTTTGCAGAACGGAATATTATGCAGATAATGAATAACTCCTTCCGCAAGCGGGATAGCCAAAAGTGGACGTCGAGGAGCCCGAATGGCGAGACTAGAAATGATATATACCTCATACTCTGCCCTAACCCTGGCATCATACACGACGTGGACGTGCTCGGCAAGGTGCAGTGCAGTGACCATAGGATGGCAAGAACTCAAATTAGCCTAGGCTTTAGGAGCGAACAGAATAAACTGGTACATAATAGGTCAATCAATGAGTTAGCGCTAAGAGGGAAAATAGAGGAATTCGGGATCAAGCTACGGAACAGATATTCGGCTTTAAATCAGAAAGACGACCGTAGCGTCGAAGCAATAAACGACGATTTTATGTGCATCATTAAGGAGTGTGCAATAGAAGTCGGTGGTAACTTTGTTATACAGGATACCGGTAAGCTATCGCAGGAGACGAAAGGTCTGATAAGAGACGCCAATGTATGAAAGCCTCGTAACCTAAAGTTAGAGTATAACTGGCAGAATTTACAAGTTAATCAACAAGCGTAAGACAGCTGAATAAGGAACTATAATATGGATAGAATTGAACATGCTCTCAGGAACGGACGAAGCCTAAAAGCAGTGAAGAAGAAACTAGGAATAGGCAGAAATCAGATGCATGCGTTCAGAGACAAAATCGGTAATATCATTGCTAATATGGATGAGATAGTTCAAGTGGCTGAGGAGTTCTGTAGAGATTTATACAGTACCAGTAGCAACCACGACGATAACGGAAGAGAGAATAGTCTAGAGGAATTAGACATACCACATGAAACGCCGGAAGAAGTACAGAAAGCCTTGGGTGCTATGCAAAGGGGAAACGCAGCTGGGGTAGATCAGGTAACAGCAGATTTATTGAAAGATGGTGGGCAGTTTGTTCTAGAAAAATGGCCACCCTGTATACGGAATGCCTCATGAGCTCGAGCGCACCGGAATCTTGGAAAAACGCCAACACATAATCATACTCCATGAGAAAGGGGACGCCCAAGACTTGAAAAATTACAGACCGATCAGCTTACCATCCGTTGCCTACAAAGTATTTATAAGGTAATTGCAAATAGAATCAGGAACACCTTACACTTCTGTCAACCAAAGGACCAAGCGGGGATTTCGTAAAGGCTACTCATGAATAGACCGTATTCACACTAGGCTGATGGTGGTGGTGGTGGGGATGATGATGATGATGATGATGATGATGATGATGATGATGATGATATTCTGCACATTTCTCTATCAGCTGATTGATAGTGTGAATACGGTCTATTCATGAGTAGCCTTTACGAAATCTTGCCTGGTCCTTTGGTTGACAGAAGTCAACCAAAGTGTTCCTGGTTGACCAAAGTGTTCAACCAAGGTGTTCCAGAAGTCTTCCTGATTCTATTTGCGATTGCTTCAGTAAATACTTTGTAGGCAACGGACAGTAAGCTGATCGGTCTATAATTTTTCAAGTCTATGGCGTCCCTTTTCTTATGGATCAGCATTATGTTAGCGTTCTTCCAAGATTCCGGTACGCTCGACGTCATGAGGCACTGCGTATACAGGGTGGCCAGTTTTTCTAGAACAATCTGCCCACCATCGTTCAACAAATCTGCTGTTACCCGATCCTCCCCAGCTGCCTTCCCCCTTTGCATAGCTCCAAAAGCTTTCTTTACTGCTTCCGACGTTACTTATGGGATTTCAAATTCATCTAGCTTACTGGTATCCTTTCTAACGGAGTTACAACCATCTTCTATCGCACACTCCTTAATGATGCCCATAAGATTGTCCTTCATTGTTTCAACACTAAGGTCCTCTTCCTGAATTAGACCCGAATACCTGTCCTGTAGCTTGATCCGGAATTTCTCTATTTTCAATCTTACCGCTAACTAATTGATCGGCTTGTTATGTACCCGTTTCTACCGTTCTCTCCTCAAGTCTAGGCTAATTCGAGTTCGTACCATCCCGTGGTCACTGCAGCGCACCTTCCCGAGCACGTCCACATTTTCTATGATGCCAGGGTTAGCGCAGAGTATAAAGTCTATTTCATTCCTACTCTCGTCATTCGGGCTCCCTCCACGTCCACTTTCACCTATCCCGCTTGCGGAAGAAGGTATTCATTATCCGCATATTATTCGGTTGTGCAAACTCTACTAATAACTCTCTGCTGCTATTCCTAGTGCCTATGCCATGTTCCCCCATTGCCTTGTCTCCAGCTTGCTTCTTGCCTACCTTGTCATTGATGTCGCCCATCAGTACAGTATATTTTGTTTTGACTTTAACGATCGCGATTCCACGTCTTCATAGAAGCTTTCGACTTTCTGGGCCTCATGACTGGATGTAGGGGCGTACACCTGCACGACCTTGAATTTGTACCTCTTATTAGGTTTCACAAGACCTGCCACCCCGTCGTTAATGCTATAGAATTCCTGTATGTTGCCATCTATATTCTTATTAATCAGGAATCAGACACCTAGTGTTCTTCTCTCTGCAAACCCCGGTAGCACAGGACGTGCCAGCTTTTTAGCACTGTATATGCTTCCCTTGTCCTCATAACTTCGCTGAGCCCTATTACATCCCATTTACTGCCCTCTTAATTCCTCCAATAGCGCTGCTAGATTCGCCTCACTAGATAACGTTCTAGCGTTAAACGTTGCCAGGTTCAGACGCCAATGGCGGCCTGTCCGGAATATAACCGACCCTTATATATAGATTTCGTTGACTACGAGAAAGCGTTTGATTTAGTCGAAACCTCAGTATTCATGAAGGCACTACGGAATCAGGGTGTAGACGAGCCGAATGTAAAATTACTGAAAGATATCTATCATGGCTCCACAGCCACCGTAGTTCTGCATAAGAAAAGCACCAAAATCCCAATAAAGTATGGCGTCAGGCAGGGAGATACCACCTCTCCAATGCTATTCACAGCGTGTTTACAGGATGTATTCAGGGACCTGGATTGGGAAGAATTGGGGATAAGAGTTAATGCAGAATACCTTAGTAACTTGCGATTCTCTGATGATGTTGCCTTGCTTAGTAACTAAGGGGACCAATTGCAATGCATGCTCACTCGCCTAGAGAGGCAAAGTAGAAGGGTGGGTCTAAAAATTAATCTGCAGAAAACTAAAGTAATGTTTAAAAGCCTCGGAAGAGAACAGCAGTTTACGATGGGTAGCGAGGCACTGGAAGTAGTAAGGGAATACATCTATGTAGGGCAGGTAGTGACCGCGGATCTGGATCATGAGACTGAAATAATCAGAAGAATAAGAATGTGCTGGGTTGCGTTTGGCAGGCGTTCTCAGATTATGAACAGCAGGTTGCCATTATCCCTCAAGAGAAAAGTGTATAACAGCTGTGTCTTACGAGTGCTCACCTACAGGGCAGAAACCTCAAAGCTTACGATAAAGGCTACACTCAAAGTGAGGATGACGCAACGAGCTATGGAGGGAAGAATGATGGGTGTATCGTTTAGGGATAAGAAAAGAGAAATTTTTTTTAATTATAGGGTTTTACGTGCCAAAACCACTTTCTGATTATGAGGCACGCCGTAGTGGAGGACTCCAAAAATTTCGACCACCTGGGGCTCTTTAACGTGCGCCTAAATCGAAGCACACGGGTGTTTTCGCATTTCGCCCCCATCGAAATGCGGCCACCGTGGCCGGGATTCCATCCCACGACGTCGTGCTCAGCAGCCCAACACCATAGCCACTGAGCAACCACGGCGGATAAGAAAAGAGTAGATTGGGTGAGGGAACAAACGCGAGTTAATGGCACCTCAGTTGCAATCAAGAAAAAAGAAATTGATATGGGCAGGAGACGTAATGAGGAGGGAAGATAACCGATTGTCATTGAGGGTGACGGACTGTATTCCAAGATAACGGAAGCGTAGTAGGGGTGACAGAAAGTGGCCGGATGAGATTCCGAAGTTTGCAGGGGCAACGTAGCCACAATTAGCACATGACCGGGGTACTTGAGAAGTATGGGAGAAGCCTTTGCCCTGCAGGGGGCATAACCAGGCTGATGATGATGCTGCTGCTGATGATGATGATGTCGTAACCATGCTGATCATGATGATTGGGCAATAGAGAGTTATAGTAGATCGCTACTTCCCGTCGGACTACGTGTAACCAGTTGGCGTATGACGTCATTATGTCCAAGCATGGTGCGAATGCTTGTGCACATGCGCAGTAGTGGGTTAAGAGCGTTCTAAGCCGGTTTGCAGAACCAAGAACCCAAATATCTTTGTACATTTTTTACTCTCCATGCAGTCACTTGTACGCGCAGTACGTCGCGTCGCATAGCTTTGTTAGCGCAAAGTTTAAGATTTCCTGATGTCAAGCGCGTACCTACCATGATAAGAAATTTGGTTTCCTGAAAAAATATCAGTTTAATAAAAACCTAGAAAAAGAGGCTTGCTGTCCTCTTCGCAACAGATTTTTGCTTGTGGTACTCACGTAAATGTGGCAGAGTTAACACACTAACAGTCTACCTAACCTTAACAGTTAACTTTAACATTGTCAGTTAATACGTTAAGAGGAAAATTCGATAAATCTGCTCCTGCTCCTCCATAGCGCCACGATATTTTCTTCAAAGCGAAAATTCTAATATCACAGTTCGTCTTTCCAGCGGCCTTTAGAATTCCTCTAAAATAAATGACCCACAAACAACCTAATGTTTGTACTTGGTGTTTCTTTGGCGCTACCTATGTGTTAGTTTTCATTTTTAAATAATCAATGTGCACCAAAGCACTTCTTATGAGTCGTGAATACGAACGCGTTTTCAACGGCGCTGCGTGGTCCGAGTTTTGCACTTTGAGTAATGTACCTTTCATGTGTGCGCTGCCCGATCCAGCAAGCAGCAAAAGCCTCCAATGCTAATGCAGCATGTCAACGACTCAGCGATGCCCAACGGGCGACGCGTGGCGGTGACATTTTCTCCCCTGACGCAACATCGCTCATGCTAACGACGCAGCAGGTGTTGCCTTTAGACGATGGGCTCCGTCAAGGCGGGCTTGCACTGAGAGCGAGAGCGAGTGCTACGTCGCGTTGTGGCGATGCTCTTTCCCCTGACGCAACACGGGGCGCGCTAACGACGCAGCAGGCGTTCCCTTTCGACCTATGCGCTCCTTAGAGGGACGCCTGCGCCGAGACCGAGGGTTACGTAGCATTGCGGCGATGCGCTCTCCCCACAGGCAACATCGGACGCACTACCGACCTACCAGGTGTCCCCTTTCGACCGGTGGGCTCCATCGAGATACGCTCACCGTGAGAGCGAAGGTTACGTGGCGTCGCGGCGATGCCACCCCACTCACGCAACATCGGACGCGCTAACGACGTAGCAGGTGTTTCCTTTTGACCGATGGGCTCGGTTGAGCCACGCTCGCGCCGAGAGCGAGGATTACGTGGCGTTGTGGCGATGTCCTCTCCCCTCAGGCAACACTGGGCGCGCTAACGATGCAGCAGGTGTTTCCTTTCGACCGATGGGCTCCGTCCAGGCAAGCTCGCGCCAAGAGCGAGAGCGAGGGTTCCGTGGCTTTGTAGCGATGCCCTCTCCACTCACGCAATAACGGGCGCCCTAACAACTCAGCAGGCGTTCCATTTCGACCGATGGGCTCGGTTGAGCCACGCTCGCACCGAGAGCGAGAGCGAGGATTGCGTGGCGTTGTGGCGATGCTCTCTTCCCTCACGCAACACCGGGCACCCTAACGACGCAGCAAGTGTTCCCTTTCGACCGCTGCGCGCCGTCGAGGCACGCTCGCACCGAGAGCGAGTGGGAGAGTTACGTGGCGTCGCGGTGATGCCCTCTCCCCTGACGAAACAGCGGGCGCCATAATTGACGCAGCAGGTGTTCCCTTTCGGACGTTGGGCTCCGTCGAGGCACGCTCGCCCAGAGAGCGAGAGTTAGGGTTACATGGCGTCGTGGCGATGCCCGCTCCCCTCTTGTAACATTGGACGCGCTGACGCAGCAGGTGTTCCCTTTCGACCGTTGGCTTCCGTCGAGGCACGCTCGCGCTGAGAGCGAGTGTGAGGGTCACGTGGCGTTGTGGCGATGCCCTCTCCCCTCACGCAGCATCCGGTGTGCTCATGCGGCCGCCGTAGTGCTCTACAGCCCGCTCTTCTCCGCCAAGGCGCAATAGTAACGTGGTGCCACAGCCAAAGGGAGCTCCGTAGAAGCGCGCACATGACGTGGTGTTGCAGCCAATGGAAATGCGAGTTTAGGTACCGTTTCGCTGGTACAGACAACACACGCTGGCTTTTTCGCCCTACTCATTCCTTATCAGAATGTCCGATACACCGATCTGTGACTGGTGCAACTGTGAAGACACAATAGAGCACATGTTGTGCTTTTGTATTCTCTATGACAAGGAAGGCGACGTTCTTCGGAGGGGGTTAAACCGATTAGATACGACCATTTTCAGAGACTAACATTCTCGGAGCATGGCCCCACGCGTCGCAGGCTTACATAGCGACATGGCCACTGCTACGTTTCATGAAAGCCACTGGCCTCAGTGACCGATTATAGGCGTGAAGGTATGGACATCCGCTCGTTTTCACGACGATAGTACTTTCTTCCCGCCCTTTCCTATTTCTTCCCACAAACCTCTTCCGCTGTGTGGGGTAGCAAACCGGACGCCTGTGTGGTTGACTTCGCATCTCCCCTGCCCTAATTTTTCTCCTCCTGCCTGTTAAAAGATTTGATGCGTCCAGAGTGCAATGCAGTAACAATATCTGCTGCTAATTTTATAACAACGCTGCGGCTTAGTTCGGAGCGCGCGTGCCAGGTGTAGCCCAATGTAGGGCCTGCAGCCGTAGTTCGCATGCTGTACTGGCGAACTGCAGCTAGAGCAATCACGTCGTTTGGTCGCGTCGGCTGGCTCTTCGCTCACGTGACCCACTGCGGCGCGATTTCTGCCCCAGAAATTCGCTATAGCCACTGCCACTAGCTTTTTTTTGGCCAGTCACGTATCGTCAGTGGCACAATAAAAGTTACATGGCACGATAAATTATAGGGGGAGCTCTCGTCGCGCTTGCAGCTCGGTAGCAAAAGAAACTTAGAATGTATGAATTGTACGGCCAAACTTGGTCATCATTGTGTATCTCGTTACATTAAGCCAAAACCGCACTTACGCCCCTAGCATCGGCATCAGGTGGCGTCTGACCGTCGAAAACGCGACTATTAGTCTTTTTGCTGCAAGATGCAAAGAGACACATTTCTAGTGACCGCACCTGCCGTTGCTGACACCTATACAACGGCCCGCGAGGGCGCCCAGAAATTTACTGGGGTCCTCCTTTGTTCACATGTGGGTGTGGAGGCGTTTTCGAAGTGAACGTACAACTTGGCCCCGTTTCGCCCAAGCACTCGGGCGCGCGCCGATATCTGGCATGTACAGATTTGGGCGCCACAGTGCCGCTCTCATCGCGAGACGCGCTTGGGAGGCGCGTACTGATTACAGGAGAGGAGAGAGTGAAAACCTTCAATTGATAAAGTGCTTGGTTTGGCAAGGGCTTTTTGTGCCGCAGTAATCTTGTCACACATTTTTGAAGAGTAGACCCGCATACCTTAGTCCTGCACTGGGTATAAGTGCACAGTTTGTGTGTGCGCTCGGTGCTGCTCGGCCCCATGGTCCGGGGAATTCCTGGGAGGGGAGGGGGTAGAGCAGTCAGTACGACCCTGCCCCCCCCGCCCCCACAATCCCTTGAGGATGTCCATGGCCCTCGCTAGCCTTTTCTTTCAAGCGCAAATGACAAAATAGTTACGCCAAAGGTAGCCAGTCAAAAAGGATGTTTTGAAATGTAGGAGCGAAACCTTCCACTGTCGTTGTAGCCATAAATGTTAAGTAATGAAAAAAAAGTCAGATGTCATCCCCCTGCCTGTAGCAAGATGCTGAAAAGAAAACGCTAGTTTCTCGGAACGAAAATGTTATCCTGGTACTGAGATCAAACCCGGGAACAACGCCCTGTTGGGATGGCCGCTCTACCTATCCGAGCTAACCATGAGGCTAGCACGTCGCATTGCGAGGATGAAACAGTCGACAACTCGCAACACAGGCACACAGAAAACTGCAAATGAACTTAGCGGAAGCAAGCCTGGTGTAGCGAGCTTCGCAAATAGAAATAATTTCCTTTCATGGATTGCCTTTCAATTCGGCTTTCTTTTTTTTTCCTTCGTGAGCCTTTCTTTATGTTTTCAGGTAACTGCTGACAACGTACATGTGGTTTCGTCTTGCGAGAATGCTTCGCGTTCTTTTGAAGAAAAAAAAAAAACACTTGATCCCGCCTAAGCAGGCATATCCTGGGTTCTGTTTAAGGCACTTTCCGAATCCACCATATTGTCAAGCCCGTCGTCCTGTCAGCTTTTAGGATCACGGGTCTACTGCGACCTGTCTAACAAGATCAAAATGCCAACATGGCGTAATTCGCCAGCGCCCCCAAATGAGTAGTATTCAAATTAATGACCCAGGTCGTGCTCCATGTAAATAACAGAGGCCGATCACGAGGGACACAGTCTTTTGCATGTATGTGCCGGAAGCAATTCCAGGAGGCAGGCATGCTTTATAGCCGCCGATTTCATTAACTTGACCAATATCAGCACCGCTGTATGTTTAGCCCATGCGATTTTGAGTGCGAAAACATGGGTCTTCTATATCCGCAGGAACTCAAGCGACGCAGGGAGCAGCGTCTGGGAGGCATTGCAGGCCAGCACCACAGAGGCGAACGAAACCGCCCCTGTCGGGGACCGAAGACCTGACGTGCGTCTGGCATCACCGGTGGCGCCGTTGCCACGAATCGGTGAGCGACAGAAGACGCGCGCCTCCCCTCGCCCGTCTGTCGTTCGGAGCTGGATCGACTCGGCGATCAGTTATAAGCGTCAGTTTCCCAAGTGGCCTCTGGAGGACTCCCTGCTTCACCGGCACCTGTCATACACCACGCTGGTGCAGTACGACTACTGGTGGAACTCCGTCTTCCTCCAGATGGGAGCGCTTGCCGAACCGCTCTTCTACCTGGACGGCCCTCCATCGGCCAACTATGGAGGTCTCGGCGTCGTAGTCGCCAGACACCTCTTCAAGGCGTTCGACTACATGGTGAGTCGAGGAATGCGCCTGAGTTTCGATCCAGTGTTTTCATAACCTGACTTCCATGTATCCCACTGCTGTCCCAAACGCTTCCGTCGACAGGCCCGTATTTTTTTAGATTTCCAATCTTGGGCGCCCGGTATTGCGCTGAGCGTCGACCTCAGCGTCGGCATGACTGACAGAACGAAGTAGCCAGCCGAAGGATGAAGAAAGAGCGAACGCGGAGCGCAAGCGAGAATGAAAGGCGGCAATAGCGAAGAGAGTGCGAGGAGGAAAGCGGAGGAGCAAAGTATGGCGACAGGGTGAGGAGGAAAGGGGAGTGCCGCACGAGATGTGCTGCAGCGCAGCAACTCGCTACTAGATGGTGCCGTATGTTGCGTGCACCGTCACCCAGTCGCAGACTTTGCCATTATTAAGGTGTGCGGCCAGCGCATCCACCGATACCGTATATGGAAACAAAGCGCTGGCGTGGGCTTCGGACCAACTGGGCATGCGCTACTCCGCCTGCGCCGCCGCCGCTAGAGAATGCGCTCCGCGTGAGCCATTTGTTCTCAAGTTCACGTTTTCTATTAGCGCAATGAGTGACGCAACCGGTGGACGTGCTTTGTCCGCCGCTGCCGCTAAATGAGCTGTCCGAGCGGAGCGTCAGCGCCACCGGCGCCAGAATTCAGAGATGCGCACCGCCAAAGCGGAATATAAGCGCTGTTGCCGAGATTATCCGAGAGTGAGCTGCGTATATCGCAACACTAAAACAGCCGAACTGCTGCGCCAAAATTTTGCGTTAAGGGGAGTATACAGCGTCGTTATCCTTGAATATATTTTTTATTTCGATACTACCCCTAGGGACCCTTATACCCCTATCTACACGTATCCAGTAGATGCTTTTAACGGTAAATTCAGCAAAACCGAGTGTTTATATATGTGGCGATCATCACGCAGGCGCTAGGTTGGTTTGCCACTGACATAATGTATAAAGAATCCATCTGACACGAACCCCCCGTTCTATTTAGTTGAACTCCCAAAGCCCTCACCTGTGCATGGCTCAGTAGACTTCTCGCCTGAGCAGTATGTGTGAAGTTACTTCTAGAGGAAAACGTTCTTCCTGTCGACACGATCAACTGACGCTCAAGACATTCAGGGCTGACACCATGGGAGGTGCTTGGTGAGCCTGTGCGCTCTAAAAGATTATGGAAAGGACACTGCCGAGGAACCATAAAAGCCAGTGGTGTTCTCACATTATCCAGGTCTTAGTGCTGTAAACGTCTTTGTGGTGTCTTTTATTATAAGGGTGCTGAAGAAACATCTAAAGAAGGTGTGTGAGGTATCAAATTGCGAGACAAGAACCCGGATTTATGAAGCACCAGTAGTAAAAAATAATAACCCCTTGAAATACGTCGGTGGTGTGAATGTATTATTTGAATGTGAAATCTGCGTGCACCTCCCTCTTGCTCTGACGAATATTCCTCTGATAAGACAAAGAAAATGTTGTGGTTCCTTCAAATTTTAACGGTTGGTTCTTTAGTACCCAAAGCAAAGGAGAAATGTAATCTGGATGCTTTTGTGGCATAGCATGAAAGCACTTCGGAGTTCCTAGGCTTTGAGCAATAGGCAGTCGGTGGCTGTGTTTAAGATTGACGGTGGCGAGTTGTCTTAAAAAGGGAACGGTCATGGAACCTCGTTCTTGAGGATACAAAACAGCATCCATTTTCCAGAGTAATATGCGGAGAAGGGAAATACATACTACCGAGACACATTGACAGGTTGGTCTTGAAGCTCTTCACATTTGAAGGGTGACTTACCTACATGGACGATATTATTAGGCAATCGTACGTTCACAGAGGATCCAGCATATCGAATTTCAAGAGGAATGCACGGAAACATACCGTGGCCCGAAGATCCACTTCCTCACCTTGTTACACGTTTGGTGGCAGCAAACTCGCTAACCTAACGGAAACGATTGCAGAAACAAAAACGCAAAATCAAATACTAGCGAAGACTTCTGAATTTACTTTTATTTTGTTAACTTCACAACAATGGCATTCACAAAAATATTAGCAGTAAGTTCAAGCAGATGTTTTGTTAGTGATACCTGCACAGTCGCTCGCTCTCCTCTTGTGCAAGGGATCAATTGCACTCTTGCCCCTGAGAAAGCTATTTCCTTTGTTTAAGAGAGTTATGTTTTATTGGTGTACATATATGTTTGAAGGACGCGAATTTGCCTTCTCAAGCGCTTAGATATTATACAAGCGGTGCACAATGACACTGAACAATATTGTTGACTTGTAAGTTAAAAGTTGACCTATGCTTCTTGTGCCGCCTTTGAATTCTTCGAAAAGGTTATTCTGAGAGTGTCTCATTACGTGAACAGCAGATCGTCAGTCGCACGTTTTAAATAATGGTGTATTAGTCCAAAACGAAACAAAAATATATCAACAGCCGCTGAGGCACACATTGCAAGAGAACTTCGCTTTTTGCGGTTGTCTAACTACAATAATTTCCTCTCTACCCAATTACGAATAAAATGCGCATTCTGGTACGCGCAGAGGGCAGGCTACGTGCTGATGATTTTCAATGTTCTCAAGCCACTCATAAAGACAGTCAAATGGCAATAAAGCAGCTAATCAAAATGTACATCCTAAAACGCCACAGCACTGAGCTTGCAGAGACAACATCCTCTGGCTTACGTTCTTTGGGAATCTCCTCTATCTGTAGCGTCCGGAGCATTCCTGCTAGCTAAGCACAGTCCCCTCTGTTCCGCGACACCGAAGAGCTGCAGTTTTGCACTGATCTCCGTTACTGAAAAGAGAGGTATGGAGTGCAACAGAGGCGTGAAGGTTTGGGGGGGGGGAGGATAAGCACTACTCTGACAATAACGAGAGCGAGGAACAAAGTCGACGTTGGCTAAATGCCGTAATTTAGAAAACGTTGTAGCCAAGTGCGCATAGTTACCGCGCAAGATCACTCCTGCCGTGTCGCTCCTGCCAGCATTTATTAGAAATGCTGCTTTGGACTATGCTACAGATGTGCGCCCTTGATGAAGATGTTCAAATGCAGAATCCGCCATTCACAGCAACACGTATTGGTGTGCTCAATTCCCCTTACCCGTATTGTACAGATAGCATTGCTTGTGAACAATATTTCGCAAGAACATTAACACGAGGAAGATTTTAATATTAGACTAGTATGTTTAATATGTTTATATCAATGTACCTATTTTTGACTTCTCCGTCAGAAAGACAACATGCCGTCTCTCATTTCTGCATCGTGTTGCATTGAAAGTGTCGCTTCTTCCTTGCTGAAATTTATCAGTTTCAACATGATAAGTTGTCATAACCACATTAATTTTTGCATATATAAGAAAGTTTTCAGTTGGTCCATCACCGGTTATGCCTGTTAAGAATGCAGGTACACATATAGCTACTGATGCTGTTCATGCGTGGATGCCATCATGGCTACACATATTTCCGTTACTGTGTGGAATAGCCAAGCATCAGTATCGATATTTGGATACATAATCCTGTGTGGCTGCTGGGGTCTGTGTATATCTTAAGTTGTATAGTGGTAGGGGCTGGAACTACGTGGCAGGCTTACTAGGTGATGCGTAATGAAGCTGTAATTATCAGTTAGTTGTCACAATTGTTTTGCATGGATGTTTTAATTGCGTTTGTCGCCTGCCTATTTCATATTCATCCCCTATACCTTGTTGGCACATGCGAAGAAGAGAGCACATGCCAGCAAATGGCAGCTTTGAGGGTCTGGCGGATTGCGCAGAAATTGCGATCTGCAAGACGAAATGAATGCAATGGGGCTCTGTGAGTCTTTTTTATTATTGCTTAGTTGACTTCACGTACTGACTTACATATCCTGCATTATATTTTCAGCTCCTCTGAGGGCCAAACACAGGCTGTCCGCGTTCTTCAAATACAGTAGAACTGAAAACTGGCCGGCTTGTGTTTTTTTTTCTTAAGACTATCCTGAGTATCAATTATTACTGCATGAAAAAAAAATTGTTGTGTTAGACAGAAATGTAAAAAGCTCATCAATAAAAGTTGAGCTCCTGATAGCCATACAAGAACCATAAAGGTGGTTTTATTCGTTATCCTGGCTAACATATTTCTTTTCTAATGAACTCATGACCGCATGAGTTCCGCTTTAAATAGGCTACCTAACAGATGGCTACAACATTGCGGAATGCTGTGTAAAACAGAAATAAAGGAGTCACACACATGAGCAGCTGTAGGAATCGGTGGAGTTGCGATCCGTTTCCTTCCGTCTATTTTTGTTGCATTACTTCATCACGTTCACATTATTCTTCAAAGCTGCTGTAGAATGCAGCAGCCGTACAAATTCATTACGGTGTCATTACAGTTACGACACCTCACAGGTGATATCGCTCATGCCTCAGTTACGGTTCCGACTCTGAACTTGCATGTTTCATTTATATAATCGTTTACCCGTGACACGGCACTGGCAACGTCGGTGCATAACTAGGACTTTAGAAGTTTTCGTTCCTGGTGCGGCATTGGCAATGTTGGGAGGTACTGCGGCTACAATGGTAGTTTCCTGTGGTACGGCATTTGTAACGTAGGTAAATGAGTACAGATTCAGAGGTGTTTGCTTGTGGGATGGCATTGGTAATGTCAAGGAGCAGTACGATTTCAAAAGCAGTTTCTTGAGTTACGGCATTGGTAAAGTTGGCTAGTAACTACGGTACTATGCATCATCGTGGAAACTTCCTGGCATCAAGAGTTTTGAAAGGTGACTGTTTGGGCATGTTGATAGGACATGAATGCAGCTTCTTGCGCACAAGACGAGAACGAATAAGAGGCTTACGCGTCACAGATTCTGCTATATAAAACAAAACAAAACAATAAGTATGCGCTCTTGTGTCTCAGCCTCTTCTTCTTCCTCGTCTTGTGCGCATAAAGCTGAATTCAAGGTTTGCAGGTTCTTATACCGTAATATGATGGTACTTTTTTTTTACAATGTAGTATCATGTCGAACGTTTTAGGTTCTTATGCCCTAGCATTTGTTTTGTAAGCCACAATTTGCATTTGGTCGTCAACCTTGAGCGAATTCGTGTCAGCTTTGGTGCATAATCACTGGCTAAGTCAATAGAAGGCGAAGGAATCGTTAAATACATTGCCATATGAAATTAGGCTGTCGGTGTACTTTAGGTATACCTGATGTGTGCTGAAGTTGTACGCAGCATATCTTTATTTTCTATGCAAAACAGTGCTATGCTTACACGCACTACTTTGACCGTCGCGATATATATATATATATATATAGATATATCGATAAATAAATGCGGCGACGTGAAGTGCCGAGGGAAGTTTTACCTAGGGGAAGAGACAGATACCTTTCAAAATTAGCGCTGTATTTTCTTGAAATATATCTAAGCCTGTAACACGCAGAATTTCGTAAGCGCGGTTTACAGTGTCTCGTATATCTCAAGTAGCGCTCGTAATTGTTCGAAATAAAATAACAAATAACTTCAACTCTTTTTGGATTCCGCCCAAGCCGTATATTCGGACGTAGGTGAGAGGTTCAAGAAGCACGGCACATATGCCATATCAGAGGCTACCGGAGCGTGCGTACATTTGCATTATTTCAAGAGAAAGCCAGGAGTCGGCGGAACCAAGTTTACGAACGCGAGGAGAGTATGCGAGGATCGCGTTGTTTCGCGCCAGCCTGACGAGGTAGGAATCCTTGTCTTGGTCGGTGCGCGCGGTACGGTTTTTAGGGAAGCGAATCCGGTCAAAACGCTGTGAAAGAACAACAAAAGAAAACCTAACTGGCGTTCTGCTTCTTTCTCGTGTCTGTGTTCACTAGCATGGCACGCGGCTCGACGCCAAGCGCAACCTGCGCCAATGGCTGTCCCACTCCAGTCGCAAGTCGTACGAGCAGAAGCTCGCCTGCGTGAACGACAATAGCTGGACGATGGCGCACGTTGCAGCGATCGAGATGGCGCACGCCGCCGTTTTCGGAGCGGGAAGCGAGAGAAGCGAGGAGGCCAACAAGCCGAGGAGAAACTGGCTTCCGGGTCAGCGAAAAGACGTCTCACCGGAGATGGCCTTCTTCTTGGTCTACTGCCGCACCACATGCCAGTCCAGGTACCGCCACCGACCTAATCAAACGAACTGGGAAAGACCCCGCTGCGGCGAAATCCTGAAGCATGTGGCGGGCTTCGGCCGCGCATTCAAGTGCCCGGCCGACTCTCCGATGGTGTCGTCGGTGCCGAAGTGCTCGTTTTTTGGCACGTGAAGAAGACCGTGCCTTGTGTTGGAGAGCCTCGGTTGGCTGTGGTGTCGGGAAGTTGCGATAGATTTGCAAATGAATGTTTACATTTTCATCATGCGCGTTTCCTAAGCTTTGAACTTTACTATCGAAGTCGATTACCTCTTTGTGCCTTTCATTTGCGATGTTCTTTTCCTCTCTTTTTCTTGAGAAATCCTAGGGTGCGCTCTGCTTTGCGCATTTCGCCTGTCATACGTGTAAATCTTACTATGAATTTTTATTGCTTGAGTCTTCTTTTAAATCGTAGGAAGGCTAATCATGAGTGTGTGATTCCGGATGGAACCTTTCAAATGGACGTTGTCGATTATCCTCTGGGTGAAACGTGTTTTTTCACCGAAATTGTTTGCGTGATATGCTCAACCCACTTGCGTCCTCGTCTTGTGCAGTGAGCAACACGGTACGTGTGGTCATGTGTTGGGGAGTTCTGAACTAGCCACTTGGAGCAAGGCGTACCTACAGCTAGTGCTTGGTTAAATCCGGTTCATGCATGACACAATGAGGCGGCCATAGATAGTATACTTTACTACTGGAGTTCGCAGATGTCTTCGCTGACCAGACTATCTTACGAGTACCGCTTTACTACGATAAATTGACTCAATGAATAGCTATGCTACTGCAAGCAGCCAAAACTACGTGGTTCCTGCGTTGCTCTGTGTCTCAAGAGTTTTTTGCATTTCTTGATGTAGCTCACGCATTCTGGAATTTGCCAGCACAATTGTGAACGAAAATGAGCAGAATTTTGGTTTGCCTACCCATTTTATTCGGTGTTTGCACAAACTGTAGAATGACTGACTTTTTGCGAAAGCGCCTATTATTTTCGTGGATATGCTAGGACGCTTATAATTTGCTCAAGTGCTATAAAAAAGTATGTAATTAGTACGGGTAGCTCTCAATATAACTCGCTAGACGGTGCTGGGCGATATCGCAAAGTGTAGGAAATATGTCATCTTGTTAATTAAACTTCTGAAACATCGGTATATGACTTTACGAACATTGAAAGTTCATATCGTCTTACGAATTTTCGTAACCCCAAAACATGACGTTGGTAATAATATATTTAGCAAGGTTTTAGTTTCTCGTTGTGGCCGTTGTAAAGCTTGCTCGCACGGAAGTCAGCAAGTAGACAAAGGCAACAACCATGTCACAGAAGCAGGGAAACGATGACTTCATATGTCCTTGTCTTGGCTAAAAATTAAGTCCACCGACTGGCGGCACTGTCCATAATTGGTGTCAACTGTACTTCCTCACGTGTGGCGAAGTGTTTTGTATTATTGTCTCGAAGATACAGTTCTATAGTGTTTTATCAGAAACCAAACCACTGGAACAAACGAAAATTTGGCCGCCAGGGGAGTCTCCAAGCTGTTCAGATATAATCTTACACCGTCTTTAGGTTTACCAGCTGTGATTTGGGGGGAAGTAAACATTTTGAGTAGCAACTACACAAGATGAGGGTAAAACCGACGTCTGTTCTCGTGCTATTCAATCTAATCAGCCCAACATCATTTACTATTGGTTATCGTGCGTAGGATACCGATCTCTGTTCTCTGTAACGGCCATTGCAAAGTCGCAAGGCCGGTGTCGATGGACTTGCTATGAATTTTTATGTCTTCTCTAGTTGGCGGAGGAACTTTGCTGTTCAAATAAAGAAATTGCTATACAGCACGACATTACACCTTAACGACATCACATACTTTCTTCCAGGTCAACCGATCATTTCCTTAAATCTACCTGCCATGGTTGCTCAGTGGCTATGGTGTTGGGCTGCTGAGCACGAGGTCGCGGGATCGAATCCCGGTCACGGCGGCCGCATTTCGATGGGGGCGAAATGCGAAAACACCCGTGTGCTTAGATTTAGGTGCACGTTAAAGAACCCCAGGTGGTCAAAATTTCCGGAGTCCTCCACTACGGCGTGCCTCATGATCAGAAAGTGGTTTTGGCACGTAAAACCCCAAATATTATTTCCTTAAATCTAACGTTCGTGTATTTCACACATACGTGAATGTCCGCACCAGGGCTAAAACATCCTCTTAAAGCTAAAGTCTGTCACGGCTCGCCATTGAACCATCGAGCGCGTCCACTCTTTCAACCAGCAAAAACGATATCGAAGCCAAAAAAAAAGAGAAATGTTACAAATAGGTTTCGGGGCGTCACGTATTAGGTGCTTCTGCGAACGTGAATGTGACAATCAGAGAAGCTGTCTTTGGATCTCCCTCCCCCCCCCCTCGCTTTGTGGGGGCAGCTGTTTTGGTGGACTGGTTTATATGTAACTGCACGATGTGGGTTCTAATGAGGGTTCGCAACATGAGCTGATCCTGGAGGCAGTGAAACATCACAGCACCTGCACGCCTCGGAGCATTAACCAATAGAGGAAAACCATAAGCTTCCCCAGCAGCATACCTCAGCAGGACTGAAAAAAGCGAGCTCGACTTTGACAGTCATCTTCGCATGATTTCTGCGCAATTTTTATTTATATCTCCTTAGACTTATGTTCTCGCTTATGCAGCGTGCGTATGGGTTTCATCTAATGAAGTGTAATCTCTCTCTCGGCTGAAAAATTGGCCGATGAATTGAGCAGCCTGATGAAAGATGATGGTGGGTGAGCCAATGAAGAAAGGCGGTAAAACAGCGGCACAGGCGTGCAATAATGCTCCCTCCCACCGAGTGCTTTTTGTACATCAATCTACTTATAGCAGTTCCTATGATGTGGTAGCCTTCGCTACGACGAAAGAAAGTGTCCATTTTGTTTACTGGGAATATAGCCTACTAGAGATGGACGTTTTGATATCACTGATGGCGAGGTAACCCCTCACCGCAGCACAACACTGCTCGTTGACATCGTCCAACTGGACAACTGCGTCGGCGCGCGTATAGCACACAAACTCCCTGATGTACGACTCCCGAGAGTCGCACGTATTCGTAGATATCCTGCAGACGTCCGAATGCCAGATGAATAGTTGAAGCTGCATCTTCCACGCCAACTGAAGCTAGCTTGGCAACCTCCGGCAGCGCACTGGGGCGAAAGGACAGCTCCAGCGAACAGGTACAGCACCTGAAGGAAGCGTGAAATCAGTGTCACCGAAAAGGTGAAGTGTGCGCCGTTTCCGGGATACTATTGCTTATCCCTACAAGTCCCCGTCTCATGTGTAGGGCTCGCTGCCTAACCTTAGCAGCTATGAACGGAACACACAAAACAGACACCTCCGACAGCTTTCAAGCCGTAAATACCGTCACATGTAGCAGGGGACACGTGGTTTTACCAATGAAATCTGCCCGGCTCATAAGCGAAGAAGGGCCTTGTGCTTCACTAAAGTACTACCTGTGCTTGCGTCGAATTGTGTGTAAAATGATACATTCGATCCTAGCGCTTGTTCTGTGGTTGATGGTATCACACTTAAACTTTTTGCGCGATGTAGTGATGTGATGACTATATAGGTGCTTCTCGTGAGCATGCTCACTATCTTGAGCAAGCTCAGCTACCTGCTTAAGTGTGAAAAATAAGTTTAGTCTTCATTGAAACAACGCTATGCCTAAATGCGTTCTGTAGACCATTGAGCTAATCTTCAAAGCCTTGCTACATATTTGAACTTCATGTAACTTTTATCTGTACATCCTGGATTTATTAGCTTGGAGGTGAAGTCCTATTGTGCCCATTTTATTCGTGAGTGAAAGAAACAACGGTGTCTCAAAGTCGCTAACATTAGGGGGCTGGTGAGGCAGATGGTGCCATAGCAAGAACTGAATATAGAAAACAAGCCTTGGAGATGCACAATGCATTCTGGTGCTACACTTCCCACAAAAAGTATAAGAACTTTAAAAGTAGCTTTGCTCATTGCTGTTATTTTAGGCCACTCTGCAAACACGGCCGCAAACGAATGCTGCAACCTTCGTTATGAGAACACTGTTCCGTCGTGTCACTTCTACAAGAGCGCACCAATCCTCAGGGGCTTGATTAGCTCTTTTCAACGTGTAACAGAAATCGACGCCAAGGAGTTAGTAAAAGTCCGAGATGCTCGCGAGCAAGCGGTGAAGAAAGACATTCACCTTGTGGGACTCTGACTCAGAAAGGGAGAGTTCGGGTTGACATACTCAGTTTAATTACATCAGCCGGACGCTTAATGTGTTCTTGCTGTATGTGGTGTATGTGTTGTATGTGGTGTATCGGTTGTATGTGTTGTTGTATGTTGTTCGCAAGTGAGGAGCTGCAGCGTTTCCATCGACTACGTGACTGCGCAGTATCAGGTGTAGCTTTTGTAGTGCAGTAGTTGATGTTATGTACTGGCATACAACTAAAGAAAGTCCGTCGTCCAAATCTTTAACAGCAACATCCAAAGGAAGTAGCTTAATGGGATAGAATGATGTCAATATGTTTAAAATGCCACATAGTTCCTCCTGGTGTATTCGGCCCTGCTACCATGAAACCCGGAAAATGCCTTGCATTCCATTATTCCTTGTTCTTCGCCGACGCAGAAATGTCCTAGAGATACATTCAATTCGACACCGGTGTGTGACAGAACAGGACGACCAGAAATGGCCATTTCAACAGTTGCTGGCTTCGTGTTCTTTTTAGTCAATGTGCAGAAGGAGCGCTTCCACTGTTCCAGCGTGCAGATGCCAATAAGGAGTCGTATATATTCCAATGCATCATTCCCGGCAAGGGCCTGTAGCCAACGTTCGGGCTACAGCATTATCTCAAATTCAGCGTCCAAGCGTTGTCTCCTTGAAATCTTGCCGTATATGCGAAAATCTTGGTTATCAGTGCGGAGCTCTCATTATCGACCTCACTGATCCGAGACTCACATTCTTTATTGACCCCTTGGCATTGAGACCCTCCAGGATCCACAGCCAGTAATTCCGCGCTTGTTGATAACACGAGGACGCTGGTATCAAAATTGTCAGAGTGACGAGGGTCAATGTACTCTTGAGAAATGCGGTGCATGTGGAGCGAGTTAATGCCAAAGGGTGCACGCTCGTGGACTTGTGCATTGATAGCTACTTCAAGGTGGTATTCGCAGTCAGTGCTGTCAGAAATTCCTTGGCCTAGAGCTTCCCCAAACTGCAACTCGTAAATATTGAGGGAAGTCAGAGACTCCGCTGTTCGCAGAAGAGCACACAACGCCGCGGGCAACGGAGCGCGACAGACGCCGTTATGGTCACATTCAAATTCTTCGATCTGTACTAGAGAGGAAATTATAGCGCAGGTATGGTCATGTGTCTGGCTATGGTTAAAGTTTAGCTTTAGTTTTGGGAAAGAGCGTGGGAGGGAAACGTTTTAGATTCTCTGGCGTACCGATGTGGCCTGAGCAGCCGGTTCAGTTGAATGTCTGCTTGACGCCGTTTACAGAGCTCGTCTTCTGTGGGAGTAGTCAGGAAATGGAAGGATAGGTCCCGATTGAGACCTCTCCGCTCTGTCCCGCCGATTCTCGGAGCTGCGATTGGTTTTGAGGTAGCCATTTGGTCTAAGCACGCAGTTTGTCGAGAGTGTGGCACGTTTCTTTTTTTGGTCGGTTGCTGTGGGAGGCATGTTATAGTGGACGTCTGGACTCTACACTCATTGTCTCGTGGCATTTTTGAGCCGAAGTCGAATGCTTTGTCTACAGAGCATCCGCGGCTTGTCATAGCGTGTGAGCTGGGTTGTTCACTACACTTGAGAATCAAATCGCTGCTTTCTATCATCAGCGTAGTTTATGGCTGCGAGAAAGAACTATAATTATAGAAACAATAATATGTGAGGGGCACAAACATAACTAGCAAAGACAAGAATTAGTGGCATTCCATGCATTCTCACGTTGGCGCTGCATCAAAGAATGTTGCTTTACCACTGGACCACGTTGCGGTGTCAGTTAAACTCCCTGAGACATTTCCTGAGGGAGCACATCATTTCGACAGTATCCCGGGTCCATTCAGAGCATAAAATTGGTCCCTTTGAGTAGGTCTTTCAGTGGTAGGTAAAATTTCAGTGGTAGCTCAACTCATAGCTTGTTGGCGGTACAACACAGCATGAAAAAATTTCAAATTTCTAATGACAATTATAACAGAAACACTTCCAATGATGTGCATATCATAACTAATATGAATGCTAAGCAATCCCAATAAAACCACGCTTCAATGATAGCGCATGCGCGTGCACTCTTCCCTCTGCACTTTCTTGCAGACAATAATGGAAAACGTCACCGCGTTTCCTAAGCAACAAACTGGACAAAGTGAAGCAGGCCCCTCAGAGCAGGCGTCCCAGTCTGAACTTTTTTTGCCAACCTTGGCTTTTGGCACCAAGTGGCATCTTTCTTCCTGCAAAAATAAAGCATTGCCTCAATGCTCAATACACACGAAAACATAGATGAATCGAAGGAGTGCGCGCATACGAAGCACCGTAGAGCCTTACTCGTTCTCAGAAGTGAACTGAGAGAAATGAAAGCGCCGGGTTAACATTCGCAATACTCTCAGCACCGTTAATAGTGCTTATGAAAAATCTATGCCATTTTTCTCGTCATATATTATGAAAATTTGCTTATAACTTGCGTATCAGCAAATACGAAAGAAATGTTCATTTACTGCTTGGAAAATAATGGTCTTGCCATAATCATAATCATCAATCAGGAGCATATCTTTCTTTATGTCCAATGGAGGACGAAGGCCTCTCCCAGCGATCTTCGAATATGCTTGTCTTGCGATAGCTAGTGTCAACTTGCAACTAAAGATTTCATAATTTCATCACCCCGCCTCATTTCTTACAGTCCTCGATTGCGCTTCCCTTCCTTTGGCACCCACTCCGAAACTATGCCAGTTGTCTGACCTTCAGATTAAGCGGCCTGCCCAGCTCCATTTTTTCCCTCTGAATGTCAACTATAGAATTGGCTATTCACGTTTCCTTTCTGATCCACAACGTTCTGTTCCTATCTCTTAAGGATACGCTTAACACTTCTCGTTTCATCGCTCTATGCGCGGTGCTTAATTTGTTCTCTAGCTTCTTTGTTAGCCCCCAAGTTTCTGCCCTTTATGCCACCTGTAAAAAACAAGCGGAACGCGAACTAAAGTTCTTCGTCAATACTTGTGAACGAACAACACCATTGGAGCTTTTCCCACGTACAGCTGCGTGTTGAATACGAAGGTAAATAAGTGGTTATCCCAGCAGCATGTTCTCTGGCCTGATTCGCAGTGTCATAAACGGGCAGTCGACTTGGAATTTTCTGCTCTCTTTCTGCTCACAGGACACTCCTATTTGGTTATTTGTAGTGAATTTTTGCAATGTGTTTGCAGGGCTCACATTTTTGGGGGGCTTCGATTTCTTTATTTTAAATATTCATACCTCATTACGTTAGCAGTAAGTTGAGGAGCGTTGAAGTAACGATTAGCCATGAAACTTGAAAATAATGCTCCACATTGCAACCAAAATATGTTTATTGTGCTAGAATTATTGCTGTATTTAGTAAACACGAAGCAGAATTGTTTCCTCAAGTGCGTTAATCTGGTATTGTATCGTGTAAATAATAGTTCTAAATTATATGAACTGGCGCACTGAGTGCGTTTGATGTCATGACACTCAAGTCGCATGCAAGACGTGCACTGTAGCAAAATAGCAGCGTGATTGCGTGAACACCATGATTATACATAATGACGTGCCACTTTCATAAGTTCAATAAGTATGTCTTTGCAATGAAACCTCACACGAATGAAGGGCTGATGGAGCACTCTTGTGTTGTCTCTTTTCCGCAGAAACTGCAAGTGCCCACAGCAAAGGATTAGCTTCAGGAATAAAAGAGCTTAAAATATTTTTTACATAGGAGCCAGCCTGGAATACGAAGGGATGTACTTCGGTGAAACATTAGAAGTGCGCGAGACAGCAAAAGAACTTCACGATAAAAAAATGCCAGAGCTTCAAGGGATACCCACGTCGCGGTTCCTCTCCTATATTTGTGATTCACACCCACTACGGCGGAGTGGAATGCTACGCGAGTTCATGTCAATGACGATAATGAGCAACTATGAAACTTGCACGCTAACATAGACTGCCAAGAGAGAGGAGCAAGAACATGCATATCTAATGAGGTGGGCGCTTTCTCCGCAGGATGGAACCTTTAACTGAGGCTCACCACGTGGGCGATGAATGAGCCGTTGCTGCTCCTGCGAGCCCGAGCTGGCCAGCGAAGTCTTCCAGATGGAAGGTGAGCGTGAAGGAATAGGAGGTAGCCTGGAGTGTGCACGCCTCCCAAGGAGAGTTCATGGACTCCTTTTGCACCCATTTATAGTGAGGGTCCTTACTATGGGCAGTATCAAGGATATTGTGTGGGGGAAGAAAGGAATGTAAAAGAGCCAGGGAAATACATTAGTTTGTAGCTGTCACCAACGCGTACTATGACTACGAGAAAAAAAATAACTAAATGACTTCGGGAACACCCAAGTTGATGTCCACTGACATAATAACGGCCGAATATCCAGTTTCTTAAAGCTGGTCAAAACTCATATATGTTAAACGCTATGAGGCAGGTGTTTAGAGGAAGGACACCTTTCTACGCAGCTTTTCTAGCTAAAGGAAAGCATGAATTACATACACGTAACTGGTTATGATTGAAGAGTAGGAACTTCAAACAACACAAATATTCTTCGGAAAAGTGATCTTGCGCTACTTATTGCCTTATCATTTAAACTCTGTTTATTAGCAAGCATATTTGGCTGCTAAAGCTTAACCAATAAGCAATAAGCAGTTTATGTACGGCTGTAACTAGAGCGCTTCACACTTTGAATTCTGGTGTTACGACAGTGTATAGAATTTGTCTCAACTAAAATTTCTAAATTTTTTCTTTATTTCTCGTTTGACAGCAAGGTCATAGCTACTTCAGAAGGATTAGGCATATCTGGAATCTCGGTATCTTGTAACCACTAATAGAAGGAAATGGTCGCACAGTTCTTTTGTAGATGTATGAACATGACACTGATATGAAATGATACCTCATCATGCTGACAATGCCTAGCAATAGTAAGAAAAAAAGAATATAATAAAAAGCGAGTGTACTTAGCTTAAACCGGGGTGAAATTTAAAGGTCTGTTCTTGCTTCACCCTCGGCCGTGCCACCACCAAGTTCCATCTACCTTAACTACCGCCCCTTCTGCCAGATGACGTGGAAGGCCTTAATTCGATTAAGGTCGATAGGGTGTCTAGCGTTCTGTTATTCTAAATCTTTCAATTTCATCCATATAAAATTGATTATACAATCGTTACGATGCCCCGAAATGTGCTCGGTTACGGGTCGATATCGAGATGATAGCAGACACTGCGTGTCCTCTTCTGACAGAACAGACGAAGAGGAGCCACGATCAAGCGCGAGATTTCACTTTATTGCTTTGAATTGCTGTGCTTTAGACGACACTAATTAGAAATGGCGAAGTGGCGTCGTGGTCCACGTCATGTACTGTGAGCACCTGTAAGAAATCAGAAACGCACATCCACAGCGGTTACTGAGATTGCAGGAAGACTTGAGTCAATACATACAAAAAAAACGAAGAAGTGAAGTTTTTAGCAAGTACAAATTTTCATGGCGTCCGTAAATGACGCAATGATAATTTTTTTTGCTTCACATTTATCACAATCGAAAGGAAAGCTATTTGAGTTTGTCAGACAATTGAATATGGTAATAAAAGCATGAGAAGCACCATTATTTTGGAGAGATTTTCACATGACATCATTGATTGAAAAGTATTTACAAGAGCTTCGAAAAGACTACTTCTAACAAGAGTACTCGAGAATAGTTTTCATACATCAATATCAGTCCTATCGGTTTCGATCAGTGCTCGATTATTTTAGAGGGTGGATATCACGAAACTGTGAGAAGAAGTCAATTCGGCTATTTCTATATTAAACGTATCGTAACGTCATTGCTGAGCATTCCGGGGGCCACAACTTGCCGAAGAGGTCAGGTTGCCGATCTATCGATTATGCAAGTTTGACCCTACTAGCTTTGGCGCATGAAAGCTGGAGTTACGTTGCCGCGTGGTGGCAAATAACAATTAGTGTTTCGTGGTTTTTTAATATTAACCGAACGGAGAACAACTTGTCAATCCAGGCAAGGTTCTGTTGACAAATATGTAGGTAAACACCGTGTGTCACCTGCCGTGGTGCAATGACTGGCTACAATGAACTCAACCTATCGCCGTTGATTTGTGCTCTGGTAAATCCTTGTCGTGGGAGTAAATGGTTGTTTAACAGGTTACTCCACTTTGGAAACTCCAAGTATTTCTCTATGGAAAACATCTACTCTGCTTGTCTGTAGTCATAGAGAACATGAAATTGTTAGCATGTACTCACAAGGACATAAAATTCGCATTTCACGTACTAAAGAACACCAGCCACGGTTGCCCTTGCATTAATCGTTGTCAGCAAAGTGATTTCAGCTAACGTACTTGAAGGGGAGATATAGTGAGCTGAAGGCATGCCTATAACACTTTCTGGAATGAAATACGGGAAACGAATTGAAGAAAAGCTGTGACGGAACGCTACTTCACAGATGTAAACAAACCGTCAGCCATGAGCACTGGCGAGTCCGCCGAACGCGGCCGGTCGCTGGCGTGGCGCAAAGCCTCAGGCGAAGCGCCACATGACCAACCTGTTTCAGCGGGGGGAGTCTTTTAAAACTCCTTGCGTGGAGTTTTCTGAGGAGAACAAGATTTCGAAGCGGAGTAAAACCGCGTCATGCGTCCATAATCCCCTGCAGCCAGGTATCGGAGTGAAACGAGGGTGCGCCGCTCTGTTGCTCCCATATATCGGAGTAAATATACAAGGATAGGAAGGCTTTAGGGCACCTAAGCAGTTAAAAAGTCCCAGTTGGGTTTATTTTCGCTTACAGTGTGGTAATGGCAGATGTCACTTTACTATGGGAGATGTCAGCAGCGTTTATTAGGCGGGACATCGCTCTGGGGAAATTGGCCGCAGCCATGTCGACACTGTTTCCCCTAAGTAGCTGCGCCTGCTGCCGTTTATCATAACGTGAGGCAGCTAATTCCAAGAAGCACCCGTCGCGCGTTGGAGTCACTTTCGCAACGTCGAATGCCCCTCTAGGTAGATTCGAAGAAACGCGATGCGTCACTGTTGTGGCCATCGAGGAAATCCCGTACGAATTGTCTGCCTCGTAGCAAAGAGCGTCGCGTGCCACAGCCTTTCGAATAATAGGAGCTAAGATGGCAACACAGCGCAAGGGACCACAAAGAAATTTGGTATAAACGATAATTGATAATAAAACGTTTTCGTTGTAACGAGAAGTTGCTGAGCAGCATCTCAGTACGTAAACGTATAGAACGTAGTACTCAAGAGTCTTGGCTTCTGTAGGCGAGTACTGTAACTGAACTATATTCATAGCCATTATAAGGTCGCCGTCGGTAATTCACCGCTGCCCCATCGAGCGCATTGTGCGATATCTTTTTATGCCACCAGCGGAGCCTGAAATAGTAGTTTACTGTTAGATAAATTGCTAAGGGGTGTTTCATTGAACGCATCAAGGTGTGCACCTGAATGAGGGTTGAGCCCAGCGTAGAATTAACATTTTATAGAAAGACTATTGTTCAAATACATTATATTTCTTATGAAAACAATGAAGTTTGGGTTGCCTTTCTTGCCGCATCTTCAGAGCTGAACCGGGACCTTACCTTGCCGGAAACGTTGAAGTTGAGCGGGCGTCCGTTGATGTCCACGACTGTTGGATGCCGGGTAATGCCGTATATCCAAACGCTGGAAAGCTTTGCGCTGACCGCGCATGGGGTGCAGTGACCCGTTAGCATACCCTGAAAATGAAAAGAACGTTGAGCCAGGCAAAAAAAAAACGTCTAGCCATATTCACTTGAACCGCACCAATGATGTTGAACCACGAAGGCGGTATCAAACGAAGTTGTGCTGATATTAGATTGAGCTACCGTTGTTCGTTGCTTTCTTCATGACGTGGAACGTTCTCTTCCTACGTGAAAGGCAAGCGCAACGAATCATAATTCCTAGATTTGTAAATCATTGTTAGGCCCAAATTATTCGTGCACTGCCCGCTGCAGTATTCGGTGCACCAAGGAAATGAATTTTTGAACAGTGGTCACGCTCTTTCGATCAATCACGCAGTAAGCGATGATCGGTTCTCTGTCGTTCACGACATCTCGTTGATCTGGTGTTGGTATCAATTCTTAAATAAAGCAAAGTGGCTCCGTTACTATAACAATATGCTGCGTAGTATGATAGTGCATTGACGGCATCGGCCGGTGAATAGTTCAACATTTTGTTGACGCTGATATCCGTCTGGCCTTTGTTTAGTGTCACGTGCCATATTCATTTTTGCAGGCCGTATTTTAATGATGAACGATGTGTTGCGAACTTGTAAAACATATTCTTGTTTTGTGTACAACGATCCCATCCCAAAACGTGGACAATATATCCGTCTTGATGTGGTTGTTAGGATAAAAACTATTTATCTTCGCCTAAACC
This sequence comes from Dermacentor variabilis, assembly GCF_050947875.1. NCBI lineage: Eukaryota > Metazoa > Arthropoda > Arachnida > Ixodida > Ixodidae > Dermacentor > Dermacentor variabilis. The sequence goes on along the minus strand of NC_134575.1, from coordinate 44,504,305 downwards.
TAGATACACGTTGTGTTGGTTACAATGTAATTGCGGCACCGCGGTATTTCAAGCTAACACCTGTAGCGCGTTTTTCATGCCACCTCGCTATAAGGGCCCTATAACGTAAAACTACTGCAATATGTTTTTATACCAAACTCCTGTCGCCAGATATGCATAACAGCCGACGCAAGCATCGGACGGTGACCGGAGGCGTTGTCTGGACAGCCCAACCAAATGCTTTCCTCGTTTATAGGCGGTAGCTCTTGCTTGCTTTCAGAACGGATAACATTACCCTAATTGAGCGGTATCTATAGCGAAAGCTCTACTACGCCATGTTTCCCGAGTTCATTCATTGCGTCTCAATGAACTTAAGCCGCCGGAGCGCAAGTGTAGAAGATGTGATGTCATGCCACGTGACCTGCTGCGGAGAGCCATTGCTCGCTCGGTACCACTGCGGTACCACTGCGGTACCACGTGGCTAGGTGAGGGTTTAACAGGTGCTTCGCCGGAGCTTGGTCGCTCCGTCTCGCCATGGATGGCGCGCCGGCTGGGCCGTCTGTGAATGCGCTACAGCGCAAGCCAGAGAATGAATCTAATCATCCAGTAGATACAGCTACACGGCAGGTTGCGACAGCTCAAGAAAAGGCAAAGTTGCCTGCTTGAGCAAAGGGAGCAAAGGGAGGCCAGATTAGCACGTTATAGAGAAGCTTACCAAGCGCGGAAGCGTGCAAAGATCGAAGCTACTCCAACCGCCCCCGTCGTTCAGCAACACGAACAACAATATGGAGAAGGAGACGAAGCCGCCCATACAAGCTACGGCACCCACAACGAACGTTTGACGAAGCACACCCTTCGGCTGGCGGCAAGTTCGCCGGTGACGGCCAGCTTTCACTGCGCCTTCACGGACAACCCGTTCGGCAGCGTGTGTACCGTGTGTGAAAGACTGTGGCCTAAAGTCAATGAAACACTGTGTGAACAGTCTGCAACACAAAGCCAAATTGACCTTTTGCTCATGATAGTAGGTTTACAAGAGTCGAACCACAGCCAATTTTTCTTATCGAATCAGCTAACAAGACGCGAGGAGCCCGCTCATGTGGAGAGGGTTTACATGGGGCCGAGTCAGTGCAGTGAAAATAAGTAATCGCGTGGATGAAGAGGGTGGTGCCAGCGTCTACGATTGGTCCACTTCCCCTTACTTAACTTGCGGCGGTTGGTCCAAAATCGCTTAATAATTCCGCTAAAACTGATTTTTAGCAAAGCAGACCTGGTAGGGCGATGTTTCATACGTGTCGAAAGTGCTCAATAACGTTATACGGTCACGCAAAAAGTTTTATTAAACCCAAATAAGCCGATGCTCTCTGGCAGCTGCAAGTAGCCAGTGCCTGCAGCGATCGGTGGGCAAAAATCTTCTTTTCATAAACGGGCAGTCTCCGGCCATTCAGAAAAAAAAAGTTTTGTTCGACATGTAAATGCATCGTTAACGCATACACGTCACTTTGACGCATTGAGTTTTCGCGGTTTTGTGAAGTGGCGTGACAGACACGCGAAGTGGGTGGACCCTGAAATCTTTGGATCAATAGCATGGGGCTAGTGGCGAAAAGGCGTCGAATGAGAAATAATTATTTTCCTTTTGAACGGTCTAATCTTGCATAATGAGTGTGCATACGTCATATCACACGGGGAGCTGTCGCGGTTTTCGCGACATTTGGTACTCGATAAGCGAAGTGGGGGTGCCCCGAAAATCTTTTGACCAATCGTGGAGGGCTGATTGCAGAATTGGAATAGAAAAGCTTGGAATAGCTTTACGTCATAGCCCCTCAAGTTGTTGAATCTAGCCGATATTTTGTGAGGTCCAGCACAGCACAATAATGTACAGATTATGTGTCCGCTAGACACATCTGTACTCGAGTGAAGGTTAATAAACTACATCGGCAATTATCAAACGCATAAAACGAGTATTTCCCGTCCTTCTCCTTATTGCTATAATTACTGGCAGTACCTCTTGCTCTGCAGTGCAAGCGGGTCCATTCGATTATTTGAATTTCAAAGCGAACGTCTCTAACACTGCCCTCTCATATTCTCAAGGGCAGTGTGCTTTGCTGAAATTGCGCTCTTTGATGATACGTTGCACATACGAGAGCACGTCAATCACATAGTCGGGTCGTTTGTTCACTCTCCGTGAGCTATTTATCAGGTAGAAAAAGTATTGCGCAATGCCAAACATCAAATACTTCTGATCTAGACGTATCCTAACATGGTATACAACCTTTTCATTTTGCGTTTTCACCCACGTTTAGGGTTTGCGAAATATTTCAGTAATCGTGGCTACTTTTACAGCTAAACCAACTTCGATGCATAGCTAGTGCCCCCCATCTGATCATTCCTAAATAATCTATAAACTTACATGCGACAGCTTGTATCGTAATAAAATGTCTATTGCTGTCTATTGCTGACCACAGTGTTAGATGTCGAAGAAGTGAACTATAACGACGTCAGCGTAATGAAACATGAAAACACTGCAACTATTGCTTTTGCATCAGAATCTTACCTTAACGTAGAAGAAGTGAAAGAGGGAATAAGTCTCCGTAGCCAAGTTTTTCAATTCTGCAAGGGAAACGAACGAAGGTAAGCGAATCCCGCATACGTCTGCATTTGTTTTGTTTTTGCCGCTGGGTAGAGCCATTCTACGTCCTGCGAACGCAATAATGCAGTCTTCCCCTGCAACGGAAGCCTTATGCTGAGCCCCGCAAGCATTATAATGTTTGCCTACTTCGCAGCATATATGGTTATCAAACAAGATTCGTCATCAAGCTTGCGCGCATTTCCTTTATTTAAAGCTACGCGTTCTAAACTTTCAGCTCATAGTGGCATACGCGTTATAAGCGTTACATTTAAGCGTTACGTTTTATGCATGAAAGTATGCAACGCGATTCCCGTAACTAGTGAGCGCAGTAATAGTAAATTACGTTAGAAATGATCGCTTTCAAGTGATTTTGCAAGAATAATTTATACGTACGTGGTTAACGCGCCGACAGTAGAGTTTTTTATTTCCTGATTGTCTGGGATAAGGAACTGCTTTCAAGACAGCGCTTGCTCACTTTCATGTCCGAAATATGCCTTAAAATGCCGCTCGCATTTCTTTCACGTCGGAAAGTCGAGCATGAAAACCAATTGTGGGTGGATACCGCCGGCACTCACTTACAATCAGCATTGCATAATCTTGTAAATATGACGTGCCTTATAATTTATAACAGCCTTGCTTGCTCTCTGAAGAGCGAGAACCGTGGCCTCAACAAAGCAATAATATTAACCCGTTAATATTAAGTTACTAGTAAACAGTGAATAATTGTTATTAATATTATAGATTGACTTTATCGCGAACATACAAAATGTTAATAATTTCGACCTTCAGCCTATTAGCAACAGGGCAGTTCAATCCCTAGAACTATTGTGTATCAAATCACTAAATAAATAAGCAAGCCATGAGCAAGACGCCGCGCCTGCATGGACACTGCTTGTGCAAATCTGCGCTATCACTTCGTTTTAAGCGACGGAAACAATTCAGCGTCATTTAATACCTGTCAAGTGTATAACAATATGACGTGAAGCTCCTTCTCAAATGGCGGAGATAATAAGAAAATGCAATTCGATGGCTCGCGACACCTGCGACGGCGTACTTTTGTGAATATATGGCGAAACGGAGAACTGGGCCCGTACTACCCATGCTGCCACCTTGGGCAGAGCATCGGCAACTCGATAGCAGTCGCCACACAGTTGGAGCATTGCCGAAACTTTTGGAACATTTCCGAAATGGTTGGAGCATTGCCGAAACGGTTGTAGCGTTGCTGAAACGGTTGAAGCATTGCCGAAACAGTTGGAGCTTTCCCGCTACCACTTTCTACTCCATCATGCGTCAATTTATGACGCGGGCCTTAGGAAGCAAGCGGAAACCCAAAAACTGACAGATAAGTTTGTAAACAGTGGCGGTATGTCGCTTAGCCGTAATGCAGAATTGGTATTTAAAGGTCGGATACTTTGTGGGGTCCGCATATTGAGGGTCTTGCCGTAAAGCGGCCTTCAGCAGAAGAGAGCAAGCAGGCATTCACTTCTTCAAACTGGGCGTGGCCTGTGATATCGCAAGCGCGGCTTAACTCGGACAGCTTCTAACAAAAAAAAAATAATGGAGAAAAGCGTGGCACCAAGATTGTTCATGTACTTTAGGAATGGTTGTTAGAACACTGACTTGTCCAGTCTTCGTAATTCTGACTTTAAAGCTTACTGTAATGTTGATTAACATGCTTTTTATTTCTAAATTTCTGAGACATCGTAGCCTCGTAAACATAGCGAGTCTCCGCGCACATAAGCAAGTGTGAAATGCTGCATTTATAACGCAGTTCTTAGAGACATTATGTAGGATAGTAACTGGGCTGTGTACAGAGCCGAGGTCAGGTGAGCTTGATGTGCGTAAAATTGCAAGACGACGTCCAGAGTTACACATCTAAGGCATTTCCAAAAGAGTTGGGGACAATCAGTAGGACATTGCATGGTATTTCATAGCATTATCGGATCTTCTACCTGCTGCCGTTGTATATGACATTTAGCGATACGAGAAAACGTTAGCCTGCCTTTTCTCCCTAATTTTTTTTTCTAACTTGTTCTGTACAACATACCATGTGTTGAAGTTGGCATCTGGAACAAGTCGCCAGCAGCCCGTTCGTACGTGTCCAAGAATACCAAGAGCTGGATTCCCCTGTAACGACAGTTGAATCGTAGAATCATGATTGTGATATAAAATCGGCTTTGACGATCCACACAGCTATGATAGTAATCGAAATCGTCACCCACCGCATGTACTTGATCTATCGGTTACTACATTAGCCCTCACACTACCATCTGTGAGCGCATTGTCCGACTGTCACTTTCACCTTCCTCTAGATCATCATCAGCGTGTGTACCGTCTTCTTCGTCGTTTGAGCTCGAGCTCGGCGAGAATAAAGCGGTTTGTCATGAATGGACGACCTTGTTTCTCGTTTCCCTAAGTCATCTCGCAATTTATCCCTGGAAATCCGCTCTGGCCTCCCGATACAACCCCATTTGCGATATCCAATCAAGACAATCCTGCCACGTCCGACCCGGTCATCGCCTTCTAAACATCAGTAGCCGTCAGCTTGACCTCCGACTGCACGTTGGCCTACGCGCGGATGCCGTCTACGACTGGCTCGGAAACTGGGATCGCGTCTGCAACTGCAACAGGTGCGACAGTTCTAAAAAAAACTACAAAAGATCACGTTCTAGCCTTCTGACGTCGCGAATACCTAGTTATATGGACACTTCAGGTTCATTCCTGTCACCGGCGGCGCCATGATTGCTGGCGCTGAGCCGTGCTCCCGCTTGGGTTGCAGAAGATAGTGCCAGCCTTTCCTCCTTTCCCGCAAGAACCACTTCTCTCTCGCCATGAGGTTGCGAATCAGTGAAAGCTTGTGAGGGTGAGCCTGCGAACGCGGTTCAATCTCCTGTGCACGACCGAGGAACGCGGCCCGGATGCGCGTCCTCTCCTGACAAGGGTTCAGGCGAGGGAGAAGGGGCTTTTTCCGACGATTCCTACGCCTCGATGTTATCCTTCCGCGCCGCGCCGCACAGAGCCGAGACAACCTCGGCGTCTACTACGACGCTGGCCACGCGAATGGCGGACGCCCTAGGAACGCGTTGTCAGCACCCGTGTGTCCTGAAAATGATCTACGACGTCGCCAAGGTGCGCGCCCACGCGGGCACAATCTTCATAGCGATTTGTTATGATTGCAGAGTGCACGTAGTGCCGGTAGCTTCGTATGCGATGTTCTTTCGACGTTTCGGTCGCGTTGAGGTCAGTTCACTGATGCCGCGATTCCCCACTTCAGAACTTTTACAGCGAGTTTCGGCGCCCATCAAGTGAGATGTGTTTATGTTTACGTCTGCGTGCGTGACATCATGCTGGTTAATTTAGTTAAAACAACTTGGCGGTCTAGATGGTTTGAGTTCAGGATAGAATTTGCAAGAGCGACTGAAGAACTACGTAGAAAGAAGCAAACACACAAAGACAGCACTGTGTATCTGTGTCTGTTTCTTTCTACACCCTCGTTGAGTCACGCTTACATATTCTATCATCGGTAATTTAGTTAGTAAGCGAATGTTTACAAGTTTATACGGCCGATAAAACTACTATCCTTACTTCATACAACTTTCTACTAATTTGATATCGCAATCGGCGGTTCGCATTTAGGGGGGAACTGCGAATTTTCGAACCACGAGCCACAGCTTGCTGACTGGGCAAGGTTCACTTAGCAGCTTCGCCCAATTTGAGGCACACCCACTATTCGAGCTGAGGTCCTGATAAAGAAGCTGACTGCGCGCACACAATTCGTTGGAGAATCCTACACCACCCACATTCATGACGTTCTTGCACTGTGCAAGTGTGTGAACTCCACCATGTTCCAAAGCCATCTAACACAACGTATTATGAAAGGCATAAACACCATCGCTATTATGGTCCACACGACGTAGAACCCCGCCACCGTTCAGGATGCGATTACTACTTACAAGCGACTTGCGGAGCTAAACTCCCTTCGCTTGCGCACCGACGCCTCCAATTTTCGTCTAACAGCGGTCACAAGCTTGCGAACCCCGGTAAGCGAAACCATTCGCAAAGAACCCCACAGCTTCCATTCCTCGTCCGACCGGCTGGCATGACGGAATAAGAGGTTAGCATGACGTGCTCGTGCTGTGCCTACGCATGCCGACTTTGCCACGCTTTCCCCAGTCACCGCCGCGTCTGTGCCTACACCAGCCCGGCGACGCATCTGTGGGTTCACTGTCGCTCTCAGTACGTGCACACTCATATTACGAGCGCTTGGCGTCCTGCCAGCCTTACTTGTTGTTACCGTGGCTATCGAAGGCACACCTCCCGCTTCTCTCGACGGCGCCAGCGGAACGAGCACCGCGGCTTCGCTCCTCAGGAACGTACCGACATCCGTCCACCAGCAAGCTATACCATCTGACGTCGTGCGACCTTTCCTAACACCAGTCGCCCTCTCCTCTCTTTACTGCCGATATTCCAAGTGCCGTGAAACTCGGTGCCGGTCAACTTCTCCACATCGTTGCTCTGTGTTGCTCTCTTTGGCCCGCCTCTCGGCTACATGACGCCAAACTCGAATGTCGTTTCCTATTATTCAACTTTATGTCTGTTGTTATCATAGTAATCATGCTAACTCTCGCATTACAACCTTAAATTGAATATTCTCTAAAATCAGTAACTAGAACGCGCTAATAGGATGAGTACCTGTTTCAGTAGGTCATTAAACTGACCAGTGTTTTTTTCCCAAAATCCCTTAAGTGCGTCTGACACTTGCCCAGCCCTGCACAATCAGTAATACATCGCGCATATCTCTTGACTGAACTAGATCGTACAATGTCTACGAATCGGCTATCAAATTCGCTACGCCGTCAGATTCACAGGGAAACTTGTTTTCGTTATAACCATCATTCGCTGAATATGTATCATGCAATATTTCTGTTCTTTACGACGGATATTTCTTTAGAACGCGTGCACAAGAAATGGCATGAACAAACTCGCATGCGGGTCAAACCGTGATTAGCACGACGCCAAGATTCAAGGATGCTTTGTCACGTGAGTTTTCCGCCATACCTGCCAGTTTACCGTGGAGTAAAAAAGAAGGCATTCGAGACAATAATACATGGCGTCACAATGCCGAGGGCTCGAGGAAACAACTTCGTGCTGTTTCTATCTGGTGTTGGAACAGCCTTCCCTCCACCGATATTATCGCGCAGTATAAACGAAAATAACCTGGAAATTATGTTACTCTTGCGAATGGTTGAACCACTTATTGCCGAAGTACATATGTTGAGCTTCGTTTTGTGAAGCAAATGTTTTACAAAGAAAAGCTTGCGATGCTTCACTATACTGACCGGCGTCGGGTTCGGCAGTTGATATATCGTTAAAGTAGTGCAACATGGCCGACTATACGTTAAATTTATGTAATCACGATGTGTCATTTGGGTTGCTATATCTTGAAAATCTATGCACAAATCTATTGTACGAAAATTCAATAAAGAGCCGCACCCTGTCTCCGCTACAGGGACAATACTGCCAGCTCGAGCGAAGAAAGGCACCATGAAGGGCTCCGGTTCTGGCACGAAGAAGACTTGGCCAGAGCTTTCGATTCGGCGTCCTCGGTACGGCTCATACCAAACGCCCCTGGGCAGATAGGCTTCCACGAGTTTTGTGGATCCCTGCAAACACGTATGTGTCCTTGAGGACAGAGACGCACTTGATGCTTTTCCCCACTCCGATAGAAACAATGAATATCACACACCTGTTACGTATGTGTTACCTGCACATTCATATGTGCAACATTTGCCGGTGCTGTGTGACTTAGAACGGGGCGGGGAGGAGTGCGCAGTGTCTAGACAGACAGACAGACAGACGGACGGACTGACGGACAGACAGACAGACAGACAGACAGACAGACAGACAGACAGACAGACAGACAGACAGACAGACAGACAGACAGACAGACAGACAGACAGACATACGCGGACGGACGGACGGACGGACGGACGGACGGACGGAGTTATATCCGTTCGTTTGTCTGTCCACTCCCCCCGCCCCGTCCTAAGTCGCATAGCACCGCCAAATGTTGCATATGAATTGGCAGGTAACACAGATGCATCAGGTGTGTGAGCGCTTTCCGGCGCGTTGCTCTGCGTTGGAATTATCATTTACAGGGCAATCTCTGCGTATGGTCATAACTGTCGCAGACACCAACGAATAATTTCCGCCGAAAATTCTGTGCTGACACTTTAGCTGTGTGATTTAAGCAGGAAACCCTCAACACGGGCAGTAACACTTTGCAGCTGTGTTGCGTTTCGGAGAAAGAACGAAAACACGCTTCCAAAGCTGAGTAGTTCAGTGGCAATCACTGTCTACTAACGCTGGTTCCGCGCCTCAATTCTTACGAATACATCAGCTACTAGAACAAAGGAGATAGCTTCACGTTGAGTATATAAGAGGAAAACGCGAGCGAATGTGAGAAATTTCCCTGGATTATACTTAAAGAATCATGATAGAAGAGAAGTTCATACGCGGTAAGTAACTAGTACCACTTGCAACCACGCCGACGTGTGTCGCAGCAATTTCTTTCCTAATCAGCTTCGCGCATAATAAGAATTTCTGCAACATCAGAATGGTATTAAGAGGCACGTGATATGATCTAAACGTCGTTCTTGTAGGAGCTTTGTGAATCTGGTGCGTTGCACAAGAACCACTACAAATAACTGAAATGAACATTCCTTCTTAGTTCGATGTGGTGCTGGAATATGCACAGCGAGAAGCAAAATCATACTTTGTCAGAACTCGTGCTTTCCTCAAAAATATCGAGTACTTACGTAAAACTTTGTTGCTGGAGTAATTAATAGATGGGGTCCATACATAAACTGCGTTGGGAAGGCGTGGGTTTTTCGGTCACCTGGAAACCTAGAAAAAATGCATAGAAACAATGGCAGGTGAGCGTTTAGGTAATAATTTCGTATTTACCGTCAACGGACATCAAGAGTCGACTGCATCTGAAAAAGTATCCAGTGAACTGCTTTCGACGAATGTGAGAAAAATAGCGGTCGTAGAGCGAAAGAAGAAAGAAAAATTGCCAGCTTCGCCCGACTCCAGAGGCACTGAATGCGACCCGCTGCGCTTGATCTTCTCGGACGCTGTTATAGCTATAATCAATGTGTTCGACAGAAGCCCGTCTAGTCAGGATGAAAGATGTGAAAAACAGAAGCACAGCGACCAAGTAAAACTTTTTAAAAACAAAACGTTTCGCCTTCCCTATGGAATTCTTGTCCAAAGCGACATAAGCGTGTGAGCCATAATTTCTGGCACTTTTAGAACCTTTAACATACCGTGCAGGGCCTGTAATCACTTCGCATAGGTCCCACTACGCTGCACGTAAAGGACTGCGACGGTAACATATTCTCAGTTTCAGGTTTGAACAATGACATTCTTTCCGCTTTTAAATATTTAATAGTGTAAGAAGATTTCGTATAAAAACTAGCACTATGAATGTCACGTTTCACATTCGTTTGTAGGCTGCCATAATGAAAATTGTGAGGAATAATTTAGTCAAGAACGTAAAACATGGTCTGAACGCCCTCAGTGATTGAGTATTGCGGCCGTATAAGCCACAAATGCGGCATGGAGACTGAAACAACTTAGACAACCTATCTATACGCGAGCCCCGTGGCAATGCCGACGGCGTAAAATTCGCTTGGAGCCTCCATATAACTTTTGTCGCCAGAAATTCTGCAGGCATGCTATGCAGGTGGTCATCAACAGCAGAAAGGCCTCCTCGGCGCACCCTGACACCCTGTGTGGCATCATTTTTACAACGGTAGCACTTGTAGGAACACTGGACGTGCGCTCGATCGCGCCGCCGACGCCATCGTAGCTGCCCTCTTCGTCCGCTCACTGTATCGACGGCCCATGCGCGTTCGAAGTTAAATGTCTCCATAGAGGCACAATGCACTCGGCTGAATAATAATAATAATAATAATAATAATAATAATAATAATAATAATAATAATAATAATAATAATAATAATAATAATAATAATAATAATAATTCACCGCCGATGCACTCCGTACAGGTGGTTAACCAGTGAAGCTGAAACCTATGGCCCCGGTGTTTATCACTGGGTTAATCTCAACGGTTCCCTAAACGACAGCTTAATAGGCTGCCGGATCATCGGTACGCTCTTGCTGCTTGCGCTCGGCTCGGCTACATGAGCCTGATCTTATGTCCGGTCTGCAGCATCGGAACGGCATAGACGAGCTCGGTCCCGCTCCTGCTCGCGGCGTTGCTGATCGAAAGCTGCCTGCTCCTAAGGTGTACGTATGACCCGTGGCGTACCCATTTCGGAGCTGGAACGAAACTGCTGCACGCGCGCTTGGCTGCGACAGAGAGCAACGACGTCACTACTGCCACGCGCCTCTCTTTCTTTTCGCGCATGCGCATGACGTTGCGCCAGAGGAGTTTTTGGCGTAAAGGCGACAGACGGACGGACGAATCGGCTAGCCATATACAGCTTCGCGGTAAAAAAGGCGAAACCAAGCAGAGTTAACTTCACGTTCCGCTCAATCGGCTCTGCTGCAGGGCCAGGCAGTGCCTCCTATAGATAGCACATGGTCGGTGCACTTTGATCCGTGACGTCTTGCTACCTTGCCCGACTGCCATAAAAGCTAATGGCGACGCTCCCGGGTAAGCGCGAGCGCTTATTGCCCGGAAGTGATTTTGACGTGACCGCGTTCGTCACGCTGGGCGTGGCGATGGAAATTTCGGTCCGTGCCGCACGACGTCAGAAAGCAGAGTGCACAGGCCTGCTATCAGGCCAGGGCCGCGGTGTGTCTTCCACTACTCGCACGTGCGTTGCGCATACCAACTGTGACATTCCTGTTGAGCAGGTACAGGCATACACCACCACTGCCACGGGAACGCTAGTGCTCGCGTTTCAATGCGGCCGTGATCCCGCCGCCGTACATTCATTGGTCTGAATTGAACGGGTAGCAAATAGAGCTTTTGCAAAGTGTTGACGCTCCGCAACGCGGATACTGTTGTATTCTAACAATAAACCCGCTCAGTGGTGCACTAGCGGGGACACTACGTCGCATGCGTGCAACGCTCGTGCAGGCAGCGGAGCGTAGAACGCTGCCCGAGTTCTGCTACGAGTGGTTCCTCAGAGCGCGCCTGCTTGGTTTGCATGCTGGTTTGTTTGTCGTTTGACAGCCGAGCGGAGAAGACATCTGTGGCGTCTCTGGGAGACGCGCTCTTTAAATAGGCGAAATCGACGCAATTCATGCAAACGCCGGTGAGCGTGAACTGTAAGCGGAGCTGAGCGTAAGCAACGCTCTGCTAATATACCGTCTAGTCTTCAAGGTACACTATTGCGCACCATCTAGGTGCGGCGTCTGCAATATCTACAACGCTGAGACGCCTGGTAGCTTCCGGGGCACTGTTCTTGCTGCAGCAGTTCCCGTATTGTAGCTTGTGAGTTTGCAAGGCATATCGACTTAGAATTAGTTGTGAGGACGACACCCGTTTGCAGATCTGCTCCATCAAACATGCGGTAAAAATGCACTGTTGTTCAACTTACCCTAAAGAAAACAGTTTTATGCGTTCATGTAGAAAACAAACTTCAACGCCAATACATTCCATCGGACACTTCGAAATTTAATATCTCGAAACTGGTGTAGTCCTGACAATCCGTTCTAAGCGCATAGGCCTTGCGAATTCGCCTGCTACAATTAGTAAACTGAAATATGCGCCGTAAGGCAATTAATTAACAGGTAAGTAGTGTAAATAAGCTAAATATTCAATTAATCGCTTTGATTTGTCGTAGAAAAAATGGCCACATTCTGAAGTAATTTATCTCAAGGGTTAGGATTAAGCTACGCACAACAGGCAATTTTCTGAAACTTTGTGGAGCTAAAAAAAATGTCTCGTATACTTCGTTCAGCGAATTAGCGAACTAATTAAAAGCTGCATGGTGTCAAATTTCGGCGGATCTTATGATAGTGCTAGCATTCCGGAATTGTGACATCTCGATAGTACTGCACAATATTTTCGCTGTCAAATGGCCTTTCTTTTTCATGCAACCTATAGTCGAGAAAAAGCTTTCTTCTTCTCGAATTTCAAAATTTATAGGTCGGCCTAATATAAAGGTGGGACTGGTTTTGAATAAACACTCTAATCCTGACGTAACGCACAGCGACTGTCTTTTCTTTATTTGGGTGTCGCAGTATTTTTCAAATTACTGAAAGCGCTTCCTGAACCCACCACTGTACGTGCGCGTTGTTTCCCTTTTAATGTTCGTGATTTCCGAGGTGAGCACTTCTTGCACTACTGTTTTGTCACCTCCACCCGCACTGCCTTGCACATGAGAACTTGTGCGCCACGTCGCTCTTAACGTCACTCACTCGAAGTACATTGGTCGCGCTAGCACGGCGCCTCTCTTGTAGAACTGATGCAGAGCAGTGAAGGTGTAAGGCAGCAGGATAGTTCGAAGGTTCGCTGCCCGGGCCGTTGCCGCCTTGAATCGCGATTGGAGCTCGGCCATTGCGGGGTCCTCTTGACGCTGCGAGTTACGCATGGAAACCCGATTCGGATTAGGAAAATCCGCTCACGCTTTATTCAAATTTGCAGTCGCATTGCACAGGTATATCCATCGCAGCGCCTGCGATTTTCCTGAAGTCGACAGCCACTGTCACAAGATACGTGCTAGCAGCTTTTCTTAAAGCTATCTGCGCGCTCGCCATTTGTACATTGCGGAGCCGAATATATTGTCGGCTTCTCCACCACTTCGAGATGGTTCTGATATGGTGCACCCACATTGTGAGACGTCCTCCTGGCCCGTCAAATAGCACTGTCAAGCTCAATATTAACTCTTAGCAACAGGCAAGCGTGGCTTCCTAATCTGAACACTTTCGTTCGCGTCTGCAAGTGTTTCCTGAGGGTGCATCCCTCGCTGTGCTGTCCCCGTTGGAAGACTGTTGAGTAGCTGCTCTTACGCCCGAACCACGGTTCGACACTGCTGCAGCTCCCGTCCCTCCTACTTCACGCAGCAACAAGTTTACACCAATGATAGCTACTGATTTACGACCTGCTTACGCGGACGCCCTTCGCCGCATTCTGATGTCCTGTGAAGACATCAGGCGAATAGCTATCGCTACCGCCTTCGCCTGTTTACGTGTTTGTGCAGTGGTCGGTGGTCGGACTCGGCAAGGAAATGGTTAGTTCTTTCGTTTGCTGGCTCGCTCATTTTTTCGCTCATTCACTCGTTGCTTCGTATGTTCGTGCTATTCGCTTAGTACTACCATGGTCGCTGGTTTCTGCACGCTCTTCCTTCTTTTTTGCCGTTGTTGGGGGTTATCACCCAAACAAGCAGGGAGAAAGGAGGAGGCCTGTGGAGATGAAAATGATGAAAATAGGTAGAGAGGTAACAAGGAGGCGAGTGTCGGGGTTTACGCTTTTACCGCGTAACAGCTCAACGTCATCATCATCATCATCACTCACTGGGTCTTCCGGTTGAGCCTAGAAGTGGGAGCCTAAAAAAAATTTTCGCTTCAGTCAATGCAGGTACGCCGCGGGTCCCTATTGAGTGACCAACAGAACGCTCAAGAACCTCAACAAAGCGGCCATCGAAACGCTCACGAACTTCTACAACAAGTGCTGGCAAGAAGGAAGGCTGCCCAAGCAATGGAAAGCAGCCAAGACGATCCTCATCCCCAAGCCTGGCAGGCCGCCCAACATAGAGAACCTCAGGCCGATCTCGCTCACTACGTGCGTGGGAAAGGTCCTCGAGCACGTTCTCATGAACAGGTGGCAGCGTTACCTGGAAGAATCGGAGCTTTACCTAAAGGCCATCATCGGGTTTCGGAACTAGTTCGGGACGCAAGACGCCATGATCTTACTGAAGAACCAGATCATCGACGATACGGCGGGCACCAAGGACAACAGAGCCATACTCGGGCTGGACTTGCAGAGCGCCTTCGATAAAGTGAGGCACTCTGCTATCCTGGCCCAAGTATCCAAGCTAAACATGTGCAGGAGGACATACAAGTACATCAAAGACTTCCTGACTGAACGAACCACCGAAATCTGCGCGGGAGACCTGCAGCTTGAAAAGAAGCTGGGCAGCGTCGGAACTCCGCAGGGCTCGGTGATCTTCCCGCTACTCTTCAACCTCGTGATGATCGGGGTGGCCAACCGGCTAGAAGGAGTAGCGGGAGTTCAGCACACTATCTACGCCGACGACATTACGCTTTGAGCACCGGGAAGAAGCGACGGACACATCGAGACAACGCTGCAAGAAGCGGTCAACGCCACCGAGGAGCAGCTGGACGGGTCTGGACTCGTTTGCTCTCCGGCCAAGTCAGAACTGCTGGTGATTCCACTGAAGGGAGCGGGCGGGAAAAGAAAGAATATGGAAGTCAAGTATGAGCGTCCCAAAATCACGGTCAATACGGCGGGAGGACAAGTAATACCGGAGGTCGAGAAGATTCGAGTGCTCGGGCTGCTCATCCAGCGAAACCGAGTGAACAAGCTCGCAGGCAAAGCGGCCGCGGCAATGAGACTCATCAAGAGGGTGTCCAAAAGAAGAGCGGGGATGAAGGAGGAGAGCCTGACTAGGCTCGTTCCATCCTTCGCAGTTAGCCACATAACGTACGTGGCCGCATTCCACAACTGGAGGCCGAGCGAACGTAACGAGATAGACGCCACCATGCGCAACGCGTATAAGGCGGCACTCGGTCTCCTCGGGAGCACGAGCACCGAAAAATTCATGGCGCTGGAAGTCCACAACACGCTGGACCAAATAGCCGAAGCAAAGAGAACGGCGCAACTCAAGCGTCTCCCTGAGACGAGAACCAAAAGACAGATTCTGCGGGGCCTTGCCTCGAGCCGAGGGAAGGGAAGCAGCAGAAAGACGTACCTATACCGGATAGCATCAACAGAAAGCTCAGGCTCTGCCCGATCCCGAGGAACGGGAACCCCGAGCACAACAAGGAGAGGAGTTTGGCGAGGGCCAGGGCTCTCGTGGACCTCCACGCCAGAGAAGAAGGCGCCGTCTACGTGGACGCGGCGGAGTATCGAGGGAGCAGCGACGCATACGCCGGGGCATCGACGGGTGCAACGAAGACCGCGGCGAGCGTCCGGACTCGAGAAGCACACCAGGTGGAGGATGTGGCCATCGTATTGGCCGTCTCCGACCCCGGATGCACTACAGTGTGGTGTGACTCTAGAACGGCAGTGAAGAACTACGCCAAGGGTAGGATATGTAATGAGACCGCGCGAATACTGCGCAAGGCCGAAGACATCGGACGCAAACGTGCTGTGGTGATCAAGTGGTTTCGGGCCCACATGGGCAGTGACGTGTAGAAACGCGGGAACGTGAACCACAGCGAGACGGCCAACTCGGCCGTGCGAGGACTAACCAACCGCGCAGCTGCAAGCACGCCCCACTTGGAGTGTTGGTCGCGGTGCAGTGCCAAAGGCAAGATGACCACCTTCAACGAAATAGTGAAGTGGTACAGACTGAACAGACAGACTATGCCGCCACGTCACCCAGGGCTTACCCGGAAGGGGGCAGTGTTATACAGACAGTTACAGACGGAGTCCCTGCTCACCCCGGTGCTAGCTAAGCACGTGTGTCCAAGTGTGTACGAGTGACGTGTGTAGACTGTGCGCGAAGGAAAGAGCCACCGCGGCTCACATCCTTTGGGACTGTAGCGTAAATCCGCGAGAAAGTCAGCGAGCAGACGACAATCCCGCTGCAGCTAGAGGCTGCAACGAGGAGCTGTAATCAAGGGACACAACTCAAGGCCGTCCAGCAGGTCTCGGCAGCTCTAGAGAGGCAGCGACCGTGCGAAACCGAGGAGAAGGGGGGCAGCACCCCCAGGAAGGGGGCGGCGGCTCTCTCGGATCCGCGGAAGTAGCGAGGGACCGAGACCTCGAGGAGCACAATGCACGAGACTGACGTAGTGGCCGAGTCGCGGTGAAAGCTTGTCCTCGCTAAGTGGAGGGAGCCTAACCGATTCTGCAGGCATTTTTCAATAAAGTTGTTCTCTCTCTCTCTCTCTCTCTCTCTCTCTCTCTCTCTCTCTCAATGCAACTGTCTGATGCAAGATAATGGACTGAGTGAGCTCACCCGATGTTGTCGCATTATATTTCTCTGTTGAAAAATAAGCAGTTCCCGGATATATTCTACTGGTTATAGTCGAGAATATTTCCATACGGCCTTTGTCGAGCACGCATCATGAAGACCAACTTCATGAACTAGAGGCACATGCCTCGCGGTTAACGTTGCCGTGTGCAATCAATGGTGGCGCAGCGAACGGTGATCCGGTGACGTCAGCCGGGGGACTCGCCTTTGTCGTCTGCTATATTGTGGCTAGAATAATTTCGTTTTCATGAGTTTCCTCGC
Organism: Dermacentor variabilis; assembly: GCF_050947875.1. Classification (NCBI taxonomy): domain Eukaryota; kingdom Metazoa; phylum Arthropoda; class Arachnida; order Ixodida; family Ixodidae; genus Dermacentor; species Dermacentor variabilis. Next base: position 44,487,298 of record NC_134575.1, on the reverse strand, counting down.
ACTCTGTGTGTGCTTTTTTTCTGAGGCTAGTTTTCTAAAAGGCAAAATTAAGAGAATAACAAACAGTGTATGCTTACTGTATGTTTCATATAACAACTCGATGTGGTAGCCTCGTGGCACTGGCGTTGCAACGCTAAGCCCGAGTTCGCTGATTCGACCTCGACCGCGGTGGTCGCATTTCGGTGGGAGCAAAATGCAAGGACGTTCGTGTATAGTTAAGAGCTTTGTGCGCGTTAAACAACCCCGGTGCTCAAAATCGTTTCGACGTCCTCCATTACGGCCTGCCCAATAATTATATGGTGGCTTTGCAGGTGAAATCCCAGAATTTATTTTTGTAATTGTAAATCTTTCTTATCAATAGCCACAGTGCTGGTGGGCAGGGACACGGTATTGTGACTCATTCATACGACGTCATGACGAGAGAGTAACTGATAGTCTACGTAACTTCGAAAAGCAAGCAGGATCGCAGGGCTCAATCGCAAAGCTTCGCGCCCAGTTAGTTGCATTGCATTTGAACAATAATTGCTTATTTCGCTCATAATTGCAGTCACTTGGTGTTGCACACATAAAACATTTTTCTGAAAAGTCTCGTTGTTTATCTGACTAGCGATTTATCTCGAACATTTGTTGTACCGCACTCTATCATGTATCGCAATCGTCAAGCATGCTTTACAATACCGTTCCGCAAATAAATATGCTTGCCACTGTCCTATGAAAACATCTGTGGATTGTTTAGGTTAGCATACAACTATTTCGGTTTAAGTCACTTTCAAACGAGCAGAAACCACGCGGGAAACGTCAGTTTGTCACGGTGAGAATAAAATATTTTGTTCATAAAACACAGGAAAGCCTATAAGCATTTATTGCGCCTTTGTACGGGGCCTCTTAACCCTTTCTTTTTCTTGCGTGTGCAGCGCGCTCCGGCTACTCATTCCGTCACGTACTAACTAGCCTAAGCCTCCGGGTTTATTGTGTCAGTATTAAATTGCGTAACACGCTTGCAGAACAATGTGTATTGAAAACAGTTATCCCAGGAAAGCTGGCTGCCTGTTTTAGTTACGCGAGAGCAATAATTATTACTGCTGGACGAACCTCGTTCGCGGAGCGCGTTCGCTACCACTGTCAGGACCAAAGAGAGAAAGGGTTGCGCTTAGCCGATTACCATGCACGGAAGCGGCGCAGCGGTTGAGTTAATGAAGCCTAATTAGAATTACCTTGCGAAGGTCAGCAATGCACCACAGGACTACATAATTTTGAACTGCCCACAAATCTTGTCGACTCTATGAAACATTGAAGACCGCATTTTGCTGAAATGCCACTACAGCAGTGCACACATTGTACCACCTCAGCGACTACCCATAGTTTACCAAGAATGGCTTGAAAGGTATTTAGGACATGCTTAACGCACTGGGCAGCCGGGGCCAACGAAGCGGGCGACCGAACACGCCGCACGCACGACACTGCAGTTGAAGACCAAATGGAAGATCCCCTTTTCCCCGGACACGGCTAAGCCGCGCACGGTTAGACGCCGGAGGGTCCAACCCTCGTGTGCTCGGGTACGTGGTGTCCTAACACACCAAACGCCTGCTGATGCAGGCGCCCCTGCTCACCGTTAAAAAAAAAGCAGACAAATGAACCTTTGTGCGCCACGACAACCGAACAGCAATGACCAGAAACCGATGTCGTACACGCACGAGTGCACACTGACGGCTATGGGAGCGCATGCCAGGAGGGATCCGTACTGAGCGTGTTGACAACGGGCACTCCACTCGATTTCACAGGGAATAGTGACGTGCACACATTCCGCGTCTACCGTTCTACAAAGCTAAGGACTCACATTTAAAGAAAAAACACGAGTCGCGCAGGTCGACCGACAACGTCATGATGCCTTCACGTAGTGAGCGAGCGCGCAGCGTGTCAGCGGTGTTCCCCGCGATGACGTCACACGCGAGAGAGTGCCCCTCAAAGATCTCAGGGCTAATAGTGACTGCGTCGACAATCGTCGGAGCGAAATTTGAATCTCTGTAATCGTGAAGAAGGACCCAGCGTAATTGAAGGGGTAACAACAATAGAGAGCTTTAGGTTAGCGCGACGCAAGCGTTGGCGCCCCCTAGTGTGTGGGGCCTTGGTACTACACGTGCGCAGATTGTCTGCGTATGCGCAGTACTGTGGCCCCAAGCGCTATGGGGAGGGGGGGGATCGAATGCTTGCGTCCCCCTAATCTGAAGCTCCCTGATATGAAGCTGAGGTCCTGCACTAGCGTGACAAAGGGGCCGAAGCGTCACGTCATCGAGTTAACATAACCAAGCCTAGAGGAACAGCACCCCATAGTCGGCAGGCAGTGAAATTGGTTACCGCAAGGGCGCCGCCGTGTTGCTACACTGTGCGGGCACGCAGGCACACACGACCAGATTCGGTTCACGCGAGACGAGCAATCAACGTGATCTCGAGCTTCTCTAATTATGTTGGCGCCATCTAGTTCAGGCGCCGCGAAATGAAACGTTGATCGCACCGTAAATTTTACATCTAACTTTCATGTACGTAGATCGGAGATTTCTCAAAAACACACGGAATAAACTTAAGGCATTGTCCATACGTAGTTGCTGCGTGTAAATGCTTATTTTTCACGATATCGTAAATTATTTTTAACGTTATGAAAATGAGAGGAAACAAAATGGTGGTGCTATTGCGGTTGCCACTTTTTTCTGTACCCACTTTTTCCTCTGGAGTCAGTTCAGCAACCTTGCGAGTTTCCGCCAAAGATAAAAGTGGCGTCAACGTTACACAAGACTGGGGCCTCAAAAATGAAAATATAGTAGGGGCTGTCACGTGGCCATATATCCAGTTTTTATTTTTGAAAAGGTTGGGTCATTGATGAGAACGCTAATATTCAATGAATTCGACAACGCAGAGCAGCAGCTTCGCTAGTGTTAAGAGTTGTTTTTGGACATGAGGGAAAAGAGCGGAGGCGGGGGTGGGTTGAATAATTCACTGGCGCTCTGGTTTCACCACCAAATTTCCCGGCGCTTTTGATGGGATTGGATTCTTACTACTTGGGTCGTTATTGTTCTGTTTTGATGGCAAATTTTTTATTGAGGCAGCTTTTTTTTTTGCGCCTGACTGAATAAATGAAGGCAGCATCTTCAATATCACCGACGCAGCTATAGGCACAAGGACCATCCTTTTTCTCTCATAAATTGCGAAGATCTTGTTCAGCTTCCCTATCGGTGTTTCTTCTTTCTTTTTGCAAGTTATTCATATCTCGGTGTACCAGAGCCTTGGGGACGCATCTAGAGGCGCCTAATCTCTCAATCTGAAGAAGCTAAATATATGTCTAGCTTTCACATCGCTCAGCGTTAAGCAGGTAAGACGAACCTTGTTGTCGAAATTGTCGCTCTCCCCTTCCACGCGACGATGCAGCGGGAAGTAGGCGGCTAAGGAGGCCAACCTGCTGCACGCATCGGAAGTGTTCGCATCGATGCCATTGTTCAGGTCGCAGACATCCGCACCGTAGACCGGTATACCCATCATGTTGTGCAGCAGCATGTCTGCGTGGAAACACGCTCAGAGTTGGCCATGCTCACCACGTATCAGACCATAGAGAAACATGGACAAATTAACCATCGAGCCACTGACTGTCTAGTTTATACTCAACATTAGGGAACGTTCATCCCCACACACCTCTTTGCTTAAGGAAGCTTCAAGGCAGTAGCACTATTTGGCTGAGGTGGCCGTTAAAACTGCTCGGTACGCTAGCACAGGGGGCAGAGCTGAGCGTCGGTATGAAATTCGCCCTTCTCACTTTCGTCTACCGGGCATCGTCACTTAGTTCGACAAACAACCGTGCAGCCCGCAGATGCGTCACTAAGACAGAAGAAAACAAAGTTGTCCATTCTAGCGCTACTACGTCCCGACTGTAGTGCACGCTGTTTGATGATCCGTTGCCAGACAACTGCTTTCAAAACTAGCTTGTCTTCTTTCCCTTTCTTTCGGTACAGGAATTATACGATAAACCTCTTGGCTTCCCATTTCTCTTATCTTTTACGGCCACTGATTTTGTTGCGTTTCGAAATATATCTCCACCGCACGGCACCCATCAAAGCATTGCAAACCTCAGCAAATGCAACATGTTATTTCTATTAGGCCCGAAGAAGTTGAAAAAAAAACTATCGTACCTGAGGCACGTTAAGTTCGTAATAAGCTAGTCTTCGAGTGCCCCACATACTACTAGTCGACCACCCACTTAACGCTATAATGTCGTAAGGTGCCTAACTTCAGCGACCGTTACTATTCGCTTGGGCTTACAATCTGGTTTATTTTACGCTAAAGATGGTAACACTCCGCCCAACTTTGCTTCCTATGAGAACGTGCAGTGCAGTAAATCTAGCAGTGAATGCGTTCAGTGACTCTTCTCAGCAGGTACAGGGGGGAACATTTTGTAACCAGCTGCGTCACATTGGAGAGAAGACGTGTTTCTCAGTCAACTTATCGTAAACGTCACCGATGTGTGTTGATGGTGCGCGTTATCTCCTGGCTAGGAACGAGAGATGGGCTCTTCGCAGTGAGCTCAAGTGATGGTTTCATTTGTTTATCGCCAGCGCATTAGCTTCTTCGAGTAGGCCGCGAGAACAACCGACACGCTCCCTATAAAATCTGTAGACAAGAAAGCAGAGTGTGTTTTCCCAAATGTCCACAGTAAACACGCAGTATTTTGGTTTTTTGGCCCCAGTGCACACATTCAAATGCCTCTGTTGTCTTTAAATATAAACTCGGTGTTAACGTAGTTTTCTCCGAACCCCTGGGAAGATCTTTATCAAACTTTGGAGCAATTGTAGTTGCAATGACAGCCTCGCTGTGATGTCATCAGCGTGAATGGTGGGCTGGACAATAGTCAATTCTACGTCTCACTGCCCGATTGACATAGCTTGAACACTGGTGGTTGCTTGACATTCGAGTGCTTGCAATGAAATGTAAACTAGCTGTCATGTTGCACTCTAGTGGTGTCTTGAAGGCAGAAGCAGACTGTGGTTGCTGGCTCACCCTGTAGAGTTCTTTTAAGCGGGCCTCCCTTAGTATTCCAGTAGCCGCTCCAGCGTCCTGCGCCAGGGAACGTACTTTGAACCAGAAGCTGAGCTGTCTCAGCTAGTTCTTTGGCAATGGACCTGCAACACGAAGGAAAAAAAACAGGATGTATCTTCACCAAACAATAGATGAGAAGAAGCGCTCGGACGACTACACTTAGTGATATGATTCTGTTCCCGAATACACAGCAATTTAGTGTGGTCCAGAAGTATCAGCGGCGCATGGAAGTACGTGACGTACAGGTGACGGCGACATGCCACGTGACGGGCTGACCGTGAAGCGCTATCGCCTAGTAGGCGTCAGCCAACCACACACACGCGATATCTTGAATATAAAGACCAATCTGCATTGTTGCACGCCGATGAACGCAATTGTCTGTCTCTAAAAGATTGCAAACCTAAAAAAAATATTGCGTGAATTGCTGCATCGCTCCTTTATTTTATGGATGTATGGATTAAATTACGTAGCCTAAAACTAAGATTTAGGAACTTGATTTCGATAGTTTTTCGTTTAGGTATACAGCAGTAAATTCTGTTATGAAGAAAAGCCAGCGGCCAATGACGCAGGAACTATCGGACGACAACGGAGGATATGTGAGCGGCACAAACCGGAAACACGCCCGACAAACCACAGTGACAGATCGGCCTCCACTACGGTCGAACTTGTCATGTCACGGCCGCACCTGCATGTCGTTTACGTGTTGCGCGCCGCAAGTAGCCGGATAAGACACTTTGGTACGCCTAAAGGCCAGAATACATGGAGCGAATATGCGACGAATAGTCGGCGTTTGACGCCCGGCGGCGTACGCGCGATGCGCGGCGGCGGAGAAAACGTCGTTCGCCGCCGATCTAGCTGGCGCAGAAAAGTTCGTCGGGCGTCGGCGATACCGGAAGCGGCAAACGAGCGGCGCCCCAAAGCGAACCAATCAGGTCTCACTATCCGCCCCGACTTCCGACGAGGCTTCCCCGCTTGTCCGTGTATCCCGATCCCGCTCTATCGTTCACGCCGGTCTCCCGCTTTTCGTAGTCATGGCTTCCAAAGCGGCGCGGCTGGAATTTAACGACAAGTTAAATTCGGCTGTTAAGAAGCGTGCCGCGCGCGCGTTGAGCCACAGAACAGAGCCGCGGAGTTGGAGGAGCCGAAAGTTGTTTACCCGCCCAGTGTTGCCACAAGGCATAGCATCGCCGCTTTCTTTAAACTACATCGGCACATGAATGTCCCAAACACATAAAAAACGCTAGAAATCATTCCTAAACAAAATTTTACGCGTTTTTAGAGTGTTCCACAATTCAAAAGCGGTAATAGTTGTCGTTAACGTTTTTTTTTTGTGTCATGTGTTTCACTACAGTGCATTTGCCCCGTCTAGCCACACTGATAACAACGCAGCGACTCGTCGGCGGCGGCCGCCGTGTCTTCGCTCCATGTAGCGCAGCCCGACGAACATACGGCGTGGCGCCGCGGCAGATTTTCTGCCGCCCGAACTTCGTCTTGAAAGTTCGCTCCATGTATTCTGGCCTTAAAGTGTGCTTTCAAGCAGCGGCTTTCATTGGTGTGAAATACTTGGAAAAGTGTGCGGGCGTTCATTAAACACTTAGTCGACCGACAGCATTTTGAACTACTGTTTGAAGTGCTCCAGACAAATAGCAACGATATCCAAACGAATGGCTTCATTCGTACGCCGCGGGAGGTGTTGGTGTTTCTTTGAATTCTATTTCAAATACTTTGCACAAGTCACGTTAACCACGCGCCATTGCGATCCGCGACAAAAGGTGGACTAAAATGACAAGTCCGGACCTTCGATTGTGTCTGTCACGTCAAGCACGGTGTGGTAACATGTCGTTACGTGCAGTTAAATTACAGTAGACTCCTATAAAACGAACTTGAAAGAAGAAAAAGAATCCGCTGGCGTGATCAAACATTGTGCTTGATAAAGTTCGCCCAGAAAGCTAAATATTTGCTATCCCTGAAAGACTGGAAGATGGACGACACTAAGAAATATGTTAAACAGCATAACCTCCTGAAATCCTATATCGGCAAAGTTGAAGATCAGTTTTATTCCTTTTCAAAGCTAAAACAAATGCCATGACCTAAAAAAACCAGCTCTAACTTGAAGCCTGAAGCATGCTGCAGGATATATAAATGCTTTAATTATCGTATTGCTCACAGTAGTTTCAAGAAAGCGGGTACTATTTTGAGTGAGACCGTTGCTTTATGGTGCAGACAACAAGAAAAATAAAACTTTAAAGTACGCTTCTAACGCCATGCGATCGCCCTGCTACCCTGCATGGGACGTATTCTCGGATGGTTACTTTAGACGATATCACTTTCAGTGCAACGTTTAATGGCTGTTTGAGCGAAATCGTATGAGTTGATTGACTGGTTGAGGACTACGTCACGCGCAATATGTTGCGCGTGACGTAGTGTTGTTGAGTCAACACAACTGCGACGTGACAACTTCTATCTATTTGTTTAGATAAAGAAATTATTGTTTCACCGAAACAAACTGTAAATAAGGTTGCTTTTTCTACACAGAAGAAAATATTGCTGTACGCATGCACCAGTTTCATTTCAATAACAAATAAATGCTTTCTTGCCCGAAGCGGTACACTAGTCAACAAGCGCTTTGAATTTAACGTATGGTATGGCTGAGAGTCGGGAGGGTGGGAAAAACACCAAAGGGCCGGCATCATTGAAGGTACGCGATACCTAAGTGCTCCTCCATGCACTGCTTAAGGTGTTGAGCAATTGGTGCTCGCCAGTGGTGTGCAAACCTGTGCGCTTACGGAAGTGCCCATATTTCATCTAGCCTGAAAGTTATCTGTTTCGGCGCTGCAGTCGCTTTCATAATACGGGCTGTCCTCTTGGCCCCTCTTAAATCTTGTTGCATCGGTCCATCTAACGAATTTGGCATTGCCTCCCTTGTTGAAAAGTGTGCATCCATTCGAGGTCCGGAGGATGGCATTACCGCGTCCTGTGGTAACAGCACCTTTGTTTGTGGCTCGTAGGCTGCATTTCAGACAGTAATCGTTATCCTGCATGTGTACTTCCTTTGGACCTAAAGTATTTTTTTTTCCAACTAGAACTTTTTGCAGGTTACCACGTCTTCGTCATCGCGGGCGTACGTAATTAAGCACGAGGAAACATCACTTGCTTCCAATACTGCTAATAGAGACGTTTCATGCAAATCTGCCGATTCCCGCGCCTCTCGCTGGACCGAGTAGCTGGCGTCGTAGCGCTGCGGAAGTTAGGCCTAAAGTAAATCACAGTTCGCGATAAGTAGACGAGCCAAATCTTTACGCCAATGTTACTTATATCTGGAAGATTCACGTGAACCCAGTTCGTCTAAAGGAAGGTCAACTGTATATCTTCCACAAAATTCGTCGGTGTTCCTTCGAGTGGTCATACCGTTCTCGAGTAGATCTTCGGACATTACAGAGGTAGGCGTTGGTAATAACTTCATTTGGGTCGTTTAATGTTGTGGTTAAGTTATATCGACATCACGTATTCCCTCCTTTCCCGCGTGCCACGACTACATGAGAAAAATTACAACGAATCTCGAAGGCTTTGTTTTTGTGCTGCGTTTACGCGCAAAAAAAAGCACGAGATCTCCGCGTGCGTGAAGATTTCATTTTTCTCAACCTGTAAGTTACTTGTGCCAGCATCGTTGCGTAGGCGCTCCAGAGGCCGGAGTACCTGCTCATGGTGAGCGTACGGGCGCTTGCGTTACCATCACTGGGGCACTGAGGACGGTGAAAAATCTGCGGGGAGACCAAGATTGTCAGCGCATAAGCATATAGGAGTAAAGTAAGGGGTCACAATTACGGCGCGAAATCACGTAATAGTGTCAATACATTTGTGAAACCTTCAAGTGCGACCCGGCCAAAATTTAGCAAGGGACATACACGAGGAGTTAAAGAAACGGTTTCTCACAGTGGTGAGCGCAGAGCGTCGACATCGCTTGTATGCTACGACCAAATGTACTCTTGTAGGAGAGATTAAACGGTAGCGCATTGACATGATCCTCGGCAGAACATACAAAACCAAATTCATTGCGTTGGATACGTTATCGGCCATTGAATAAACGCTACGATTAATTGAATGACCACATGCAGTGGCGGAGATTATTTACGCAATACTAAATAGAGCTCCATTAATGTAGACAATCGTGCTGACACTTATGATCTTAACAAACAGGTGCAAACAATAGGACTGGTGCAGTCGAGTGTAGTTTAAAAAAAACCCGTAAGGCCTCCCATTTTTTGACACTATAACATCTCGAAATAATTTTAAAAACCTTTGGTGCAGGCGAAAGACGCCACACTCAATCATGTGACTCACACGGTGAAATATAACACGCCCCTTCCACTCCCCAAGCAAACAATAAGGACGTTGCCGGAGTGGAGGCTGTGATCCAATATGGATATCGCCACGCATCGCCTTCCTGTGTTCGTCTTCACCAGATTATCAGTGTTGTAACGTTGTCCCTCAGCGCGTGCACCGCTTACGCAACAAAAAATTTCTTCCACACTGTCGTCGAATTTTCTAAAAGAAGAGACGTTTTTGATTAGGTAGGGCGCCTTTCTAATAGTGTCGTACATTACCGAGCATCCTCGGGCACCTGAGATTACTCTGGAATGTGCTGACAAACGTAAGTATATAGCCGGCAGACTCGACCCTTCTGGTTAGAGTCGACCACCGATGATTGTGCTCACCACTGCAACTGTGACGTGAGTGCTGTTTGGCTGTCTAGGACACTAGTTCACTAAATAAACAGCTTTGTTTATGGCCTTACAATCTACGCCGTGTTCTTGTTGTTCATAGCCACGGTAGAGTCACAATACATCACTATAACGGCACAAGGCTTCGTCGAATGAAATCGAAGGATACATGGAAACGCGCCAGTTAGGAAGGCTGGAGCTCATGTTGCGATGTACCGGGAAAAAAAGTTGGCGCCCACGCATATGACAGACTTGGGCAGCCAGTGGTGGCCACGGGTCATTCTGAACCAATATGAGCTACCCGACATCTCCGTCACATGTAACGGGGTTCATCTAGGTGATCAGAGAAACGAGCCAGGCATTTTGCAGTGTTGAACATTCCAAGCGACGCTCGTGCTCCGATAACGAGGCAAGCCTCAGCTCAAGAGTGCCGGGTCTTCGTCACATTGAGAGGCAAGCAGCAACATATATGTTGGGGCTCTCGCTCGGTTAACTAGAAATGCCAGGTACTTGCTAATAAAGATATTTATCACTATAAATTGTCTCCGCTTGCTGAACTCATTGAGTGTAGCCGGTAGTTGACTTTGGCGGCGTTAAAGGTTAGTCGAATGAACATGGTAAACGATCTCACTATTTGCGACATGACGGTGATTTAGAAATATGGGGGCTTCGACAGTTGTATTGCATGCATGAACATAAATATTGACGAAATATGAACGTTCTTGAGTAGTTTCACATGTCCTATCTGGAGTGCCAATTGCGCAAAACCTGGTTAAGTATTGAGCATATGCATATCGTCGCGTGCCCTGCCTTGACGACCTCTGATCAAAGATCGATTCGTTTGCCCAACTAGCGTTTCGCGCCGAGCAGGTTGTAGCCGCGCGTTTCGCATGTGCAGTACCAATTCTGGCCAATTTAATATTCAGAATGCTTCTTGCGGCAGGACTCTGCGGGCGCACCTTCTTTCACTACTGCCAGGGTGCTGTGACCAGGGCGTCTCTCATAAACCGTCACTGAGAAATGCCAGGCGATGGAACCACCGGCGTTGCAATCGCTCTTGCGTCGAATGTGGGGATCACGTAACATTGCTTCATCGTGGGCCGAGCACACGCAGGGCGGTTTTCGCCCGAATATTTAGGCAATGGCGAGATTACTGCTTTCGAAGTGAATTAAGTAAAGTGCAAGGTCGACACGGTAGTAACTACTCACTATCGTCTTCCTGTAGTCGGCTGCGTCGGGCAAGTCCTTGTTCAGGAGTGCGTGAAAATTCCAAGCACCCATCGGATCTGTCAGGCCGGATTGCTGAGCAAGAGGAGGCTCCTTTCCATCCACATGGAAATGAGGTGCGAAACATGGGCGAGAGGATGACACAGACGTTGCAGGTGATAAAGTGGATACAGACGTTGCAGCTCTCAGCTGCAACGTCGCATAGTAACCCAATATTCAGTAAAATACAGTGAGCTTGTGACACAGGCCTTGTAGCACCGCGCAAATTGGAGTCCTTGCGTTGCCCACGCCGCATGTGCCGCCACACGGCCAACAACAAATGTTGCAGAAATTCGGAATGAGATGATTGCGTGCATTACTAGCCTATGAAAGAAGCAGAGCAAGAGATAAGTGCGATGAAATAAAAGTACAATACTCTGACTACTCTCGGCGTCATCCTCTTTAAGCAGTTTTCTATCCCTCCAGTAATGCAAGGCAGGTTGTAGTTTAGTGGGGTGTGCGACCAGTCAGACTAGTCAAACGACCTACCTCCGTCGTGTCCCACCACCAGGTGGCGTTTCTGCCTCGACCAATACTTTCCTGATAACTGCAAGGAGAACGTGTTACCTTTTGTCGCTAACGGCTCGTACTTGAGGCGAAAGTGCTACGTGCTAAACTTTTGCAATTGTACAGCTGCGCCCAACGTGGCAGGTTCGGTCGTGGTCGCGGCGACCGTGTGGCTAACGTGCGTCACTCTACGTAGTGTCCCGCTTCTGGGAAATTCAGTTACCTCGCCTGGCCTCCACATTGGGGTCGTTGCCCCCTGCCCTTCCCTGGAAGTGAAGTGGCTGCCCGTAAGGGTGCCACCACAGTCACTCGGAAAACCTGCTTTTATACTGTGGAATAAAGCCCGTCTACTCTCCGTTCTCGGCTTGTCAAAACGTGTATTACTTGCCTCCGCTAAACCGAGCTCCCAACATCCGCATTCCGATGGGAGTCGTTTGCTAAAACGGTCGTGGACCGAACACGTGCTGCACGTTAGCGAACCTCATAGGCTTAAAATTAATCTGGATTCCACAACTACAGTTGTGTCATTATATGGTAGCGGTTGTGGCCCAGAATATTTCAGAATTATTTTCTTTATGTTTTACGAGTGGCCGTATATAGACGACACAAATGAAGATTTCCCCCAAGAAGTAAAATTAGGCTCGAAAACTTTAGACGAGGGTGGCAGGACAGATTGGCGTATGTACGAAAAAGTTTAGACCCCTAATTGGCCCTTTTACGACCCGTTGAACAAAAGAGAACAAGGAAAGAAAAAAAAAACAAGAAGGTGAACACTTGTGCAACATGGTTGAAATTCATTTCGTTGGCACCTTAGTACAGATGTTGTTCGACGTCCGTGTCGGTGTTTCAACTACCCTGTTGTTACAAAAGAAATTAGCCTATTGGCCTCCTTATTACAAAAGAAAAATTGATATTCGGTGCCATGCCTGACATTTGATGTACAACAATTATTAAGCGCCTCGCCAAAGTGGACAGCCTAATGAACTCGCGCAGTGGCAGCAAACAGTGTTGCAGCTACCACACAGGTGCTACGATTGCAGCTGATGTTGATTGCAGCCAATGTGAAAGGCAATGACGATGCCTTGTTATATATCGCCACTTTGATTTTATTCTTGATTCTGACTCAATGATTCTCAATGGTCTTCGGGATATTGGTTCCTATATCAATGGATGAAGACCTAAGGTAAAGTCACACATAGGCAGCGCTCCATGTCACTGTAACTGAAACGGAAGTGCCATCTGTTACAGCTGCAGCAAAACAGAGTGCAACACGTTGCGTAATGGAAGATGGCGTGAGGGTCCCGTTGCCGAGAAATATTCGTTCCTTTCGCTTGTGCATGAACGGTGGCACGTGTAAAACACGCTTTTAATAATACATCATGAATCTTCAACGCATGCTACGTGCATAATCTTCTCGCAGCTTAACTTTATTCCATGCTTCAGTGCCGTGGTTGTGAAAGCGTTTGCGCTGCCGTAAGGTAATGTCCTCAAATAGGTCGATCAGTACTCCGACAGACGTGAAAGTTCCGTGAGGCTGGTATTAGTGGTTAAACATTAGTAGACACTTAGCACGCTGAAAATTTAGGAGGCTCTCTGAATAAGAAGCATTAGACCCACCGAGCACTGGCGCCGCTGCGTTCCACTTTTCCTTGGAAGCAAAGCTCCATTCAACTCTTGCTCCTGCAAGGAATAGTACTGCAGCATGTGACATTCATGTACAATGGTGGCTTAACCTGAGATTTCGATGCCGTCAATGTTTGTCGAAGAAAGGCATAAGAAATCGCGCCAGTGGATAAAGTACGTCTAAACACTACACACGAAAAAAGTAAAGTGAACAAAAGTGAGGTCATAATGTTCGAAGACGGACGGCCACAGGGCATGCTTATGTTTCATTAGTTTTAGAATAGCATTTGCAACCAAACGTAAACGCATTACGTGCGTAAATAAATAGCGTTATCCTCGCTGCGCATGCTCCAAACGTTATTGTGCATGCTCCAAACGTTATTATCCTTGAGGGAAGAAGGTGTGGAACTAACACAAGAAAGCTACAAGAAAAGTTACAAGTTACAAGTTATTGTTACAAGAAAACCTTAAAAATATAGTCCAATCCATGTGGGCGCACAGATCAGAGTTTTCTACGAACTGGTTCAATTCAATAAATTAAATCTGTAGACCGTCCAGCGTGTGAAAAAAACAAAATACTAGCTAAAAAACTAACTCATACCACGAGGTTGTTCCCGTTTCGCTCAACCCTGACACGTACGCAGTCACGCCTATAATCTCAAAATTATCAACTGGCTCAGACTAATGTCTGTGTTTACTGACCGTGTGAACAAATGGAATAACGTCTGCCTGATCGATTAGATAAAAAAAAACCTACTTTTTCTCTACATTTGCGATTGTTGATGTCAGACAATTGCGCATATGTTTAAAAGGAGTACCTGGATAATACGTGGTCAGTACACTTAAACTAGAGTACATTGGCGTTTGCTATTCATTGTAATTATGTCAAAGAAATATTACGTTTGTTGATTGACTTACCGCGATATCTCGCCGACTACACCGAATTTTGTCGAAGTTTTCTCGCTGAGGTATTCGTCGCATTTACTGACAATGGCAGAGTGTCGTCCTTGCAACTCGTGCACTTAGCAGTAGGATTAGCACATGTTCCACAAGTATTCTTTACACTATACCACTGTTAATCGATAAGGCATTCCCTGAATAGAGCCGCTCTCTTATGTACATCGACCCTACTGAGAAATGCCGCAGTATACGCACTGAGCTTATGCACAATGGAAAGTGTGTTTTGAAGGCGGTAAGTTTCCTAGAAAATGTGCTAGCGTTTCAGGCAACCCTGATAGGCACTGGGAAATTTTCCTTGCTGACAACGACTAAGTGCCACGTAAATTCATTTCATAACAGTTTTTCTGGACGCGCTCGTCAAAATTTGAGCGAATAAACGCAGGATTTCTACCAAATGAATCACTTTTCGGCTACAATTCCCTAAATCGTGACGTGCAACGTAATGACAATAACGGTTAAGGTAATGTGCGAGGCCTTCCTAATTAGTTTCCACCCTTCTGACCATTATTGGCAATTTATCCACCTTTTAAATTAAGCTGAGCAGGAGATTATTGTCATAGTTACTAAAGGTAAGCGTTAAGTAGTCTGATATATATATATATATATATATATATATATATATATATATATATATATATATATATATATATATATATACAATAAACCTCCTATGGTATTGCTATCCTTCGCGCAGCACAAGCAGTTTTTTGAGAGCGTTCATCCTCATTCGTTTTCCACGTGTGTGTGTTTTTCTTTCGCGCTACATTTCTTTCTTAATATATATTTTTTTGGCATCCGCACGCGACCCGTGAAGACGCCCTTTTCGCACCTGAGCGTTTCGCCTCTCTCCGCCGAGGATGCCTCCGTCGAGAGTGCGCACACGAGGGCGGCTGATGCCACGCGCCAGAAGCTTGAACGACGGTAGTGACGGAAAGCCCACCAGCAGCAGATACCGCCTGAGCACCGACATCGGATCGGAGCCGAAGAAGAAGAACACGTCGAGCAGGCCGCCCGTGGTCCGGAAGGTTGCGATCCTTTTGGGACTGAGCGTCAGTTCTGGCAAACGGGAACATCGCGGGCGGCATGTTACGGCATGGCAGCACGATCCTCCTTAACGAGGGAGCTCCTGAAGCCATAGACTCACGTTAACAGACCGAATTCCCGCCAACGAGGATGACGTGGCTTAGGGACGCCGAAACGCGGTCATAGATGGCGCTGTATGCGAGCGCTTAGCGGAGCGATTCGTTGCAGCTCAAGCAGGTGAGCTTCGTCCGCGGAATCGGGTCCATCACGTGAATCCAGCTTAGGAGGCAGCCTTTGTACGTAGCGCAACTGCGGTATCTGCCTACACGATTCATCGAAAGGGGACACTAAATCGGAATGTTGCACTGGAACGATGTAATACACGCCGTGGTTGCTCAGTGGCTATGGTGTTGGGCTGCTGAGCACGAGGCCGTGGGATCGAATCGCGGTCAATGCGGCCGCTTTTCGATGGGGGCGAAATGGGTTTTGGCACGTAAAACCCCATAATTTTTTTTTAACGATATATGTTCTGGAATGCGATAGCCGACAGTCTGTGTACATCAACGCTATCTTTGGAACCCAGAAAGATAGCCAGGCTCAACTCCTGTTGAGATCTACCTAAATAGAAGTTTTCTTGGTGTTAGCGGCTCGTGTGTATACGTGAAGTGCGATTTTCGAGGTACAGGTGTTGACGAAGAAATGATTTTATTGGCATGGAATGATAGAGAGGCTGCATAATTCTCTCTCTCTCACACACACACACACACACACACACACACACACACACACACACACACATATATATATATATATATATATATATATATATATACATACATACATAAATGTATTAATTTAAATTTTCAATGGTCATTCGTATGTTGTGTTGCACTCGTGGGGTTTTGATGCGTCGGTTTCTTATACACAGCTTCATAGTTTCCTCTAGTGAAACTGCGGATCGAAAGGTGCCAAGCATCTCAACACACTGGTTTGCCCACGAGGAAGGGTGCTCTATGCCGCTTGTCGACGCGTGCGTCCGTTGTTTAATACAAGTAGCTTCAATATCAGGCTAGTGTGACAGGTGCTGTGTTCGAATTCGGCATCGGACAACGTCATCAGTGTTTATGATTTATTTTCAACGCCGTACATGGTTCAATATGAGGAGTTTGCAAAGTCAAAAAGCCATTTGAAGCCAAAAGGACGAAGTTTAGGTTAAAGTAGTGTGGTGACTGTTATTTCCACGCTAGTAGAATGTCCTGCTCGCAGCTCCCGTAGGCATTAGCGCCACAGATCCGTCTGGTAATTATTCTATGAAACTCTCAGCTTGAAACTGCAAAATACTTCGCTGCACCGTTCCTAGATGGCGCCACCATACCGTCAAACACATTCGGCATTACATGTCAGATACGTAGGAAAAGGTGCCTGGAACGCAGCAAGAAAGCATTAGTTAAAAAATACGTCCAATGGAAAGATGACCCTGCACTAGCCATGCTGTTTATATATGGCGTCATTTCATTGGGATAGCGTCTGCTTCCAAATGGCTCGTAATAATAATAACTAATAATTGGAAACAGAACACTCAACATAGTAAACTTTGAGGATCATTTTATTTTCCCGAGCACGTCATGCCGCAATATCAGTGCGAGCAACGCGCCTACAACGTCTATAAAAGTTTCAGAGACAGAATGACGGTGCCTCAATGACGCTGCTTCAGGGCCTACCCTGCTGAACTTTTTGACTGCGCTGGAGGACGAGGACTTCAGTGGCTTCGAGTCATGCGCAGTAAATGTTGGTTTCCAGCTCCTAAGAGGAACATTGTTTTAATACATCAATGTTGCCTTCAAAGTAGCCGTGTGACTTATAGAAAGGTGAGATTTATAGTCGGGAAAATACACTAACTGAAGTAATCCGGGTGCGAGTTTCTATGAGAGCTTCAAGAATGGCGGTTCAGATACACCAAGAGAATGACGGTCAGAATTCGAATTTTCCCAAACGCTGTCTTTATGGCTTCAAACTGATTTGAAGCTTTGTAAATTGATAATTTTCGATGAAAAATTGCACTCTGAATGCAGCAATACACAATAATTATGCGTATGCGCAGTGCTGTTGTGTTCTGCGAATAGAAGAAAAAAATATGCATGAGTCTCAGCGTTCACTTTTGTAATCTATGTACAGCGAAGCTCTCCGTGAATGCGCAAGGAGTGCCGCAACACGTGTTGATGTTCATTCGATGTGAGTACAAAGTGAAACAGAACGCTTTATTCGTTCGGGCAAGGTTCACCTTTCAACGCAACCAGCGTTAGAGGGGTTGAAAGAGGCAAGCTGACTTTCTGCGCCTTTTGTTTAGCTTACCAGATCTCCTTTTGGAGGAGCAAATGTGGCCATCCGGCCGATTTCCAGGCGGCGCAACGCATGCCGAAACGTGAGGTCATCTCCTCCGATACCCTTTCTCACGCCTCATCGCGGCTTCCTCGCCCTCTCCAGCAGTGGCCAACGACCAGCACCACCTAGACAAGTTCTTTAGAGGGTGTTGCAACGACTCGCATGGGCAATCCGGCTTCCCCCCTCTACTTTTTACTACAGCCGGCAAATTAGTGTGAGTTGTCGCTCACAGATGGCGCTACCGCCCCACAGACGAGTTCATGAAGTATGAACCGGATGCTGGCGATCGTGCGCGCGATGGCGACAAGCAATGGGATGAAGATGGCTGTAGCATTCGCTCGTCGCCTACAGGTAGAACCCCACGCGAGCGACGACATTGACCGATGTCTCCGCGGTGTGGCCGGTAGGAGGGCAGCAAATACGCGCGGAAACTGGCATGATGCGTGCGGTATTCATTTACGTTGATACGTTTATAAAAAGAGCAGCATGAAATATTTCTGACACTCACAGCTCTTCTTATCCTTTCTCGTTTCAAAACTTGGTTGTTTGCTCGTTCCATGCGACAATCGGTAGTACTTGACTGACGTATAAGCCCAGTACCGATTTCGTGATATTTGCTAGTCGCACGTAACACTTCCGGGCGACTAGTAACGAAATCTAGATTTCCAGAACCGATCGATCGAGCGACAAGAACGACCTATCTGTTCGCGTGACGGCCCGTTTCATCGCTCGATGCCGTTGCACGTCACCGTTGCGCACAAAATCACCGTCATGGCATTTGGGGTTTGCACCATATTTTCTCACTCCAAATACGCTCACCTATGTCGTGTCCGGTAAGAACGAAAAGGCCAAGTGTCCAGTTTGGGTCTTCAGTCACAATCAAGAAAAAAGGGTGTAGGCCTTTGAAGACTCCCGCATTTCCCTGCGAAAACAAAAATAAATGCTACCAGAAATGAAAAATATCAGTGGCTCTAAACCAAACAACGCTACACGAGGAGGAAGGAGCCGAAGTGTCAACAAGGAGTTTTTGCAAGACGGCTGATTTGGAGTAACTGGTTGGACCAACATATTCAACAAACAGTGCCGGTGAAAATAACTATATGGGAAGATGACTACGCATGTGCTGGCTATCAGCTGATGGTTATATTCGAAGGAACGAAAACATGTGCATGAAATGGGCAGGGAGCAACGAAGATAGCCAACGGGAAAAGAGACACAACGAAAGTAGCGATTAACGGGTACCAAATAAGTCAAGAGCAATGGCCGGCCTGCAACTTGTCACAAACTGCATCACGCCGGCAAACTGAAATGAGTTGTCAACATAAAACTAAAAACAAGAAAGAGGTAAACATAACAGAAAACAATTACAAACAAATAGCCAACAAGGACAAGAATCATAATGGTAAAAAAGTGGCTTGATGGGTGACAATCTGCGTAAAATTTCAATTGGAGTTGAAGAAATGTAGAATACTCTTGTCATGCCATATGGCGTAGAAAAAGACGCGGAATATTCATTGTGAATAACATACACTTCCCAGATATATCGTGCCTACTGTTGGTGGTATTTGCGAATCGCGCTGATGAACATCCGCATTTCGTAGAATGCAAGACCAAAAGTGCAAGTTAGTTGTTCTTTTTAGCGAGCAAGAATGTTCATGCAACCTGTCGTTTGGACACAGTCCAGTTTGCTCTGCATAAGTTCTTCCACATTTCGTGGGGATCTCAATTATAATTGACGCTCGTTCGTCTTGCAGAGCAAAAATGCATTCCCGTGTTTTGGTTCGCTAGCTAGTCGCACTTCATTATAACGATGAAGCGTCTGCATAAGGCTGCAAAGCTTGTAGGGCGTTGAGGACATTACTTCGATCCCGACACGTCTATTTGATTTCTGATTTCCATTTCGTCCTGTGAAGCGCCTGTGTGTGTCTGTTTTCTCTTCTACGTCCGTGTGCTTTTTGCACTACAAGAAAAACTGAAAAAATATTACACGAACAAGACCAAATTTTTACACTCGATGTTGTGCAATACAGCAAGGAAATAAGCAATAACCCCTTGAGGAGTTTTGCTGAGCGTGAACCATTCAATATTTTCAACGCTCCTAGACAAGTACCAGGTTAACGGCACACCCGAACAGCCGTCAATCCTTATGTTCAGGCTGTATCGCCCAGCATCATGAAATCAGCAGGACGGGATGGCATCGAAGTTGTGTTCCCGGCGCCCAACAAACTGGCAGCCTCATGCAGACGCGTAAATGTGACGGTGAAGCGGGAACAGCCTGCGGCACATAACACTGGACTCTCTTTGCGCCCTGCCACACGAATGTCGTTTACGAATTACTCCTGACCCGTGGAGAGAGAAATATAGGACAGACTGAGAGGCGCCTAAATGACAGCTTCTGTGAACATACATTTCGCTAAGAAGATCAACAGGCGAAAATTTTGGCTTGCATTGGATCGTATTTATGCCTCCGAGTTTTAGAGGTCGCGCAAAGTTGGGAAAGTTCCAAGGCTGGCTGCATGAATAACTATTCAGTTTGGAATGTTTCTTTGATGCAAATGAAATACAAATAAAGCTTTCTCGTTTTGGTCAAATTACGAATGCTGTGAATGCACCAGAAAGGAAAATGAAGCTCTCTAACGCTCAAACCGAAACGAACGAGAAGAAAGGTGGTTATCCAAGGAGCCCCGTCTTTATTAATCATATCATAAGAAGCCAACAAACAATGACACCAAGAACAACATAGGGGAAATCACTTGCACTTGCTTATTGAATTAAAGAAATTATAAATTCATAAAACTCAAAGTGGATGAAAAAACAACTTGCCGCAGGTGGGGAACGATCCCTTGTCTTCGCATTAAGTGTGCGCTGCTCTACCAATTGAGCTACTGCGGCGCCGTTTTCCCATCCACTTGCTTAGGTATTTATGTGTCACTACTGGAAACTAACCCTGGGAGTGTTAGCCACCATTGACAGACCTTGGCGGTGGATGTGGAACATCTTTTCTTCCGCAGGCGTCACGAGTACGTGATCGTTTCAAGTGAAGGCAACTGTTCAATAAACCCACTCATGCTACCTGAAGGCATCATTGTGGCCAAATTCGAGACCCTCGTTATGTAATAAACGAGTACAAAGGTGGTTGACCCAGGGGCTCGATCTTTATGAATCATATGATATGATTAATAAAAATAAAGTTCAGGCTCCACACTAGCGCCCAGATAGACGAAAACAGAGAAAATAAAAAAAACTTTAATCCAGCAGAGTTTTGCAATAATGTAATAAAATTATGTGATAAGTCTAGTTATATATTCAGTTATCAGAAAATTATCAGCGCTGGTGCAAATATTGCGGGTCACTTCGAACCAGCCGGCTCGAATTCTACGTCTAGAGAAACTAGAGCGAGACCATTTCACCCGCTGCCTTCCTTAACTCGGTCTCATCCAACGCGAAGTTAAGGACACAAGCGGCCTACGTTGTCGTCGTCGTCACCGGCGTCCCCGGGCTGGTAGAAGGTGTGCTTCGACCAGCGGCTAGCGTGTATGAACGGGGTGTCTCTCGGTCCTCGCAATCCGTAGTAAAAGTTGGCGGAACGCAGGCCGATCGCCAGTTGCTTGACGTTGTCCGCGTAGATCATTGACTCCAAGTGCACCACGAACCTGTGGCCAGTAGGGCAAGCCAGTTAGATTAAAGCGCCACACATTATGAACATTATCCATGAAATAATATAATGTGCCACCGCTGCGGCATATTGGTACCACTGTTGTCATTGGTAGCTAGCTGTATATCGGCTTGCCTTAATGTGTAGCGGTAGCACGTTTGTACGCAAGCGCTACGAGAAGCGCCACTTTCCGCAAGCCTAGTGGAGGGCTTGAGTCAAAGAGTGGATTACAGCCTTGTTTATGCGTGCTGCGAGGAGATCCTTTTGTGCTGAATTAGAAACCTGAAACGATTGCTAAAGTGAAAATCAGTGAGTCAGCAGTCTCCACCCATTGTAATATGGTACCACGCGGTGTAAGTACCATGTATGCCTGGCGAAGGGCACGTGTAAATGCATCTGACAAAAAAATGCGGCTTAATTTCTCTCGACTACCTCCAGTACACGCCATTTTTTTTACTGTGGACCCTAATTTGCTGCCTGTTGATATGAATGCTACGTTTTAAGGATTAGCGTTATTTTTACCTGCCTGTGGACATTCGGCAACCTACCGACCCGTGATGATGGCCTTCGCGGGGACATCAGCCGACGTAACAGAGAAAAAGAGGGTGCCCACTTTTCTGTCTCGCAGCTCCTTCTCCATTTCTTTACAGAAGTGTCGTCTTCCGCAACCGAGATACTACTTTTATATATTCGACCCTTTTTAGCGTTATTTCCGTCTTTTCGAAAATAATAACTTGGCTTCTTCGCCTGTATTCGTGGTCGTCGGACTTTTAGGTCTGATACGTACTACAGCACCCACAGCGCTTGCACAACTACTTTCGGAGCACTTCTATGCAATGTAAATGCGCTGACATCATACTAGGATGAGTAGATATTTCCGATGGTCACACTTTTAACGCAGATAAAACGACATCAAAGCGCTCAGACAAGTACTTTTGGATGACCTTTATGTAATGTACAGAGGGACATACCACATTCACTCCGTACATTACTGTGTCACGATATATCTATAACCTTAAATCAGTTCTGGTCAACCACACGTCCCCATACAAGTATTTCGGCGTTCGCTTCACATCGCCACTGTCAACGACAAGACACATCGAAAGAATTTTATACGAGAGATCTCGCACACTGGGCAGCTTGCACCGAAAGTGAAGAAATTTGTTCCTACAGAATAAAGCCCTTGCTTGCCTACGTTCGTACCCGCCGAGGTGGCTTAGTGGCTTTGGTGTTGCGCTGCTAAGCACGAGTTCACGGGATCAAATCCCGACCACGAACGCCGCATTTCAATGGGGGCGAAATGCAAGAGCAGCCCTATATTTATATTTAGGTTCACGTTAAAAAACCGCACCGGGTAAAAATTATTCCGGAGTCCCCCATTGCGACGTGACCCTATAAGCTAACTACATTCTTAACATAAAAATCCAACATGCTTCATCTGTATGGCATCCTGTAGAAGCATATCTCGCCTCAACTCTTCAAGCAATTTAAACTCGTACTACCATTCTTATGAGCACAAATCACTCAAGACGCAATCTAGCGTTACCAATTTGATTCATTCTAGCATTACTTATTTAAGACTCACGCTCAGATTACCATCACTTGGGTGGTGTCTTCTCGTATCGCGCTTGTATCTACCTCACTTTATCTGTAGTCATCCACAATCAAAGCATGCACTGTAAGACCAGC
Organism: Dermacentor variabilis; assembly: GCF_050947875.1. Classification (NCBI taxonomy): domain Eukaryota; kingdom Metazoa; phylum Arthropoda; class Arachnida; order Ixodida; family Ixodidae; genus Dermacentor; species Dermacentor variabilis. The sequence continues at coordinate 44,464,393 of NC_134575.1, read as the reverse complement.
GCTTAATAACGTCTGCCCTCAGTAGTGACAGACATGCCTTGGCGCGCATTTTCGGCCTCATTTCAGCAACAGAGAAATTCCTGCTCCTCTCGCACAATAAATAACTCTATCAAACTTCCTCCCAGATATTATTACGACGCGGAGAGACCACTGAGAAATATGTGGGAAATAGTAACACGAAATTTCGCGTCACCAAACGTTACAACCGTAAGTGTATTGTGCACACATGTTGAATCCTGTGTAAATGTTGTATTTCCTAGTTATTATTTTTTGATTAATGTAGTTGACCAAATAAGGATTGTCTTGCAAAGTCTGGCGCTAGCACTGCAAAATTATTGCCGTAATGTAGCAACACTTTTTCAGTAATAATGTACAACTATTGCCCAACTGTGTTGTTCGGTTTCTTAGTGTTTCGTTTGTTATTATTTCTGTAGTCTCGTTTATCTTCAGAGCTGCTGCAAACATGTAAATTGCTCTCTTTACAATTTGCCTTGAAGGAGCGAAAGCCCCCAGATTTTCTGCCTCACGACCGCTTTTGCTCTCGCCTGCGCACAAACGGCTGGCGATCCCTCAAATGAACGTCTCGTCTTTGTGAACTAGTCTGACAGCGTGTTGATTTGGCTTGTCTGGTTGTATGTTCCGATGTCCGACTTTAGAAAAGTCAATGCACCTTTGGCGTCAAATGTTTATAACAACATTAAAACCACAAAGTTCCGGAATTGGAAATCTAAAGCACGACTTAGGAAATGTCAATGGGCCTTTCGCATCAAAAGTCCATGAGAAATTTATTCCCAGAAAGTTCCGGAATTGAAATCCATGCACTCCGTAGATCCCGCGGCCTCCGCGAGATGCCGCGACGACCCCGCTCGCCATCAAAACGCCTTTGAAACTGTGCTCGGATGGGGCTCCTTGCGTTACGATATGGGACTCCCGGTGCATGGGCGCTGCAGCAAAATCGAGCCCGATTTCGCAATGTTCGCGCTGAAATGTCTTTTCGAGGATGAAAAGCCCATTCTAGACAAAAGCCAGCATGATTTCCCCGCTCCAGGGGTTGTTTGGTCAGCGGCGCATGACCGCACGAAAAAATTTCGGGAGTGAGTTGAGCAAGTGGTACAATGCTTACGCATACTTAGACAACTCTCAGAGGAGTTTCAGCGTGAATTTCCTAATATTATTTTATAGCTGTATTATTATTATTATTATTATTATTATTATTATTATTATTATTATTATTATTATTATTATTATTATTATTATTATTATTATTCACGTGTTGTAGCAGAATCCTCGTGCTTAGGATTTCACTTAATTGCTGTTTGCATCGACGAAATGAGGCTATAAGCAGTGGTTCGGGCAGCTTTTCGAAGTGCAATTGAAGGCTCGGAATGTTGACGTGTGACGCTAGCTTGAGAAACCCTTGTATGCGAGACTCACAACGCCTTCGATCCTCCGGTTGGCTCGATGACCAAGGAGCCGCTGCTTTTCAGTGTGGCCGTGTACTGCACCATACTCGTCTGCTGTTCGGCAGTGGGTTCCGGCACTGGTGGCTCGAACTCCTTCTTGGACGGGTCGAATATCTAATGAATGGAAGGTGCATTATTGACAAAGAACTACGAGGTAATTCGTCGTCTCTTTGTTATCCTTTATTTCCTCCTAATTGCTAACCATCGCCTAATGAGGAGCTGCAGACTTATAAGTAACCATTGCTTCATTACGTTCAGGCATTATGTTTCTATGGAACGGATCGTTCTCTTGAGAAAGAAATTGTTTTCTAAAGCATCTATTATCAGTAAATTATAGCCGAGGCAATGAAGGTGCTGCCACTCCTTGTTTGACCTTGACAACAGTCGGTCCAGGGACGCCTGGTATAAAGTAAGCGAATACAATTGGTGCATTTTCTAGAACAGCAGAGGGCCGGGCACGTATGATCCGATTTCTAGTTTCGCACACTGCTTCTAAAGTGTTCCGAAAAGAATCGTTTTTACTTCTTAAAATAAAAAGCAAATTCTTGAACCGACATTGCGGCACTTCCATTAACTGAACACATATTACGTAAGTACGACTCGGGATTCGCCACTATTACGGCGATGCTTTTTGTCGCGTCGATCGCTATATTGAATTGCAAGCACCCGAGCACCCGAGAAGCCATGCCACTGCAGGTAGACCTAAATGCCAAGGTGCAGCAGATTCTTCGAGAAGGAACGTTAATAACCAGCAGCGTGAACTTGCAGAAGTTGCAACGTTGCTCTTTATTCGAGATAACGAAACAACTGGGCTAGAATTCACTGACGGAACTTGCGAACACAATTTTGCCATTCAGAAAATCATACAAAAAAGCATATTCACACAGCTAAAACATCTCATAAAATTAACAAGCTAGTGATGTCCGCCGCTGCAAATACGGGCGCTCTAGCTGACTAGAGCTGTGTATGCAACGGTAGCAAAGGTGCCAACTTCAGTACCGGCTCCTATAGTTAACTAAGTTGATCAAAACAGCCGTGGCAGCCACCGACGTAAGTAATACTTTTTACGACAGGGGCTAGCTGTCTTACGAACATAATTACGCCTACCTGCGACTCTCGAGCTGGCGCGGGTAAACGTTGGAACGTGCTGTTGCGGCCGAATGTCCAGAGGCCACAATTGCTAGTCGAGGATGGCGCGTGCCTTCATATTTGCGGAGTTCTCCGATTTTTCATCTCGTCGATTATCGATTGTCATCGAAAAGAAGCACGCAAATGCACGCAAAATTGCCTCGCGACAGACCGCTCGAGGCAGTTTGCCTGCATTCGCATGCTTCTTACATGCTCGAAAAAACACTTTCATGTGGCACGTATTAAGGAACAGAAAGCTGTATCCGGAGTTTTTCTGGTCGCTCTGCCATTTTCTCATTGACACTTTTAATCGAATTTTAATATGTGAGAAGTTTGTTTATTAAGACAGATGACCTAATTAGGAAGAATGAAAAAATACAGATTCAGTATCTCCAAGCGACGGCAAGCAACATTACTTTTGTTCTGTCAGCTACGAGGCAATTGCATGTTTTGAAACTCTGGTTAAAGGAAGCTGGGACACCCTGTATATGACCACAGTGGCACGTATCCCTGAAGTCACGTAGTTTTCGGTAAAAAGTATGCAGAATAACGCTTATCATGATGATGATAAGATGTTTTCAATTAAAGATTATGTATAAGACCTATTATGTGGAAGAGGAAGGGGAGGGGGGGAGGTGTGCAGAGCCATCCTTGGAGGTCCACGTCCTTGTCGTTTAATTGGAGCTTTGCTCCTGTCTCGCTCTCCTACAACGCTGTGAGTGAGCTGCCACTTAGGCTGTACCCTTATATTAGCGCGAGAACTTTCTTTGGCAATAGTGAATCAGTGCAAACAGCGGAGCTTAGTGAGTTCCGCCTATGGTTTTTATAGCCAAGCAATAAGCTGAGGGTGCATACCAGCATAATGGCTATATATGAGGGCGAATCATAAAGTCTTTGGCCCTATATTTTATTAGCTAAAATAAGGTGCGCGCTGGTAATTACAAATATACGTGCTATTCTACGTGCCTTACGCTAGATTTCCACATAGTGCCCACACCGGTTCAGACATCTGTCCCATGGCAGCGCTGAAATAATACACACATACAATGACCGCTCATTGTCATATCAATCCTTTTGCGAACTCACAACAACAACACCTCAGACCTCTCAGAGCGGCATGCCTTTTCTCATACGCGCGTTGCATTTCCCTGTGCATTTTGATGGGCATTCCTCCCTTGCTTCATAGAAAACGAATTACACTTCGTTGCACGTACGCAATGGACGTGTGAAGCGCAATCGCCATCTATAACAACTGACAGCAGCGCCGCGTTGTGGACCTACTGACAGATAAGGCCGCGCCTGTCCAAGAAAGGTACACCGCTGGGAACGGATACGTTAACTTCGCATTTACAGCCATATATTGCCTAAAAAAACAGCAGAGGCCAACATTTTCGGACTCGCCCTCGTATGTTCAGTCCAGTTATATCTTACAACCTAAATAAAGTGTGTCGAAAAACATAATTCTTTAAGTTGAAAATATTAGTGGCTTCTCACTAAAATAACTGTTGATCCTAGTACAACAAAACACGCCGCGAGACAGTAAATAAGGAATCGACGAGGAGCTCGCTGTCTGGCCGCCACTCTCGGGAATGTTAGTTGCATCGTGAAGGCTTGCTGACTCACGGGGCACACTGCGAACATTATATGACTCTCCCTGTTTGATTGCAGCGAGTGTAATTCTATAATGAGAATCTGACTCGGACAACAAGTATGCTTCAAAACCTGACTGCCGGCAAGTATTACTATGCATTGTATATACTTAATGCAAATGAAGATGCTTCACGAAATCGCCAAATGTCTGCGTGTTGCCCCGTGCTGCGTGCGTCTTGAGGTTTTCTAAGGAAACCATGTCAGGTACTGAAGTGGTTCCAAGCAACTTGTGGTTATCCCCCCCCCCTTTCCCGCACGTAGTTACTGTAGTTTAAGAAACCACAACTTATCCGCGGTCTTACTAGGTTATGAGAATTCATGTTCAATTGGGTTGACGCACTGTGGCGTGAAATAACGCTGGAAAATACGCGTTTATTTGGTAAGCTTATATGAAAAAAAATTGTCGCAATTGCAAGACTTACCCGCAGACGGGCAGTGTCGTACGCGAATCGCGTCACGTCTAGTGTAAGCCGCTTCGACTCATTTTGAAGCTCGGACCAAGATTCGCTCAGCTCCAAGTGCAACCGGTATCCTCTGCCGGTTGACATGCGGTTGGTGACGGCATACCGCCCTCTTTGTGACGGCATCACACAGCGGGGCATTACTGCGTTTTTTTACAGAAAACAGTGAATTTTAGACTTCGGGTCGCTCAAAGCTGTCGCGACACAAAAAACAAAATAAAAACAAATTGCAGTTTTGCGTGTAGGCAAGGCACGGTAAGCATAGGCAAACTTTAGCATCGCGTTAAAGGCATTTCAGAAACCTCACTTACAAGGCACAACGCCAGCAGCGTTGCACGCATGGCACTTCGATGCTGCACTATTTTAACGCGACAGCGTTCAGCTTCCCGCGTGTCAAAAAAATTGGCAGTGGCTTAGCTCGGCTATGCCAGGATATACGTAGCGAAAGCTAAGGCATAACATGGTTAGCCTTGGTTAATCTTGATTGCGAGTCCAGGTTAGTCTGGTTGTTAGCTATGTTGCGGCGTTTCGCAAAACGTTCGGAGCGCTCTTCGTCTGTTTCCTGGGCGATTCAATTCCTCTTCATCTCGTTCCGATGTCGATTCCAGCCCTCCCCCTGCTTATCATAATTGTCCCCGTCCATACTACCGCCTCAACCATGGTTGCGGCGCACGCGAGCTCTCCTTTTCAATCCTCCGACATTGTATCAGGCATACGACGCAGCTGGGAATGCGAGCGGAGGCGAGCGCAACGACGAGGAACGCGGTGTGGCGTCATGCCAAACGGCGGCTGCGGGTAGGCGCGGCACTGCGCAGCGGCGGAACACCTGTGGCTCGGTGCTACTAATGGCGCATGCGCAGTAGTGACTAGGGAGCGAGAGAGAGAGAGAGAGAGAGAGAGAGAGAAATATCCGCAGCGAGGCGCACGTCATGACGTCACGTGCCTCCTCGGAGCACCGCCACGGCGAAATCGCAAGTTCGCGGCCAGTAAAGCTTTCGCTTCCGAGGAGGGAAACGGCAGGAAAGGTTTTCACGCGCGCTGAGCCAGCTTCGTTTCCGTTCAGTTCATTCAGTTCAGTTCAGGGGTCGAGCTACCTTTATTGTTAGCGCCTGTGAACAAGAGTTGTGTTCAGGGAACGTCGAAGCTTCATTGGAAGAGCCGCCTGCTTCAGCCCTAAAGAGTAACCATTAGTGCGCTGGCCGGCGATTTCGTTTTCATCTACCACTAGTATGCCCCTTATATTTGCGCCACAAAGGTTCAAACTGCATACGGTTATTGAGAACTCGTCGCCATTGTAGGGACTTATTCTTTATTTCAAGAGATTTAAAGTTAACTTCAGAAACTGCAAATGTTTTCTGGTAGCTTCTACTGTGACATTTAAAAGGCACCAGGGCATGCGTCTGTTGTCTGATAAAAATGGTCCAGCTACTTCTTCGTCACAAAGCTACTGCACAAGGTTTCCTGCTTCTCCGTCTCCTAATACGTTTCGTATGTACTTTATTTTTGGGTAATGCTACTCTCATGCAATGATTCCTTTAGGAGTGGTCTTGAACAAAGGAGATGTACAAGTACTTACGTACCCTGGTCTATAAATCAAAAGCAAAACCTGACATATTCACAGAATGTCAGCGCGGAGGTGCTGAAGCCAATACGTGCTTTTCAACGTCTCCCAGAAACTTATTCAGAGTTGTCCGTGTGACCACACATTGATTTACTGCGTTCCAGTATATCATCGATTGGAGAAAAATAAGAAAAATAGAAAGTATTACTGTGGGAAAAATATTCTTGAAATGCTAAGAAATACTTGCGACACTGTTCGCTTGTATGGCTATATTTCTACAAACACTGTCCTATTAATCTTAAAACAGGCTGAGCAGACTCACTCTAGTGGACAAAATGGATAGACTGGCCCTTCATAAGAGCTATGTTGGTGAGTCTGTTTGCTTGTACTTACGTAAAACTTACGGTTTTCCACTGCACACTTTCACGAGCAACAATGTTGTGCTTTGTACGTGGGAAGTATACTGTATTCGCGTATTCCAAAACCAGCGTTACGACTAGTGCGTGCTGGTTGTTTTGTGTCTTGAGTGGCATCATGGAAGGGCTTGCTCAATGAAAACGAGCCAATCAAATGCTTTCATTGTTATGTATTGCAAGGGCGCTGTCTGGCTGAGATCAGGGTATATAAGGATTCCCAGGTGTCGGTACATGCATTTTGAAGAGTAACATTATTGAGACTGTTGGAATTCCGCAATTACAATGTCGTCCGATGCGGACAGTAGTAAGAAAGCGGCTATGGATAGGCGTACTTAGACTGCGCTTAATGACTTTGTAGGCTTGGTTCGAAGATGAGACTCGTGTAAAAGATGCATAGTAGTGACAAAGTTGCACAGTCAATAGGGGTTTATTTGTTATAATATTGTTACGGGAAGGAAGAAGCGTTCGTCTATTTACAGGTAGCTTTTAATGGCTGAGCCAACAAGCGTAGAGCATCGATCTTGCTAAAACACTTCTTCGTCGTCTCTAAGACCACCATCAGCGTCGTCTTCTTTCCACATTACCGACTGTGACATCACCCCCGTCGGAAAAAGCACCTGATTGGTGCGGCTCATCGGTCGAAGAAAGGTAAGGTTTGAGACGGCTGACGTGGATGATGTCAGAGAGGGGTGAAGGCACCGTGGCGTTCAGCGGAGACACTTCATATGTGACAGGGGTCACCTGGCGAAGGATGCGGTAAGGGCCATAGTATCGCGAGAGTAATTTCTCGGAAAGACCAACATGCCGAGCTGGATACCATACTAGCACAAGAGCGCCTGGTTCATAGTTCACGTCGTGATGGCGCTTGTCGTAACGGTACTTCTGGCGTGTCTGGGAAGCAGACAGACGAATGCGGGCAATCTGGCGTGCTTGGGTCGCTGTGGCTATTACATCCCGAGTGTACTCTGTCGGCGAGTCGAGCGTGGTCGAGAGGAGTGTCTCGAAAGGCAAAGTCGGCTCACGGCCGAAGAGGAGATAGAAGGGTGAATAGCCAGCTGTGTCGTGGCGCGAGGAATTGTAGGCGAACGTGACAAATGGTAGAGCAATGTCCCAGTCGCGGTGATCGGAGGAAACATACATTGCGAGCATGTCCGTTAATGTGTGGTTCAGGCGTTCGGTAAGACCGTTAGTTTGAGGATGGTAAGCGGTAGTAAGTTTATGTTTAGTAGCACATGATCGAAGTAGGTCGTCTATGACTTTGGCAAGAAAGTATCTGCCACGATCGGTGAGAAGTTGACGAGGTGCACCGTGGTGCAAGATAACGTCGTGAAGCAAGAAATCAGCGACGTCTGTAGCGCAGCTGGTCGGTAGGGCTCTAGTAATGGCATAGCGAGTTGTATAGTCCGTAGCGACGGCAATCCACCTATTTCCGTCCTCGGATATAGGGAATGGTCCAAGGAGATCAAGGCCAACGCGAAAAAAAGGGTCGGCCGGTATATCCAAAGGCTGCAGCAGTCCGGCAGGAGGCACAGCTGGTCTTTTTCGGCGTTGACACGACTCACACGCGGCAACATAGCGCCGGACGGAGCGGTTGAGACGCGGCCAGAAAAACCGTCGCCGAATTCGGTCATAGGTCCGCGTGACGCCAAGGTGTCCAGCGGTGGTAACGTCGTGCAGTTGCTGCAGTACAATCGTTTGCAGATGAGACGGAATGACGGTTAGGAGCTCGGGCCCATCGGGGTGCATGTTGCGGCGATACAGGATGCCATTTTGTAGTACGAACATGTGAAGGGATGGGTCAGGCGGAGCAGAGAGCAGGCGTTCGATAATGGGGCGTAACGACTCGTCGCGTCGTTGTTCAGCGCCAATGTCTTGCAAGGCTGAGAGGGAAAGAACGCAGATCGGTGCGACATCCACTAAACCGTCCGGTACATCGACGGGATGACGAGACAGGCAGTCGGCGTCCTGATGTAGACGACCCGACTTGTAGACCACAGTGTAGGTGTATTCTTGCAGCCGTAGGGCCCAGCGACCGAGGCGGCCGGTGGGATCCTTGAGGGAGGAAAGCCAACAAAGGGCGTGGTGGTCGGTTGCAACTGTAAATGGTCGTCCATATATGTAGGGTCGGAACTTGCCCACCGCCCAAATGAGGGCGAGGCACTCGCGCTCAGTAATCGAGTAATTGCGCTCGGCGGGAGAGAGGAGGCGACTGGCGTAGGCGATAACGCGGTCGTGCCCACATTGGCGTTGAGCTAAAACTGCACCGATTCCGTAGCCACTGGCGTCAGTGCGGATTTCTGTCGGAGCGGAGGGGTCAAAATGGGCGAGAACAGGAGGTGTAGTAAGCAGCGTGATGAGCTGCGAGAAAGCAGACGCTTGTTCAGAGCCCCAATAGAAAGGAACGTCTATCCTCAGGAGGTCAGTCAGGGGACGGGCAACATGGGCGAAATTTTCCACAAACCTGCGGAAGTAAGAGCAAAGGCCCATAAAGCTGCGAACATCTTTGACACAAGCTGGTACAGGGAAATTCTGCACAGCATGAACTTTAGCGGGGTCGGGGCGAATGCCTGACGAATCGACAAGGTGTCCGAGCATAGTTATTTGGCGGTGACCGAAGTGGCACTTGGACGAGTTGAGCTGTAAGCCAGCGGTGCGAAAAACAGAAAGAACAGATGAAAGTCTTTCAAGATGTGTCGCAAAAGTTGAAGAGAAGACGATGACGTCATCCAAGTAGCACAAACAGATGGACCATTTCAAACCACGCAAGAGCATGTCCATCATCCGTTCAAAGGTCGCCGGGGGATTGCACAAGCCAAATGGCATTACTCGGAACTGATATAGGCCGTCTGATGTGACGAATGCGGTCTTTTCACGGTCCATGTCATCCACGGCAATTTGCCAATATCCAGAGCGAAGGTCTATAGATGAAAAATAAGTGGCACCGTGGAGACAATCGAGAGCATCGTCAATGCGGGGAAGTGGATACACATCTTTCTTGGTGATCGTGTTTAGATGACGATAGTCAACGCAGAATCGCCAGCTGTTATCCTTCTTTTTGACGAGAACAACAGGGGACGCACACGGACTGGAAGAGTGTTCAATAATCCCTTTGGCAAGCATCTTGTCAACCTCGCTCTGGATAACTTGTCGTTCAGAGGGCGACACCCGGTATGGGCGTCTGCGAACAGGTGCTGCATCGCCGGTATTTATCCGATGCGTCACGACCGTAGTTTGACGCAAAGGGCGATCGTTCAGATCGAAAATGTCGGAGTAGGACTGGAGGAGGCCACGGAGCTGTGCGGCTTGTTGGGTGGAGAGGTCCGGTGCAATCATCTTTGTAAAGTCATCGGTCGGGGCTGATGCAGAAGGCGCAGAATGAGCAGTGGTCGAAGACGGCGCAACAGATAGAGCAGAAATGTGGCACTCGTGCGTTGGTGACAACGTGGCAAGAGACATGCCTCGAGGAACTACTTGCGGGCACTGTCCGAAATTTAGAATCGGAAGACATGTCTGATTGTCCGCAACAGAAACGATGGTGTGTGGGAAGGAGACATTGTGAGAAAGCAGGACTGACGTCGCGGGAGTGAGGACATAGTCTCCATCAGGCACAGGTGGGCTGGCTAAAACAGGGATGAAGGTTGCTGCAAGAGATGGCAGGCGTATAAAATCCGCGGAACAAAGCTGAGCTGGAGCTTGAGCAGGAAGGTCAATGGGAACAGGTAGGGGTAAGTCAAGTTGTACGACACCGGCGGAACAGTCAATCAGAGCAGAATGGGCGGACAAAAAGTCGAGTCCGAGGATCACATTGTGAGGGCAACGTTCAAGCACACTAAACAAAACGGACGTGTGGCGACCGGCGACACTGACACGAGCAGTACACATTCCAAGCACAGCCGGAGTTCCACCATCGGCGACCTGGAGCAGTCGAGTCGGAGCAGGGGTAAGTACCTTTTTCAAGCGCGTTCGAAGCTCCGCACTCATGATGGAAATTTGGGCTCCAGTGTCGATGAGTGCTGTAACGGGCAAACCATCCACGTCCACGTCCAGAAGGTTCCGATTAGTAGGCAGGGTCAGCAGAGGAATTTCAGGCCGGTGTTCTAGAGCAGCGTCACCTCCAGGAGCTGCCCCAGTTAGTTTCCCGTCGGAGAGCGGCGACGGTAAGCTGGGGATGGAGAGCGACGCAGCTGGGGCGAACGGGAGCGGCGACTATGTGGTGATGGCGATCGGCTGGTCGCGGTGGCTCGAGCGTTGTCACGTGCGTCTTCAACCTCGGTGGAGAGTGATGGCGGGCGAGGATTCAGTGGGGAGCGGCGGTAGGCGGGAAAGCTTGGTCGTGAGTGGGCTGGCCAGGAACTTCGACAGTGGCGAGAGATGTGGCCCACACGTCCACAGTAAAAACAGATGGGTCTATCGTCATGGGTGCGCCATTCGGCCGGGTTGCGATAGCTCGGATACGGACCGTATTGGCTCCGGTGAACAGGGGCAGAGGCAGCAGACGAAGCAAAGTCAGGACGGCTGGCGGAGCAGATGGATGGAAGACCTACATTCGCAAGTTCTTGGCGAATGACCGACTGAATGAGTGACACAAGCGGCCGGGAATCGTCAAAGCACCGCGTCACAGGCGTGGCAGGAGACGCTGCTTCGATTTCTCGCCGAACGATACGGACGACGTTCTCGGAGGAGGTGGGCTCACGCGGTGGACAAATGTCTTCGCACGTCGACGAAGCTGCGGTATTAGGTAGGCGCGTAAACTGTTGAACTGTGCGGCGACTCTTCGCGTCTTCAAAGCGGCGACATTCGTTAATGATCTCATTGACCGTTGTGATGTTCTTATAAACAAGCAGGTTAAACGCGTCGTCCGCGATGCCCTTTAAGACGTGGCTGACCTTGTCTGCCTCTGCCATATTGTTATCTACTTTGCGGCAAAGAGCGAGGACGTCCTGGATATAGGCCACGTACGATTCAGTGGACGTCTGTACACGGGTCCCAAGGTCCTTCTTTGCAGCACGTTGGCGGCCGACGGGTTTGCCGAACAAATCCCTAAGCTTCTGTTTGCACTGGTCCCAACTCGTAATCTCTTCTTCATGTGTTTCGAACCAGACCCGTGCTGTTTTCTTGAGGTAGAATATTACATTAGCCAGCATAAGCGTGTTATCCCACCTGTTGTATGCGCTGACCCGTTCATAATTCTGTAACCAGTCATCGACGTCAACCTTGTCAATCCCGGAAAACATGCCAGGGTCGCGAGGCTGGGCCAGGATGACTGTCGGGGGCGACGACGGGGCCGCGGTTGAACTGTCTCCTTCGGAAGACATGGCGGCCAGGTTACGTCCGCTGCGGAGCTCCGTCTTGCTCGATTACCCCGCACGTCCACCAATGATGTTACGGGAAGGAAGAAGCGTTCGTCTATTTACAGGTAGCTTTTAATGGCTGAGCCAACAAGCGTAGAGCATCGATCTTGCTAAAACACTTCTTCGTCTTCTCTAAGACCACCATCAGCGTCGTCTTCTTTCCACATTACCGACTGTGACAATATCCCAGTTTTCTCATCAAGTGGGTATATGCGCGGCTTACATATGGGCAACTCAATTTTCTGCTCAAAACCAGATTTACATTGGTTGCGACGACTGTTGCTGGATGTTTGATAATTTAGTACGAATAGTTTTCGAACCTAATCTTCACATCAAAGCAGCAACTCGATTGAAAATATTCCCTAGCATGAGTGGAGAACTTGAGGACCCTTTTTTTTATTTTCTTTCTTTATGTGTAAACACTTATACTGCGCACTAGTAATTGGTGTTACCCTTTGAATTCAACAGTTCGAAAAATCTTGTGCTTGAGCTGCGAAGCACAATTTAGAGCTCAGGTTGGCTGCCTCGATGTTAGCGCAAGCTTCTATGTGCTGTGGATATATTTTACGCTAGGTATTTATGTATAAACACTGTAACTGCGTCATACGGTGCAACGGCAACTTGCCATTTGTTCTCGAAGAGTTCTTCCAGCAGCAATGTCGCCGAGCACAGGACTCGGGAACAGCTTCGTTGTCTGGATGACAGTCGATCCAGTGAGCCTGCTGCGCCTCCATGCAGCGTAACGGCCCCACTGCACTCCGTCCAATTCTTGCGGCGGTCAGGTCTTCGTCGAAACCGGTTAATACATCGTTGTCCTATTTAAGCGATAGGAAAAGCAGTGAAGCAAACATGTTTGTTATCTTGCACTCAGTGACGAAAGCATTTTTTTTTCAGTGCTTCTGCACTTCCTGTCACGAAAACAGATATGCTCTAGACAAATTTATGCAAATAGATTCAAACACATGCATGAATGGCTGTTAAGCGGGAGACACACGGTCCGATCCGGCGTCCGACGCGCCGGAACGGCAGCCACAATCGAGGTGTTTTGCCGTGCCGAAGCGCCGGACGGACGTCCGGCGTGCGACAAACCGGGCACATTATATATATATATTATTATTATTATTATATTATTATTACATTATATATATATATATATATATATATATATATATATATATATATATATATATATATATATATATATATATATATATATATATATATATATATATATATATATCGTTACAGTATGATGCGACCGTACTCTTTTACTTGCAGAGTTCTCACGAAAGCTTAAAAATTTCTACCATTTATGCAGCTTCAAAGAGCTTTGGAACACATGTCACTGAACAGAGTGCATTTTACGTAATTGGTTTTTACCGCTTTCTTTTTCCAAAATAATATCAAGCCGAAATTCGCATCAACTTTGAACGCATCATTCAAGTTCCACTTAGGTAAAAATTTGGTGCGCAAAATGTATTTATGGAAGCCCTGCTAAAGACGGAACTGAAGCACCATCGAGGCAAAATGAGTAGAATGATTGGACGAGTTCAACGTGTTATTCAAATCCGCTACATTGACTGCAAAACTTTCGTTGCGAAAATCAAATGAATGACTAAGTAAATATTTCTGCAGCTGCAAGAAAATAAATATTCTGGGGTACTTTTTCCGATAGTGCAAGTTTCATCAGTGCTTTCAATGAGATTGGTATTGTCATCAACAGGCAGACTCGTAAATCTAAAAAATGAAAAAAAGAAAGAATTCATTTTTAAATTGGAATGAGCGCGTCGATTATTCCTCAGGGATCCTATATTGTTAGACCAGCAGGTCGCCACGTGGTGGCTGACATTGGTGAAGCTGCTTATGCACACCAAAACTGGCATTTACATCGCTAGCCGTAGTGGTGCAGCATATCAGGTAATAATCGAATATTCGAATATTAACAATGTCGGGCTATCGCCTTAATTACCTGGGATTAAAATGTGGTGAGTAGGCTCCCACTAAGTCGAACACGACGGGGACCTTCAAAATATTTGCAGTCTGATGGGAGGCTCATGTAACAGCTTGCACAAAAGTCAAAATATACCTTTCCGGGTGCAAGTAAATATTTTTGGCATAAAAAATACCATACATCGGAGCTCAAAGCTTAGTAGCGGCACGCTGTTACGTTTCGCCTACGACGCGCGGTTTAGCCGGCGCGATTGCAACAAAGCGGCAGACATTTTGGCCCGTTCGGCGTCGCCGCTACGCTCCCCGCCAGGCGTTTCCAGGCGTTTCCAGGCATGTTCCGATGCCACGTGTCTTCATGTGCGTGTGTGAGTGTATGTGCCATTGTGCCCGACCGGCGGCGATGCGACAGCAGGGGGTTACCTTCTCCTTCCAGTCATTGTGCCTGACCAGAGGCGCTACGAGAGCCGAGGTTACCTTCTCCTCCCAGTCTTTGTGCCCGACCGGCGGCGCTACGACAGAGTGCGTCACCTTAGCCCATTGTACAATCACGTGCTCGTCTATTGAGGGGTTCCTTCTTGCCCTCAACTGCGAGAGTATAAAAACAGCTGCCCCCGGACGCCAAAAGGAGGGCTCCGATTTCTTCTGTTGAGTAAAGTGCACTCCCGTCTCTCTACTTCGGTCAACCTGACCGCCAACTCTTTGCGATGTTAAAATAAACAAGTTGTTTTGTTGTTACCAGTCGACTCATGCTTTGCCGGGACCTTCGGATGCTTCCAGTTGTACCCCAGGCCGCCAGGCCAACGCTACCCTTGGGGCTTGCGACCCAGGTGCAACAACGGGCGTCAGCGCCGAGTTCCCAACCGATCGCACCAGCGGTGCGACCACAACAACTCGCGCCATCGGTGCGATCCAAACAACTGTCTGCCAGCGGTGAGATCGCGACAACGGAGGCCAGCAGCGAAGAGATGCAGTTGACTGTATGCTGAGCAGCTCAACGACGATCCGGGAGCAGTGCAACGAGCCCTGTGTGATGACTGGTTGCCTGCAGCGGAACGACTGCGCTGGACTCTTGGCTGCGAGGTTTGGTGAGTGCGGGACCTTCTTCTTCTGAGCTTTGCCAGGCTTTTGTTACTGTCAGAAACAGAGCTGGTAATTGTGGTTGTCGTTGCTGCCGGGTTAGTTTGCGGCAAGACAATAGTAAGCAGTAGAGAAAGCAGCATTCAGAGCAGCCATGGATTTGAAGTCGTTGCGCAAACCGAAATTGTTGGAGCTTGCAAGAGAGTTGGGTCTGGATGTCTCAGACAAACTCAGAAAACCGGAACTGCTAAAGGCTATTCTTGAGTTAGAAGCTGAGGATGACGAGCTGTCGGAATGCCTTGAGACCATTGAGGAAAGGGAGACTGCAAAAAGACAGGAGCGCGAACTTAAAGAACAGAAAGAAAAAGAAGAGCGCGAAAGTAAAGAACAGAAAGAGCGAGAGCAACAAGAGCGTGACCGTCAACACGCTTTGGAAATGAAGCGTCTCGAGATAGAGATCGAACGCGCTCGTAATGGAAGTCAGGCACACGGTGCAGGAGAACGCGTATTGTTCAAAATGACTGACCTGATGCGGCCGTTTAAGCTTGGAGAGGACATTGGTTTGTTCCTGGTTAACTTTGAGCGAACGTGCGAGAAGCAGGGGTTCTCTCGGGAAACGTGGCCACAGCGCTTGCTCACTTTGTTACCAGGCGAGGCGGCCGACGTAATCGCTCGCTTGGATAGAGAGGAGGCAGAGGATTTCGACACAGTGAAATCGAGTCTTCTAAAAAAGTACCGGCTGTCAGCGGAGGCGTTCCGTCGGAAGTTTCGGGAAAATGAGAAAGGCAGAAGTGAGTCATACACAGAGTTTGCGTACAGGCTTATGTCAAACATGCAGGAGTGGCTAAAAGAAGAGAAAGCGTTTGGTGACCACGATAAAGTTCTGCAGTGTTTTGGGCTAGAACAGTTTTATAGTCGGTTACCGGAGAACGTGCGGTACTGGGTCTTGGATAGGCCAGACGTTTGTACGGTGGCTAAAGCCGCTGAGCTAGCCGAGGAGTTTGTGACGCGTCGGGCTCGCGGAGCTAAGGACGGTCAAAAGGGTGAATTTGGCTCGAAGTTTGAGAGGCCGAAGTTCACGCCCATGAGATTAAAGGGGGACACGCGTAGTGCGGATGCGAGTGAAAGCAGTCCGACAGAACGTAAGGAGACGGCGGCAGCCAAACGCAGGAAGCGGTTCGAGATGAGGCGAGCGCGCGTTTGTTATACGTGCCAGAAGCCGGGTCACTTTTCGGCGCAGTGTCCGGAAACAACACCAAAAGTTGTGTTTTTTTCAATAGGCAGCACTGACGAGAACATGAAGCTTCTCGAGCCTTACATGCGAGACCTCCTCGTGAACGGGAAAGAGTGCCGAGTGCTTCGCGATTCCGCAGCTACGATGGATGTAGTTCACCCCTCTTACGTAGAACCCCATATGTTCACGGGCGAGTGCGCATGGATCAAGCAAGCCGTGGAAGCTCATAGCGTGTGTCTGCCGGTAGCAAAAGTGCTTTTTGAAGGACCTTTCGGAGCGCTTGAGACGGAGGCCGCAGTGTCATCTATGCTGCCACCTCAGTACCCGTACCTATTTTCAAACAGGTCCGATCACCTCCTGCGCGAGAAGGGGCTTTTGTTTGGTGAAGCTAGTGTTCAGGCCTTAACCAGATCGAAGGTTCGGGAGCTCGCTGCAAAGGCGGTAGTTGCGGGGCCGACGTTATCAAACAACGAAAAAGGGTCAGAGGCGCAGCAAGCTGATATTCAGAGCACGCCCGAACTGAATAAAATTGAGTCTGTAGCGTTGAAGGCGCCAGATACTGGAGAGGAAATGCCCGATAAGGGAAAGTTAGAAGAGCTATCTACAGATTTGCTCATCGCGCCTACGTGAGACGGACTTGATAGGTTGCTAAAAGTCAGCCGGTCGGCTTTGATAGCCGAGCAAAAGAAGGATGGCAGCCTAGAAAACGTGCGCTGCAATGTCAAGGAAGGTATCGCCCGGAAAAATGCGCGTTTTGTGGAAAGAGGTGGAGTCCTGTACCGGAAGTATCTAGACCGCAGAGGAGTGGAGTTCGATCAGCTGATCGTGCCTCAATGCTATCGTCAGGATCTGTTGCGCTTGACGCATGGGGGTTCGTGGTCCGGACACCTAGGAGTTAAGAAAACTAAGGACCGTCTCTTGCAAGAGTACTATTGGCCAGGGTGTTTTCGGGACGCAGACCATTTCGTGAGGACATGTGACACTTGTCAGCGGGTGGGCAAACCAGGGGACAAATCAAGGGCGCCGTTGAGATTGGTACCTATCATTACGGAGCCTTTTAGACGGCTCGTTATTGATACAGTGGGACCTCTGCCGGTAACAGCCACGGGGTACAGACACATTTTGACTGTGATCTGCCCAGCGACAAAGTTCCCTGAAGCAGTGCCGCTTAAAGAACTCAGCTCAGTTGAGATAGTCAACGCACTACTGTCCATATTTGCGCGAGTTGGTTTTCCTGCGGAAATCCAATCAGATCAGGGCACAGTGTTTACTAGCGCTTTGACGACAACTTTTCTCGAAAGGTGTGGGGTAAAGCTGTTACACAGCTCAGTGTACCACCCACAGTCGAATTCCGTTGAGAAGCTCCACTCCGTCATGAAGCGCGTGTTGAGAGCATTGTGTTTTGAACATCGAACTGACTGGGAGCTGTGTCTGCCTGGGGTGATGTTTGCATTAAGGACCGCGCCGCATGCGGCTACGGGGTTTTCGCCAGCTGAACTGGTGTACGGTCGCTCGCTTCGGTCTCCGCTTCGCATGCTTCGAGAATCGTGGGAAGGCAGGGGCGACGACCCAGTCGTGGTGGAGTACGTGCTTAAGCTCCTCGAACGCTTAAGAAGGGCACAGGAGTTGTCAGGTGAAGCAATGGCAAAGGCCCAGCAGAGGGCCAAGGTTTATTATGATCGGACAGCCAGGGCCCGTCGTTTTGAGGTGGGCGATGAGGTCATGATATTGCGCACATCGCTAAACAACAAACTAGACGTGCAGTGGGAGGGCCCAGCACGAATTGTTCAGAAACTGTCGGACGTTAACTACGTGGTAAGTCTGCCAGGAAAGCGGAAAGCACAGCAAGTTTACCACTGTAATCTGCTCAAACCTTATAGACAAAGGGAAGCAGTGGTGTGCATGATGGTAAACGTTCCTGAAGAGCTTCCGGTCGAGCTTCCGGGACTAGGCTCAGTGACGAACAGGGAAGACACCGGTCAAGTCATTAGTGACTTAGTCAGTGGAGCATCGCTGTCGCGTGAGCAGAAAACCGAACTACACCAGCTATTACAAGAGTTTCAAGGTCTGTTCTCTGAGAGGCCTGGTAGGACTTCTGTACTTACTCATGATATAGAACTTACCTCCCCAGAGCCAGTACGATCCAAGGCGTACCGGGTGTCACCCCGCCAGAGCGATATTATGGAGGCTGAGGTAAAGAAAATGCTACAGCTCGGTGTTATTGAGGCAGGTGAGAGTGATTATACCTCCCCTTTGATTTTAGTTGAGGTACCGGGCAAGGAACCTCGTCCTTGCGTCGACTACCGCAGGCTTAATTCCATCACTAAGGATCAAATTTATCCGATCCCTAACATCGAGGAGCGCCTTGAGAAAGTTAGTAGCGCTCAGTTTATTTCCACCCTAGATCTTGTCAGGGGTTATTGGCAGGTTCCACTTGCAGAAGAGGCTAGTAGGTATGCGGCGTTCATTTCACCAATGGGAACATTCCGTCCTAAAGTGTTGAGTTTTGGTTTGAAGAACGCGCCATACTGTTTTTCAAGCCTCATGGATAAAGTGTTGCGGGGACAGCCAGAATTCGCTTTACCGTATCTAGACGACGTAGCGATATTCTCCGCATCCTGGCCTGAGCATATGGCACACTTGCGGGCAGTGCTAACCCGCCTGCGCGAAGCGGGCTTGACAGTCAAGGCTCCTAAGTGCCAGTTAGCACAGGCCGAGGTTGTCTACCTCGGTCACGTGATTGGTCAGGGTCGTCGCCGCCCCTCTGAAATAAAAGTGGCCGCTGTGTGAGACTTTCCGCAACCGCGCACAAAGACCGATATTCGGTCGTTCTTAGGTGTCGCCGGCTACTATCAGAGGTACATCCCCAGGTACTCTGATATCGCGGCTCCCCTGACGGATGCTCTAAGAAAGTCAGAGCCTCAAACAGTCGTCTGGGACGAGACAAAGGAAAGAGCTTTTAGTGCCCTAAAGAGTGCCCTAACAAGCCAGCCTGTGCTACGATCGCCAGACTATACAAAAGGGTTCGTTGTTCAGTGCGATGCTAGTGAGCGAGGCATGGGCGTTGTACTGTGCCAACGGGAAAAGGGAGAAGTAGAACACCCCGTCCTGTATGCTAGTCGTAAGCTGACAAGTCGTGAGCAGGCGTATAGCGCCACCGAGAAAGAGTGTGCATGTCTCGTGTGGGCCGTTCAGAAATTGTCATGCTATCTAGCCGGCTCGAGGTTTATCATTGAGACGGATCACTGCCCTCTCCAATGGCTGCAGACCATCTCTCCCAAAAATGGCCGCCTCCTGCGCTGGAGCCTCGCTTTGCAACAATATTCCTTTGAGGTGCGTTACAAAAAGGGGAGTCTCAACGGTAACGCCGATGGCTTAAGTCGAAGCCCCTAACGTAGGAATCAGCCTCAAAATTGTTTGTTACTGATGTTTTTCTTCCTGAGGCAGGATTTTTTTTTAACATATTGCTTTTGTTTAGTGTTTCAAAGTGATGATATGCTTTCTAGTGCAATTTTCCAATTTGTGGACGCGTTCTGAGTGATGCTAGACTACTGTAAGGAACTAGGCAGTGGTATAAAAAGGGGAAAGAGCCTGGCAGGGCTTAGTGAGGGTTGTGCCGTGCTTGCTGACTGAGCGGTTGAGTTTCAGCGTAGTTCTAACGCTTGCCGGGAACGAGAACAAGAATGTGAACTCTCCCGAAGTCACTTTGCAGTGTCCTGTGCGAACCTGAACGAGAGAACGAGGCCTTCTCTGTGCGCTGCGCTCAAGAAACGTCGAGGGACGCCCGACTTCGGTTATGAGCATCATCGAGCGACATCCCTCCGGACAGCGGATGCAGTCCCCTGTCCATCGGGATCTCCTTCCCCCGGCGGGGCGGTCTGTTACGTTTCGCCTACGACGCGCGGTTTAGCCGGCGCGATTGCAACAAAGCGGCAGACATTTTGGCCCGTTCGGCGTCGCCGCTACGCTCCCCGCCAGGCGTTTCCAGGCGTTTCCAGGCGTTTCCAGGCATGTTCCGATGCCACGTGTCTTCATGTGCGTGTGTGAGTGTATGTGCCATTGTGCCCGACCGGCGGCGATGCGACAGCAGGGGGTTACCTTCTCCTTCCAGTCATTGTGCCTGACCAGAGGCGCTACGAGAGCCGAGGTTACCTTCTCCTCCCAGTCTTTGTGCCCGACCGGCGGCGCTACGACAGAGTGCGTCACCTTAGCCCATTGTACAATCACGTGCTCGTCTATTGAGGGGTTCCTTCTTGCCCTCAACTGCGAGAGTATAAAAACAGCTGCCCCCGGACGCCAAAAGGAGGGCTCCGATTTCTTCTGTTGAGTAAAGTGCACTCCCGTCTCTCTACTTCGGTCAACCTGACCGCCAACTCTTTGCGATGTTAAAATAAACAAGTTGTTTTGTTGTTACCAGTCGACTCATGCTTTGCCGGGACCTTCGGATGCTTCCAGTTGTACCCCAGGCCGCCAGGCCAACGCTACCCTTGGGGCTTGCGACCCAGGTGCAACAACGGGCGTCAGCGCCGAGTTCCCAACCGATCGCACCAGCGGTGCGACCACAACAACTCGCGCCATCGGTGCGATCCAAACAACGCTGAGAACTCTCCCACTCGCAAGAAACTTGCTGGGATGTCTGAAGAAAACGTGATGAATTGCTAGTCGCGATCAGTCAGCAGCGTGTTCGCCATGCTCTTTTAAAACCAAAGGGAAGATGTCAGAAACTGGAGGACGTGGGCTGCATGAGATGGACATCAAGTAAAACAACTGAAACGGCCCAGGTTTAGTCTTCCTCCGGTGAAACTAGGTCAACATTGTACCGCTCGACTTTGTAAGCGCTAACACAGTAGGTTTTATTGGCGCATGATTGAAAGTATTGCTTTGTACAGTCTAGCTTGAGCAATTTAGTAATTACTGAGTGTCGGCGCAGTGCAAATTGTGATTGGTTAAGAAAAGACGGCATTTTACTTTGATAACTCAAGAATCCTTTATAACCCTGGTGTGGTTACAGAAATCCAACAAATAATTCAGAGAATTGAGAGTATCGTTTGTGAAAACCGCTTGTTTGCTACTGAGTAATAATTAATGATATAAATATTATCTCAAGTGAACCTATAAGCCCACCGAAAGCAGACACAGTTGTTCTACAAAACATTTCTCTGAAACCCAACACTAATTTATGAGCAGAAATTTCCTGAAATCTGACTGAGCATTGTAGCAACATGGCGTAAGCTGTAATTTCCACTCAGGTTTGTCCGCTTTATATGCTCTGATAAAAGCCGATTTACAGATCAGCGAGAGCTTTTCTTGTTGCGAAGATGCGGATAAGTGAACTTCGAGTTTAAGTTTTCTTCAACGGCGATTTTCAAAAATAATTGCAAGAACCCTAGGTCCACAAATCAAAACTTTGTTTTATAAATTTTAGAACATACTTTTGTGTGTCATATCTAATACCTTCCACTTAAATCAGCCAAAAGTTTCTTCATAAAAGTATTTCTGCATTTTTCATGTATTTGAATGGACGAAACGGAGTTGACCCCGAGGAAAAGCTTCCTCTTAGTTCATTATTTGCGCGCTGGCAATAAAAACCAACCAAATATTCAAACATATTTTATTAAATTCTAAAATTTGGACTAATTGTCCAACTAAGAGCCCGCTGTAGCGGGTACTTATTGAAGGCTTCGAATTTTGAAGTCCTCCAAATTCGATTTGTTCTCTGCCGTGTATTGAATGCTTGAGAAGAGCGGGGATCGAGAATGTTTGATGCCGTTGCATTCCCGAAAGTTTTGTTGTGCTCAAGGTGTTTCACCATAATGGCGGTTTCACACACAGGGGTACCAGAACTTCATCATTGCAATCTACGCGGAACGGATGCTCGCCACAGCTCCTTTGCTCTGTTCCTCGCCGACTGATCCATGTATTACGGACTACGGTATTAGAGAGAAGGCGTTCGAACAGGGATCTCAGAGGCTGAAAGGAATTAGCCGAGTACAGTTGCCAAACATGGCTTGTTACGAAAAATCATGTCACAATTTCAAGCCAAATCACTGATCAGAATGCTCATCCTCTTTGGCCACTCACAAAAACAAATTGCTTGTCTAGAAGTTGGCTCCAGCCTGAGACCTCCGTTGCTCCAGCGCTGTCGAACACTTCAAGAGCCCATCTTTCGGAGAGCGGTTGGGTTGTTGGAAAGCAGCGCTAGCTATTGGGCCTTGTATTTGCTCCCGCATAAATTATCTCACAGTGCTTTCCGGCGTCAAGTTTAATATTTACAGTCCCAGAAAAAATGACTAGAGATGAATAGAACAACACTCGGACGTACATTATACATGCTTACCTTGGGGGCAGGCCTAAGGTCGTCTTCAGGCTTTTCCTTCCGGTCACCGGTAATCCAGTCAGCCCGAAGCCGGCTGAATTCTGTAATCAGGCTATGAGTTTTCTGCGAATTGTGGCTGTTTGAAGAGCAAATGAAAAGGGAAAGTGAAGTTGATGGTAGTTGCATGAACTGAAATCGATCAAGTGGTCTGGTTTTACTATGTAGCAAAAGTGAAACGATTTTAATGCTGAGAGACATCGACACAAGAAGCCGAACAGGACACACGAATCATTGTTTTTACTACAGTTAAAAATCTGTACGATGTCTTACTTATGTAAGAGCACTGTATTTGCGAAATTGGGAAGTTGATAATAGCCCTTTTGCGTGAACTGTGACCCTTCTTGTGACCGTATTGCAAGTGCTAAAACAATTTCACTATCAATCACCAACTCGTCCAAAACGTGACGCTGGCTGTTGCACGAGGGCACGCAGAAACAGCAAACTCATCTTCATTCAGCAGTGCACAGATGTACAAATGAGCTGCGCAGAGCTTGAGTGTCTGCTATCCTTTCTGTGTCCTCGTCTTCATGTTCTTGTGCTGAATCCCAAGTTGATAAAAGGTGAGGTGCTATGATGAAGGGCTCTGTTGATACACTACTCCTGTAAGGCAACTACGTTGTCGTACCGATTTTAAGTGCGCGTTATTTTCGGTTTTTGAAAAATCTAAGAAGAAAGCAGTTCAGGAACGCCTGCCCGACACTATTAGTGGTGTGTCACTGGCCGCTTCGACAACCTACTGGGGCCCATCAAAACCGATGCTTTTCGAGCGTGATGGACGCACGCTGATGACACAGCGTAACAGTAGCTGAGTAAACTAAGCTTGAAAATTAAAATTTACTTTATGGGTTTACCTGGCCACAGCCATGAACCACCATGGCCAGGAATTCATCCAGCAACGTCTTCCTTAGCAGCGCAACGCCATAACCGTTAAGCAACTGTGGTCGATCTTTGAAATGAACTGCGCATGAAATACGTTGAGCTGAAGATCTGTTACCTGAAGATATTTCCGAACTAGCCTTGCAATGAACATGTGGACAAGTAAAGCAAGTTTCTTTGCTTCGCCGTCCTTCTGAGATCCATCGGCAAAAGTCTGGGTTAGTTTTCACTTTTTGCCGCTTTGTTCAAATTGAAGACCCAATTAAATACCGAGTCTCGCACTACACTTCTGACTGAATAATTTTTCCCCCATCCAAGGGCCAAACAAGTTGAAGTTTTCAACAACGAAGGCTTAATTATATTGCAGCGGAGCGCCTTAATGTTTCCTAGCTCTGGACATCGTAAAACAACAGCGATTGGTTAATGGACGACCGCAGGCTCGGTAGCGCTCGTTGTGCGAGCACTGGTTTTTACTCGGCAGCTAACTTGGTAGCAAGCACTACGTCTGCACCACAGCATATATGCTGTACAGACGGATACATATCACTATATATATATATATATATATATATATATATATAGACGCGCCCGCAAGTATCCGAAGTTTCTGGAAAGTTATCGATGCTTCTATCCGCTGTCTGTTGTCGCCGAACCTTGTGTTATCTGATTTCATCGCCTGACGCGAATGGTGTAGAACTTTGTAGAAGGCACGCGGGTCCCAACGATTAGTCTGGAACATTCGACGACTGCTGTATAAAAGCCGACGCGCTTGACCCGCCGGTCAGATTTTCGACGATCGCCAACCGTGTTCGCTGCTATCGTTGTGCTATAAGTGTAGCCTACTTTTGTGGGCACAGGTTCGCCCAATAAAAGTTAGTTTGGTCTTACACAGTATTGCTACTGTGTTCTTGAACGTCACCACCACGTGGCAATATATATATATATATATATATATATATATATATATATATATGATAATGATGCGCGGATGGAGCACAGGTGGCACTAGCTACCAACATTTCCAACCCGCCTGGTCGGGTTGTGCTCCTAGTTTTTTAACTGTTTCTTTTTTCTTTCAAGCTGGGCGAAAGAACATCAGCTACAACTTGTACTGATCCTCGGCATATTGCGGTAACTAACACTTCGTGTTAGACCTGCTGATGTCTAACTTTTGACATTTAAAACGCAACGGCGCTGACGGCACAGGTTAGGTGCAAGCATAAGAACAGCGCTCGCTACACTGGCGCACATTTGTTTTACATGACTAGCGCCATTTTTCCTGAAGTAGTTAAGCTATAGCTTTCAGTGAGAGTAGCAGGCAGCCAATCGCGAAGTTGGACGTATTACTGCAATCGAAGCCCCGTCACTGGCAATGGCGCATCAAATTTGTAAATTGGGCGTCTTATGTATAGACATGTTGATCCTTTCAACAGCATCTTAACTTTTCGAATTATAGCCCGCATGGTAGATATGTTTATTATTTGAAATGTATGTTAGTTGACATTTCATATCGCTCTAAAGGATAACCACATTTCTGATTAATAAATGAAGTTTCACGCGATACGGATTATTCAGCGCGGTGAACAATGCGTCCATAAATTGTTTACTAAGTTAAGACTGTATTGTCTGCTTAGGTTACATCTATTTATAAGTAGTAGTACGAACAAATCAATAAGCAAATAATACTATAATGAATGCTCCATCATTCAATAAACGTCCCGGCGCTTGAATAAAGGAGAGGTCTGACTGCGCCTGGAAGTGTACACCGAGCTGGATTATATTGAGAAATCAATGAAGAAATTTAGTAGCTCACTGCCAAAAAAATTATTAGTGCACAGCATCATAAATATTCTAAGATTTCAGCACACGATAATAATTTTGTTTACTATCGGCAAAGTGGTTGCGGAACTTCTACTCGTAAAAAAAAAACTCATTTTTTCACCCAAATTTTCTTACAATAGAGCTGGTGCGGACTATAGTCTACGAAATATAGTAAATTGAAAAGATTGTTTTTCCGAAGAGCGGCCCCACAAGTAATGTAAATTAGTCGTAAGATGTCTTTACTAGCCCCATGACCATATTTTTTTACAAGCACTGTACTTGAATACGGAACAATTGTATATCGTCACTTGAAGAAGGACCGCTAGTGATGTCTTTACATTCAGTTCAGAAAAAAAATTGAAATCCTACGCACATAAACGTTGTAGGATAGTTGTATTACAAGGACTTCTCAAGCCCTAAAAACTCTTTGTGGCAAACGCTGCTCTTTCAATTGCATGCTTTTGTCGGTCTCTTCGTTCACAAGAGTACACATAGAAGCTTAATGTATGACAACGAGAAAACCAAGAGCCCATACGCACTAGTACAACGTTAGCATGAGCACAAAGGCCACGGATAAGGCGAGGAGCTTGAGCACTCGATCTGCGTGGCCCCTGCCAGACAGCATGCGTCGCAGCGAAGTCATCCTGGCAGCAACCACGTACGCACTACCTGCAGTAAGGTTCACATAGATTTAATTATGAAACCATGCTTCAGGTTGTCACCTACCAGCAGGACGCAAGAGGTGCAGAGAAGAGACGGGCGAATGAGTTCACAACTGGTGGCTCGTCACTGGTTATGGTAATGGAATAAAACATGTTCACTCGAAATTCAACTCATCGCTAACACTTACCGCCTGACACCTCTGAAAGTTTTTATTCTGCCAATTTGTCAATATGTATATGAACGTGTCCACCGCAGGGAAAGCAGTTTGGGATTTCTATCACTGTTTGAAGTCCATAAGTTGATTTATAATTTCATTCGATAAAGAAAACAACAACAATAACAACAAAACGTACATGTCGGGTGAATTCGGGCGGTTAATTGTAACGTTCGTCGCACGCACCACTGTACCTGCTGATAAACGAAGCTACTCTCATGCCTAATTAAATACCGATAAACTTCGCAACTTTTTTGGGCAGTTACCAGCGTCTCACGCCTGTTCTGCATTTATTTGCTACCATTACCAGGGGATCACACGCCGCCAACTACAGTACCAGCCACCACGTTTGTTAGTTTCAGGAAATACGACGCGAAAAGAGCGAAAAATTCAAATAAACAGCGTGCCTTGATACAGCTTCGGTTGGCAAGGGTACCCATAGATCTTCGGTTTTCACGGTGGAAGCACGGAACCCTGCCAACTATGGAACCATTCAATACGTCGTTGCGGTTCTTACTGAAACGCTGGTAAGTGTAATCTATGCCACATATAATATCTTCATGCGTCAATCGAGTAAGTGTATTGCGATAACACTGGGAGGTTTTATGAATCGAAATCGAAGCGAAATCCTCATGTTTTCTTGTAGGCAGCGGTTAATATGTGAACTATAAGCACTCAATCTATTTCTTCTGTCATAATCATCAAGTCACCAGTACTTGAAGGCTGTCAGATAAATGTCATTTCATTAGGAAATACTAAAATGTCGCAATTGCGTCCGACGCATCGACGGCGACGGCAGATTGTCAGAACGCTTTACGCGTTCAAGTTCGTAGCTTTAGCAGCTGCCTTAAAAATATGCTTTTTATCTATAAGTAACATGGACGTGGATCGCAAGCATTTGGGAACGTATTGTTACCGTTCATGAGGGCACACTTTTGCTGGATCAGTTAGATTTTGTTTAAATGTTCAGCCTCGTGGCATTCTGCATTTTTTACAGCCATAAGGTTGTATTTACTTTCACAACGACACAAATGTATCGCAACCTCCTTCTTTTTCTTTTTTGTGGGATGTTATGTCCATGTTGTCGCTAGAACATCGCATGCACGCGGCTACTTCTTTAAATGTCTTTCATAATCATAATCAACCGTATACAGCTCTATGGAAAAATACATTTGAGAGTAAAGTGCTTTAGTCCCTGCACCATGGCACCTTCGTCAAACTAAAGGACTGCAGGTCCCGTTTCAGAATGAATAATATGAATGAACAGTAATCTGTTTCGGAATCGGGAGCTGTCACTGTGAAAGCTATTCACTGCACTATTGGAAGCAGGTATGCTTGCAAGTGTCATCTGCAACCTTCGGTTTCTAGATGACATTGTCCGATTCTGCAATAGTGAGGATGAATTGCAACAAATTATTGAGAACCTTGACCAAAAAATTGTAACAGTAGGATTGATGAGTAGGACCTGCAGAAGACACAGGTAATTCTGAACAGCCTGGCAAAGAAACAAGAATTCATGATCGCCACTGCGCCTCTAGAATTTGTGCAGGAGTACCTTTATGCAACTCATTTACTCACAGGGGACCTTGGTCACGATAAGAAAAGTTACAAAGGAATAAAATGGGTTGGAATGCATGTGGCAGACATTGTTAAATCCTGATTGGGACATTAGCACTGTTGTTGAAAGGAAAAGTGTACAATCATTGCATTCTACCCGTGCTAACATATGGGCCACAGGAACTTGGGGATTAAAACAGAAGGCAGCGAAAAAGTCAAGGACAGTGCAAAGAGTGATCGAACAAAAAATTCAAGGAGTAAGGTGAAGATACAAGATGAGAGTAGTGTGGATAAGAGAGAATACGGTGATAGCCGATATTGTAGTTGACATTAAGAGAAAAAAAAAGGAACTGGGGAGGCCTTTTAATGCATAGGGTAGATAACCGGTGAAGATTAGGTTAAAGAATGGGTACCAAGTAATGGAAAGCACCGCTGGTGGTGGCAGAAAATTACAGGAGTGATAAATATAGGAAATTTGCAGGCACGCATTGCAATCAGCTAGTCCAAGACAGGGTTGAGTATCGGGCGAGTTGGTATTGCATTATAAAGCTGGCGCTGCGCAACACAGAAAGGAAGAAACAATCCAAGCCGGCCAGCAGAAAGCGCGCTGCTCCTTCTTCTGGCCAGCTCGGCTGATTTCTCCCTTTCTATGTTGCGTTGTAGCGGTTTTAGAACCGAAAACAGGGGTAATTCGAAATCGTTGAGAGGCGCATTCGTCCGGCAGTGGACGTGAATATAGGCGGCTGCTGCTGCTGGTGATGATGATGACTGTAAATGGCTGCGGCGGAACATAGGAAGTGCAGTGTAACCGGTGAGCACCGTAGACTGTCGGCCAACACCAGGCTTGCTTGTACCGCCTGGGTAATGTCAGACTAAACTAATCTACACTGTGTCATAGTCGTTAAGCTCATTGAGCCGTAAACAACGCACTTTGGTTAGCGAATGCATAAAGGAAAGATATCAAGGAGGTGTTCTTCATTCAACCAAATCTGTGAGAGTTGATAAGTGTTGGGAGACTCCTCATAAGGGTAGCACTTAAGCACATCACGGCATTCGCACGGTTCGTCTTCATTTGCGAGCGAACTCACCATGTAGTGGTGCAAAGATCCTACCGCAAGCGGTCCTTAGGGAACAGAGCCGCGACGACGAACAGATTGATGACAATAATGATGATGCTGATAACGAACCTACAGCGTCGATTAAGCGAAGATGAGGATGATGATGTTCCTCTTGTCTACAAAGAGATTGTCTTGAATTCTTAAACATTTTATTTTTGTTCATTTCCTCCAGTTTGCTTTACCAATTTTAGTTTTTAATAAAGATAGCCTAATTTCATCCAAATCTTGGCCAATCCCCCACAGTGGGTGTGCGCCATCGCATAAGGAATACCCTACCATACCATACCTGGCGCCCGCCCGCTAAGGACATTAGGCCAAGCAGTAGGCTCCTCAAAAGGGTTCTAATTTGAAGAGGAGGAGGAATAATTTTATTTGCTCTAATTGGTTAGAAATTAGCGGTGGAAGATGTGGTCGGCCGTCTTCACGGTCTTCTTCCCCATCTGAGCAGGGTCGACGCCCCTATTCCAGGGCACCACTGCAGGTGGCTACTCGATGAGCGTGCCTTACTAGTCCATGCTGGACTTTCGGGTCGCTGCTGGAGAGCACCCTCTCCCACTGCTCCGCACTCGGGTCTTTTATTTGAAGGAATTGATGATTGTGAACGCATCCCCCATGTAATGGGATATAAGGTGATTTTGGTGCCGCACCAGGGGCAAATGTCTCTAAACTGTGTGGGAAACATCTTTCTTAGTGGGTTTAAATTTGGGTATCTTCCAGTTTGCAGCCTCCTCCAAGAGGTTGCTTCATGCTGATTTAGGCTGTTGTGGGGTGCAGGGTATTTGTTTCGGACCCCCTTATAGTATTTCAGAATGTCAGAATAGCTTGGGTCGACTGGTATGGGTTCCTCAGGGTCGCTGCTTGTGGCCGCTCGGTAATAGCGTTTCCTTTCGCTTCGTTTTCCTTCACTGATGACGAATACCCACTGCGTGGTATTGGCGAAGATTCAAATGGTCAAAGAAAAAAAAAACAAGTTGTAATGGTTTATCGACCATCACATTGCGCTGCTAAGCATGAGGTCGCTGGTTAAAATCCCGGCCACGGGAGCCGCATTTCGATGGGGGCGAAATTCGAAAATTCGACCGAGACACTTAAGACTGCTGACGTATCCGAATGCGAAAGCATTACAGTCTCTTAGGTGAAAGTATTTCAATTGATGCTTTTGGCATGCATCAAAGTCCTTTCTGCTGACATAGACATGCTGATGGTGATTTGAGCTGCATCAAGCGGCGGCCTCCTTGCTCGTCGGGCGGCATTTGTTGGGTTTGTTGGGTTGGGTTTGCATAGTTCGGAATTATTTTTGCAATGCGACGGTGGACGCGGGACGCCGATGCCTGACCTGGGGCGCCGACGCCGGATATTATGCGAGACGGGGCCCTTAAAGCCATCGCGTTAAAACTAAACCACTCGCAGCCGAATGCGCGCACCGCTGGGTTCCTTGCTGCACCAGCAGATGGCGCTCGCCTCCGCGCAGCCAGGGCAGGGGCAGTGCCGACCATACGGAAAAAAAAAAGAACCTGAAAGCTGGCCTCCGCGCATAGTGTTCGCCGAAAGCGTTAAACGTTTCCCCGGTAAAGATTACGGTTGCATAATCAGCAGTTGCTGGTATGTGGCAAGCCTAGAATACGAAGCAGTGAGTGACGTTACGTTACTTCCATAGGTAAAAGAATAACCTGCCTAGCAACGTACTTCGTTTGTGTTGTGATAGCGCTATGGAAAGGCAGCGTATTGTCAGGACTGCCGAAGATCAGCGTGAACGCGATGAGCAGTGACGAGAACAGCAACGGCAGTATTCACTACAGCGTCGTGCTCAGGACAGGCCGGGTGCAGCGGTTCCTAGCCAAAGCAAGCTACGCACAGTAAGGCCATCAGAAGAGCAGCGCCAATAGGATGAGCGACGAAAGGAACATCAGCGTGAACATGCACAGTTGCTTCGTGCTCAGGCTCGGCAAGACCCAGTTCAAGGCTACGTGACATATTGATTTATCGGATCAGGTGATACGACAGCTTCACTGGCCAACCACCTTCACAGCGTGGATTGGAGTCCATTTTAGAGCGCAGCTCTCAGGCGCCCTTTCCTGCGTTGAGCAACGGCGCCGCTCGGCGTAACCGAGCGAACGAGCACAATGAAGGATGAAAGAGTGAACGCGGAGCGTAGCGGGGGTGAAAGACGGCAAGAGGGAAGAGTGCGCGAGGAGGAAAGTGGAGGCGGAGGCTGCAGCGGAACCATGAGGCGGAAAGTGCAGGAGGAGGGTATGGCGAAAATGTGAGAAGAAATGTGTGGGGCCGCGCAAGGCGTCTTCTGTGGCGACGATCGGTGCGAGGTGGCGCCAGGGTAGCGCGCATTGTCTGTTCACTAATGAAGCCATCGACAAGGCTTGCGGCGAGCGCATCCGCTGATACCATATATGGAAACAAAGCGCCACATGGGCGGTGATCTCTCTGCGCCTACTGCTGTTAATTCCACCCACGCGTCACTTTTGCGGGCCTTTCGCAATGTCGCGATTAGCGTGGTAGTCGTGCCAAACTTCGCCCCGTTTGCAACGTGCCACTGGAGACAGATTGTCCGCGCCAGCGGATATATCGCGAAATTAAAACACCTACAGGGCTGCGCTGAGATTTCGCATTAGGGAATGTAGTTATCGTCGGTGAATATTTTTCAAACTCACAATTATGTTCATCTGAATGAAATTTGGTCAATACTTGGGGTAAACTTCTTACATATTGTAATGGACAGTTCATGGAGTCCAGATACAACTATTTATTTCGGGCTTACTTGTGCCCTGGGGGTAAATAAAAAGCATTGCCGCGTTCTAAACGGGAGATCGGAAAGGCTTTCTTCTTCTCTGTCGAGCATTGCTTCACTTCGTCTTCTTCTTGTAGACGCCGACAAAGGCCACCTGCGATGCGTGTGCATGCGGCGAAAACACGTGCCAATATTTCGTCGTCTTTTCCTCCAGTACGCCGTTGTCCTCTTGAGGGGCCGCACGAACTTGCGCGCGTTGTTTAAATATGGTTCTGCCTTGTATCATTATCCGCTCTCCAAAACGCATCGCCCCGATGCGTAAAGCGACGAAATTGTTCACAAGCTGTTGTCCATACTAAAGTGGTATATGGCACAGAATAGATGCTTGGTCGAATATTCACTGCCTGTCATAATATGGCTTCAGTCTGAACACATGTACAGTTTCTGTGCGACGCCGGCATCGTGATGAGCTCACTTGTCCTTCTGGCGTAATTTCATAGTTCAGGGGACTGATGCGGCGAAGTACTCGGTAAGGGCCGAAATAACGGCGCAAAGCCTTTTCGGACAGGCCGCGCGTCAGCATGGGAGTCCACACCCATATTCTGTCGCCTGGTGCATACTCGACTTCCCTTCGCCGCAGGTTGTATTGGTCCGCGTCAATGCGCTGCCTTAGTTGAATGCGATGTTGTGTCAGCTGACGTGCTTCTTCGGCCCTCTGTGTAAAGTCACTGATGTCAGGGTTCTGGTCTGTACTGTCCCTGACAGGCAGCATTGCGTCCAAAGGTGTGGTAGCTGTTCGACCAAAAACAAGTTGGAATTGCGTTACTTGAGTGGTCTCTTGCAATGCGGTATTGCAGGCGAATGATACGTAGGGTAGGATCCGTAAAAGAGCTTTGATAATCGCAAAGACTGCCAGAACCATGGTATGTTCTATAAGGTCTTAGGCGAGGGGACGCATAAAATGATTTGTTTACTAGCCCAAGATTCCAAGCTTATGCGGAGCGTGCCTGGCGTGCGTTTTGTGTGTTTAAATTTAATCCGTTTGCCAGTATACTTTGTGCAGAACGGTGTTGGAATAAGAAGTCACACAACAGAAGGCGCCTTTTTTGCTGGCGCCATGCTTTCGTTTTAATAAGCCGCGCGCTTGACCGTGTCTTTCGCCAATCGGTAATTTGCGACCACTGAAGTTACGGGCTGCGCCAGTGCCAGTTAGAAACTTTGCCGCGGGCATTCAGCTGCATGCTGCAAGAGCTCGGTTAGGCGCGTAATCTTGAACTTACTGAAAACGCATGATGATTTCACATTTTGGGATGAATAAGACTGATGCGTTTTTGCTTATGTATTGAAATGGTTTGATTATACGTATGATTTTATCTCTTGTGTTGTGGGTTTCCAGCCCATTGCGAATGTGAAAAGGTGCTTATGTGTACAAACTCGGTCAACTGTAAGGCGGCAAGTTACGAATCGGAATCGAATATACCGGCTACTGTGTGGAGCTACCGTTGCAGGGGCGTTTTTCATACGCTTACTGTTTTGTACATGCCTGACATTCGCTCATATGAATTGGCACTTCGGAGTTATCTCATATAAACAGTTAAATCCCCCTTCCTCTGAGGGGCACAAGCGTAATCTGTGCATTTTGCTACTGTATGGCAGATCGAAATTTGTTGAACGCTTTAATATTTTTAGTGGAGAAATAAAGTATCAAAATAAGATGTCTTAATTCCGTGTTACCAGCTACTTGTCATACATAAAACAAAGAGTTGGCTTAATAAACTAACAACTGCGGTCTACCGTCAGCTTTTACATGCCTTTAAGAATGCACAATGCTATATTTCAAACCGCAGCAATAGTCGAGCCTGTCAAAAATGAACTCTATTGCGTACTTCATAAATGGAAATAAGGTCATGCCTTTAAGTGCGCTTAGGTGCAGGCCGCAGTAAACTGTTTCTTGTTAGTCTTGAAATGTGGGTAAACTTGCGAAAAGAACCCTTGTTGTGCATTCTTATAGGAACATACAGTAACATCCATTGAACTGGAGGACCATATTTTCATCCCTACTGAGCATCATGTATGCACCTTTCATCCTCAAATAATGGCTTGGCTTGAGCAGTGGCACAACCAGAGATTGTGCGGGGGGGGGGGGGCACACTGGGCACGTGTTTGGGATCTGTCACATCTTTCACAAGTGGTTTTGAAGTTAGTTTGGCAGTTGACTATTGCAGCCATTCAGATCTTTCGCAGAAGGCATACTAAGAGCTAAGACTTTTGTTTAGTGCAGTGAGCTTATTTCTTGAGTGTCTTGATGTTCTTTTACACCACATCTTCCTGTTGATTTCCTCACACGATATTTTTCAGGCACCCGCTTTATATAACGCAAGAAGGCAGGTGATGGACACAAGGATGTCAAAGAGCGAGCCCAGCATGACTCGACGTGGTGCACAGGAGCGCACTCGAAAGAATCAAAATACATTGCCATGCAATTCAGAAGAGAAAACTAGAATGGGTGTACCATTAGACTAAATCTCACCAAAACTTTCAAAATACAGCTAGTCACACCAAGATGAAAATTCTCACTTGCTCCAAGCAGCGATCTTGACGAGGTACTTCTTTTGTAATGTCCCTGATGGGAAAGTCAGGATTAAATATGCTCTCTGGAGACAAGCACAAATGTCATTGATAAGTTAGAAATGTGTTTTAAATAAAAGCTGATTAGTTTAGTAAGAAGTGACCGCTGTTTGTCCTGCCTCTAAACAGATATAGCCATGTGACAAAAAATAGTGGTACAATAACATTGCAGGTTTGCTTAGTGACAAAATATGTACTTGCAATGACCATGGTGCCTGCGTTGACAATAAAAAGTAACAGCTTATGTTAGGTTAGCTGCTGACAAAATTTAAGAGCACGTAAACGCAAGGGTACAAACACAGACCACTGTCATTCTGTATTTTCAACGCTGACATGAAGTATAGAGAAAATTTCATGGGTTTTATCTATTTTTTACACCTAATTTAAAAGTATGGCTCCCTCTTAGGTTCCAGTAAGGAGAAGTATCGGGGGCAGAGTACCCCAGGTTCAAACAGTCATTGTCGTTTATGTGCATGCTCAAGAAACCAGTTCATTAGAACCACCTGTGGCTCACGAAGCGAGAGCAAAGAGTAAGACCTTTAACTGCGTACTGTGTTTAACTGGTGCGCTCTTACCTCTTAATTAGAAGCCACAGAGTCACTTGAAATTGAAAATTAACTTGGCACATGTAAAATTGCGGTTTCTCCTTCTGTGAAATAGTCATATGAATGCTTCTGGTAGGCATTTGAGGTTTTGATTAGGGTAACTCAATCTGCTTGCAAAAAAGTACGCTAGTGGAGACAAGGATGTGTTCATTGCAAAGAACTGAGAGCATCTGCGGGTAACACTTGTTCATCAATTCGCGGATTTGAACATATATTGTTAATCAAGCAAAAGCCCCTGAGTTTGATGCTTAAAAAAATTAAATTATGTTATGAGGTTTTACGTGCCAAAACCACTTTCTGATTATGATGCACGCCGTAGTGGAGGACTCCGGAAATCTCGACCACCTGGGGTTCTTTAACGTGCGCCTAAATCTAAGTACACGGGTGTTTTCACATTTCGCCCCCATCGAAATGCGGCCGCCGTGGCCGGGATCCGATCCCGCGACCTCGTACTCAGCA
Source organism: Dermacentor variabilis (assembly GCF_050947875.1). Classification (NCBI taxonomy): domain Eukaryota; kingdom Metazoa; phylum Arthropoda; class Arachnida; order Ixodida; family Ixodidae; genus Dermacentor; species Dermacentor variabilis. Next base: position 44,429,042 of record NC_134575.1, on the reverse strand, counting down.
GCCCAACACCATAGCCACTGAGCAACCACGGCGGGTGTTTGATGGCTTCTGCAGACACGATTCTTATGAGGCAACATAGAATTAAAGCATTTTTGTACATAATAAATTTCTGGACTGGCAGTGCCTTACTGGCAGGGTGCACAGTAAGGCACTGTATTACTCTTCCGATACACACACATATTTCTTTTGAGTTAAATATTCTGTGAAGCGCGATATTTTACTTACCTTAGCGTACCTTAACCACATCAACAGGAAAAAGCTTTGGTTGCAAGTAGTTGATTCACTGTGCGGGTGTATGCATAGCTACAACCAAGTTCAAGTGCATGGAAGGCATATGTAAAACAGGATGGTGAATTTCCCAGTTTATGATTTGCTCTCTTGTTTATATTTTCCGTGCACTGCCGTGCTTGTACTTACGCTTATGCCACCTTTGATGCATCACATTCATCAAAACTGATTTTTGGTTCACACCAGAAGCCATGCTATATTTTAGTTAGATTGCATTTTTAACTAGTTAAAATAATTGACCATGTGATTATGCAGGCCGCTCCTCAGAAGTATAGCGTACATACCATAATGCGGAATGAAGAGCTAGCATATCTGTCAATAAAGTCGGTGCGCAAGATTTTATTGCCAATGCTCATTGTAGATTTTTAATACTTTGCTACGGACTAGATAACACTGCAAACCTAATTTTTTATTTGCTTGTGAGAAAGTGTAACGGATCAGTCCAACAGCAGCAAAAATCTACTTTCGCGAGGACGTAAACCGAATAGAAAATATGATACGCCTCTTTACCGCTTTGAGACCGGGCAGGATATTGCCGCAGAACTACGACAAGACACGCTTAGAAACAATGCGATGCAGCCCGTACGTGAACAACTTTATTTGAAATATTTATAACCACAGCTAGACCTGCGGCCTCACATTAGAATGGAAGACGCATCTCTAAATGCACTGTACTCTCAGTCAGGAACATACATACATATTACAGGAAGTTATCAAATTAGTTTCTGTAGTATAATATGGCACAGAAAAGTTTCTTTCACAATTTATATGCGTCAGCAGCCCCATGCTTAGCAGCTGATCTGGTAACTTCTGCGATATGAGTGTATGCGTTTTGGGCTAGAAACGTGTTTGCTGGCCAGTAATGTGGCGCATATTTCTCTTCGATCGCAGTGTCACTACTTTGTGAGTTTGCGCACGTTTGTTCTGTGTTTAACTTTCCATTGCATTCTTTATTTTTGAAAAGATGACGCCAATTGAAAATAAAGGATATTTCTACACTGTAACACTGCTAAAACGTTAGAGAATGTACTTGTTTATAACAGGATATGTTGTAAAGTTCACCGTCATCGTGGTACTCTGATGTTAGCTGTGTGTCGGTATGTTTCTCAAATTATTACTCAGTTTGTCTTGTGACTGTTGAATGAAAAGTTTGACCTTTTAAGAGAAAAATGTTTCGTTTGTTAACACGGTGACTACAAATTACACCCAATTCACCAAGCATACATGCAGGAGCTGCTTAAGAAGGAATCCAATATACTCCACATGTAAGTATGGCGAATCGCTTCTAACGTTACCATGGCTATACATCGTGAGCTCTTTCACACTATAGGCAAGAGTACTAACGCTCTTCTGAAGGAACACAATGTCTCTGTTAGGAGTACAACCACTCTGTGGGAGTAGGAACACTCGGTTTGGAGGAGTAGAACCACTCGGTCTGGGCAATAGTGTTACACTTGTGGGGAGATTATCAGCGCTCTGCGGAAGAGTGCTAGTACTTCCTTGCGTTGGAACAATAGAACTGTCCGATGGTTATTTCATTTTCAAAGGGCGTCGATCTACTCTCCAAAATGGAGTGAAATATGCGACAAGCAGATACTCCCTCGAAGAGATTTCCAGGAACTGTCTTTGCTTTTAGAGTGAATGACGAGAAAAAAGATTAAGATATATACAGAATGCTATATTGGAAAGCGGGTATAGCATACCTGAATAGCTCAAGCAGGCTTAGTGGCAATTTGTCACAGCCTCGTTTCAAAGGCGATGCCAACAAATCATCCCCTTATTGTTATTCGGAGTCATTGTAATTGTGGTTATTCGTAGAGTTCGGCGATACAAGTTTTAAAAACCAAGGTGAGATCAAGATTAGACCAGAGAAAGGCTAGATAGAGATGTACTAGATGTGTTTGAAAAGTATCCGACCTTATTTTTTTGCGAACACCTGATGGATATGAAACAAGTACGCTTGGATTAGCCGACCTTGAACATTCGTGCGCATGCACGAATTTTTTTCGGCCTGTCGATAGCGTCAGTCGCTGGGACGCAGCGCTTGAGTGAGGTAGTGCGCAGAGCTCTCGTCGGTTTTTTATTGCAAGAGAAATGCGGAGTGACTGGAGCAGTGTTACTGCATGAAATTTTGCCAGAAACTGAACGACAGCCAAGTGGAAACCATTCGGAAAATTTAGACGGCTTTCGGTGATGATGCTATGAGCAGCACACAGATTAAGGAGTGGTACAACTGGTTTAAAGAAGGCCTCACATCGTTGGAGAGCGAACCACGCTCGGGTCCGTCAACAACATGCCGAAATGACCAGGACATTCCCGAAGTTCACGCTGTGGTGATGCGGGGCCATCGTGTGACCATCCGAGAAATTGCGGTAGAGGTGGGCATCAGCACCTTTTCTGCACATTCCACTATGACCGGAGATTTGGCCATGAAGAGAGTTGCGGCGAAGTTCGAGCCGAAGCTGCTCACGGTGGAGCAAAAGCAACTTCGTATGGAAGTCTCACAGGACATGCTGGATTCCACAAACAGTGACGCCAACTTCAGTAACACCATAATAACTAGTGATGAGTCTTGGGTGTACGAGTAGGACCCGGAAACGAAATACCGGTCGTCACAGTGTAAGCATTCCGCGTCACCAAGACCAAAGAAGGCCCGCCAAGTGCTCAGCAACCTCCAAGTCATTCTGACTGCTTTCTTTGACTCCCGCGGTGTGGTACACCACGAGTACGCACCACAGGGTCAAAAAATCACCAAAGCGTACTCCAGGGATGTCCTATGTCGCCTACACGACGCTGTGCGGTGCAAGAGAGCGGAGTTGTGGTCAGCAGGAAAGTGGCGCATCCATCACGACAATCCTCCTGCACATTCCTCGCACTTGATTCAGACTTTTTTGGCGAAAAACCAGACTCCTGTAGTTCAGCAGGCTCCTTATTTTTCTGATATGGTCCCCTGCGACTTCTGGCTGTTTCCAAAAATCAAGAGGCCCTTGAAAGGAGCGCGATTTCAGATAAGAAAGGACATTATGGCTGCAAGGACAGCTGAGCTAAACTCCATTCCGAAAGAGGCCTTTTCGGAATGCTTCCCGTAATAGCAGCACCACTGGGAGAAGTGTGTGGAGTCCCAAGCAGAGTACTTTGAGGGTGATTAGGTTTCCAACGCTCCAGTTATGCCAGTTTTTTTTTTCTTCAGCCAAAGGTCGGATACTTTTCTAACAGACCTCGTATGTTGTAAAACACGAATACATTGAGCAGGCAAGGAGACTACTTGTGCCCAGAGCGCTTCCAAGGCGACGCCAATAAACATCATCATCATGATTATGATCAAGGGCTGCCTGCGTTCAGTTAGCGCGGAGGAAGCTGCGGCCGTGAAGTACGAGCAGTAATGTTCTACTTTCAATTTTTACGCTAAGCCATTCGGGCCACTTACCTCAATTGGCGCGACATGGCGTGGTACCTTCACATTTTTACACGTTGTGTTAGCGCTATGGCAGCGAGATAGTGCAAGAACATATATTGTGAACGGCAGTGTGCGCGGCCTTGTTCCGGCACTAAGGCACGGAATTGGTTGCGTGCGCACTGACAACGCATGGGAGCGCGCACACAAAGGCGCGCGTAGAAGGAAATAACGAAATCAAACTCACTTGCGTGAAGAAGTCAGAGAAAACTTATTTGGGAGATGAAGATTCACAAGAAGAAATATTCGTGCGGTGTTTAGAACTGCAATAGCTATATGCGCAGTGACGGCTTCCACTTACCGCCCTTTAACTTTTGAGTCACGGTCGTCAGTGCTTTGCTGTTCTACGGGCCGAGCATGGGGGGTGCTCGACGAAACGCGCTATCTCCAGTTAGTAGCTTTTTCATGCAGACGTTATTGAATGCACGCGTCAAAAAATGAGACCGACGCCGGCGCGCAGTGAGTCAGAGATTGCGCGCAGCCAAGTGCTTCGCCATGCACAGACGAAGATATTAATAAATGCCGGCATTATGTCAAACGGAAACGAATGTCAGGCAACCAAACTTTACCAAAGCTACATCAACTCTTGAGGCGTCCTATACGTTGGTCTACGGTCCTCCGCGTTCGCGGTACTTGCTATGTACTCCTTTATGCCAATCACTTATTTTCCATGTATGAAGACGCCTGCTTGGCGCAGAATCTTGGTGGCTCCTGTCATCGTATTAGCGTGCACCTTTCTGCCTTTACTCCGGGGCCTGCTCTTTCGGCTGCAAACAAGATCAGTTCATCGCGAGGGACACTGAAAGGATTTTTTTTTTTGCTGATATTTGTCGTCGACTCGAAGAGGCCGTCGAAACATGGTGCATCAAGCAGTGCCCATTTTTTTCCGAATATTTAGCTTGCTCGCATATGTTTAGAGATCGACATCTTCGATGGACTCTGCCTTTTTTTTTTTCGTTGGCGCTGCCGCCTTGTACGCATGTGTTCGCTGGTGACTACCGCTCTTCGTTATGCTGACGAGACGGGCGAGTTTATTTCAACGGGGCCGCTGAGCTTGAGACAGCACGCTTTTTTTTTGCCAGATCTCCCATGACGGCTTTTAAGGGGCCTGGTGAAATTGTTCTTTTTTCTGTCCACAATTTACGTGTACATGATGGCGTAAAATTATCTGTAGCTTGGAAATGCTTTTCGCACACCACCGACCCGCAGCCTTAAAGACAGGCCCTACTACACGTTGTTCTCCTATTACCTTCTGGAATTGTCATCCTTGGGGACTCTAAAAAGGGATAACGTGCGTCCGTCGTGGTCCCTGAAGACATGATAGCCTGTCTCGCAGCTCTGTGTTTGTTTTGTTTCGTTTGTTTATTTGTTTGCCCTCAAATGATGACCCATGTCCATTATGGTAGCAGTGCATGATCGTCGTTCCCTTGACCGTGGACTAGGGAAGACCCGCAGCTGAACACCGACAAAACAGTCTCTCCGCATGGGCTTCTAGTGAGCGCGGACATGACTACAAGCAAGAACAATAATCTCGGAAGCCACCTACCGTGTTGACTTAAACAGGTTGAGTTTGTGAGAGAATGACAGTTACTCCAGCTACTTTTGTGACTCAGTGAATAAAACGACGTTTGGTTAAGAAAGTAACCACAACGCTGAAGCATTTCGCCACAAAGTTCGGGAATCGTCATCTCCAAACTTGGGTACTCCACGTTCCAAGTTCGTTCCAAGTGGGTTCGCCTTGCGTACTCCAAGGGTAGAATTTGTAAAGTGCAATATGGGCCATAATGTAATTAGCTACAAATATAATTTGTGAATTTTTGTTAATTAGTAGAATATTAATTTCAATTTTTTGTGCAAGTAATGTCCGCCTCTTCGAGTAGGCCAGCTCATCAACTAGAATTCTACCATATGCCACCAAGAATCTTTACAATTTTTTGAACATGTTTGCAAAAACAACCAGTAGATATTTCGCTTATGGACTCCGGAGGACTAGATAATATTGGAGTGCCTCCATTCACACCGAACAAATCCAGTTTGTTGACCATGTCCGACAGCTAATTCTCACGGGCATCCATCTTTACGTCAACCCATATGAAAAGATGCGGGTTGAATTTTGCACAAATAAAACATGGGGCTGGGCACTTATCTCGCACAGGTCTTTTTAGAACGTGTTTGAGCGCATTTGGTTTGTAGAAATGCAGGTAAGTTGACCACTGATATTTCTTATTCTTAACTGGATTTTTACTGCTCTTATCATTCTCAGAGAAGTTTCGAGGACGACGCAGCCAAATAGGGACCTTTGACTTGGTTAAACTGACGAAGTTTACTCACAACCTTGCGCATCGTTTCTAATATTCGGGTTATAAATCATGAACCGTGTGTATACTACGTCGTGTTGCCGTATTTACAGGTAAAAGCCACTTCACACTAATAGGAGGTTAAAGTAGACCTGAATAAACCTAAAAATTTATTTAGTTGGGGCTGTTGCGTTGGGCCTGCTGGGTTGGGGCTTTTGTATTGGTTGAGCATGTCGCGGTGAAATTATTTACGTGTCTGTCCGACAAAGCACTATAACACTTGCAGTCCCCTTCAAATTCACTTGTTCAAAGCACCGTCCCCTGTTACAACGTGTCTCGTAAATGCCGCAGCTAGCTGCGTGTTATTCGTGGCTCACAGAAATTTTCAAATTTCAGTGAGTGTTGCGAAGCAAGAATGAACAGTAATCGGCGAATTACGAAACAAAGGAAATTTTTTTGCTTACAAGTTATTAAATTACACGTATTTCATCACGAACAAGTGTGGTTGGTGCATGTATTGCGGTTCCGAATATGGAAGACTTCTAGTACATCATGGCTGTTCACTCTGCTTGCTCCAACGGCTCTTGATGTATGTAGTGAGTTCAGCGATAGAAACGCGATAGGAGGACGAAATGGCGATCTAGCACTTTTGCACCACTGCTGAAGGAGCACTGGGTGATGGCCAGGGGGCGAAATGCTCTACGATGCATGGCAAATAACCTCGCTTTCAACTGATTCAACAATGCATAACCTTTGTGACTCCAGCGAACACCACCACGGCAAGAAGTACCGGCAGCCACTCGCTCCGAGTGTCGCGTTTCTATCGCTGGACAAGAAAAGTGGGTTTTTTAATGCGAAACTTTTTTGCAGAGCCTCCAATATTATAATCACCGTTGAAGCTGGGCGCTGCTTTTGTCCAGCTGATTAGCTCATGCTTAAAGAATAAACATTGAGGAACCATTTCACTCTGTGAAGGCGGATGACCAGGGAGATGTAGTCCGTGACACAGTTATTAGACAAGGGTACCTGTATTTATTTTCACCATTTGGTAGCGGTAGTAACGATAGATTTGTGATTGCTGTGATATGCCGATAATGGTTTGGTTCGAATATTAGAACCTTGGTTAACGTTATATCTGTACAGCACCGCTGCTGAGTGGTTGGTTGAGTTGGATTGGCGTGACACTTCAGGTGAAACTCTGGCAGTCTGCCACTATGATCCCAGGGGTAGCGTCATCACGGCTATACTATGCAAAGTGCGTGGTCATGTACTTGTCGATATCACAGTTAGTTAGGCCTGGTGATATATACACAGTGTGTATCACAATGCTGTTTTTCGTTTGTACGGTACCGACATCCTCACAGTCGGTGGCATTGTCCTCACGCGAGCCGACGGTGTGTTATTGTAGATAAATTTTGTTCTTTGCGCATGCGGCAACGCCTCCTGCTTGTGAGACTAGCTGCTGTTGACAAACTATTCCAGAAAAGCCCATATACTTGAGTCAATGCATCTTGGTTTTGTGTATTCCTATTTATTATTGTCATCATAAAAGGAGCAGTGCTGAAGCCTACTTCACCTCCACCGTGGGTAGGTCCGGTATTGCACCATCTCCGGGCTTCGTCCCACGCTTAACTTTTTTATTGGTGATGCACAGGCACAAAAGGTACATGGAACCTAACCATGTGCAGCATTGATGTAAAATGTAATCAGATGCCCGATGGTGGGAACCCACGCCTGTCTCAGCGCAGCAGCGCGATACTCTAACCGTTGGGACGCAATCGCGCGCATACCTATTTTACGGCAACGTCGACTAAACGTTTCAGGTGAGCGCCACGTCCTTCACATTCAGCAGCCCACGGGCACAGCACGCAATTGTCCAGATGCAAAGGGGCTGCGTTTTGACAGCTTGTAGCGCGGTCGCTGCGGTTCGAGCGAGGGGATTCGGTATGACACTGCAACGACATTGTAATAACACAGAATGTGACACCGATTTCTGCACCCTTTATACGTTTAAGCAAAACTTCAATGTTTGTAGATTCCAACAAGTTCCGAGATTCTGTCGCACCTTTTTTATCTTCGACCTATGCAATTACTTACTGTGGGACGATGCAAACAACTTCGCAATAACACCTGGCTTTCGTGCAGAACGCACCTCAATAGGCACATCACACGTATTAAGCGGGCATTGAAGTTCCCGACAGGACAGCGACAATGACTGGATGCTACACACTGCATGCTGTTTTTATTGACGTTTATAGAATGCGCTTGCTTGAGGTAACGTCTAAAAATTATTTTGCAATTAAGAGGACGAATCTTCATTTTGTTACTACCTCTTCAGGTAGCCGGTGTGCTGAAATGACAACAAAGACTCATTAGAACTTGTTGAAAGCAAGCGTTAACAGTGCGCATTGTACCTATAGCTTCCGAATTATTAGCAAATGAGAAATAAAGATCATAAAACTACAATTCCTTAACAGCACCAGTGTTTGCTAGTTCAAGTAAACTTACAAAGCTTTTCGGCAAACCCTGGATACACCCATACTGCCTAACGAATGACCGCTCGTGGAAATAGGCCGCCTTCATAAGACAGGTAATTAAATTTCACATAATAAATACTACCCCATTTCCGATTTCTATGCCTGGCTAGTATTCTAACTACCCGAACAAAAATTGTGTTTAGCCTTGGTAATTTTCTTGAGACTAAGTGATTCTTCACATCAGCGCAATGTGGCTTTACAAAAACGTTTTATTGGGAAACGCAACTGCCTTTTAACGCGATAGCGTTAAGGAGCTCGTGTCGCAGAAAAGCCGGTGTCGTCGGCGTCGACGGTGTTGGCTGTGAGCGAAAAATGGAGGAGAGCAATTCATAAATAAAAACTTGCAAGATGGGCTGGGTGGGAATCGAACCATGGTATCTGGAGGACTCAGCCATGAGTTCGATGTTTCAAAGCGGGGCAAAAGCGCCTCTAGTGAATGCGGTGTTGCCTTAGAAACGCGCCGTAGAAAGTTTCGAAGTTTCTAATTACCGATATAATGCGGTGTATATGGGTAATTATGAGCATGTAAATTACAGAAGTCGCAGTTAAACGCGTAGCAAAGTACGTTTCTGCTACATTTCTTCGGAGCTTCACGCTCACGCAAACCCATTTTGCGGCAAACACAGAAGACCCCTCCTCGCAATGTAGGGCGCTGCCCCGACAGCTGGCGCGCCACTCGCCCGCGCGACGCGGCTCTTCTTTCCGCTCCCAGCGCGATTCCTAGGTGCAGCGTCCCATGCTGGACGCCTCTGACGTAATCGCTGCGCCGCAGCGCGTTTGGTGGGAAAGCGTCCCCTGCGATATGTGCCGTGCTGCTGGCGAGGAGTCATGCGTGCGCGTAGTGCTGCCAAGCGAGACAGAGGACGATCCCATCGAGGCGTCAGCCCCACGATCGCGTGCGCCTTCATCGCGTGTCGCGGCCCGGCTGTCCGTGCCGATCACGACGTTTGGCTCGCGTAGATTGTTTCTCCCTCCGAGACACCGAGCTCTTTGGTACGTTCCGCTTGCTCAGGCACACGTTTCCTCTTTGTGTGACTCAAGCGCATGCCGAGCGAACGGGGTACGATAGCGCTATCGCGTTCCGCTCTTGAAGGCGAAGCTTAAGCGTCCTCCATTCTTTTTGTTCACTAATTACATGGAATCTTGAATCACTCCACATGTGGCGATTGTATTTTCTTAGCTATATACAGAGTTGCCCGCAAAACAGATTGACGGCGAAAGAAGATGGGACACAGCGCTAAACTAACAATGTAGTGTTGATTGCACGAGAGGAGATGTACACGTCCTCGCACAGAAGGAAGCAAAATGAAGGCATAAAACCAACCAACCCAGCATGTTCAGCTGACACAGCTGGCTCACACGAAAGATACGTTTCTTTCTCTGAAAAGGAGACTGACCGGCCGCTAACAGAATTCGTGTTCCTTATCGCTGCACCTTCTACCGTCTGCTGGTTTTGCCTCAGTGGTATTTTTTGTCCAACTGTGCAAATAATCCTATACCAGCTAGCCTGCGAATGTGTCCTTTTGTATATTCTTAGGTTTCACTAAGCCATTTGACATGGTTTGTCACAAGTATCTGTTGTGTAAACTAAGCTGCGATACTAACTTCGTCGTTTTCACTGAAGGTCTCCCAAACACTAGCAGTCAAAATGGTACACCTAATGGTTATATTTATTCTTTCAGTGAAGCTCATTCTGGCGTAACCGAAGGTTCAGATCGGAGACCTCTACTTCTTAATTTTTGCTAACGACGGTCCCGCTACAGTATTTTCGTACATTTTTTCACTAACTATAGTGTTACATTTGGAAAAGTTCCAGTGAAATCAACGTGAACAAACTGCAACTCTTTTGTAACGCAATATCTAATATTGCCGACCTCTGTAACTTTGGAAGCGCGCGATACGACCTAACACAACTGCTCCATAGAACTCTAATACCTTTCGAATATGAATCCGCTAATTGTGTGTGGCACTTCAGACAAGACAACCCAGTTCATTCCTTAGAATTAGTCGAAATCACTGTTTTATTTTTTCTAAGCATAACAAAATTACGAGCATTACATCAATCAAGTCTAACCTAGGCTTCTGGTTGCTGCTTTTGCGACCACATAAGCTATCACACGATGTTGATTATTAAAAAAGTTTTGGACTGATCTATGTCACACAAAGCTTTTTCGCAGTAATTTTTGTCACTGAACGCGTGTTAATTGGAACCGTCTTCCCGCTAATACTCTAGCCATTAATGACAACGCCCATTTTTGAAACTTTGGCTGACATTGCGTAATCAAGAACGTTGGATCTTTTTTACTCATTAGCGTAAATACACCGTCTGTGAAACCGGTAAAATTATGCCTCTTGCAGCGAGAGAAGCGACCGCCGGAGGAAGAAGGCACGCAGAAGTAGAGAACAGAAGCACCGCGTTCGTGTCCCTTGCACATTTTTAGTTCGCTTCTTCGTTAATCGAAGCAAGGCGAGGTAACGGGAGCGTGTTCTCGGACGAGCGAGTGGCGGGGAAAAACCTGAGCGAAGGAGGAGAGGCTGTGGCTCATCGCGTGACTCGATGGCCACCCGATGGTGGCGAGCCTATCGTGGGCGATGCGTTAGAAGAGAATGTCAGGCATATTAATGCGTACGCAGGCTCTCGCGAGTACTACCGAAGAAACCGTGTCTGTCATGTGACGCCTTGTAACTTTGCAATAATTGCGTGATTTGTCAAGTTAAGATGTTCAATCTCTCTAACAGTGTAGTTGTAGATGCTTGGTCACCTTACAATCATTTAAAAGAAAGAGAAGAGCAGGTCCAGTCGTCGTCGCCTCGACATAGTGACTTGATGCAATAAATATGTATAAAATTATACTCGCGAAGGTTACAGTGGCTAGAAGGAACAAAGTGGACCGCGACAGGTTCTAAGAGGTAATCAACAGCAAGAAGAAAGGACGTGTTCAGAAGTTAATCGGAAACGACGTTATAGGACGATGCTCGAGACGTCAAGACGGATGACCAGCGAAGCTGTGTATATGGCCCTTTAATGGCGAACTGCACCTTCTACATGGGTCGAACCGCTATTGCACTATCTTCGGGATCGGCCCACGTATGTGGAGTGCTTAACGCCTGCTTCCCCTCCCCAGTGGCTCGGCTCGGCATTGCAGATCTTCGGGATCGGCTCACGTATGGGGGAGTGCTTAACGCCTGCTTCACCTCCGCCGCGCGCCGGCCTGGCATTGCACTATCTTTTGGATCGGCCCACGTATGGGGAGTGCTTAGTGCCTGCTTCACCTCCCCAGCGGGTCGGGCCGGTATTGCAGATCTTCGGGATCTGCACTGAAGAATGCCGCAAGCGAGACTCTGGAATTAGGGTCTTTCCACCATACCACCCAACATGAACATAAAGTTTTTTCTCTCTCTCTCTCTCGGGTTTGAACCACGTAGAGGGAGTGCTTAACGCCTGCTGTTAAGTGAAATGTTACTGTGACAAGGCCACGTCTAGACCACGTCCCGACGGGGCCACTGTTAGTGGCGTGCGTTTCAACTACGTCCGGGTTTGAACGGTATTACCGCAGCAGCAGTGGGAAAGTTGAAGGAACAGGCAAAGAAAGCTTCGCTAAAAACAAAAAAAAAACTGCTCACGTAGCAGTCGCGTCGACATAGACATTTGATGCAATAAATGATGCTACAGAATTTCTGAGGACTGTCTACCAATGCTAAGCATTCTTTCGCTCCGCAGAATGTGACGACTAGAGATGCATATTCTAGCAACATAAGTAAGCAAAAAAGAACTAACGGCCGAGCCAGAGAATCCTTACGCATTATTAGACAATTTTCAGAATTTCTGTAGCGGTTTTCTTTATAACAAAGTGTACAACCGGGAACGCAGACGTCCGCGTTGATGCCGACGCACTAAGAAGAGCAGGACGTGGACGCGTTCTGCCTACACGCTTGCCGTGGAGCCTCTATGCCATGAAGGAACTCCCAGAAGGCCAGGGAAGGTGCCGAAGAAAATAGTGGCCACTGCTCTCGAGCAAATGTGTCTCGGCCGTGGGTGGCAAAGAGAGAGGGGGGAATGTCGCTCGTTCGTTCGTTCGCAGCCTCCGCGGTTGCTCAGAAAAAAAATTTAAAAAAATGAAAAAGAGCCGCGGTTGTTCAGTGGCTATGGTGTTGGGCTACTGAGCACGATGTCGCGGGATCGAATCTCGGCCACGGCGGCCGCATATCGATGGAGGCGAAATGCGAAAACACCCGTGTACATAGATTTAGGTGCACGTTAAAGACCCCCAGGTGGTCAAAACTTCCGGAGGCCTCCACTACGGCGTGCCTCCTCATCAGAAAGTGGTTTTGGCACGTGAAACCCCATAATATTTTTGTTTCGTTCGTTCGTTCTTTCGGGCAGTACGCAGAAGTCATTGACAACTATTATTGTCCTTAATTTTCTTGATTTCAGCGTGTATATATATATATATATGTATATATATATACCAGCTTCTAACTCTAGCACAGCTTTCGCAGCGCATGGCGCAGCTGAGGATGACCATGGACGCCCTATTTTGGAGTGAATCTGCGGCGGGTGCAAACCTACGCGAGCCAAGCTGTCGTGTGAGTTCGTGCGCGCTGAGCGCTTGCGCGCATAGCACTGAAGGTCGCGTAACGCCAAGTTTGAAGGATGCGTTGGAGCTAGAGGCTGCGACAAGCGTCCGCTCGGCGCCGCTGCCGTTCATGCATAAGGCCAGCGTCCGGACAGCGAGTGTCCGCTGTCATCGAGCGAGCTCTGTTCATGCGCGGCATCTCGCGTGTGACGCTGTTTATTTAGTTAGTAAGCTAATGCTTACTCCAGTTACCGTGTTCAATAAAGCTACTAGCTAATATAGTAATATAAAAATAAATCTAATAGCTATACAGTTTGCAATCGCAAGCAATACTTCTGCATACAGGCGAACCTGCGACTTTTTTCACTACCAGCAAATAAATTTAGGCTTCCCTTAAACTGCGCTTTACAAATCAATGAAATACAAAAAAAGTTGCAGGTCTCCTTAGCTGCCGGTACTCCCTTGACAAAACTGCGGATGGCATACAAAAAATATAACTGCCGACTTTTTTACCGTGAGAACGAGAAAATACGTAAGTGATCCGAACAATCAGTCATAGATGAATATTATCAACAAACGAAAGGCAAAATTCTTCATGCCGCATACTACAACGCTAAAGGAAACATTCGATTGATATTTGATTGATATTCGATACTTCGAAAACGCCCTAATAGCCATAAGCATTACCAATCGCTCTGAAAGTGCCGCTCGTTTACCTTGCGCGCTTGGTGGCTTGTGCGATGGAAGAATGGCTTAAAAGGTTTTTTTTTCTTGCTTCATTCAAGTCGCCATTAAGGCGTTGGCATTGAAAATTTTATCTTGAGTTCAAACAAGGGTCATATTGCCACGCACCGATGGAAGCATTCGAATGCAACCAATGTAAAAATCAAATGGTTCAAAAGTGGAAGGACGCTTTGAAACTTTCTTACAAATTCCATGTTCTCGATCTCGAAGTTCTGGACGATGATGTCGATCCACTTGTCTTCGGGCTTCTCGCCTTTGAGTTCCACACTTTCATCCTTCGTGACCACCCTGATGCCCACGTAGGTGACCGAGATACGGAAGATGACTGTGCCGCCCTTGGGGAACACATGAAATTTTTCATTCGTCAACCGGTAGCCAAGCAGGATCCTGCGGTTATTTAAATGTGCATGCTTGTAATACACTGCAGTAAAATCCGACAGTAAATTAAATGAAGGCTTTGCTGCCTGATATTGCAAACGCAAGCCCGCATGCGGCTTTTCAAGGCTGCGTTTCCCGCCATTACACCGGAAAAGTCACAGAAGTCGGACGTGTCTTCACATGTGTCCATGGCTACCAGTTTACTGCTTCCTACATGTGGTCGCCTTCGAAGTCTCTCTCCTTGCTTGTTCCGCTTTTTATACATGTGCACTCTCACTCTAACGAAATGTTCGGCCATGAATTCTATCACGCATGCAGACAAATTAACAATTCAGCGTAGCTTATAAAGCGTGGGGCGTTTAGCGGTGACTTCTGAAATTGAGCACGCCAACTGGAAGAACATTGTCTTTTTCATTTAAGCAATAAGAATTTATTGTTCATCAAAATTATTATAACCAGGCCATTTTTGCGCCCACTGCAAAACAAAGGCCTCGCCCAGCAATATCCAATTGCGCCTGTCTTGCCCTAGCTCATCTCAAATGATTCCTGCCCATTTCCTTCTTTTATCACACCAACTAATTTTCTGCCAACCGTGACTGCTCTTTTCTTCTCTTGGAACCCATCCTGTTACTCTAATAGCCCACTCGTCATCTGTTCAACGTGTTGCACGGCCTGCTCACCTCTATTTTTTCCTCATATTGTCAATTAAAAAAGTCAACCCCAATTTGCTCTCGAATTCACACTGCTGCCTTCGTGTCACTTTACGGTACACCTAACAATTTTTGTTCCATCGCCCAATGCGCGGTGCTTTACTTCGTGTGAAGCTTCTTTGGTAAACTCCAAGTTTTTGACCCATAAGTAAGAACTAATAGGGTGAAATGATTGACTCCGTTACTTTGCAAAGATAGCGCTAAGCTGCCAGCCATAATCTCGACGTGCCGGCCATATGCATTCCAGTCAATTTTTGTTCTTCTAGAACTCCTGCTCTGAAGATGAGGGTGTCATGTCAGTGCTTGACCTAGATAAGCGTACTCTTGCGCGGACGCCGGAAGCTGACTACCGATCATAAATTCTTGCCCTCTTTCCAGCTATGCAACACCATCTTTGTCTGCTGCATGTTAATGTTCAACCCTACTCTTACACTTTTTCGGCTAAGATTCTCAACAATTAGTTGTAATTCATCCCCGCTGTGGCTCAATAGGAGGTTGTCATCTGCAAACTGTATCTTGGTGTGATTTATGGCGTCCATCCTCACTCCTAGTCCTTCCAAGTCTTATGGCTTAAGTAATTTTGCTAAACATGCAGTAAATAGCATTCGAGACACTGTGACTCTTTCCATGACGTCTTTCCTGGACTTTAATCCCATTATCTTGTGGAAGGCGAAGGCAGCTAGGGAGCCTCTCTATATGATGTTCAAATACTCCCACATGCTCCCTCTACCCTTGATTACAAGTAAAAGCCTCATGACTACTGGTATATCTACTGAGACAAATGCATTTCACAAGTCTATGAAAGCCATACACAGAGGTAGGTTGTACTCCGCACATTTCTTAATTACTTTATTGATGGGGTGGATATGATGCAGTTGAAAAATCCCACTTCCTAAAGCCAGGATGTTCTCTTGGTTGAATGAAGTCAATTGTTGCCCGAAATCACCTCTCTAGTTATTCTATACAATATTGAAAGCAACCTATAGGAATAATAATTTGTGGATTCTCTAACGTCTCACTTCTTATTATTGACAATTATGTTAGCGTTCTTTAAACTCCTTGGTATACTTGAAGTCATAAGGCACTGCGTATAAAAGCTGGCTAGATATTCAAGTGTAAAACGGCCCTTCCAACGCATTTGACTAAATCAATTGTTATTCAATATTATCCGGGTCGTGTCTTAAAAAGCTCTTCTAACCTCATCGCTAGTTACACGCGTAGCTTCTGTATCGTGGTCATCCCTATTTTTAATGATGTTTGGGGATCGCTCCGAGCAAGGTGCAGATGAGAACGGGAACAGTCTGCAGCAATTACTACATCGTGCGAATTGCTGACGATACTACCCGGCTTATCTTTCACTGCGTACATCCTGCTGCCTCTTTTCATCAAGTTTCTTTCTCACTTATTTCATGCTGCCGACATCTTTTAGTGGTTTCCGAACCATTTCGATGTTATAATTTGAGTTATTACCGTTCTTTTCTTTTTTATCACCTTTTGAAGCTCAGTTTATTTTATCTAATTTCTTCAGGTAGATTATTTCATGCTCTGTCGTTTCTTTCTCAGGTCTTTTTTTCATTTGGGAGAGCTTGCCTAGTTGTTCCGATGGCAGGTTGCTCTTCAATTGGCGCTTCTTGGAAAAGCAGAGGTAGGTTACAGTTATCAAGTCCGTGCTATCTTCCTTCGCCTATTTTAAATTTGCATGTATATTTTTACATATTTGCATGTATACCAGCCTGAATCATTCGGCTTTTACCCTGACTGCATATAGCATGACCTATGTCCTTGTAACTAATTTTGCGCTTCCTGTGTTCCCATTGAGCGCGATCTTATACCTTAATCAACTTTATTCACATCACTATAGCCTGCCTAAAAAGTGTAAATCCTGCACCCTGCTAGCATTGGCACAGATTATGAAATTTATTTAATTTCATGTTTTTCTCGTGAGAACTATCCCGGTCCACATCCTGGTGCTGTCTTTCTGAAAGAAGGTGAGCATGATGAGGGGTCGTTTCTTTTCCGCTAATTCTACCAACTTGTCTCCTGTAGTATTCTTAAGACTTGATTAAGTAGATGCCAATTGCCTGTTCTTCTTCATCATCATCATCATCAGCCTGGTTACGCCCACTGCAGGGCAAAGGCCTCTCCCATACTTCTCCAACTACCCCGGTCATGTAGTAATTGTGGCCATGTTGTCCCTGCAAACTTCTTAACCTCATCCGCCCACCTAACTTTCTGCTGCCCTCTGCTACGCTTTCCCTCCCTTGGAATCCATTCTGTAACTCTTAATGACCATCAGTTATCTTCCCTCCTCATGACGTGGCCTGCCCATGCCCGTTTCTTTTTCTTGATTTCAACTAAGATATCATTAACTCGTGTTTGTTCCCTCACCCAATCTGCTCTTTTCTTATCCCTTAACGTTACACCTATCATTCTTCTTTCCATAGCTCGTTGCGTCGTCCTCAATTTAAGTAGAACCCTTTTCGTAAGCCTCCAGGTTTCTGCCCCGTACGTGAGTACTGGTAAGTAACTTTTCTCTTGAGGGATAATGGCAACCTGCTGTTCATGATCTGGAACGCCTGCCAAACGCACCCCAGCCCATTCTTATTCTTCTGATTATTTCAGTCTCGTGATCCGGATCCGCAGTCACTACCTGTCCTAAGTAGATGTATTCCCTTACCACTTCCAGTGCCTCACAACCTATCGTAAACTGCTGTTCTCTTCCGAGACTGTTAAACATTACTTTAGTTTTCTGCAGATTAATTTTTAGACGCACCCTTCGGCTTTGTCTCTCCAAGTCAGTGAGCATGCATTGCAGTTGGTTCCCTGAGTTACTAAGCAAGGCAACATCATCAACGAATCGCAAGTTACTAAGGTATTCTCCATTAACTCTTATCCCCAATTCTTCCCTATCCAGGTCTCTGAATACCTCCTGTAAACATGCTGTGAATAGCATTGGAGAGATCGTATCTCCCTACCTGACAGCTTTCTTTATTGGGATTTTGTTGCTTTCTTTATGGAGGACTAAGGTGGCTATGGAGCCGCTATAGATATCTTTCAGTATTTTTACATACGGCTCGTCTACACGCTGATTCGGCAATGCCTCCATGACTGCTGAGGTTTCGACTGAATCAAATGCTTTCTCGTAATCAATGAAAGCTATTATAAAGGTTGGTTATATTCCGCACATTTTTCTATCACCTGATTGATAGTGTGAATATGGTCTATTGTTGAGTAGCCTTTACAGAATCCTGCCTGGTCCTTTGGTTGACGGAAGTCTAAGGTAAATACTTTGTAGGCAACGGGCAATAAGCTGATCGGTCTATAATTTTTCAAGTGTTTGGAGTCCCCTTTCTTATGAATTAGAATTATGTTAGCGTTTTTCCAAGATTCCGATACGCTCAAAGTCATGAGGCATTGCGTATGCAGGGTGGCCAGTTTCTCTAGAACAATCTGCCCACCATCCTTCAACAAATCTGCTGTTACCTGATCCTCCCCAGCTGCCTTCCCCCTTCTCATAGCTCTCAAGGTTTTCTTTACTTCTTCCGGCGTTACCTGTGGGATATCGAATTTCTCTAGACTACTCTCTCTTCCATTATCATCGTGGGTGCCACTGGTACTGTATAAATCTCTATAGAACTCCTCAGCCACTTGAACTATCTTATCCATATTAGTAATGATATTGTCGGCTTTGTCTCTTAACGCATACATATGATTCTTGCCAATTCCTAGTATCTTCACTGCTTTTAGGCTTCCTCTCTTCCTGAGAGCATGTTCAATTCTATCCATATTATAGTTCTTTATGTCAGCTGTCTTACGCTTGTTGATTAGCTTCGAAAGTTCTGCCAGTTCTATTCTAACTGTAGGGTTAGAGGCTTTCATACATTGGCGTTTCTTGATCAGATCTTTCGTCTCCTGCCATAGCTTACTGGTATCCTGTCTAACGGAGTTACCACCGACTTCTATTGCACACTACTTAATGATGCCCGTAAGATGTCGTTCATTGCTTCAACACTAAGCTCCTATTCCTGAGTTAAATCCGAATACCTGCTCTGTAGCTTGATCCAGAATTCCTCTAGTTTCCCTCTTACCGCTAACTCATTGGTTGACTTCTTATGTACCAGTTTCTTCCGTTCCCTCCTCAAGTCTAGGCTAATTCGAGTTCTTACCATCCTATGGTCACTCTAGCGCACCTTGCCGAGCACGTCCACATCTTGTATGATGCCAGGGTTAGCGCAGAGTATGAAGTCTATTTCATTTCTAGTCTCGCCGTTCGGGCTCCTCCACGTCCACTCTCGGCTATCCCGCTTGCGGAAGAAGGTATTCATTATCCGCATATTATTCTGTTCCGCAAACTCTGCTAATAACTCTCCCCTGCTATTCCTAGTTCCTATGCCATATTTCCCACTGCCCTGTCTCCAGCCTGCTTCTTGCCTACCTTGGCATTGAAGTCGCCCATCAGTACAGTGTATTTTGTTTTCACTTTAGCCATCGCCGATTCCATGTCTTCATAGAAGCTTTCGACTTCCTGGTCATCATGACTGGTTGTCGGGGCGTAGACCTGTACAACCTTAGTTTTGTACCTCTTATTAAGTTTCACAACAAGACCTACCACCCTCTCGTTAATGCTATAGAATTCCTGTATGTTACCAGCTATAATCTTATTAATCAGGAATCCGACTCCTAGTTCTCGTCTCTCCGCTAAGCCCCGGTAGCACAGGACATGCCCGCTTTTCAGCACTGTATATGCGTCTTTTGCCCTCCCAACTTCACTGAGCCCAATTGTATCCCATTTAGTGCCCTCTAATTCCTACAATAGCACTGCTAGGCTCGCCTCACTAGATAACGTTGTAGCGTTAAACGTTGCCAGGTTCATATTCCCATGGCGGCCTGTCCGGAGCCAGGGATTCTTAGCACCCTCTGCTGCGTCGCAGGTCTGACCACCGCCGTGGTCAGTTGCTGCGCAGCTGCTGGGGACTGAGGGCCGGGGTTCGATTGTTGTAGTCATATAGGAGGTTGTGGCCAATCCTGCTCTGGTGAGGGAGTGCGTTACTGGTTCTGGTCACCGGGATCATGCCACACTCCAGTCCTCTTTATGCAATTTTAGGAACACGCGGATTTTTTGTTTTTTTAATCCGGTGGGAAATTGCGCGGCACCGGGATTCGAACTACGGACCTCTTGCACGCAAGGTGGGTGTTCTACTTCTACGCCCCTGCTGCTACTTGCCTGTTCTTCAGGCTGCCTTTTTCTTTTACTTTTACACTGAAATCGCCCATGACTCCACTATGCTCAGTTCGCACAAGGTTGCCAGGTTCTAACTAGAGTGGTGGTCTATCATGATCCACAGAGTCTCAGCACGGTACCCTGCGTTGTATGTCTAACCCTTGGGCGGTTCTTCCCAGTGGCTAAGCCTTACCCACTGGAGATTGAGCGCTATCGGTTATTTAAAAGAGCTATGAGAGAGATTAGGCCCTGATACTGCTCGAGGAAGGGCAATTGCCGGTGTGCTGGGAGAGTGTCTTGCTGAAGTTCAGGGGCTTTATAGTATAGTAGAACGTTGACTAATACAGTCCTGCTGGCTCTGGGCAGTTTCTTTCTCGGCTGGTTTCAGACGCAGGTCCTAGATTGAAATTGTTCTATCTTGAACGAAGATTCAAACTTAGGACCTTGAGTAAGGGAACCCGTTGCTCAACTAGTAGGTAAGTATGGTACTTCGCTTTGTGTTTCATTTCTGCATAATGAAGGATTACTGCTGTCCAAACTGCACATTGGTCAGAAGATATTAAAGGGATATCGAGTTTGCTCAAACGTGTTGTCGCCAAGTGCATTAATTGGCGTTGGTTTCTCGAATGACTCGAACGCCGATTTACTCTCGCAGAAAGGGAAAGAAATTTCGCTCTCTGCCGCGCGGCGTTATTAGCAATGAACATTGTTGCTGTGGCGTAAGTAGCTCATTCCAGCGTGTTTGGAATTAAAGCCACGACTGACAAAGGACAGTCAGCATGAGGAATGCACCAGCTGCAGAAACTGCCATACGTACACGGCGACAGAGTTTGTAGCTAATATTCTAACACCATATAAGGAAGTTGAAGGGGGAAGAAACATTGCTATATGCGTTGTCACTTTTCCCACAATGTATGTCCAATGGGGTGCACAACTTTTAACATGCATACAAAAAGCCAGTCCCGTGAAACGCGAAATTCCTATGCAGTCAGGTATGTAATGAAGTTTCATTAAAAAATGAGCAAAGGTTTCATACCCATGTGCTAAAGGAACGTGAGTGCATCACCCGACACAATGTGATACTTGGCTTCTGCAATAGTGTGATGATCTTTTTCCTGTGGTTTATACGTGATTTGTTCATGTTGCCGTGAAACCGGCCTAACAGCGACGTAGTCGAAAAGAACAGTAAGAGCGCTGTGATGCGTATGAAGTCCGCCGTTGTTGAGCGGCACAAAGAACGCGCAAGACACCCCTACTACGCAGCTGTTCCGCTGCTCCAGGTGGGCCCACTCTAACCTCGCTTTATGACCGACGTAGAGTGACCTAGAATATTGGGATAGCGCCGGAAGGAGCGCGCGAATAAATGAGGGAGCTTGCAGTTTTTGACGACAGCAGCCGCGAGAGGCGCTTGTCTTCTAAACCCTTAGGCGCTTCTGCTCGAGAATCGACGGGCGCCAGCTGCCTATTGGGTAACACGGGATAACGCCTGCTTCAGCGCTTTGCACTGTGAAGGTTACGGCGGAGTGCTGTTGATAACGTTCCGCCCACTCAAATTGTGGCGCAAGGTTCCAATTTGATTTTAGGTGTTTATGTATATACAACTACTTCCAATTTGGGCCCCTACGACGCGTCAAACTTTGGGGTTATCCCTCAGATTGCGGTTGAGTTCAGGGGGTCTCATACCTTTGCTGTGCTAGAGCGTACTAGATGGCTACGAGTGGCTTTTATTTCTCGCATGGAGTGGCAATTTTTTTCGCATTTATCTCCAAGGCAAATACGCAATTTGTGTTCGTCGAACAAACTTTATCTTCATATTCGCTCGTGCGAGTATGTCGGCAGCGTAAGCATTGGCTAAGCGGTAGACGCCGCACTTCGGACTCACTTTCAAAAGATTCCTAATGTATAATTCACTTCTACCATGACGACGACGCACCTCGAGGTTGTGCAACTGCGGAAGCAGACAACCTGTTCGTTGTGTGCTTCAATGTCAAGCTGACACACATCAGCTTGACGTTTTACTGGTGTGGTGACAGGTCATCCATGAGCGCATCACAAGCCCAAGAAGGAACAAGCCACAGCTCGGAAAAACAGGTGGCGGCAAACTGACAAGAGAGAAGGAAGAGCAGAGCATGCGCTACGGGTCTCGGACAGTTGGCGCAAGGAGGCGGTTGCCGGTTCGTGAAGCGAAGGCAGCGCATCCACATGAACAGCAAGGAGGTAGCCCGGCTGTTCCAAGAGAATTGACTGTTCCGGGGACGCCGAAGGACAACGGTCCGCGATGGAGATGTGCTTGATGGATGATAATGACTGGCCAGTCATGCGATAGGTCCCAGGCCTTCCCCACTACCTGGGCTCCACCGATAGTTGCTGAATGCTGATCCCGCACCCAAGCCTACTACCGTCGTCTCTCGGAGAACGTTACGGCGACCGGTTCGTGAACAGTGCTGGTCGCGAAAACCAAGCTTAACGTGGTATACAGAGGCGACCAGGGCTTCTGCGGTTCTTCCATGGAGGCCACCTTGGCAAACATTCCGTCGTCTGGGCCGACGTAATTCTCCGGATGAATGCTTGTTTGCACCATCACTGTGACTCTGAGTTACCGCGTCGTTAACGCGCCGAACCATGAATTTTTTAGAGCAATTCTACAGCTCTCCTCAGGCTCTGCCTATTTGTTCTTGCCAGATATAACGATGTTTTCTTCTGAGTGTTCCTGCATGAGTTGTAAATATAGCTTATTCAACCCTGTGAGAGTGTAGTGCGAGAAGATTGCGTTTTGTATACAAACGACCCTGTCTGTTATTTGCAGCAAGGTTGGCTTGCGTGCGCGATATTCTGGCAAGAACCTGACATTAGAAATTGGCAGCCGCGAGGACAGGACAAAGCCGGTTGCTAAACAGTGCACTTGAGTAGAGGAGGAATACCGAAGAGCTTAGGGCGTTAGCTTAACGCGTGGGCCTGGTCGGTCCAGAATTGAAAAAAGTGGATTGATGAGGAACGTAGAGAGGCGCGTTTGGAATGTGTAGCGAAATGTGAAGCGGAAAAGGATCATATAGAACGCGAGGAAAAGACGCTATGGTTGCGCAGAGGGCAAGCGGAGATGGGTACATTAGACAGCCACGTATGTCTCAGTTGCTTGCAAGCAACCACGGAGAATCCTCGGTTCCCGTTAACCCGCACAACATGACCGCTCTGCTCAACAAAACCCGCGATGACTTGGACATATATCTGAATTTTTTTGAACCTGTAGCCAACGGACAGGGTAGACCAAAAGAGCCATGGGCTACAGCTATGAACCTATGTCTCTACGTTGAAATCTTGATGGCGTTTGTTTGGTTGTCTACAGAGAACTCTCTCAACTATGACAAGACAAAACTAGCACTCTTACAAGGTTTAAGCGTTATGGCGGAGGGCTACCAGGAAAAGTTTCGCCGCATCAAGCCTCAAGCTGGAGAGACGGGTAAGCAGTACCCTGCCAGAGCACTTAGCTTATTTGAACAGTGAGTCAAACTCGCCAACGGAAGGACTTAGTTGTTGCAGAGCAGTTCGTTAATAACTGTCACAGCCGATTAACCCTGTTCTTGGTGGAAAAGGATTGCAGAACAGAAGAGATTCGTAGAAGCCGCTGATCATTTCTTGGTTGCACAACGGCAGATAAATTTGCTCACATTCGAGGAGAAGACAGAAGACCGCTACCCAAGAGAGGACGAAGCAAGTGCAGAAAGAAAACAAATCAAATGCTTCCTCTGCAATAAAAAGGGCCAGAAGCCTTCTGACTGTGTGCTGAACTCCGACAAGCCTTACTGCGACTATTGTCGAAAGCCGTGATATGACTTGTGGGACTGCCAGAATAAAAGAGCCGCATGTTCTACTGGAGTCTGTTGTTTGTCGCTAGAAAGAAAAGTTGGAAAGCAAGAATTCTCGTTCTTTCTACATTGTCACAAACAGAGTGATGCAACAGACCTGCCATTACAAACCCACGATATGCGACTGCAGAGTGGTGAGCATTGCGGCCAAGATTTTCCTACTACGTGACACTGGCAGCAACAGTATTATGGTGTGCCGTACTCTACTACCCGTTGGTGCTTTAACGGCCTCAACGGCAAAATGCTACTGGTGGATGGCCGGAGTAACGAGGTCCCGGAAGCTCAAGTGGAAATTCGTTAGCCGTATTTTTAAGGTACCACTGTAGCTAAGTGGTTGATAAGTCCTTTGTGCTATGTTGTCATTGGAACTGTCCCTGAATCTTGTCAACCAACAAATCCAGACGGCAAGTGGACGACGTCTTCAAGCCTTTAGGTATCTGAAGCCGGGCTTGCATCCGTTGATTAGATGAATCTGCATCTGGCGGCTTCGTCTGTTGTCAGGGCCTAGACCGCCAGGGGAAGACCGAATGCAGGTCTCAACTCGTTAGAAGTGTAAAAACCTACATTTTGTGGCGAACAAGAAAGGGACAAATCTCTACAAGGAGGTAATGAAAAAGTTGGGAAAGCGCATTCGGGGGTGGGAGGAAACACAACACAGACATTCTTTTACAACGAAGGCGTCCTGTATCGGACCTATCAGCGTTGTCCGGGTAAATCAGTGCAGTAAGTGGTGGTACCGCATTGTGTGCGAACCCAGGTGCTATTTCTGGCATCCGAAAACCCAATATAAGGACACCAGTACATCAGAAAGACAATAAGCCGAATCTTTGCATATATTTACTGGCTCGGAATGGAAGGAGTCCGCCAGTACGTGCGTTAGTGCGATGTTTTCCAACGAACTATTTCTAAAGCGAGACTTCGCAAATCTTCATTGGGACGCATACCACTGATATACATGTCTTTCGAGCGAGTGGTTGTCGACATTGTCGCTCCGCTATCTCCTCTCTCATTTAAACGAAAGAGGTATATACTGACGCTGGTGGATTTGTCCACCAGATATTTGGAGGCTGTTCCCCTACCTACCATTGACGAACATTGGTAGCCGAAGGTATGGCAGAAATGATCTCTCAGTTTAGCTTCCTCCAAGAGATTATATGCGACTAAGCCTCGTGTTTCACCTCTACTATGATGACAAATTAAAGGGTACCTCGCTTTGAAACGCGTGAGTTCTCCGCCATGCCACCCCATACGCAGAGGAATGGCACCGCGCTTTAATGGCTCACTCATACAAGTTTGGCTCAAGTCGTGTCATCAACAGCCTAAGGCTTAGGGCCCCCATTCCCTTGCGCCATTCCCTTCTACGTACAGAGGGGTGCCTCAGGCAAGTATTATCTTCTCGCCATTTGAGCTGATATGTGAATGGCGCGTGCCGCAACAACTTACTGTTCTCAAAGAGCTTTGGAGCAAAGAACACTTCATTGACGAGATCAAATCTGCATACATCTACGTCGTGGATCTGAGACAACGTCTCGACTGAACCTTGAAACTAGTACATCACAACTACCTGCGACCTCAGAATATCCAAAAGGAGTAGATTGAAAGCGGTTCCAGGCTTCGACAACCGAACGTGCGAGATAGAGTGTTGGCCTTGTAGTCAGTGAAAAGCAACACGCTGTTTAGTCATTGGTAAGACCCATAATCATGTAGTTGGCATCAATAACGACTGCGATTACTGGTCAGAAGTAGGTAATTTGAGGAAGCTCTCTCACATCAATATGCTGAAAAGCTACGATGAAGGCCAGCCAACCATGTGTCAAACCTCGTCGATGGTCGTGTCCAAGGGACAAACGCACCCAAACAATCTTCAAGCGCGACTTTAGCGGCGAAAAACAATCTGGCTCTCCATCCATGCCTCCATGCCTGAGAACAGCTTTTACTACCTGCAAAACTATACTCACCTGTAGAGTGCGAACATTAGACACGCGCTGAACAAGTAGGAACTGTGTGAGCT
Organism: Dermacentor variabilis; assembly: GCF_050947875.1. Taxonomy (NCBI): domain Eukaryota; kingdom Metazoa; phylum Arthropoda; class Arachnida; order Ixodida; family Ixodidae; genus Dermacentor; species Dermacentor variabilis. The sequence goes on along the minus strand of NC_134575.1, from coordinate 44,402,962 downwards.
GCGTTGATAGTGCAGGATCAAATATAATCGCATGTACTATCATCTGAGCGTGTACACTCGGTGGCCATTTGTGCTCTCTTGAAAACTCAAAATTTTTCTACTCTTCTCTCATACATACATTTACCAGCAGTTCGTCTTTTTAGAAAAAAAAACATTTCCACAGGGGGTGGGGGGGGCTGTGCTTTTGTGACGTGTACTTGACGTTGTACTTGTGTTTTGAGACGTGATCGATGGATGCAACACAAGCCCGAAAAGGATCAAGCCACAGCCCGGAGAAACAGGTCGCGGCCAACTAAAATGGGAGAAGAGAAGGAAGAGGAAAGCCTGCGCCGCTTGCCCGGGAAGTTGGCGGCAAGGAGGCGCAGCCGGTTCGTGAAGCGACGACAGCGCGTCCCCAGGCAGAGCAAGGAGGCAGCCCGGCTGTTCCAAGGAACTGGACTGTACAGGGGACAACCACGGATGACGGTCCGCAGTCGATATGTACTTGGTAGATGATATTGACTGGCCAGACAGGCGAGAGGACCGGCGCCTTCTCCACAACCTGGGCTCCACAGATTGTTGCTCAGTGCTGATCCCGCACCCGACCTGCCGACGTCTCTTGGAGAATGTTACGGCGACCGGTTCGTGAACCCTGCTGGTCGCGCCAACCAAGCTTAACGTGGCAGTCAGAGCCGACGAAGGGCTCTGCGGTTCCACGACGGCCGCGTCTTTGGCAACCACTCCGTCGCCTCGGCCGACACAACTCTCTAGGCGAATGCGTGTTTGCACAATCACTGAGTGAATTACCGCGCCGTTACCCTGCGGAACAGTGAAATTCTTAAGGCAACTCTAAAGCTGTCATCGCACCTTGCTTATTTGTTCGTGCCAGCTATAACGATGTCAATATAGTTTGTTCGATCTTATGAGAGTGCAGTGTGAAAAATTGCATTTTGTGTACAAACGGCTGTCTGTTATTCGCACCAAGGTTGCCCTTGCTCGCGCGATATGTTCCCAAGAACCTGGCATTACAGTCAGATGCCGGATCATCGGTATTGAGTCACGTCACCCTACGGTACCAATCAGAGCACGCTGCTGTCGTCAGTGAGGCGCAGAAGCTCACCAAGCGCCCTCGTCGCAGCGCCACGCGTGGACCGCGGTATCTACGCTACGCTGCCGAAGCAGCATTATTCAACTGTAATGGCTAACTGTGTCAGGGCTCGAGTGCGCTCCGGCGTTCATATGCTCTATACAGTCCCGACATCCAATGTCGTGTGAAGCACCTTTGTACAGTACCAGCTTGACCAACAGCTTGTGGCCCCATCCAAATACAAAGGAAAGTCTGTCAAGCCGTCTATCCAGGTGCGGCAAGGCATGGTCTGACCTTAGGTATCAGGTAGTCCGAGACTAGTAGGACGCCCCAGACAAAACTAAATTGGTGAGACACGGTGACTACTATACTGATAGGCAGCGCGAAAAATTTTATTGTTTTTTCAATGAGAGTGATATACGATGGTCGCACTTCCAAAATCACCTAATTTCTATCGAGATTCAAAACGCAGATTTTCACTTACTTCAGCCTGTTTATCAAACGACGTCAATAAACATACACAGTAACAGTTGGACAAAGCGCCCTGGTGCAAACACCCTTCAATGATGTCAGCTCTTGGTCAGTATAGGAGGGGAGTATAGAAATCAGCTATATGACAAAATATCGCAGCCAGAAAAGAGTGAGGAGAGTGTTTCTGTGCAAAGAAGAGTTTCAGGAAAAGGTTAATTGGCTGTTGGCTTGCGAGCTCTCTGCGCCGCACCCGAGTGCAAAATTTTTGCTGAGATGTTTGCAGCAGCATACAGTATCCGCGGACTGTTTTTCGCAAAGTGTGGTGTGCATAAGCATGGTGTGTTGGCTATTGTCTACAATGGGGAAGCCACCACGGGTTCTGCCTAGTTGTCTTCCGCGGTCGCGACAGCAGCTTCGTGGACAGAGCTTGGTATGATGTCTGTCGTGTCTTTCGTTTGAATGTCGTCCGTTACCGCTTTGTCGCGAGCCCTTGCTTAGGGTGAACATACCTGACCACTGCTATCGAATGAATCCGAGGTCGATAGACATACGCGATCATGTTCTCCATGACAAAGCCGATATAATGCTGGATAGTCCAATTCCTTTCTTCGTTCTCTCTTCAGCACTGTTATTACGCGCCGTCAGATGTGCTTTCTAATGCGGCACGTATTCCCCTACAATGTGCCACATATTCCACTAGAATTAGCTGAATGTTAGAATATATTGAATTAGGACACCACACAAAAAGTATTCAAACGCGATATTAATTTACTAGCTCAGCAAGAAGAGATCAAGCTATTCAATGCAACCCATGGAACACATGATATAAAAAATCAACATGAGGTTTCCAATTTTCCCTATCCGGCTCCTGCAAGAAACTGAATCAATTCGAACACTTCATCGATGACAATGCCGTGGGAAACTGACAAATACACGAGCCAAGAAAAAAAAACGATGGAGAGTTGACGGTAACTGATGTTGTTCTGAGCTTTTTAGTCTAGCATATTGTCTTACAAATTTACAGATTTTTGTTTTCATTTGCTCATTGCTTACGCTACCCGGAATTTGATGCGCTTCTGCATGGCATCGCAAAAAACGTTGCTACATATTTTAAGTTGAGCAGAGCCACCTTTACTTACCCATCGTATTGCGTATCGATCACTTTATGTTTTCCCATAAATACGGCCCAGCCTCCTATGCTTAATGAAAGCTCCTGAGCCAGGCCACCTGTGTTGCCGGTGATCATGTTCTGTAAAAACGAGGTGCACATTTTTGATGTGTATTGGTACGCGACGCAGTAAATTACCAGAATGTAAACTTGTGTTATGATATAAATTAAACAAACAGAACACGAGAACGAAGCTGTGAAAGCATCAGGGCGTTCTGAGCTTGTTGCACATCTATATTTTCAGTTCAGTTTTATTTCCTTAAACACCCCTTTGCTAGGGGTATTACATACGGGGTGGGTACAGTTGATAATGCAAACATAAACACAGGTATACTGGAGAATTTGTACAAGAAAGCTACATTTTCGGAAGCGCATAAAAGCAGAAAGAATAACGTGTGAAAAAGCAGATTATTGATTAGCCAACAAAGACAAATTTTCGAAAAACGATGTCAGGCAAGTGATTGCAGCGACGTGGTGGGGAAGCACGTTCCAATCTGATGCTGTGCGGAAAAAAAGACGAGGAAGAAATAGTTGTGTGGGAGCGTGGGCGTAAGAGTTGTAATGGGTGCCCAGTTCGTAGCGATATGCGTGCGGGTGGCGTGATATATCGCTCGTGAAATAAGGAACTGTAAAAGAACTTATGAAAGAGGCAAAGGCTGGCAGTAGCGCGGCGACGTGCAAGGGGCTGTAGATCAGATTTTGCTCTTAAGGATGACACGCCAACGTCATATGAGTAGCATGAGTGGATGTATCTGACGCCGCGGTTGTGAAAGGACTCGAGCTCATTAACTAGACAGACTTAAAATTAACTAACATTAACTTAACTTTAACGTTAATTTAAACTTAACGTAACGTAAACTTAACGTTAACTAGATAGACTAAATGTTTTAGAGCGAAGCTCTTAGGCACTCGTTCTTGCGGCGGGCGTCGGCATCGGCGGCACAACCGAGCGAACGAGCATAGTGTAAGATGAAATCGTGAACGCGGAGCAGGAGAGGAAAAAAAACGTGAGCCACGAACGGCAGAGACAAATGATAGTGGCCCCTACAGTGACATGCGTGCTGCAAACTGGTGCCACGAAGTCCCATCCGAACGCTCGATGCATACGCAATATGGGGTGTCTGCCGGACCGCTCGTTTCGTACTATCGTCTGCTCGCGTCAGCTCTCGCTCGCGCTTGCTTGGTTTGTCGGGTTTGGTGTGGTACGCGCTTGTTTCGGTTATCATCGCTTGTATCTATTTTGTAATCTCATTGTATATGCGAAGCGAACTGTATAGTACTTGGTAGAAGACACACGACACCAGCGGTTACACTGGAACCTTCGACGAGTAATGTATAGAAGGCGAAGCGCTTCACCAGCATATCAGATTTTCGGCTATTGCCGACTCTGCTACAAGTCTTGAATTTTTTGCCTCAATATATCGCGAAATCAAATTATTTAGAGAGCGGCGCTCCAATTTCTCATTAGAGTGGGGAGGTATCGTAATCATCTGTGAATATTATTGCAAGTCACTCGAAGTACGGAAAAGAAAATTGAGGAAAAGAAGAAACAAATAGGGATATAGAAAATGAGAGAGTAATAGCAGACTTGATTGCCTGGAAATGCTGACCGGTGTGTATGGCGTGGCTGATTGAGCTCAGAGATGCCGTTTCAGTGAAGCTGGGGCCAAAGTGGCGTGTAGCCTACGCTGAGGCGCCGCTTAGGGGTCCGAAAATTCGATGCTTGCTCAAGTATCAGAATTTCTTTTACAGCCAAGGTGTTCGCCTCTAGTTGGTCGGGATGTTTCATTTCCGTCAGCGAAAGAAAATCAACCGAAAAATGGGGCATACCTTCTTGGAATCAGGCATACAACACGCTGCTCAGTAGTCATTTCTATAAACAAAAGCACGAAATCGTCAAAAGTGTGCGATGGATGATAAGGTGCATGCGAACAATGCGAGGTGCATTCTTTCTCTCCGTGCGTATTTATTTATTTTTATTTATTTACTCAAAATAATTTGCAGGCCCTATGGGGGCATTGTGTAAGGGGGTTGCAAAATCGAAAATAAAAAATAAAGAAGAGCAAGCAGCCTTCTGAAGTCTGGTACAAACGATACGTCCCAATGCTGGACGCGTCAACATTACTAGAAACATCAAAATATGAAAAAGAAAAAAATTGAAGTAAGAAAATTCCACAAAGGTACACTTCAAGGAAAAAAACCAGGAGTGAAATTAACGTGAGGCACTAATACTAGAAAGTACAATACAGGAAGAATGAACAGTTCAAGGAACGCAATGCTTCAAGGGATATTTCGGGAAAAGGCGCAAAAAAGCAGTTATGTATACAGGGCATACAAGTGAACACGTGAAGCAGCATAAAATACCATATTCGTAAGAGCGAGGTAGCAACGCATCAAAAGAAATAAACACATCGCAAGAAGTTCGAAGCACATTGCCAAGTGCAAGAAACAAGACAAAGTGATTTGTAAGTTGCTATCATGAAAAACGCCTTCGTAGGAGATGACTAAATTTTTGTTCATCTGACTCGCAGGCAATGTTATCAGGATATTTCCACAAGCGAATGGCCATAGGGAGTGCGGAAAAGTTAAAAGCATGTGTCGTACTGTACATGCGCGCAAATCTTAAAGTGGTTATTTAACCCTAGAGACGTGTTTGAGGTGATCTGGATATGCAGTGTGGATTGTGTGGCATCCTGGTAAAGATCACGGTTTCATAACCTGCTCGGGTGGGAAAGGGGCAACAGCAGCATACGAATATGAGTGACGTCACCATACTTAATATATAGAAGGGCTCCCTGCTAGCCACTCATTCAGTTCATTGCAAGCCCGATCTGGGTAGACCACGCGAAGTTAAGACTCCTGAAGAACAGCGCGAGTAAGACAAGCGTCGAAGGGTGCAAAGTCGTAACGCTGAATAACTGTGCCGTGGTAGGACTTGGCAGAACATGAAAACATTTCATATCACCATCGACGGCATTTGAGTGGTTTTCTAACAGCTTCGCAGGCTATCACATTTCTCAGGGTATGGCGAGTCAATTGCTTTCTTAATGGCGGCTAAAGGCCGCGTCGCACATGCCGCAGAAAATGGCATTAACTTGCTAATGCCTTATATTTTAATGCCAATAGCATGATGCCAGACGAGCAACACTAATTCCACGTACCTTAATCTCGTCTGTTTTCGCGTATGCGCGTCAGAAGTCATTCGACTGATCAGTTCGACTGATTTTAATGCCAATAGCATGATGCCAGACGAGCAACACTAATTCCACGTACCTTAATCTCGTCTGTTTTCGCGTATGCGCGTCAGAAGTCATTCGACTGATCAGTGCACATGTTCTATACCATAGATTGCCAAGAGCAATGAAAATTTAGTATTTGCAACAGCTTCGATGATGTAAGAGTAATCTCTACCTAATGTTCCACTGCAACAATTCTGCAAGGAGTTGTAACTGCCAAACTTTCTCGGGCCGGCGTTGAAATGGTGTACTCGGGGCAGCTGCTACTTTGCTTTCGGGCTTCGGATTCCTCATGTCCTGAGCCAAAGTTTCTGTGGTTAGTTGAAACGTTATAGAAGACTGACCAACTCAAGCTAATGGTACCGTAGTGTGCATGTTCTTACATTTAACTATTGACGATAGCAAATCAAACTTGTAAATGCATGTTTTTATTGTTACCTAAAATTGCTCAGGTAAAAGACACTCATCCACATGAGCGTCACTGAAAAAAATATCATTAGGCAACTTAAAGCATTACAAGATGAATGGCAATTTGTGGGCCCATATGCCTCAGGTGTAAGCTGCTCAGGCCAAAGTATGTGAAATTCGAGAATGCAACTAATAGACGTCTTCTACAACGCGGACGACTCTGTGCGCACATTGCGTACCAGCCACAGTTGTGAAGGGGAGACGTGCTGGTTAGCGTACGAAGCGGATGGGAAGTGTCTGGTTCGTGCGTGCTGTGGCAGAGGTCTCATTCAGTTTGATGCGGTGTTCTGAGACACACACCAAGCGTTCGCCGCGTATCCCTGGGAACACAACCTTGTTTCTGCTACAGGAGAGTTAAAATATAGTTGGACATATTCTCGCGCTTGCACCGCGACAGCGCCATTGGCCACCACAATACAAAAGCGGTGGGAGGAAGAGTCCTTCAATGCAGGAGGTACAACTTTTGCCGAGTCTTACGTACTCTCCAGTGTGCTTTGAATAGACTGGATGACAGGCCATTTACGGAAGCGAAGATCTTGGGAGCCTGGCCTCGCAGTTCGTTAGCCCAGAAAGCAGTTCGAGCGCTATTTCACTACCTGAAGGCAGCAGACTTGAGTGCCCGACTATAGACATCCTACACCTAAGTTTTTTCTCTCTCTCTCTCTTTCACTCCCCATTCCGCTGCCCACGTGTAAGGTAGCAAACTGGACTCAGTCTGGTTAACCTCCCTGCCTTTCCTTCTTCCCTTCTCTCTCTCTCTCTCTTACGTAATACCCAACTTCATCAGCGCCCAGCGCTGGCGCGTGTAGAAGGTGTACTGGAGCAGACGCCGATCGGACGCCACAGCCGTTCTGTACGTACGCTCGCGATTGTGCAGTGGTCGACTGCCTGTGCTGATGTATGAATGTTGTCGACACAACGTGAAAATCACAACTTTCTTCCTCTACAGTGGTCAAAAACTTAAACGCGAACAATTTCGAAACGACTTCAGCGCGTTGTTGCAACAACACCTGCTGCTGCTGCTGGAAGCCGGCACGCACGACGTGGCGGCGGTCGGTGCGGAACCCCGCGCGTGCCTGCGTGGAGCTGCGGGGCGCTCACCATCCTTCACAAATGCAGCCATCCGTTAAAAAAAATATGTGAAATAAATACTGCATATCGGGACAGCCGCGTCTTCGGAGTGGAATTCTGAAGCTTGCCTCATCTTTTCGTAATTTTTTTTCAGTGCCTCTTTAAAGCAAATTCTCTTAAGAAGAAGCATAGCATGCAGCTATATGTCGTGTGCGTGTGTGTAGCAATCCAGTGCCTTTATATGGCTGAAGCGAACTCACAAGTGCGAGAGTATTTAACGAGACGATCGGGTCAGCTTGTCGCAGCCACGACGGCTTTCCATGGTCTGATCCTTGGCACATAAATTGTTTCTCAAGTTGCAGTCGCCAATACGGTTTCAGGGGGGCGTCGCGCTGCTCACGATCGCACTGTAGCTCGTGAGTGTCAGAAAATTCGGCAGGGCCCATCTCACGATGACTGTCGACAGAAGTGCATCTGGCACTGAATCAATAGAGCGACACAACGTATTGCCGCCATCCGAAGGAATTACGTATAAGGCGTAAACTACAGTGGCAGTCCTCTTTCGTACCTTCCTATAGGGACAATGCGCCATCTAGTTCCCTCGCCACGAAGGCGGTGCATGGCTTCCGTGGCTTCAAGTGCTTGGAAACGGGTCATTCGGCAGCCGGACGCCTTTCTCAAGCTTCTTTCTGGATACGTTGCGCCATCTGGTGGCACTGGTGAGAAGACTGCGCGTGGCCTCCAAAAAGCGTGGCGCCCTGGTGCTTGTAAACGCCGAGAATCGTTCCGCTCGTTTGCTGCATACGCAGTCGCAAAAACTCAGTAACTCAAGTTGGCGAGAGGTTCATTGAAGAGGCCTACCAACTGCATTCATGGTGCACCTCGCTAAGGCATGGGCGCGGAAGCAGATCATTGAAACTGGCACATACCCTGTGCATTTGAAGCGAAGCATCCTATTGCGTCATATTGCTATCCTTTGGGAGCCTTGTGGTGTGGGTTTGACTGCACAAACCACCGGAGAAATTTAAGGGATCTTTTAATACATAAGCATCCTATATGGCGAGCTCCCCAGCCATGTCATGCGAAAAGCTTAAATGCCTTGTGTCCGCACAAAAATGCGTAATTTGCAAAGGCGTTTAATCGTTACCATAGCGCAAACGAAGATAACTGGTAGCTCTTAAGCGATCAGGAACAATTTAAAGAAAGAAAGAAAAGAAATATAGAATTTCTATTGAGATAACAGGAACTCCTTAGAAAATGCACGGGGAATTTTATAGTAATAGTGGGAAAAATGAAATTTGTGGGTTGGTCAATTTCAAATTTAAGGTGGGCCAACTTGAAGTTTGTGGGTGGATCAACTTGAAAAGTGGGGTGGGCGAACTTCAACTGTGGCCCGGGCCACCCTAAATTCGGACTTGGGCCAAATTAGGTTTGGGGTGGGCCAACATGGAATTTGAATGTGGGCCAAGTTGAAATCTGGTGGTGGGTCAGCTGAAGTTTGGCAGTGGGCCAGCTTAAACTAAGGGGTGGGTCAACTTGAAATTTGGAGGGTGGCCCAACATAAGCTTGGCAGTGGGCCAATGTGAAATTTGGACATGAACCAATAGAAATTTGGGGGTGGGCCAGCTTGAAATTTAATGGTGGACCAACGTGAAATTTAGGGGTTGGCCAACTTAACCTTGGTGGTGGGGCAATGCAAATTTGGAGGTGAGCCAAGTTGGAATACGGGGGGTGGGCCAACAAACGTTTGGGGTGGGCAAACATGAAATTCGGAAATGGGCCAACTTCAGACTTTGGTGCGGCCCAATGTCCAATTGAACACTGCCGAACCTCCTCCGAGTTGTGAGCACGTCGGGGCAAACAGGCGCGTTGAGACGCTTGAGGCGTTTTCATCGGGCATTACGAAGGTGCAGTCAGAACGCAGGCGAAACATCGCCTGAACAAGGAACGCGCGCATCAGACAGCTTGTAAGAGCCATAGCGAGGGTGACAAGGCAATGCGGTGATCTACCCTGACGATTATCTACGAAAGCAGAAGCATTCATTGTCACCGAAAAGGCCTTGAGTGGACCCGCCTAAGCTAAGAAACTAAACAAAACTAAGCAAAAAGGAAGTCGCAGCCGAGCCAAACAATGCTTACGCATTAGTAGGCAATTGCTAGAACTTCTCTAGGTATTTCGTCATTCTAGAGCGGCAGAGTTACTCAAGTTGGAGTCGGAAACATTCGTTGAAGAGGAGCGCACACTTACTGGCCCATACCCCGTGAGCAAATTTAGCATCACAAGAGACTTATTGAAAACGAACACAGACTAAATGGACATACCCAATTCTCCAAGTCGACGCCGTATAGTTTCTTCGAACATCGGTGCTTACAGAGCCCCGTTCCTTCAGTGACCCACATCGGCGTGAATGCTATTCGTTGAAAGGCACATACTCAGTAGGTGGTCGCACGGTTGGTCAGACGGTTGCTTCCCAACCTTTTCAGTCGGCGCAACATTACGATGCTCTGCCCTCTACCACTGTAGATTACCCAGTTACCCAGGTAGCCAGAAAAGTGTATATAGATATAGTCAGATTCTGATGGGTCGCAGCGCTGCGCCAGAACCAGAGGACCAACACAGCAGGCTTATTCAGCAGAAGTGCGCTTGCCGCGCTTGCGCATCCAGCACGCGCTGGCCATCTTTATTTTTTTTTCTTTTGCAGCTGCACCGACTGAGAGCGCCGACCTTAGCGTTCTGGCTTTTGCGGCTCAAGTGGGCGCTACAGGGCACCCTGGCCAGTCGAAATTGTGTAATGTGCGTGACTCACTTCGGTCGTCTGGCTTGGGAGTGGAGCAGTGGACAAGGATTTGACCGCGGTAGCTTGAGAAACGTGGTCCCGATTTGCTGTACCGTGGAGGGCACAGGGTTGATGCCATTCATGCTCTAAGCTGCGGATGCTGAATCGTTGGTGTTCATGAACGGTCGACTTGACAGTGGTGCGGGGAAAGCGGCACTTGACCTAATCGCCCTAATTTGGGCTGGTACAGGTACGAAGCTCCCGGTAGGGCACCTCAGGGCTTGCGAGGAGCCTTATATCAGTATCGAATCTGGCACCTGCTGATGTTGCGACCGAGGTTGCCAGCTGGCGACGACAGGACCCAGCTTGCTCGATTTTAGCGTGTTTCCATCGTCTGAATGTTAGTTGGACTTGCAAGCAAAGGTTCGGGCCTAATATAGAACGCATTTGAAGCGCATGATATCAGCATCGGACCTGGCACGTGCGGAAAAATTTGCGTGGATGCAGCGATGAAAAGTGGGGGAGCAATGGTGTTGTTGATTGCGATGGGCATGAGTTTTTCGACGCCGAATACAATAAGCTGAGGCGGCATATTTGTGGACAAACGCCAAGGTAATATTTTGGTGCAAGTCGAGACACTGGCCGAGCACTGTGAGTGAGGGTAGAGTATTAGTGTTCTACAGGAAGGACACTGGCATAGCTAGGAAGTGCAGTGTACGCGATAGCTGGTGGATCAGTCTCGCCGCAGTACTGCTGGGGGATCTCACTGGGAACAGGCACACTAAAAGCTGTCTCGGCAGCCGCCAAGGCAGCGTACGCGTCTGTAACTTCTTCACAGCTAGGACTGCGACGCCATCTAACACGGATGGAGGGCATGCCGAGTCTTTCGTACGCTAGGACGTGGACGCAAGGCGGCCATTGCTCAGAAGCAGTGGGCTCACTGGCTGTGCAGTTGACGGGGTGGGAGGTTGTTTGTTGTCATGCAACGAACGAGCCGCGATACTCCAGCCCTCACCAGGTGCCGATGGCGAACAAGACGAGGTAGGTTGATCCGCTCCTTCAAAAACAGCAACTGTTGAAGAAGACTGAGGCGTGCTCTGTAGTTGATGGGGAACTGGTGCGCCAAACGTTTGAAGGAAAGCAATTTTCAAGCTCTCGTACATGTTTTAGTCAGACGGCAGAAGGTGAAGACGTGAGATGACATCGTTGGGAACTTCTCGCTTGAGGAGCACGTAACATCAGAGCTGCAATGACACGCAATTTACGTATAGCTTTGCGCCTACCTGCGTGAACCAGACGTTAGGGCTCTGCGGACGGTAGGGCAACAGTTGCGAACGCCAAGTGTCGTCGAGCTTCGGTGGGCGCCACTCTTCATCAAGCTGGTCCATGGCTGCAGGCGGGGCTTGGTAGCTGGCGACGACGAACCAGTCCTTGTTGAGGCTCTGATTATGACGTCTGATTCACCGCTGTGGGGTGCCGAGCGTAAGAAGCGGTGCGGCAGAGGGAGCGCACCAGAGTAGCAAGCTTTTTCAACAGAACTACGCGTGCCATGCTTGCGCGTCGAAAATGCGTGCCAGTCTTTATTTTCCTCTTTCGCAGCCGGCACCAAGGCGCCGGCTGAGACGCCGAGCTTAGCCTCCCAGCGTGTGCGGCGTCGGTGGGTGCTACAATACAAACATACATACAAACATAGCCTCCAGAAAGTGTGTGAAGTACACTAAGAAATGTAGTGCAATAAAATTTATAACAATTCATGTGTGCGCTGCACACAAGCCTTTTAGCTCCGCCTTGTTGTTACAGTTAGCGTCAAGAAACGCGCGAATGGTCCATCGACATGGCTGCAGGACAGGGCGCGCAGCTTACAAACTTCTTAAGCACGTTCTATCCGCACGTTCTTTCCCGCACGTCCAACCGTCACGATTCTGGCCGAAAGGCAATGTGCACAAAGTGTTGTAGGGGTTAGGCAAGTGGTTTATTGAGTCCGGTGCCCTGGTTTCATGACGTGGCAATCAACCACTCACCGACGAACTCCCTCTGAATATTTATTAATTGCCTGGTAAGCAGGAAGTGGTGTATGCTTAGCGCCACCCTTCTCCATTTCTCCAAATCGTGCGAAGAACAGCACGTTTTGTTTAGGCATTAGTTATGCGAATCAACATTTTCTTCCCAATGTTATTTCGAGTGGGTTGTCATGTACAACTGTGAATTAAGATGTACCAGTATACTAGAGACAGGAATTTTGTTCGTTCATTTAATGTGCCAAACCGCATCATATGAACAAATTCATGCCAACTTACGGTATCTGGATCCTGCGGCATGGCATCGGTAATTCCACCGTACACGAAGTGGTGCTCTAGAATCACAACGTCCTTGAAATGGTCGGTATGATGGAAAAATATTCGCGCAAGGTTAGGAATCCATTGACTGGTGGCGAACACTCTCTTCTCCGGTGCCCCAACTCCGCTGATTTCATACTGAAATAGATATTCAGTAATTTTCAGCATGTGTTGTCCTATTGTTTTTACAGTTTCTAAAGTAGGTGCGGATATATAAAACAGCTAAGCAAGCTGTGGTATAAAGTTTGTAAACAGGGAACAGGTGCCTCAGAAAGGCTGGTTAACGTTTCGATACGAGGGCATATTTTCGTCAAAGGCGGCCTCCTTATCCTTGGCATTCGGCAGCGCTCATTACCTTTGAAGTCTGTCCCTTTGTAACCAGCCGCCAGTGACAACACCCGCACGTGACGTCACTGAATCTACCATTTAAATCTAACATGCCGAGGATGACGAGGCCGCCTTTGACGAAGACAGGTCCTCCTACCGATATGTTGGCCAGCCTTTCTGAGGCACCGTACTCCTGTTTACAAATTTGATACCACAGTGTGCTATTCCATCTGTCAGCCCCTTTCTTGATTTTGAGCTAAGCAAGCTGTCATCTTAGATATTTTTGATACAGGGGTGGCGGAATCACGACGGCCTGCAGGAAACTTTTCTTCCTTACGCTGTATTCATAGGGGATAGACACAGTATGTTTACTACCAAGCAGCGGCAATGCTGCGTAAGCTTCCGTCCGATACCTACGAGCGCCGAGCGCCAAGGTAGAGCAGATGACTGCAATGACACAGTAGTATGCAGCACTCATTCCTCAGCAGTTGATGTACCTGCAGAAAGGCACGCTAGTGATAATTAAATTCTGTGATTGCTTCGTCATACTTTTCATGCAGTGTTTGGGTATGGGCTAGTTGGTATGCCATGGCAAACTTGACTAAGCGCGTACATAGACAAAAATTTGGAGGACGCTTAAACTTCTCCTTTAAGAGTGGAACGTAATAGCATTCACAGATCCCTGACGGCTTCTCATATTTTACGGCAGCATCAGGGTATGTAACCGTAATGTCTACCGGGAAACGCTGGCGCCGCATGCTATACACGAAGGCTGGCTTTCTCGTAGAAACGCGGCCTCTTGCGTGGGCCGCGATGCGGCAGAGGCGAGCGCCATCTGTAGGCGTTCCAAATAACCGGGCGCACCGCTTCGTGGCCTCCAAAATATTCTCGCGGAGGCACATGTAAACGGCGGACGCCGTGGTCGGCGTATGAATGGTAGAAACGCTGGAGCAGAGGTTTGTTTGAGCTTTCGCGTAAGAAAAAGGTATGTTTTCTCGTATAATAAAATTAAAATGCGAGGCTATCGTGTGCGCGGGTTGTGTGTAAGTCGTAGTTTACAATTTTTCTTCGCATTTTCGCTTGAGAAATTCAATTAGTTGACCAAATTTCTTGCGCCACATGGATGGCCTTAGTATAGATGGTTCAAAACTCTTTTTGCCGAAATGACGCCCGATGCCGGGCGCCGACGCTGGATTTTCCGCGACACGGGGCCATTAACGCTATGGCGTTAAAAGAGCCGACCACGTCGTCATTCTTTCGGTCCTTTTGTCTTTGTGCGCGCTCTACTGAATTTTCACTCTTGAATTGTGACTATATTCATATCTTGTTTTCCATGCGAGGCCCATTGTATATAAATTAAAAGTCGAATGTAATATGCACTGCCCTTAAATGTAACTGGCAGCCGGCGCGAGCTAAACCCACCATTCCTCTGCCTAATCTTCCAAGTTCGCTTAGTACGCACCGCCATCGATCAAAGTGACGTTCCACATCCGCGCCATGGCAGTCGCCGGCACTGGCTAATGCTTCCCTAGTTAGGTGCTATTCGCAGTTATCCGAGAATTTGGAGGTCGTAACTGAATTTATAGGCAAACGGCCATGTAATGCGGACGGTGTGGGTTCGCCTTCCGCCAGGGTGAACTTGCTTTACGGACCATTTTAATTTTCCTTTGGCTTATCATTTGTAGGCTTGAATGAAGGCAAAAAATAATTTCCTTCATGCTTGCTTAGCTCTATTATCGGTTGGCTTCAAATGGTGACGTAGTGGTGCCGGTTTCTAGGCGAGGACAGAGCGAGGCGAAGTTCCACGATAAAGGGATAAACGGTAGCAGATAACTGGGCGAAAACAGTGCGTGGACGGAGAGGCTAGTTTCGATATTGGCAATGAAGTCTCGCCATGACACGGATAGCCAAAGAAAAATTCAATACCTTTTTCGTATGCGGTTTCTTTAAACCTACATAACAATAAAGTGAAGTGATGCAATTATGTGTAGAAATAAAATGCGCGTCTGGCGATTTTCTTTTTTGGCGTATTATACGTTTATTTAGTCGATTCAATTGTTGCACCAACCGACAGTGCTGTCGCTCTTATCACTTCGGTTGCCATTCTGTTTGTCTGCTCCTTCCGCTTAATATGCACGCGGGTGTTTTTTAGTATGCTGTGGAGTTAAAATTTTATTTCTGCGCCGGCGAACGCTCCGGTAATATCGGAAAAAGTATGGAAAGGGTACCAAGCGTGCGGCGCGGCTGTGTGGTGTGGCCACTCGGGGAGGAATAGCAGGGCCAAATTTTTCCGTGTTCTAGCGGAGGAGAGGTAAGCACTCTTTTTCTGCAGTGGTTATGAAAAAACGAGTGCTATCCTTAGCAAAACAGCTATAGGACGAAATGAAATATCTTCCGCGTTTGTTTTCAAGTTTATAACTTTTGTGGTATGTGGCGGCGCATTTTGCTGTGGTGTTCTAAGAAACTGAAATTACTTGTCGACTGTTGCAAAAGGGGCGATTGATGCTAGCCGACGCGTTGACGCAAATTTCACTTCGGTATACGTTAGCGGTTGCTCTTCTTCTTCTTTTCTTTTGCAGGAGCCGAAGAGTTTCAATCTAAATTTGCCGAAGGTATTTCATTGTTTGCTGCACAAACTGGTGATGCTGGAGAACAATCCGCTGACCAGTTTCTTTTCACATTACCGCATTTGAATGTTCGTGAACAAGGAGGAAACCGAAAAATAATTCAATTGCGTAGCAGATAATGACTGCGTTTTGAATTACAACAAGTAGTTCGAGTTACCCGACTGACGACGTAGGTTCGCTTCACATTTGAATGCGCGCCTTGAAGGACAGAATTTTTTTGTCGCTTTTTCGCACTATGAACTTTGGTTTCATTTATGGGTGTTCTGTAATCTTGAACATGCACTGGTTTGCCCATTTTTCAGATGTGCCATGTGGTGAAATTATGCTAAATGGGGAGTCCTGGAGGGGCTCACATGGGCGGGGATGTGAAAATGGCTTTCGCCTCTGCTCGGACCACTTGGGAGGAATGGACTTCGCTGACCTGGCCAAAAGAAGACTGTTGTGGCCGGCTGAGCCGTATGTTCGAGTGGAAGAGCGGTCCCTGATCAATGAAGGCAAGGAAAACAAGTTAGAGGCTGCGAATCTGTTCATCTGCAGTTCATTATTTTCTTACAAAAACCACTTGACAGGGCACGGCTCTAGTATCATGAGCAGGGCAACGGGTTTTTCTTCTATGTCGTTTTCTACGACGCCGGGCGCTATTTGACGTTGCGCAGCGAAATTTGCTCCGCGTACGCAAAGAAGCCACGCGTTTGCCGGTTTCTCTGTTTAGCTTGCTCGTCTGAAGTGCGCTATGTTCCTGATTATTTATAGGCTACACTAAAAAAATGCCGGAAAGTTTCCTCTGACAATGAGCGGATTCACGTTCGTAAAACGTTGTGCCGCGTTTTGCACTACAGGCTACAATGTCAGAAGACAAGTCTTCCCGCGCGCTGCCGTGTTCCTTCCAAGCTTGGTTTGCCGCTGTACAGCAGAAATTCAGCCAGAGTAAAAATTTTAAAGCTCATTTGTCAGGAGCTTTAAGCCATTTGAAGTTAGTTTTCCTTTTATGGGTGTTTTGCATTGAAATGAGGCCAAAGTAAATAAAATGCTCAACTACTTAATCCTTAACAAGATGAATGAAAAGCTTTCATTGAACAAGACAACTGGCTGAAAAAACCGGATGCCTAGTATTTTCAGCCACCACTGAGAAACCAGCAACACTTGAAATGTGACATGCATATATAGCAGCACTAAAGCTTTGAACATTGCATATTTAATAATTTATGTTATTTATACATACTGCAACCCTAAGAGGGTTATCGCAAGAGTGGCGGTACAGAATTTAGGGTACCACACACACAGCAAAAGGGGGTACACAAGTCAAATGTACAAGGCACACAGCAGAGCACAAGTGAACAAATATTAAAAAATGGTCTCAGTACACACACCTATGCATACACCCATGGTATAAATTACATGGTGCTAGGAATCGTGGGCATGAACCAGTGATTGCTTTACCAAATTATCAGGTGTCAGTTTTCGTATGTTATGGCGAAGCTGGTTCCACAATTCAATGGGCCAGGAAAAAATATGTTGCAACAGAACTGCTTGTTGGCCTAGATTGTGCTTCACAAACGAAATGTTTTTTTTTTGCCTCACGTTAAAGCACACACAAAAGAAAGACGCGTAAAGATAACATTTCCGTATTGTGCCGCCCGTGTCATCTTTATGTGTCTTCCTTTTGTGTGTGTTTTAACATGCAGCAAAAAACATGTATTTTAGGAAAAGTATACTTGAATTTGTCAGTGCGGGCGTACAGGGGTGTTGTATTAAAATTATGGAGGGATATTTCTACTTGGCATCCGGCAAAAGATATAAGGAGAACTGAACAGCATGGACTCGAAGCACTATTTATCGAAAACAGTCGTTATCTACCACGTGCTGTAGAAATTTGATAATGAACGGGCTTTCCATATTGTGTTTCAATAAATGTGAACTAACATCACATGACACGCATTTGTTGACAATTGAATTCGCTTCACAGCGGAACATGAAACTCAAGCACAACAGGACGCTGTGCTTGCGCTGTGTGCCTGTGTGTACTGTTCCTTTATACAGCGTACAACATTGGCGACAATTTGCCAACTAGCCCAACAACACATTCTGATGATGTCTTTATAGGTTCTACACCACCGCAGTGAGGACAAAAGCGGTAAACATACTCACTAAATAGCGCAGGCGTCATCAACCGACTCAGGAATGATACACAAAGGTATCACAATTCAGCGAAGCTAAAGAGCTGCCGAAACATTACCACGACAGAAGCACTAGCGAAGATGATGTATCACGTGATCCCAGAGCTCTACCAACTCTTCCAGAGCTACGTGACACTCACTTATCGCAAGAGGAAGGGAAGGACATGGATTAATATTTTCTGGAGCATGTTGGCGTGGTCGCCCAGTTGTGCGGTGTGTCCATTGTACTGAAAGATAAGCTGAACAGCAGCCTAGTATAAAAATCTTTCGCTCTACTGTTTGACGCATGGACCTATAGCATCAGTTCTGGTATACGTGGCTTATCCTACACATGAATCGCATCAATCTGGATCTCAAAGAAAAAAAGCTTGTGAGAAAGTACACCGCAAGAAGAAAGCTAAAGACGCTTGAAAATTAGAAAATAGTTTCTTACTGATATTTTATTATCTTTATTCCATTGGCTGTGAGGACGGTCTGCTGATTAGTCTGTATTTACAAAGTATTTCAGCATATTTCGTTATTTACATAAACATCGTGTAGGGCATTCTTTCTGCAGATAAGTATTGCTCCCACATTTGTACCCTCGTCTTTAAAGTTGAATAATGTTACGGGGATGTTGCGAGTATAGAAAAACTATATTTACAATATATATACAGGATGAGTCAGAATAGTTCAGATGGCTGACCACCAACAACATGCAGCAGCCAGCGTCTCCGATTTTCTTCTTCCTCTCTCTTCTTTCATCCTTCCGTAACAGGACCCCCAGATTGCGAAGCGCCGTCTGGGCGCATGGCAAGCAAATAACTGCGAGCGAAGTATGGCTTCAGCTGCGAAACGTGGACGACGTCGACAGTCCTCTGATTTGAGGATGCATCAAAGTGTAGGAGCGAAATCTCGCAATTTACGTCGGTAACTTGGCAAAGGACTTCATAAGGCCCTGTGTAGTGAGAAAGAAGCTTCTGGGAGAGGCCAACCCGACGGTATTGACACGTGTACTTATCTTTATCGGGCGACCACATTTCGCCAGCTAACAAATGTTATCGCACAGCGCGGGACGTGCCTGCATTTATCCGAAGTTTCTGGAAAGTTATCGATTCTTCTATCCGCTGTCTGTTGTTGCCGAACCTTGTGTTATCTGATTTTATCGCGTGACTCGAATGGTGTAGAACTTTGTGGAAGGCATGCGGCTCCTAACGATTAGTCTGGAACATTCGTCGACAGCTGTATAAAAGCCGACGCGCTTGACCCGCTGATCAGTTTTTCGACGATCGCTGACCGTATTCGCCGCTATCGTTCTGCTATAAGTGTAGCCTGTTTTTGTGGGCACAGGTTCGCCCAATAAAAGTTCTCTCTTTCACAGTATTGCTACTGTGTTCTTCAACGTCACCACCACGTGACATCTGGCGGAGGTGCTTTTCGTTCATGTACCGGGCGCCCCCGACAAGCCGTGATCCAAGCCTCGACCGCAAAGAGAACACCAACGTCGCCAAGAATCAGCGAGGTAGCCGCAGGCTGCAAGGACTGCCCCCGGAGCACGGACTTTTGCCTGAGACGACCAAGAAAATCGCCACCAAGTCGACCCCACTGGCAGCCCCGGCGTCCCCCATCGTGCTTCAGCAGCCCAGGGAGCCTCCGACGTTCCGCGGTTCAATGTTCGAGAACCCGGAAAGCTGGCTTGAGACATACGAGAGGGTCGCTGCTTCTAACAACTGGAATAGCGACGACAAACTGCGACATGTCTTCTTCGCATTGGAAGACGCTGCCAGGACGTGGTTCGAGAACCGAGTAGCCACCTTAACGACCTGGGAGCTGTTCCGAAGTGGCTTCTTGCAGACATTCGCAAGCGTCGTACGCCGAGAACGAGTCCAAGCGCTGTTAGAAACCCGGATGCAGCTACCTAATGAAACAACCGCGATCTTTACAGAAGAAATGAGCCACCCATTCCGCCACGCCGACCCGGAAATGTCCGAGGAGAATAAAGTCCGTCTATTGATGCGTGGTGTAAAGGAGGAACTTCTCGCCGGAATTGTACGAAGCCCACCGAAGACCGTAGACGAGTTTCTTCACGAGGCCACTAGCATCGAGAAGACACTGGAAATGCGGAACCGGCAATTCCACCGCCGCACGAACTCGACAAACTACGCCGGAGTTGCGTCTCTGGCCACCGACGACCTGCGCGAGACTATACGAGTGGTCGTGCGGGAGGAACTACAGAAGCTGTTGCCTTCATCACAACCTCAAGTGGCTTCGATTGCCGACGCCGTACGTGAGCAGCTCCAGCAACAACTCGGAGTACGCCCTGAATCGCCACAGCCTTAGCCGCAAGCAATGACTTACGCCGCTGTAGCCCGCTGTCATGTTCCCCCTCCGCGCCCACGGCAGGGCCCAGTGACGACACAGTTCCGTCGTCCACCACCACCCCCGCCGTCACCACGCCAAGACGCCACCTCACGCGGCGTTCCAAGGAAGACTGACGTTTGGCGCGCCCCCGACTACCGCCCGCTTTGCTATTACTGAGGAGAAGCCGCGCACATCTACCGCCGATGCCCATACCAGGAGATGGGACTCCGACGGTTCGCCGTTAACGCGCCACGACCACAGATTGGCGAACGACCTCGCGATATCGCCGACTACCTGGCCGCCACTCAGTGGAGCCCTCGACGTCCGTCCCGTTCGCCGTCACCAGGCCGCTACCTGTCGCAGCAACGCCGACCATACACCGGCCCAGCCAGGGGCTGCTCTGCGAGCCCATATCCGCAAAACTAAAAGCAGCAACCAATGGAGGTGCGGTTGCTGCTCCTCGAACTGACGAAGATCCTCCCCCGACGACGAAGACGACGAGGAGACCATCTCGACAACATAATGACACGCCGCCGTCCCGACGAAGTCAGGAAGCTAAGACTGCACCGACGAAAGACGACTTGACCACGCGACGTTCCAGCTTCAGTTCAGCACGACGCAGCCGTGATCCGGCGCCGAGACCTAACTGCGACGCCAGACAAAGAACCACCGACCTCGACGTGCTTCCTGACGGCCACGCAGTTACCGCCTTAGTGGACACAGGGGCTGATTATTCCGTCATGAGTTGACACATCGCCGCCCAGTTAAACACAACACAATCTCCTTCATCAATTGACGCAAATACTTTTCGTTGGTGGCCGCCAGTACTGTGGCTCCTGCAGACACTCCGCCGGCGTGCCCCCGATATTGCTGGTGACGTTGCTGCAGCGCCTGTTCGATTGGTTTGGCCTGCCTTATATATTCGCCCACAGTTGTCGGCGGGTTGCGCACGAGGCCGGAAAAGAGCGGTTGCTTGACGCCACGCATGAGACGACTGAGCTTTGGATCGGCCATGTTGGGATCCGCGCGACAAAACAAACTGGTCAAGTCTTCGGCAAACGAGTTGAGCATTGTACCATAGATTCACATTACCGAAAGTCTCAAGTAATTGATGGCAAACTGATCCCAGTTTGGCAAGCTGCCCTCGCGCTTCAGGAGCCATGTCCTCGTTTTCCCTTCGAGGGCGAAGTACCCGTTCGAGAGCTTTTCATCGGATCGCCAGCGATTCGTCTTGGCCATGCGTTCATACTGGTCTACCCAGTCTTCAGCATCTACATGCACGCCGCTGTGATAGCTCACGCGCATTCGAAGGTTTTGAACGGTCACTTGTGTCGGGCTTCCAACGCCATTTCTTGAGCATAGGTAGTCGTTGACAAGGCTGATCCTTGCAAGATACCGAGTTCTGGGCTCAGACCTCGCAGGCAGTGGCTTCCTCTATGTAAAGGTGTCTCGAAGCGGGGATGTCTCACTGAACTGAATGTAGGGCTGCTCAAATGAATCCAGATCATCACACGATGAGTGCAGTACCCAGCACCACCATCAGGCTGGCGGTTCACTGAGAGAGAGACAGAGAGAGAGAGGTTGACAAAGGGAAGAGGTATTATTTTCCGCAGCCCTCTTATAGCAAGACTCAGCGACTTGGGAAATGGGACGGGAATATATAAACGAGAGAAAGTCGCGGCCATTACAGAGCCTTCGACTGTCAGCAGTATCCAGGCAGCAAATTCACAATTTACACTACAGTGCCGTGTGCTCCACGACCGTGAAGGGGCTTTTATTTTGAGAGGTCGTCCTATCGTGCTCTGTCAACACATCCGTGAATGAGGTGCGCAGTCTTCTTCTATTAGCTTGCACGCACTCTCAAACAAATGAGGTTTGTCGTCACCATCGTGGCTCGATGCAGATCGGCGCGCGGCAATATACATTGCAGGTGGATCATTCTAAGCCTAGTCATAACGTTGCATGTCCGGTCTTCGCGATAGCGGCTTGCCGAAAAAGGACTGAAGCTGCTGAAGCGCGGACGCAACGGTAGTAGATCAACCAAGGCAGAGATCGCGCAATGCTTGACACAGTACTTGACAGCTAATAATGACGGCACCCATGGGCATGCGCAACGACCTTCAAATGCGCTTTTTTTGCGTGTCGGCAGCTACTGACAGCTTAATGCGAAAAAATTTCGAGAAAAACACGAGCGATGCGTTTTATCCGGAGAGCGTCGGCTAGTTCATCAGAACGTAGGGGGAGCCATAGTCGACAGAGGAAGGAGTGAGCGTTAATGGAGTAGGATGAGAGAGCCGATGACCCGGTATTTAGGTTGGTGGTGGTGGTGGGGGGGGAGGGTGTTAGGTGAGAGCGGACGCTCTATCCATTCAGTCGTTGACGGAGTGGCTGCAAAGAGGGTGAACAGCATTACAGCTCTTCGCTCGTCGCACTAGGGAGGCTAGGAGGTGGCATCTCGCGTACACGGATCGGTAGAGGGGCGACGTTACTTCTGAGAGGATGCGTCATTTGGAGTCTCTTTAATAAAACAATGACTGCTACTGCACACGGCTACAGTTGAGGACTAAATGAGTAAGTGTTATTTAAATGCATTCCACGGCACGTTTTTGGTATTTCTGGAAATCAAACACCCTCTAAAATCGCCCTGCAGAGAATTCACGCGGGGCATGGAGACGTAATGCCATAGAAACCACTGCAGCGTCAAAATGGCACTGCCCATGCAGTCGGCAGGCAAATAAACAATCCTCTACTCGACGCGGTATCTCGGTGGCTATGTGGTTGATAGAGGTCACGGGTTCAAACCTGAGATCAGCGGCAGTGTTCTGAAGGGGGCGAAATGCAGAAACGCTCGCTTAATGAGAGTTAGGTTCATGTTGAAAAATTCCAGCCAGTCAACGAGCCACAAGTATAAACCGCTGAGTAAATAGCTATCGCATTAGCAATAGCGCAAGCACAAGCGTACATAATCACCAGTGCCCCTCAGGCGCCAACGGTCAAACTTCGCCAACGGTCAAATCTCCCCAGAGGCACTACGACTCCTAAAATTAGGTAATAACCACGGCAAAAGTGTCGATCTCACCTGGACACTCGCTCACGCTCTACCAGACGGTAAAAATGAGGTGGCGCACCACATGGTTTGAGAGCTTACGGACCAAGAATAGGTCTAGGACCCCGCCTCAAAGACTACCGACGAGTGGGAGCGGGAAGATCGAATGACCACATTTCACAAAATTGGGGAACACCATAGATTGCAGAGGCGAGCACTCCTGCCACCGCACCTTAAATTAAGCAAAAATCAATCGGTCGAATGGCGGCAGTTACAAACAAGATCCTAACCGAGTCCACTTATATCATTCTCCTAATGCATCCAGATTTACACACCGCTGACAAGTGCAGATGTTGCGACTCTAGAGCCACCCTAGCGCATATCCTATGCGAATGTACGGTTATGATACCCGAGTCCAACTATCATCCACGTAATTCTCCCAGGTTTACACATGGCTGATTAGTGCAAACATTGCGAATCTAGAGCCACCCTAGAGCATATACAATGGGAATGTATGGTTATAATACACAATAACGATGATGCAGCCTCAAACAGCGACAGCCTCCGTGTGCACTGGGAGTCTGCATTGCTCAGCTTGGACATGCAGCACCAACTCTGAGCCGTCCAGCGAGCTGAGGGAGCCGCCAATGGCCAACAACCCTTGGCCGAAACCAAGTAGTGGTCCAGGCCCACCACGGCAAATCGCAGGGCACTCAACAAATTTCTTTGAATAAATTAATAGATGGTCAAATTAAATCGCGAGTCGACCACTATGATGTGTCTGATAATCTGATTGTGGTTTTGGCAGGTAAGACATCGTAAATAAGTGAAGTTTAACACTTTTGCCACGATGCAGTACGCTGTGTGAAGGAGTAACAGTATTCACAGTCTCGCAGGCTGCAAGCACTGTATCACAACACCCTTTCATGCAAACTTGAAGAAAAAGCAGCGCGAAGAAGACGAGGACGAAAAGGAGACAGGTATAACGGAAGTACTTCTTTTTGTCCTCGCCGCTTTTGCGCGACTTGTTCTTCAGGTAGGTTACACCAACTTGCCCCTATCAAGCCCCTGCTGTTTCAAGCAACCACGTCTGGCTTTGTGCTCAATCTGGTGCATTGCCAAAAAACAAGTGTGCACGCAAGAGAAATATCGACACAGCATTCTCGTACAGCACCATGCACTCGATAGCTTAAACATTCGCTAATGAAATCTCCGCCAACAATCGTCAAATAACGCGAAAAACACTGGAGAAAGCTCTGCTACACCAATTGCCACGGCGCGTGGGAGCTGCATAATATTTAATCAAGCAAATACTTGTGCCTTGTAGAAATGCCCTCTGTATGAAAAACAGGAAATTTATTATCCATTAGCGGTTCCTGCGATAAAGTACAAAGTCTCTTGCACTTACTTCGTTATATAGATTGAGTCTAGCTGGTCTCTGCCAAGCTCATTTGCGTTACATTCTCATGTTCATTCTCCTGTTCATTGCGTTACATTCTCCTGTCTCGTGAAATTGTCTGAAAGTTATCCTTCGCGAAAGCTGACCAGCTGGGACACACAACGTGGGCGGGTTAGTTTATTTTACAAAAGACAGATGAAAATCCCAAAGCAGTGCTTTGCAATACATACGGTGACCCCGACGCTGCTGTTGCTGTTGAATGGACCAGTTAACGCAATTTTTAGCACAGCGAAGTTTCCGGACTTGAAGGGTACAGTGCCTGAAAAATTGATTTGATTCCAGTCACCGTTCTGAGCTATTGATCCATAGGCGATGCTGGACGTTAGGCCAATTTCTACTGCCACATTCGCACTGCCGCCGGCATCCGTTAGCCCTATTGAGCACCTGTGAGAAGAAACATATAGAAAAACAGAAAATGTATCTAAGCAGCTCTTCACAATCGGATGACTGACGCACCGAGCTGACAAGATTCACTTCCTTCAGATCGCTTTTCGCACGAGAACGAAATAGGTGCCTCTTGTGATTTATTTCTACACAAGACGAAACAATTCACAATCTTCGTTATATATAAATGAGAACGTCAAGAAACACACAAACTCTGAAGGATCATTAATTAGGTCAGTCTTGGTGTTCTCGACAGCCCGAAAATTTCGAAGCCATTCCGCCCCTGCGAAGTTGGACAACCAATGGAGCTGTAAACATCGTGGTGAGAAAACTTGTGGAGAAGGCTTCACTGTCATCACTCGATATCACTTATTAACGACAGTCGCAATCGCTTTGTGGTGCCTATGATATATACTGATCGGCATATTAGCAGACGCAAACACAGTCTTTGAAAATGTCAAATCAATGCCCGTACGCCGCTAGGTGGTCGGCTGGGCCGGTTCGTTGTCGCATCGCAAGCGATATGTCTGCAACACGAAACGCCTCAACTCCTCGCTTTTCGGTCCCAACACATCCACATTGAAATAACCGGCAACGACCGCAGGGATAGCGCCATCGTATCTGACCAACGCAAATTAAGTAACCATGAACCTTACCGGGCTATAAACCATTGCATTTTTCCTTGCATACGAGAGTATGAGCCATTGCTTGCTATGAGCCATTGAAGAGGACAGTTTTGGATATGGTGTTCTTTATGTTGTATGCGCGATTAGAAAGCATGCAAGGGCAATTCGGTTCACTTGTCTGAATTCTTGTAGCCTCTGAGCATTTGCCTCACGGGGCTATGAGCGATTGCATATTTTCTCGCTTACGGGGGAATGAGCCCTCGAGGATGATATTTCTTGTGTGCGGACGTGAAAATTGTATGCACCTTAGACATGTCCACCTGTGCGCTTAAAGCGTAATGCTTTCATAGGAACTACCACATATCTTTGTTGAATGGTACGGTGGCTTTTTCTAAATACTCCAAGTTGCACAACAAACGCTCTTTCGTATTACGGGCCCAGAACACATGTTCCAAATTATCTTGTCGGTCATGGCAACTGGGGCTTTGGCTGATTTGCGTATTAAAGAGAAATATGATGACATTGTGCCAGAAGACGACACTGGAAGTAAAAATGTACGAAAGGAATAAGGATTGGTTAACCGCCCTTTTAAAATACCGAGTTTCTGTGTGAATATCGCGGGCCCTATCATGTAAGTGATGTGCTACAGGGGCACAGTACCCGGGGTGCTGACAGCTTCGGGTGCGCTGTGTTCTCGCCGCTGGCTTCGCTGTTGAAGCGAGATGAAGGTCAATTCGCTCACTGCTGCTGCCGCGTTTCCCCACTCCAGCGTTCTGACAGCGAGTGCGCGCGGTCGTCGAGGGAGATGCGCTCATGTTCGCTTGTGCGTACGCGGCGCCACGCTTGCTATTATTATTAGTAAGCAAATATTTACATGTTTACACTGCCAACAAAACTACTGTCTTCGTACAGCTGTCCGACAATTTGCTATCCCAATCCATTTTTCGCGATTCCGGCGATACTGCGAGTTTTTTAAATGTATCGCTCGCATTTTGGCCGATTCTCCATTCTTGCTATGTGCCATACTGTGGAAATCATAAACATCATCAGCAAGCTGCGATTATCTCGAAGAGGTAGTTCACCTTGGCACTATAAATATCGTCTGCTTCTTGATGACCCCCATCATAGGTATTTGCCATAGTATAGAAATAAACATCGTGCGACAGAGCTCGTTCGCATCGACACGTGTGACTTTGGCCTATTATAGTGTAAACAGCCTGATGTGGATATTTAAGCCGCTACGTAAGTAGCTCACGCTTGCATGATTTTTACTCATACTAAATACGATGAAGGGAAAAAATGTGTTTTTCGCCTAACGATTAGAGCATCAGACTTCTCTGCTGTGGGCCGAAGTTCGAATCTCGCCATCGGATGACTTTCATTTCTGTTTTTAACGCGAAGCTGTTAAGGGAACACAGTACTATCATCATCAGGATTGGCTCCAGCGTCTTCATCTTTCAGAGCTGGCTCGTTGGCGCCCCTCGGCGCTTCCGCGCGAACATGCTCGTCCCGTTGCTCCCACGTTCGCCGTACTCATTAATTAATTAATTAATTAATTAATTGCCAAACACCAAGACGTAACCAATCTTACGGTGAAGCTGTTAAGGGCTAGTTGCCGCATGATCGTGTGCAAGTGTAGACAAAAAATTCCCCATATGTGGGCCGATCCAGAAGATACTGGAATACCGGGCCAAACCGCAGTGGTGGTGGTGCTGGTGCTAAGCCCTCCCCATTCACGTGCCGATCCCGAAGATAGTGCAATTCCGGGCCGACCCGTGGCAGAGCAGGCGTTAGAAGCTCCGCATACAAGGGCCAATCCATACGATAGGAAAATACAGGACCAAACCGCGGCGAAGGTTAAGTTAAGCACTTTCCATACGCGGGCCGATCCCGAAGGTGCAATTCGTTTTTAAGGTCCCACATGCACAGATTCGCTGGTCATCCTTCTTCACAGAATGGAACGGCACTGATTCTTAAATAGAAGAATAAATTATTCGGCGAGAACTGACCAGTTGCCAAACCAATTTTGCCACCTAATAAGCGGGGGATGGATATACAATAGATAGCAGTAGACCTATTTCTCTGGTTTCAGATCTCGTAAAGTCAATCGGCATAGTTCGGTTGGGGCATATCGAAAGAAGGATAGGCGAGAACCAAATGTTAGTGAATCTCTAATAGGATTCATGCTTGTGTGCTCAACTTGGTGTGCTTATCTTGACTTGCAAAGTCGAATTCAACTCTCTTATCGCAACAGTCAGTACGCGGCCTTGGTGACATAAATATTGTCAAGGCCTATAAGAGTGTCGAGCAGGCCATCATGATCAAAAGACTTGAAAGTGCGGCTCTCCCAGAGTATGTGATTGCACAGATGCATAAGTTTCTAAGCAGACGTATATTTTATTGTTATGAAAACGGTATATCTGATCAAAGTTCCCAACTGACAAGGGGCGTTTCTCAAGTCGCAGTAATATCCCTTCTATTATTTTATATTTTACTAAGCCATACTCCGACACACCATGATGTCCAGATACGTAAACACTGATCATACCGCGCATTTTTGTATGAAATGATATACTTGCCCTATATAAAACTTGGCATTCGAATTTGAATCAGATTGAAATGTTGCTAAAAGGAATAGAAACATCGCTAAATGTCAACAAAAGTGCAATCATTGTTTCTCTTTTAACTTTTTCTATCCGAATAAGACTGACGATCATCAGGAGACAATTCCAGAGGGGAAATCACTCGAATATGTGGGACTTATTTAGACCAGGAAGCCTAATTGGCGGACACACATTGAGTACGTCACATCGAAAGGTGTACGTGCTTGTGCTTTATTGCGATGACTCACCAGCATTCCGATTTGCAATGCGCGGGTAAACTCTGATGCTGATTGATTACATTGTCACGTTGTAGTGACGACCAAGAACACAGTAGGAAAACTAAATGAGGACACGAACCTCCGTAATCAGAAATGCAACTTAACTTGAAGCTCATGCTTGACTTCTTATTCTTACGGGTTTAAAAACAGTCATACGTGTATTTACAGAATATTTACAATAAATATAGCAGCTGACAAGATGGTAGACAGCGCGCGAAGACCAGAACATCGTCTTCTTCCGGCGATGAATAAAACATCTTCTTCGTCAGCGTGTCACATGACCCCCGGCGCCTGAAGCACCGGAAAGGGGCTGGTTAGGAAGCGGGCGAGTGATACAACTTTATACGCGCGACGCGGACCACGTCGGAGCGATGCTGAGCCACGGTTGGCTCAAGGGGGGCGATTTCGTACGCGACGTCAGTTACTTGACGCAAGACACGTTAAGGGAGCGGAGTAGAGTGAAAGTGACTTCTGCGAGAGGCCGACGCGTCGCGACGGTGACCAAAGGAGAACCAGGGCGCCCGCTGTGTAATGGACGTCACGATTACGGGCGTCAGATAAGAGACGCTGATTGTCCTGCGACTCCACAAGTCGACATCGAGCAATATGGCGTGCTTCTTGTGCTTCGAGGATGGCTTCACGGGCGTACTCGGATGTGTAATTCAGACTAGCAGGAAGAACAATGTCGAAAGGTAACGTAGGGTTGCGGCCAAACACGAGGAAGAATGAAGGGAAGCCTGCGGTATTACGGCGAGACAAATTATACGAGAAAGTAACGAACGGCAGCGCAACGTCCCAGTCTCCCAGTCGCGATGGTCATCGGAGACATACGTGGAAAGCATGTCAGTAAGGGTGCGCTAAGGCTCTCGGTTGGACCGTTCGTTTGTGGATGGTAAGCAGTAGCAAGTTTGTGTTTAGGGGCGCGCGAGTGTAGAATTTCATTCGCAACTTTAGAAAGAAAGTAGCGGCCTCAATCGGTGAGGAGCTGTCGAGGGGCGCCTTGGTGAAGGACGATGTTTTCTAGGAGGAAGTCCGCGACATCGGTTGCGCAGCTTGTCGGAAGAGCCCGTGTGATTGTATATCGGGTGGCGTAGTCTGTTGCTACAGCAATCCACTTGTTTCCCGAAGCAGACGGAGGAAAAGGGCCTAAAAGATCAACACCTACACGGAAGAATGGTTCTGATGGTATGTCAAGTGGCTGAAGGCGACCAGCAGGGAGTGCGGTCGGCGTTTTGCGTTGTTGACAAAGATCACACGCAGCGACATAACGCCAGACGTCACGGTATAGACCAGGCCAAAAGAAGCGCCGACAAACGGGGTCATAAGTCCGTGACACACCAAGGTGACCTGCAGTCGGTACATCATGAAACTGGGCACAACGAAGAGTCGGGCAGGACCGTCTGGGCGCATGGTAGAGCGGTACAATATACCATCTTGCAGTTCAATCTTGCGAAGGGAAGGATCGGGCGTCGTTAAAGTGAGCCGTTGAATAAGGTTTTGCAAGAAGGCGTCCCGATGTTTTTAGGCTCCTATGTCGCGAAAAGCAGCCAGAGAGATAACGGTGACAGGTATGCCGGCCGCAGAAACGTCAGGAGGGTCGACCGGATGGTGCGACAAGCAGTCCGCATCTTGATGTAACCGACCGGTCTTGTATACAGCTGAATAGTGGTATTCTTCAAGCCGCAGAGCCCAGCGGCCAACGCGGCCTGAATGATCTTTGAGGGACGAAAGCCAACACAGGGCGTGGTGATCAGTGATGATTGTGAATTGGCGGCCGTAGAAATAGGGGCGGAATTTAGCCACTGCCCAAACGAGAGCCAGACACTCGTGCTCGGTGACAGAATAATTCCTCCCCGCAGAGGAAAGAAGGCGGCTAGCGTAGGCAATAACACGTTCACGCCCTTGTTGTTTCTGTGCCAAGTTAGCTCCAATACGTGGCCTCTGGCAACGGTACGGACATCTGTTGGAGCTGACGCATCAAAGAGAGCGAGTATGGGCGGGGACGTAAGCAGCCCAATCAGCTAGGTGAAAGCACCAGCTTGCTCGGGGCCCCAAATGAATGCAGCGTCTTTCTTGAGGAGCTGATTGAGAGGGCGCACAACGTTTGCAAAATTTTAGACAAACCGACGGAAGTAGGAGAAAAGGCCCAAGAAGCTGCGAACATTCTTGGCACATGTTGGGACGGGAAAGTCTTTGATTGCCCGTATTTTATCGTGATCAGGGCGTACACCAGAAGAATCGATGAGATGCCCGAGCACAGAAATTTTACGATGACCGAAGATGCACTTGGACGAGTTTAGTTGTAGCCCCGCCTGACGGAAAACAGATAGGATCGTTGACAGGCGCTCAAGGTGTGTTGCAAAAGTCGGAGAATAAACGATCACGTCGTCCAGGTAACAGAGGCAGATGGACCACTTGAAACCGTGTAGGAGGGCGTCCATCGTTCGTTCAAAGGTGGCCGGAGCATTACATAAGCCGAAAGGCATCAGTTTGAACTGATACAGGCCATCGGGAGTAATAAAAGCTGTCTTCTCGCGGTCCATGTAATCGACGGCAATATGCCAGTAGCCGGAGCGAAGGTCGATGAACGAAAAATATTGTGCTCCATGCAGGTCATCCAGGCCATCGTCAATGCGTGGTAGCGGATAAACGTCTTTATTTGTTACCTTGTTGACGTGTCGGTAATCGACGCAAATCGCCAACTTTTGTCCTTCTTTTTAACTAGTACAACAGAGGATGCCCATGGGCTGCAAGAAGGTTCCATGATGTCTCGAGAAAGTATCTTGTCAACTTCGTGTTGCATGATATGTCGCTCCGTAGGTGAGACGCGGTAGGGTGGCCGATGGATCGGGTTCGCATCACCGGTGTTTATTCGGTGTTTTACGACAGATGTTTGTCCTAGAGGGCGTTCTCCAAGTTCGAATATGTCCCAGTATGAGGCAAGGAGGCAACGTAGTTCTTGAGCAAGCTGGGGTGGAAGGTCGGGAGCAATAATTTTGTTAGGGAATTCAAGTCTGAAGGGACAGGGGGCGAAGCAGGAGTTGAGCACGAGGATCTGTCACAATCTGGTAGTCTCTGGCTGGCGTTATTTGCGCCAGGGATATTCCGCGCGGGAGTACTTGTGTACAGAGTCGAAAGTTCACAAGCGGAAGGAAGGACGTGTTGTCCGATATAGTAAGGACGGTGTGAGGGAAAGCGACGTTATGCGAGAGCAGGACATCCGGCTTAGGGGATGCGATGTAGTCACCGTCTGGTACAGGTGGAATAGGGGAGACACCTATGCAGGTAACAGCGCGGTGGGTGAGGCGAGTATGCTTTGTCGAACATAGCCGTATCAGTGCACTATTGAGAGGGTCAATAGCAGCAGGTAGAACGAGCTGCACAGCACCAGCAGAACAGTCTATCAAAGCGGAATGCGTAGACAGAAAGTCAAGACCTAGGATGAGGTCGTGAGGGCAGTGCTCTAGTACATAAAACAAATCAGAAGTATGATGTCCGGCGACACTCACGCGAGCCGGACACATGCCAATAACGGCTGGTGTTCCACCGTCGGCGACTTGGACCACAGGTGAAGGGGCAGGAGTGAGGACTTTCTTGAGACGATTCCCAAGCTGAGCATTCATCACAGATATGTGAGCGCCAGTGTCAATCAGAGCCGTAACAGGTACACCATCCACGTTCACGTTAATGAGGTTCCGATGTGTGGGCAAGGTGAAAAGAGGATTATTGCGTCGAGTCGCTTTGGCAGCATCACCTCCATGTGCTACACCCGTTAGTTTTCCGGGAGGGTGCACCGGAAGGAGCTAGGGTACGGTGATCGGCGAGATGGCGGCGATCGGGAGAAGCGGCGACGTGGCGAAGAGCGGCTAAAGCGGGTAGGACGAGAAGTGCCGCCAGAATTTGCAGGCTGCGTTTGCGGAGCGAACCGAGGAGCGGCATCAGGGCAGTGGGATGAGTGGTAGGACCAGGGGGTCGAATTCCACGAAGACCAGCAGTGACGTGAAAAATGGCCGATACGGCCACAAGTGAAGCATTTAGGCCTATCGTCTGGAGTATGCCATTCGGCCGGGTTGCGATACCGCGTTGGGGCATTCAGGCTGCGGGTGCGTATGACAGTGCTGGACGGAGTGTAGTCAGGCCCATTGACTGAGCAGACGTTGGTCAAGCCGAAGTTTGCCAATTCTTGGCGCACGGCGGACTGGACCAATGAGACGATCGCCTGGAAATTGTCAGGGCCATCGGTAGGGGTTGTGACGGGAGATGCGGCTTCTATTTCACATCTGATGACATGTAGTATGTCATCAGAGCGATTGGGTGCGGGCGGACTGCGGAGGTCTTCGCAGGTGGACGTAGCAGCCGTGTTGGGAAGGCGGGCAATGGATGGGCAATGTGGCGACTCTTGGCTTCTTCAAACCGGCGGCATTCGGTAATGATGGCTTGCACAGTGGAAGAATTCTTGAAGACAAGGGGATGGAAGGCATCATCTGCTGTGCCTTTAATGACATGTGCAACCTTATCAGGGTCGGGCATCTTCGGATCCGCTTTACGGCACAGAGCGAGCACGTACTGGATGTACGTGAGATAGGATTCAGTGCACGTCTGGACACGCGAAGTGAGGTCTTTTGGGGCGGTGCGCTGACGTCCAACAGGCTTGCCAAACAAATCTTTGAGTTTCTGTGTACAAGTCTCCCAACTGGTAAGTTCCTCCTCGTGGGTCTGAAACCAGACGCGTGCCGTGCCCACGAGGTAAAATATCCCATTCGCGAGCATGATGGCCTGGTCCCAGGGATTGCTGGCGCCCACCCGCTCCTATAGTTGAAGCCAGTCTTCAACATCAGTGTCGTCGGTTCCAGAAAAAAGTTCCTGGGTCGCGGGGTTGTGCTAGAATGACGGTAGCCGTGGGCGCTGAAGGGCCCGAAGCATCGTTGCCTTGAGCTGGCAATGTAGATGCAGCCTAGGAGCGCGCGCTGCGTAAATCCGTCTTGATAATCATCCCGCAACCTCCACCAAACATGTTACGGGTTAAAAAATGTCAGACGTGTATTCACAGAATATTTACAATAATTATAGCAGCTGACAGGATGGTGGACAGCGCGCAAAGACCAGGAAATCGTCTTCTTCCGACGATGATTAAAACATCTTCTTCGTCAGCGTCTCACAATATAAATGACGTCTGGTGCGAACGCGCTGAAGACGCTTATCGCGTTTCATTAGGTGCGTTGAGAAAGGCGTCGTTTAAAAAATGTCAAGCATGGGCTTCAAATTAAGATGCACTTCTCAATACGGGGTAGGTCTTGATCTGCGAGCTAGTTACCTGAAAGCAAGTCCCACTGAAAGCACAGCGATAGCAGTGAACACGGTCGGTGGTCGTCGAAAATTTGATCTGCGAGTCAAGCGCTTTGTCTTTTATGCATGACTCGTTGAAGGTCCCAGCGTGATAGCTGGTTCCCACGTGACTTCCAGAATGTGCTGCACCATACGTGTCGCCCATACAGCCTGATTACGCAAGGTTCCTCGAGAACAAGTCAAGTCAGCTCAAGTTTATTGCAAGAGTCATGTTGGAACTGCATGGTAATTGTATAACAGCCGGAGGTCCCAGTGTTTTGAATAAAAAAAACTGCCAGGGGGACCTCCTAAGATTACGTCAATAATGTCATTATACAAACAGAGCAATGAAGTACGGTCGTGTGAACAATAAGAATAACAATGAATAATAACAAGAAAAATCAGCCCTACATGAGAGACCAGACTCGTTTCATTATCAGTCACATTAATTTCTAATAAAAAAGAAATGGTATAAACAAAATTACAAACATATTTATAGTGAATTAGGAAATTAAGATGAGTCGGTCAATTCCTGAGTAATATATTTCTTGGTGCGCGCGGAGGATGTATGAACGTTGTGTGATTATTTTATTTGGAAAGGTAATGAATTCCATATTGCTGTGCCAGAGAAGAGGGCGGTGAATTTGCTGTAATTCGTCCTTATGGTAGGTAAAAAAAAGGTTATTGCAAAGGCAAAACCGGGTACTTTTGCTGTTAGTAATGTATTCGGGGGCACTATAAGGTAAATATATTTCAAAGTTTTCTATTGCAACTCAGGACTCTGCCCCCCAGGATTGCTCAAGAAAATTTCGGACAATCCGAACTTCGCCTGTATGTCACGCGACGTCCGGGAAACGGCGAAAACGCCCCCTTTGATATGATATGTGCATATTATTTATGCGTGATTATACCAAACGAAAGAAACATAATTATTGCTGATTCTACGCCTTTTTCGCCATTAGCTCTCTGCTATTGGTCAACCCTTCTTGGGCTGCGCTAACTTTGCCTGTCTGTCCCGCGACGTCATAAACCCGCGAAAACTCAAGGCGTCAAAGTGACACGTACACGTTAAAAGCGCAATAATATGCGGAACAAAATTGGATCCTTTTCCTGAATAGCCGGGCAGCCTCGTTCTAAAAGGCATAGAAGATGGCTGCCCATCCGTCGCTCTGGCACTGGCAAGCCGGAGTTGCGAGGGAACATCGATTTATTTGCGTATAATAAATTATTTTGCGTGGCAGTATAAGGTTATCGAGCCCTTTCGGCACATATACGGCATTGCTCTCCCAACTCCTCTTTGCTGAAGACCCGGTTTAGACACATTTTTTACCTTCCGTTACACACCGCCGCGACTTTCGACCAGCCACCGCAAGCTAAGCATTGGAAAACCGACCAATCGCAGACGCCGGCACCACCCTCCTCATCCTGTTATCTGCTTTCCCTGCGCTGGCTCGTCCCCATCGAAACCATCTCCGCTTGAGCGTTCTCCTCATCTCGTGGCAGCCAATTAGATAAGAAAAGCTGCTCGATGTAGACAATGCTAGTCGCTTTGAAAGCAAAGTAAGTGTCCTTCTATGAGCCAGGAGCGCGTTTAATTGGGCTTTTCAAACAACATTGCCGGTTACCTCCCGATGCTTGCGTCACTGGTTGTGTAAATTTGGCGTCAGGAGATAGGAACAAAAATAGATTGATTAGAATAGCTTTACGTTATAGGCCTCAAGATTAATACGTTTAATGAAGATGGAGTTATAGATAGTTTCTGACGGGATAACTCTCGTAACAGGAGAATAGTAAGTTTAAGAAACAGTGACCTGGAGGACAAATCAAATGGGCTGAAAGTCATTAGGCTCGTAGCTTGGCTCTGAAGGCGCTGCAGTCGTCCAATAAGCGCATAATACATGTTGGCCCATAATAAAACGCAATACGAAAGATGGCTATCAATGTAAACAAAATATAAAGATTGTACGATGTGAAATGAAAAATAAATAAGTTCTTGTCTTGGCGATAATGTGGATCCCAAATGCGATCTTTTTCACAACTCATAGGGCGTGTCCATGAAATTTTAATTCAGTATCTAATATGACGCCGAGGAACCGCGCTTCCTTCGAAACCTGTACGACGTAACCACGAATGTGAATGTGAACCAAAAATGTGGTTTCATTGGGATTAATGTGCCGATGATTGCTTTAGCACCTTTAAGTAATGTTGTGTCAGTCGGTGTTAAGGTTATACTGGCGCGTGGCACATGATTTAGTGGATGTAAATCTGGTCGTGTCATTAGCGTAAAGCATGTACTTTGCCTTACCAAGGATAGTGCATAGATCATTATGAAACCACAAAAATAAGAGTGGGCCTAAAATTGACCCCGTGGGACACCTACGTAAATTAGTTTGGTTGATGGCACATGGCCGTTAACCTGTACCATTTCAGACCGCTTACTCAAGTAGTCCCCAATAAAGTTTCGTGGAGTACAAGATATACCAAATGATTCGAGGTCACCAAGTAGTATGGGATGACTTATGGTGTCGAATGCCTTCGTCAGATCGATGAATGCATAACCCACAATGAGACCTCTGTCCATATCTTGCTTGATTTCTTCAGTTAAAGTAATAAATGCCAGTTCGGTTGAATATCCTTGGCGAAATCCGACTTGCGGAGGAGACAAAGGCTAAATTTAATTCAGTAGCGCATTTATCGAGCGTGAAATAGCTTTTCAACCACCTCATTTTACCAAAAAAGAAGGAAGGGTACAAATTGGCATGCGATTTCCCACCAGTCAAGAGATACAAAAAAAATAAGATTCGAGCAAATTCCAAATATTACCGGCCTGTCAAGCACTGGGCGTGACAACTTTAGGTTGTTATCGAGTGAAAGGCAGTCGCCGGAAAAAAATTTGACCAACGATTACGATACTCCCTAATAAAAATTATGAGGTTTTACGTGCCGAAACCACTTTCTGATTATGAGGCACGCCGTAGTGGAGGACTCCGGAAGTTTCGACCACCTGGGGTTCTTTAACGTGCACCTAAATCTAATCACACGGGTGTTTTCGCCCGCATCGAAATGCGGCCGCCGTGGCCGGGATTCGATCCCGCGACCTCTTGCTCAGCAGCCAAACACTACAGCAACCACGGCAGGTACGATACTCCCTAATGCTTGATTTCGAGCGTAGCTATTTGGGTGTTTTCAATTCATGATACGTTTTATGGCAAACAATTTCTTTCCGAATGATTAAGTGCATTCGGTGGCGGCGGCGAGCCTCTGCTCGGGCAGCTCGTTTAGCAAGAGCTCATGCTCAATGAGCGCCGCTTCCACCGGTTGCGTCGCTCATTGCTCAGAAAGAAAGCGCGAACACGAGAACACGTGGCCTCGTTTGGAGCGCATCCTCGAGAGTCGGAGGCGGCGCAGCTCAAGTAGCGCATGCGCAGTAGGTCCGAAGCCCGCGCCAGCGCTTTGTTTCCGCGCAGCCGCATGTCTTGTCGTGCCGACACTCTGCTTTCCTCACGTTTTTTTTTTTTTTTTTGCCATACCCTCTTAAGTTTTCTCCTTCCTTGTTTAGCTCTCCTCTTTGCATTCCTCCTCGCACATTTCGTCTGTCCGCTACGGTACGCCTTTGCTTTCGTCTTTCGACGTGTTCATCCGCTCGGCATCGTCCGGATGCTACAAACGCCAGAGTAATAAAGTGGACCCATTAAAGAAACAATAATAATAAGGGAACAAAGTCCCCAGTGTTCGCTGGAAGAAGTGCCTGAGCAACATCGACTACTACAGATCGCGAGTGGCGCCTCTGCGAGTGCGTAGTGCCGTCTGGCACGATCTCATAGCCTACTGCGCGAATACGGGATGATCTTGTAGGATCGATAATTGTGTCGCAAAAGTTTCCGAGGCCTCGCCGGCATATGGGCGTCTTGCGCTCGAGTTTGAGGTATAGTAGCGGCGCCTGGTGGCGCGAAACGTTATCTGGGTAGTACCGGCTTGGGTAGTATTGAGCCCTGGCTGTGGCGAAGCACGTTTCTAGCCCAAGTTTTACATCGATTCGCACTATTTTGTGCCCTTTTGCCGGTGCGGAAAGGCTTGTCACTTCTCACAGACCACGCCGAGCATGCTGCGAGCTAGCCGAAGCCCATCGATTGACGAAAACGGACTTTCCGTGAGACGCAATGCTGGAAGCAGAAGAAATCGGCGACGCCGATGCGGAGAGACTTAGCTCAGCCTCGAAAAAGCGTCACCGTCTTGACTTCTGCGTCGTGGGCTGCCATGAACAACAAGGCCTGAATCCCAACATACGATTCTACCGTTTTCCTTCAAGGCCTCACGAAGCGGAGCGTCGGGCGCATTGGATAGCTGCAGTTCGTCGCGCTGGGTAAGCGAAACTTCGCGCCATGCTGACTGCCTCGCCTGTCTTGAAGCTTGCTTGATTATCTGGTTTCTAAAATTCGGTCTGTTGCACCTACAGTCCCGACGGCAGACCGACATATAGCAGCAGGCGTGACTGGTGATTCACGATTCGAGACCCGGTCACAGCGACAATTAACAATTCGACCGGTGAGAACTGGTGAAGTGACCAGGTGTGTGCCAATGACCACAAATGGTCGGGCTGATTCGGTGACACTTCACTACCCCACTACAAGCAGCACAGATTAGAGAGTTAAATGTGCTCATCCCTGACCTCAAGCCAGCACGTTGAGGCAGCGCAGCGAGGTAGTATTTATTGCAGCACATCGATGTTCGAGCGCTGTCATTAAAAGCTGCATCACGCGAGCAGCGCACGAGCTCGCGTTGCAGCGCGATTCGCACGCACTTTACTACGAGCTCATATGCATTGCGCCAGTTATTTATCACTTGTTAAAGGGACAGATGGCCGCTACTACAGTGCAGGCATAGCCACTTGTTTAGCGGCATGCAGTCAACAAAGATTGCAGGAGGCCGGCCGTTCCGCGGCATGTCGAAAGACCGCTGCCGTCGCCGCGTGTACCGTTGTGCGCTCGAGCAGTTCCGCGCACATGATGTCTGCTTATCGCTGCTGTGAATTCATTTAGCGCAAGTATTTCCTCGCGTTTGTGCGCCTGAATCTAGCAGCGTGCAAACCTTACCTGATGTTCAACTTCGTAGGCGCCTCGCTGCACTTGCGATTGACACCGCGCCAAAACTTCGCCGCTTATTTCTTGAACGGCGTGCACGTATTCAGCGTTGAATAATTTATTGACATTACGCAGCGTGCCACCCCTGAAAAAATCTTCGGAGCCCGATATTCGCTGCAAGCTGCGGTACAGCAAAACTGAAAGTGGCGGGTCCATAATGTAAGCGGGCTTTCCGAAGCAGACGACCGAGCTTGGTACTACCCACTTCAGGACAGAGGGCTCTTTTTAGCACCATTTTCGCAGCGCCCCTTGGGCAACGGAAGAACCCCATCGGGGTCTAAAGCTAAATACGGTCGCCGGCCTGGTATTCTACGTAGCGTTGGTGGAGATTGTTAGTGTCAGCTGTCCGTGCTTTGCTGGTTCTTGATGTGCAAGCGGGTGAGTTGTTATCCTTCTTCACCGTGCTCGACGTAGGCGGCCACGTCGAGGTTGTCTTTGACAGTGACGTGGGTATCGTTGAGACATACCTTGCCGGTTGCAGGGCATGACTTGTGCTGCTCATACGCACATTGCAGAACATGGGTGAAGGTATGTGCACTTGCTACGAAAGATATCTTTGAGGAGATTCACGTGCCGAGCTCCACGCGCGATCTTTGCGCATCATACGATAGATGCCCCCATGTTTTATAAATAAAGAACAATTGTCCATTGTCTGAAAAGGCACAGGACAATTAGGAACTACCCTCACCCCCACCCAGCAGTGTGGAGGTGGGTGTTACGGTAGTGAGAGGAAAAGGATGTGCTCTACATTTGGGTACGTATAGGGGCAGTTAAGACCTGACAGGTCGGAGCCGTAATGATACAAGTACAGGTGTACTGGAGTGATCACAGTGTTCAGCTAGATGCCTTTGAGGGTGTGTATTCGGGCAGCGGAGAGGAAATGGTGTGGTGGTGGAAGAGTCTGTAATTAATGCCGGAGCTGTTTAAAGTGCTGCTTTCGAGTTTCCTTGTAAAAGGGCGCCTTCTCCGCTATGGCGTGTAAGGCCAGGGGATTATCGATGCCCGGCTATTAATCTCGCGGGCAAGCTCAAGAGCGAGCTAATTGCGAGTAATCCCCGCCTGATGTGGCACCCTCACCACAGTGCCTAAAGCAGGGGAGAGAAGGAAGAGATCGTCAGGAGGTCGTCGTGAAGATTATCTGGGATTCTGTTGTCGCGAAGATCCCGGATTATCGCCATGGAGTCCACGCAAATGCGATTTCAAGGCGATGGACGGAGAAGGGTTGGTTCTTGCGTCGCGTGAGTGATAACGGCCAATTCAAGGGACATCAGAGAGGTAGGAAGTGAGAAGGGGCCAGCAGTAGAACTTAAGGGAATGACGAGGTGTATGGGCTAGATGACACAAGCAGTGGAGTCACGAGATTGGTAATACGCTGCGTCAACGGCGTATGTGACAGTGTCAGGTGCGAAACAGTTGAGGAAGTGAGCGCGGGCCTGTCGTCGTCCCTCATGAAGATTTGGGGTCATGTTAGAGCGGATACGGGGGGTGGCAGCGGAGATTGCTGGCGAGGGATGGTCGAGGGGTGTGCAGAGGAAAGTGAATCGGCCGGATGACATCCTGCTGTAGTAGCTAGTGGCCCCGCCCAGAGCTGGACAGGCAGCCCCGTTGCCGATCCCTGTGAAGGTGCGAGTGCTCTGCAAGCGGAAGAAACAGGCTTGTTTGAAACAGCTCTGTATAATTTCGCTGTGGATGCGCGTCTCGGGAGATGTATGGCAGCTTTATAGAGAGTGTTTAACGCCGATTGAATGCGATGCATTTCTGCCTGCGTAAGTGCGCAGTGTGATCGGTAATAAAGAACTTTATTCAAGGCAAAGTTGTCACAAGTTGATTGGTTCTGTATTCTTCGAGGCCGCCGCGCCGCTTGACCACTCGTCGGACTAAGTGAGTTACTTGGTGACATGTAGTGATCATGGACTGCGTTGCTCGGGTGAAAGAGCGCACTTGGAGGAGAAAGCTAAAAACCCGGCAGGATGACGTGCGGTGGCTGGGAGTACGGCGAGAGAGATAGAAAGCAAGGGTTGACAGACCGCTACAACTTAGTAGTGTAAGCGATCAGCAACTCAGATTTCTGTGCAGACGCTTGGATACCGCAGCGGTAAAGAGATTCGGAAGTGACGTTGAGGCCGGATTGTAATGGGAATTCCACCTCCCCGGGTGACCGGTCACTATGCCAAATTGTTATGTAATCAGCATAGAGAATGGAATGTAGTTGGGGAATCTCAGGTAAGGCTTTGAGAGAGGGGCTAGTCCGAGATTACAAAGCACTGAAGAGAGCATTGTTCCTTGATGTGTTCCGCGATTGAGCGAGATGGCTGGCGATACTGTGGTCCCGAGTCGGAACTTAGCCTGTCGGGGCTGGAGAAAAGAAGAAACGTAACAGTATAGTCGAGATGCACAGCTGGTCCTGGAGTGTGTGTGTGTGAAGTGATTTTACAGAGAATGGAAGAAATAAGTGCAGTGCCGTAACTGTCTCTCACAGGAGCACACCTCAACAGCACTGCAAGGGGAAAAAAAGATGAGAGACTAAAGGAGGAGGCGGCAAAAAAAAGCATAAGCGAATGCGGGGCTCAGAGCCGCGCTCTTAATTGCGTCGAACTGCAAAAGTCAAGTAGTGCCGCAAGCGCACTCTTGACGATAGACGAGTGGGCAACAGGAAAAAGCAGGGCGTTGGTCGTGTCGCAAGACAGTCCCAAGCGCCGATACGAAGAACACAAGTCCGTGCGCCCCACACTGAAAGCAGGACAGTGAAGTAGGAGGGGAAGAGCATAGCGTCATGAAGTAGGGTACTGATGGCCTTGCGCACGTCTACAGTGACAAGTACGCGAACTTAACACCTCGAAGTTGGAAGGAAAAGGCTGAAGAAAAAGAAAGTTGTCTTGCGTTGACATGTGGGGACGGAAACCAATCTAATTATGCGGAAGGAAGATAGTATCGCCGAGACGATCCGTAAGAGGTTGGAGCACTATGCGTTTACCCTACGAAGGAAGTGGGCGAAATGGGTCGCAGGTTGGGGAGAGGGTGGCGGACTTTCCAGGCTTTGGTACGAGAGATCAAAGAAAAGGTCCAGTCAACGGGGAGAGTGCGGTGACCCAGTGCTCATTTATTTTGTGTAAAAGAAATTCCTTATCCGAGTCCGGCAGGTTCTTCAACAGGGAGTAGGTGATGTTGTCCGCACCCAGAGTGGTTCCAGCCTTGTTTTGAGCAAAGGCACGTTCCAGCTCGGGCAGAGTGAAGGGGCTGTACAAAGAAATATTGGGAGGGCATGTGTATTTAGGTACAGGGAAGAAGTGGGGGGAGTGATGTATGTCATCATCAGCCTGGTTAGGCCCACTGCAAGGCAAAACCCTCTCCCGTACTTCTCCAAACACCCCGGTCATGTACTAATTGTGGCCATGTCGTTCCTGCAAACTTCTTAATCTCATCCGCCCACCTAACTTCCTGCCTCCCCCTGCTACGCTTCCCTTCCCTTGGAATCCAGTCCGTAGCCCTTAATGATCATCGGTTATCTTCCCTCCTCTTTACATGTCCTGTCCATGCCCCCATTTATTTTTCTTGATTTCAACTAAGATGTCAAGAACTCACGTTTGTTCCCTCACCCAATCTGCTCTTTTCTTATCCCTTAACGTTACACCCATAATTCTTCTTTCCATAGCTCGTCGCGTCGTCCTCAATTTAAGTAGAACCCTTTTCGTAAGCCTCCAGTTTCTGTCCCATGCGCGAGTACTGGTAAGACACAGCTGTTATACACTTTTCTCTTGAGGGATAATGGCAACCTGCTGTTCATGATCTGAGAATGTCTGCCAAAGGCACCCCAGTATATTCTTATACTTCTGATTATTTCAGTCTCGTGATCCGGATCCGTGGTCACTACCTGCCCTAAGTAGATGTATTTCCTTACCACTTCCAGTGCCTCGTTACCTATTGTATTCTGCTGTTCTCTTCCGAGACTGTTAAACATTACTTTAGTTTTCTGCAGATTAATTTTTAGACGCACCCTTCTGCTTTGCCTCTCCAGGTCAGTGAGCATGCATTGCAATTTGTCTCCTGAGTTACTAAGCAAGGCAATATCATCAGCGAATCGCACGTTACTAAGGTATTTTCGATTAGCTTTTATCCCCAATTCTTCCCACTCCAGGTCTCTGAATACCTCCTGTAAACACGCTGTGAATAGCATTGGATAGATCGTATCCCCTTGCTTGACGCCTTCCTTTATTGGACCCGCCGTGGTTGCTCAGTGGCTATGGTGTTGGGCTGCTGAGCACGAGGTCGCGGGATCGAATCTCGGCCCCGGCGGCCTGATTTCGATGGGGGCGAAATGCGAAAACACCCGTGTATTTAGGTGCACGTTAAAGAACCCCAGGTGGTCAAAATTTCCTGAGACCTCCACAACGGCGTGCCTCATAATCGTAAAGTGGTTTTGGCACGTAAAACCCCACAATTTAATTTAATTTTCTTTATTGGGATTTTGTTGCTTTCTTTACGGAGGACTACGGTGGCTGTGGAGCCGCTATAGATATCCTTCATTATTTTTACATACGGCTCGTCCACACCCTGGATCCGTAACGCCTCCATGACTGCTGAGGTTTCGACAGAATCAGACGCTTTCTCGTAATCAATGAATGCTATATATAAGGGTCGGTTATATTCCGCACATTTCTCTATCACCTGATTTATAGTCACCTGATTGGACTAAAGTTCGCTGGTATTTGGAATAAATAGGGGGGCGTTCGGATTAAATGCACTGGTATTTGGATTAAGTTCATTGGCGCTTAAATTAAGATGATTAGCAGTTGGATTAAATGAAATGACGGTTGAATTGGACTGATTGGCGCTCAGAATAAATTGAGTGGCACTTGGATTAGGTTGAAGGGCAGAACCTGTTGTTTTACTAGAATGATATTCCGTTCGCAAGAATTTTTAAATGTGTCTAAGGATGGCACGGTACGACATTGGGATAAACACATACGGCATACAAGTTTTGATTACAACTGCGGCAATGTGTTCTGGCCGCGGAAGTCGCCATATGCAAGAGAGGCGACCGCTTCAAGTACGCTTATTCAGAGACATTCCTGAAGCAGGCGAAATCAGCCAATGCGGAGAACGAAAGTACCTGTAATCGAAAAACACTGTGTTGCCATTCAGTCTCCGCTTTCCAAGTTTGCTGCTGCATTGCTTGTTTTATGTAAAGCTAAAAAAGGTGCAAATCAGGTTCACACGTGTCCCTCGGTAAGTGTTAAACGAGAGCAAGCTGAAAGCAGGAGCAAACGTTTCTACAAGTGGAGTTGTCTTCTTCAAGGCGACATATGATTTCCTCGCCATAGTAGATACGGTGGACAGGAAAGCATACGTCGCCTTGAAAAAGACAAGTCCACTTGTCGAAATGTTGGCTCCTGCTTTCACCTTGTTCTCGTTTTACTCATCGTCTTGCATTACCATCCCCCGCCTTCCCCGTGTTTTATAGTGTGTGTTGTTCTCGGTGCAAAGTTATAATAAT
This sequence comes from Dermacentor variabilis, assembly GCF_050947875.1. Taxonomy (NCBI): domain Eukaryota; kingdom Metazoa; phylum Arthropoda; class Arachnida; order Ixodida; family Ixodidae; genus Dermacentor; species Dermacentor variabilis. The sequence continues at coordinate 44,358,542 of NC_134575.1, read as the reverse complement.
ACATGGGTGCTACCCTCCTTCCACCGACCTTCCTTTCTTTTCTCCTGGTCTTTGATGAATTGGAATGGTAACAAATTGGCAGGTGTAAAAATGTTAAACCAGCTCCGCATATTGAGTAGCCCGGCCCACTCCGTTTCTCTTGTAGAATCATTACGAGCTTTCTATAGACGCACAAATGAGACACTTTTCAGGAATAATGATATCATGCAATCTATTTGTACGTACTTGGCCTCGTCTGATGTTGCCCGCGCCAGAAATATACATGTGACTCCTTGCGTAGTGATCCTTGACAAGTCGTGCATCATGGTGTCAAATCTCCAGGCTTTAGTGTGATCTCCGACCGGTTCCTGAGGAACATGAGCGAGTGTTAGAGGTCGACCCGATTCACCCATTCGTTTTCATTTTTCTATCAACGTCAAAAAAGTGTCCTCACTTCTTGGAGTAATAACTGAAGGTAATTTATTATCCCACTCATTACAAAATACAGGCGACTTCTCTAGAGGCGACAAGGACTACAAAAAGGTACGACCACACTGGGAAAGAAGATTACATCGATGAGAAAAACCTGTAAAATGATTTCCCTGTGTTTTAATTTCACAGTGCCAACAATAGCTAGGAATTGACATAGCGCTGTAACATAATGATGGAACGCCTTGACGGTGCAAATATATTAGCAAAGAAATGTAAAATTACTAAGGTTCAAAGGAAGGTACCCACGGTTGGCAGATGGGTGCTCGATCATCACTCCACAGCAGCACCGCATTCGCCGCAAGTAAATTTCGTGTGACAAATTTACGGCTTTAGTTCACAACAAAGATATCAATGGGTCATAATATGCAGCATTTGCAACTGTGAAATACCTTGTCTTGTGATTGAAATCATGAAAGTACTCATACATCGACGAGCAATAATTACCGCACTTAGCCTTCGCGCAGTGCCCGCAAGAAAGAAAGGAAAATGATCTATAATCTCAATTTCTTAACCAAACAGGTTTGTCGTGTCCGATCAAAAGTAGCATCAGGAGACGATGCGTCATAAAGTTTTTTTTTTATTACGTGGTCGCAACAAAGGAAAGACCACACTCACGGGAAGAACACGTGTGGTGCCCTGCTGGCGGCAAGAGGAGCACTACAGGACCTGCCACGTGCACAATTCTCGTGCCACGAGATCGGCGGGTCTCGGAGCTCTCTTTTACAGCGTGCGCGTACCGCCGACCGAGGAGAGCACCCGGAAGGTTCGTTCACATGTGCTATGCGAGCGAGAGCCCACCGCCATCTCATGTCTGCTCCAGGTATTATTACCCCCGTCCGCCGCAGCGATAGGCAATCGCCAGCCCGGTAATTCTTTGAGCGAAGAGCGAGAAGGTTCGTTCACATGTGCTAGGCGAGCGAGAGCCCACCGCCATCTCATGTCTGCTCCAGGTATTATTACCCCCGTCCGCCGCAGCGATAGGCAATCGCCAGCCCGGTAATTCTTTGAGCGAAGAGCGAGAAGGTTCGTTCACATGTGCTAGGCGAGCGAGAGCCCACCGCCATCTCATGTCTGCTCCAGGTATTATTACCCCCGTCCGCCGCAGCGATAGGCAATCGCCAGCCCGGTAATTCTTTGAGCGAAGAGCGAGAAGGTTCGTTCGCATGTGCTAGGCGAGCGAGAGCCCACCGCCATCTCATGTCTGCTCCAGGTATTATTACCCCCGTCCGCCGCAGCGATAGGCAATCGCCAGCCCGGTAATTCTTTGAGCGAAGAGCGAGAAGGTTCGTTCACATGTGCTATGCGAGCGAGAGCCCACCGCCATCTCATGTCTGCTCCAGGTATTATTACCCCCGTCCGCCGCAGCGATAGGCAATCGCCAGCCCGGTAATTCTTTGAGCGAAGAGCGAGAAGGTTCGTTCACATGTGCTAGGCGAGCGAGAGCCCACCGCCATCTCATGTCTGCTCCAGGTATTATTACCCCCGTCCGCCGCAGCGATAGGCAATCGCCAGCCCGGTAATTCTTTGAGCGAAGAGCGAGAAGGTTCGTTCGCATGTGCTAGGCGAGCGAGAGCCCACCGCCATCTGTCTGCTCCAGGTATTATTACCCCCGTCCGCCGCAGCGATAGGCAATCGCCAGCCCGGTAATTCTTTGAGCGAAGAGCGAGAAGGTTCGTTCGCATGTGCTAGGCGAGCGAGAGCCCACCGCCATCTCATGTCTGCTCCAGGTATTATTACCCCCGTCCGCCGCAGCGATAGGCAATCGCCAGCCCGGTAATTCTTTGAGCGAAGAGCGAGACTGTGGCATGGCTGGCGTGGGAGGGCAGACTCCTCTTACTGTGGCCAGGGCCCAGCGCAAGTGCATTCTGTCTCGAGCGGTTTTCCTTTAGTACGGCCGTAGGTTTAAGATATAACTTATGAACTGCTATACGTGCGCGTTTTGCGCATATTTCAATCGCGCTTCGCACTAGGAGGGGGTCCTTCTAGCGGCGCGACTATCGCCTCCAGAGCCGGTGACGAAGACGGCTGACGTGTATGTAGGGCGTGAGAAGAACATGTTGGTGCTGGAGCTGAGGGGCCGCAGTATGGGCTGCTAGCCAGATACCGCGGCACAATGGCTGGCCGTCGTAAATAAGCCGTGGCATGGCCGCTATACCTCCTCGCGCCGGCTCTCGCAATTCGGTGAATGAGAAATCACCGTACAAATGGACTACGCCAGGTACTGAATAAGAGCCACCCGCTCGGGAAGCTCTACACATCACGCCGAAACTTAAGCCAATTGAGAAAGAGAATAGTCGCATTATGCGTAAATGTAAGATGTAAGCGATGTTACGTCAGGTGATTCCGACATTTAAAGAAGGTCGCGGTTTTTCTCTAAAGGAGAATAATCGATTGGGATAGCAAATAAGTAGAAAGATATAGGAAGTAAGGATAGTAGCTTTATCGTCCTTATAAACATGTAAACATAGACATAATAAGTAAATTAACAGGCACGGTGACCCGCCCGCACAGCCCAACATGATCTCACTCGATGACCTTCGGAACTCTCTGTCAAAACGGTGCAGTGAGGAAACGCGGCAGCAGCAGCGAGCGAATTCACCTCCGTGCAGCCGCTCCCACGAACGCGAAGTAGACCGCGAAAATACAGCGCAGCGCGGACACTGTACCCATCAGAGATGGCCTTCGAGATATAGCGGACCCGAACTAGAAAGCACCCACCCCTCCCCGTGGCTTAGCGCGATACGGAAGGCGGCGCGCTTCCTCCCCGCTTTTCGCCTTTGCGTGCGCGAGATTGAGCCACGATCGCCGGCTCACCCTTGCACGCTTTCACTCGCGCATACGGCATACGGCGTGCGGCGACGATTTTATCACACATAGGCTCTACAGGCAGCCTCACGGCGACGTCAACGCCGACGGCAGGAATGCGCCTGGATTGTCCATATAACCGCTGTTGCAATAAAAACGTGTTGTAGGTTTCCGTCATTCAAACAAAAGAACCAGTACGTTTGATGCGGGTTGAAGGTGAAGCCCTGGCGTGCTACTGGAAAGATGGGCATAAATTATTTTCTCCCAACAAACCTCATCACAATTGTTTCTTAACGCGGACAGCTAACTATATTTGGCTCTCTGAAGGCATGGCTAACTCAATGTTTTTATAGCTCTCCTGCAAGTTTGTCGAGAATTGCGGGACGCCGTTTTGCGGTACAGCAACACTTACGCCGAAATAGACGTGAACCCCTGTCGTCCTTCTTGCTTCTGCTATCAGTGATAGAAGTTTGGGGTCCTTGATTACCGGCTCAGCGAAAGAAGTCATTCTCGTCCACCTGTGGTAAGCTGCTCTTCTCGAGTTTGCCAACTAAAGCCCTGCACTTTCCGTGAACGAAAATACTTGACTTGCCGGGGGACTTTACACGCAAGCCGACAGAGCGAGCAAATAAAAATCAGACGAAGAAGGAGAACCTCGAACGATCGTTCTTTCAGAAAATTGCGTCCTGGCGGTTGAAAGACGAATACGGCCAGGCGCTCGGGCAGCGTGAATAAATAGAAGCGTGGAACATTCTAGAACCATTTCTCGCTTCCGGCAAGTGACGTCACTTCCGGCGCCCTCCGAGCAACTCTCGCCTATATTAGAACAGTGCAGTACGTCACAAGCCGGCGTAGGTGCCAGAGTATGGGGGTGCCCATGCACAAATCGGGCTGCGTGTAATAAAGGTGGGCAATTAGTTCATCCCTTCGGTGCAGTGAACTACTGACGATTGGCTAGATCAAGACTGTGCATCTAATGTGGATGAGGTCACGCTTGAAGAAAGCGGCTTGGCAATTTTCGTTGCCTGTTTGTCGAGGCTAACAGCAGCTTCCGTGGAGGTGCGTGCATTTAGTTATGCTTAGTACTGGACGAGATTAATGTCCAGCCTGCCTTGACCATTATGCTGGCGGCATGAATGCGATTTATCTTTCAAATGCTGCTGTAAGACGGAATGGAAGCTTCCAGAAGTGGCGTGCTTGATATACGTTTCCCTTTTTCTTGACTAAACTTTCTGGTCAAGAAAGAGGAATATTTATAGCCCCGGCCATGTCACCATGAAACGAATAGTGATACTGCTTTTATTTTTTTACAGGCATCCGCAATAAAATGTTTTGAGGACACGCCCAACAAAATGTCTAAAATAAACAGTGATTTCGTTTATCTAAAAACGCAGCCCAACTTACCATGTGTGCTTTGAACCTTTTAACAAAAATATATTTCGGTTAGTGATTCAGCTTTTCTCTTGCACAGAAATTAATGTCACCAGATATAATTGTATACAGGTAGTAGGAAATATAGCGGCCCCTGTATTCACGGAAAATGTGTTTTGCAAGAACTCATCATCGCGCCCCTGTCACACGACATAATGCGCTAATTTAAAAGGCGGTGGGCAATGATTGAAATTAAAAGTGTCAAAGATGCGGGGTGGCCTTTGATATAGCTATATGGAATCAGCAATAACTGGTTCGTTTCGAAAGCGATACACCTATAAACTCGTGCTTAGGACCTTAGTGCTATACCGTTTTTCACAAATGTACTTTTTTTCTACAGATCAAACAACCTAAATTATGAATTAGGAAGGAAAGATTTCAGATTAACAGTCTATTGTTTAACTACGTAATTTAAAAGAGGTCACATAATGATGAAAGCTTCGGAGGTTATTACCTCTCGTCTTAGAAATGCTTTCAACACTTTATTTTTTTATTTATGTATAATTATTTGTTTATTCTTTTATTTGCGCATCTGGGATGGAAGTCACTACGCCGATGAATCGGTTGAGCAGGAGAAACATATCATGCAACGAGTACAAAGTAACTTTATAGAAATACAATCTGAGCCCATGGTAAATACAAGAAAAATATGAGTGCGCACAAGGAAGGCAGCTTTGTGTTTTGGAAATGTGTTTTGCACGAACTGATCCTCGCGCACGTGTCACGACATAATGCGATACCTTAAAAGGTGGTCTGCAATGATTGAAATCAAAGGTGTCAAACAAGCGGGGTGGTGTTTGAAATATGGCATATGCATATGGTACCATTCATTACTGGCGCGCATCTACAGAACATCTACGAAATCTTAATTCGACTCTTAGTACAACCTTTTTCCTAAATACACTTTTTTCTACATTTATTGTTTTGCTATGTAGCTTTGTCGCGCTTACATATTGTACACAGCGTCGATGGTGACCGCGCTCATCCAGTAAATGCTGTCTGGAATAACTTATTTATTTATTTGTTTATTTACGCCATCAGGGCAGGAAGGCATACATGAGTAAAAAGTATTTAACTTTCTCAATATACAATTTTAGCTGATGGTGAATGAAAACAGTGTCTTTGCACACAAGTAGAGCAACTTTGTACGTCTACAGTATTACTTCATATTGAAGAGAAAGAAAAATAACGTACTTGTTAACAACTTCAGGTTACCCAGCGTATACTAGTCAATGTTGCATAATTCTTGCGATTTTTGACGTTCTTTGGGTTTTCAGTGTGAATGTGATTTCATTCGAGGGTTGTGCGTGCAAAGAAGAGTGTAAAAAAGTTATTGTTACCATATTTAACGCCTAATTTTTATAGGGCATGAATGTGATGTGAATTATGTTGCAATGCAGATGTCAGTTAGGGAATGGAAATTCATACTCACTTTTATTTGCGGTGGGAGATAACGATTCGAGCCTAAATTGAACATAACAAATCATTGGAGTAATATTGACAAATTCTAATTAGGTCATAGGGTTAATGGAATCCCACACGGTGGATGCATGATCTATTTGATATATGCTTCATTATTCTATAGTGCCAACTTGATAGAGCGCGGTGAATTACAACACTAGCGCACCAAATAACCCAAACCTCGATTCGCATTGTTAGTAATATTGATATAGCTTGACCAGGAGAGATTAGTGGCAATACGAATCCGTAAAAGTCTGGATGAATACACCAACTTTAACACAGTCTTGTTAAGTACACCGAAGAATGGTGGTTTTAAGTAGGAGCTACTGGCATAATGTTGCTGTTACGACTGGCGTGTCACAAGGCTGAGCGTTGGGTTTGTCCCTCTTACTTGATTTTGTTATTATTAGTTGTAAAGGTATCGAAACCCGTATAAAATTGAGTGCGGATGGTTGCGTATTCTATGCAAGGGTATCTCATGAGAATGATTGTTTACTGCTGGCGGCCGACCTGAACGGCATGGAAAAATGCTGTGTCACAAATAGCTTATCCCTAAACACAAATAATTATGTACACGTTAGGTTTACTACAAATGTTAACAAAATTAGATACAAGCATTTCTTGACTTGCCAAAAATGTGAAATAAAGCCCCAATGAAATATTTAAGCGTTATGCTTCCAGAGGATGACTTTTGGACAGAACATGTTAATACCGTAGCCAGATGTGTAGGACATACATTTCACGTCTTGCAAATGCGTCAGCGTCAGAGTTAAGGCATGGAGGTCATAGAGGACTCCAGTGATATTGCTACGGAACAGTATTCTTTGGCGGAATTGATATGTTCAAAGATATACAATATTTCTGTACAGCAAATGAGACCGATCATCAGCTTAATATCAATCACTTCATCAGTAAATTGATCAATCAATTGTTTATTTACCGTACATAGGAACACCCTAATTTTTGGGTACTTGTGCACGCTTCCATTAAAACGCCCAAAAGAAGTAAAGACTGCAGGTATATGTATAAGAGAAAACATTGTATGCGAACAATTATGTAAAGAGTGGGCGTAAAATATGCCCAAGGTAAAGACAGAAAATAAATATCTTCTTGAATCAATTTGTCAAATATTTCAAATTTCCTCCGTCACGAAAGTTGACTGCCTTTGCTTCAGTAATGAGTTACAGCTCCTACAGTGGCATCACCAAATTCCCTAGTTTTACTTTAAAACGTGGTGATTATGATTCCTTATGTAAAATTCCTGATGAAGTTGAAGCGGGCTCTATCCTACTGCATAGATAGCGTACCTTCGTCACTGAAAAAGGCGGTGGCAGCATGCTTGAGCCAGAATATACATCCATATTTAATGCCTCTTTGATTACTTCCCCTCTCCCTCGCTTGTGGAGCATTGCTGGTGAACTTCCAGTATTCAAGTGTGGTGGTAAAATCGATCTCTCAAATTATTTCCTGATTTCTCGTCTCTTTACTCCTTATAACATTTTAGCTAGCTTTTTACAACATATTGTGTTTCAGTGAGAAATAGGTGCCCTGCTTGGTTCTGGATCAACGTGGATTCCTTTCTGTAAATATTGCAAGTTTCATAACGCAGATCGCCGTGCCGGACAAGGCGGCAACATTTTTTGTCACCACAGGGAAACTTTTGACGTAGTCAGGTATTCACTGCTTCTGGTCAAGCTTACCGACTTTGGCATTAAATCTTCTGCTGACGTCCTCTTGCACAGTTACCTTCTTGTTAGATCATGTGATGTTAATATAAAAGAAAAGACATCTTTCTTTTTTTTTCTATATGGCAACTACCGCCGCACCTTGAGAGGTAGCAGTATGGCAACTTTATTTTAATTTGTGATAATGACATTCCTTCTGCTATTTGGAATTCTATGCTTTTTTATCCGTATAGCTTTAATATTTAAAGCAAATTCACACTTTTGATGGCTATTACATGCTGCCCAACCTGTATCATTTTCCCTGAAAGCTACAACAATATTGAGCTCACCATGACTGATGCTACGAGCAATCATCATCCTCAACATGAGCCTGTTTTGACGTCCACTGCATGAAGAGCAATATTGGCAATATAGCTCGCACAATATCAAGATTTCTACTTTTCCTATCCTGGACATCTTGCACCGTTCTGCTAGGCCTTTGAGATTAATTATTCTGGTGTGCCGTTTCATATATTGCTTTTTTTCTGCTCGCATTAGGCACGTTACTTTGCAGGATATGCATGGAGTCAGTTTTGTTTCCGGACGATACGAAGAATCCAATTCTCCAACAACTTTCCGCAAGTTGTGCACAAGAATCTTTCTGCCTTTTGATTTAGTTTGAATAGACATCGGTGGTCTGGAACAGCAATTCTACATTACACAATACTTTCCACCACTAAATCTATCAGTTCATAGGAAGGATCCAGAAAACGTTTTTTACGCATACACCTTCACCACTTCTATAATATCGCCATTGGCTGCTGTTCCAGCACTGTGTAATCATTTCCATTGCCATCAATTCGTTACTGATATAATTGTCCATCTGTTTCTTTTCAAACTCTTTCATGGAAATTTCACTTGACCCAAACTTCTGAGTTTTATTGGGTTTTGAATGCCGCGCAAGCTCACCAGGGAGCATAGAGATTTCCATGGTTTTACCTACTATAGCAACCATTAAATAGTCCAGATTATACAAAGTGCTTAAAACTCCTGTTTGACAATATTTTGATAAGTCACTCTCACTGTTATAGCCGAGCTCTTCGTTGGTATTTCATATTGGAAGTGTACGTGATTCTGAAGTTATTCCTCCTTCATACAAACTGTTCCGTAAGCACAGAGGATCAAGAGGCGGCGGTGTCGCGATAGCAATTAAAAATAATATAAAGTCCTTAGAAGTTGATGGTATTCCGGACCATGAAAATTTCTGATGCAAAATAACATATTGTAACAAAAACATAACTGTAGGGGGCGTTTATCGGTCCCCAAATGCAGCTCCGGACTTCATCGATCAGATTCATGATTACCTCTCAAAACATACTAATTCTAGATCAAAACTTATTATTGCCGGGGATTTTAACCTTCCCGGAATAGACTGGAACAACCGCTCGCATGACGGCCATGATGTGTCAAGTTCAGAATCACTACTAGACTTGGCATTTACGTTTTCAGTGAGCCAAATGGTAACTGATAAGACCCGTATCACTTCAACATCATCATCTTTACTTGACTTAGTTCTTATAAGTGATACATTAGAAGGATCTTCCGTGTCCATCGAGAATGGCATTTCAGACCACAAAGCGCTTATACTAACCTGTCCCATTTCAACGACGCGAAAACACAAGAAACCACAACCTATATACTTTAAGGATTACACACGCGCAAATGATCCTTCTGTACTAGGTTTCCTAGAATTCCAGTTTCATTCATTCAATGAACTAACAAATGTACAAGAACTCTGGACGCGTTTTAGAAATATTGTTAAGTATTCCGACAACACCTTCATTCCTAATAAAAAGAAACGCGTTAACCGAGAATACCCGTGGATAACACGTGAAATCATCCAACTAAAAATAAAACGACGGCAGAAAAAGGGAACCACGTGTACGTTAGAGGATCTTATCGGTACATTCAAACAAAAAATATCGGAAGCAAAAGCCCGTTTCTTTGACACTACATTACCTTCGTCTATGGCGCATGACCCTCACAAATTCTGGCGATATTTGTCAGATGAACGAGAAAAAATAACGCAAATCAAAATCTCGGATCATGTTATTCAGGACCCTGAACACATTGCTAAAGAGATGAATAACTTCTTTCAGACAGTTTTTACGAAGCATGCTACAAATGCAGCTTTAACGCCTTACGATGTCAAAATACCAATGGAAGAATTAACTGTAAGTGAAGAGGGCATACTGTCTCTATTGCATAAGCTCGATCTCAAAAAATCTACCGGCCCCGATCACATTTCTAACTCATTCTTAGGTCGATACGCAAGTTGGACATCAAGGTATCAATTTAAAATATTCACTCTTTCTCTTCAAACATCAGTGCTACCAGACGATTGGCGCAAGGCTGCAATAATTCCAATACATAAATCGGGCCCGAAATTAGATTTAAATAACTACCGCCCAGTGTCATTAACAAGCTCATGCTGCAAAATAATGGAACACGTAATATTTAAGGCCATAATAATTCACCTAGAAACAAACCAACTCCTATATAAACAACAACATGGTTTCAGATCAAGCCTGTCAACCATAACCCAACTAGCAAAGTTAACTCATGACATAGCTAAAGTACTTAATAATGATGGCCAATTAGATGCAGTTTTTTAGACCTTTCTAAAGTGTTTGACGTAGTTCCGCACCAGGATTTAATCACAAAATTATCGGCTTTCGGTATTAGTAATAAAATAATATCCTGGATCAACACTTTTCTAACCAATCGTAAACAGAGCGTTTCAATCGATAATAATCTTTCACAACCACTCGATGTCTACTCCGGAGTACCTCAAGGATCAGTTCTGGCACCACTTTTGTTCTTGATGTACATAAACGACATCCAGTTTTGTGTTAAAAACTCAATTCAGATGCGCCTGTTTGCTGATGACTGTGTCGAGTACACAGTCGTACACAACTAAGAAGACCAGATAGAACTTCATAATTCACTTCAAACAATTTACTCTTGGTGCAACACTTGGGGCATGAAACTGAACACACCAAAAGCACATTACATGCCTTTCACAAACAAGAAACTCCCGCTTAACTTTTCATATTCGATCGGAAGGGCAACAATCAACAAAAGCAACCAGGTGAAATACCTAGGCATTAAACTCACGCCTAACCTTAACTGGGAGCCTCATATTTCGACCATGTGTCAAAAAGCCATAGGCAAACTGTCCTTTTTAAAAAGGAGACTGCGCGCAGCACCACGACGCCTCAAACTAAATGCGTACAAAACACTAATAAGGCCATGCCTAGAATACGCTAATCTAATCTGGAGCCCTCATCAAAAATACCTCATAAATAAAATAGAACGCATACAAAAATTAGCAATTAGGTTTGTATATTCGGACTACAAAAGGCAGTCCAGTGTCTCGGGTCTGCTAGCAAGGGCAAACCTAAAACCCCTCTCGCAGAGAAGAGCAATTTCTCGACTAAAATTCATCTATCAATTATACCGTGGTCATTTCCAAATAGCACGTTCTCATTACCTGCAAGATCCTCCAAAACGTTCAACCAGACTTAATCACTCCAAAAGAATCTATCTGCCCCCAAGTCGTGTTAATGTTCACAAGCATTCCCTTTTTTTCGTCGGCCATTTCCCAGTGGAACAAGTTAACTAACGATATTGTGTGTAGCAATAACATCGACTCTTTTATTAGCTGCATTCAGTGTATTGACTTGTCATCATGATTTTTTTTCATTGCATCTCTGTAGCACTCCTGCACGGGCCGTGAAGGGCCTGCAGTATATTCAAATAAAAAACACTGTGCTCATGAAATGTTCTCCTAAATTCATTTAATATAACATGCGTTTTGGCGCTGTGTGATGAATATTTCCTAAATGTTACTTATTTTTGTTGTGCTTCCTTTCTCGTTTGTTGCTCTGTGATTCTCACTATTTCTTCATATATTGCCTTTTTCTTTAATTTACATTCTCTTTAAGTGTTTCTTTACTGTACTCGTTGGCTAGCACTCAGACATCAGCGCTGTAAGGGCACGTTAAATAAATATTTTAATTGAATAATAATAAAATTATTGATAAATATTATTGCTTTTTCGTTCATGTCCGTATCAGGTTGTAGTGTCGTCACCATTGCCTGTGAAATTTATAGCTTAATATAGGCCCAATCTGAAGCCACTCTGTCAGTCATCTTTATTTGTTTGGAAAAGTAACTAAATATTTCCTAGTGGTTTTGTACAAATTACTTTTCTGTGTCCCTTAAGCAACCAATTCTTAAGCTATTCCACACGATCCAGACGATCCCGGTCTGTGTACCCAAGCGAAATTAAATTTCATTCAACCAGACTTTCATAAAGCTCCTTCTTTCGCCTACACCAATTGCATTGAGCTGTAGAGTGATGATTGGCTGGGCGCCGGTAAGGTTGACCATTCATCATTGCCTGTGTTTGTGCGGTTTAATGATTGTAGATAACCGTTCAAGCGAAAAGGATAGACAGAGGCGTGGAGCTTTCTGGAAGCAGTTTCCTATTTCTGTAAGTGACGTACGACCCATCCGGCCACTTCAAGTCTACGCTCAAACATGCTAGAACAGAGCAGTGCGACGGAAGGTGGGCGTGGCACACCAGCTGGCGCAAGGGGGGAAGCAACGCAAGGTAGCCGCTTGTTCTAAATGGCGGCAGGTAATTTGTGCCTACGGTGTTGTACACGGCCGAAAATGGCGGTGGGTTATAGGCGAATCGAGGGCCATATCTGGGCGAGATCTTCTGAGAAGCCAAACATTTTAAAAATGTGGCTGCTTATTTGGCTATAGGAGGAGTTATTCATACAGTAGTGCACGCATTTAATGCTGCTCAGTAGTGAATGGGAGGCGACGTGCCCAGGCCATTACTTCCCCGTGTGAATGCGATTTATATGTCGAAGGTTGCTTTCAGTGGGCAATGGAAGTTTCTTGACGTATCTTTAGTTTGTTTTTTCTCAGGAGACGTCCTAATAAAGTCAAGAAATATTTCACATATCTACACAATGGACAAGAAAGGAATAGTTGCAATCTGGCGATTCTATGCAAGCATTAGCAATGAAACGTTTTAAACAAGTAGCCAGCAAACTGTGCACAATGTAGAGCGATAAGATATGAATCATCCCATAGCACTGCTTACAATATGCATGTCAAAAGACATGTAGTATTTTCAAGAACGCTGTAGCATTTCGTTTCATGGTTCTTCTATATTTCAAAGAAATTGATTTTACATTGCCTAAATATTTGGAGTAGTCTATAGAGAGAAGGGGGGGGCAGTCTATGCCACAAAGGTATCTTGCTACAAATTTGATTACAGCAGGCGCCAGCCAATCCTAATTTCTGAATGATGACAGGCAAATGTCGCTGCTGGCCAAAGGCAAATCGTGCGTAGGTGCAAGACTATTTGTAAATTTTGCCCGAAAAGGCTTGCAGAAGGTTCACTGAAGTAGACATTTTCATTGAATAAGAAATTTCCAGAATTTCATTCACAAACACCCCGTTCTTCCTTTGAGCTGACCTGAACGGCGCTTGCCACTTGCCATTCTGCAACGTCAAGTTATGGTAAGATCGCAGATAGAAGATGCCGACAATACTGCGAAATACCATGCAAAATAATACTGAATACCGAACTCTTTTGGAAATGCCTCACATGCCTATAACTGCGCACGTCATCTTGCAGTTTTACGCACATCATGCTCCCCTTACCTCGTCTCTATACACGGCCAAGTTACTATATCCTACATAACGTCCCTTAGAACTGCGTTATAAATGCAGCATTTCACGTTTGCTTATGAGCGTGGAGACTCGCGATGTTTACAAGGCTACGATGGATGAGAAATTTAGAAATAAAAAGCAAGTTTATCAACATCACAGTCAACTTTAAAGTCATAATTAAAAAGATTAGACAAATCAGTGTTCCACCAACCATTCCTATAGTGGTTGTGACCTAGGTAACGCGCAAGCGTATGTGTGCTAGAACGCATGCGACGCTATTGTCCCTCGGTGCGCCTTAGCGCCTATACACCGTCCGCGTTGCACACCATATTCAAGGTAGGGCTGGCGCGGTCGCGTCATACGCAGCAGCCGCCGTAACAGAACGCCACATTGTAAACATTCGCTTACCAACTAAATTAACTATGGTGTCGGCGCGCACACGCAGACATGAACACGCGCACTCGACCACCGCGAACCCTCAGTTTCAACACGCCGGCGTGAGGAATCGCGGCAGCAGCAGCGAGCGAAGTGACGCTTCAACGCAAACTGAGGAGTGAAAACACAGCGCAGGCAAAACTACGAGCCGTCGGCCCACCGAGACTGTGCCCTAATGCAGATCGCTTTTAGGATAAAGCCCGTGTGACCGCGCGTGGCCGAAGTACAATGACGTCCCTCCCTCCCTGGTGCCATGAGCGCGACAGAGTATGGCGCGCTTCCACTGTTGCGCACGCGAGGTGGAGCCGTAATCGTTGGCTCACCGTCGACGTTTTCACTGGCACATACAACAGCGCCACGGCGATGTTATCCCAGTACATTGGTATCGCAAGCAAGACCTGTAGCAAGTGCTAGAGGAGGTCAATCCGGCGCGCCTCTGCCTACCTTTGTGCAGCGCGACTCTTGGCCTCTTCCTCCCGCCTTCGCTCAAACTTTCCTACGCGTTACTCTAGGTGGCGCTACTTTGCCGCGCGCTCGCTAGTAATAGGCGATTGGAAGATTGCTGCAAGAAAAGCAAAGAAAGGACAAATAACGGACACGTACAAAAGGAAAGTTCGCGATTGGGGTCAGAAAATTTGGTTGTCGCTGTTCATAGTGGTTTTTCTTCTATTTTTTCTTTTCTTTCATTCTTAGGTAGGAAATTAGGCATTACATAGCAAGTGCTTGGTGGCGTAACCGACCACCCCGTTCCAAAGGAGACGCTCATAACATCCTTCCATCCATCCTCGTGTTCTTTTGTACTTTCTCCGACGCGCGACCTTCTTCGCGTTGCTACGGCGACTTTCTGCGCGACTTTCTACGGCTTCACAGAGACACCGCCGATTTTAAGCAGGAACGTTACGCTTTGCCGGGAAATATGTTGTAGCGTAGGTCAGTTGACCGACGTGAGTGGGGATGCCTACAACGTGCGTCGTATTACGTGTGGAAATAGGGAAAAATGTTGTGTTTACTAGTTACCGGCAGAGATCATAATTAACAAAATAATGCTTCGTTGGAGCTGGTGAGAAGCGATTACTAATTTTTCTGTCTATGCTGGTGCCACCAGCATCCACAAGTGGTACCACTATCGATTCAGAGTAATTTAAACATAATATAAAGAGTACTTAATGTATCTGCCAACATTTCTCTATCTGAAAAGCAAAGGAACATGGCCATATTATGGAGGGGGGTGAAAGTTGTAAGTGCTAACCTACGTGTAAATTCGGAAGTCTTTTGAATTATCACCAATCAGTCAGCCGAGGTTCGTTCACCTGCGACTCAAGCAAGTTAGGCTTGAATTTTGTGAGTGCTACACCACAGCAGGATTACGCAAAATTTCTTCAGCATTCGTCGGTACACTGATTCAGTTATCTATATAGAAATAAACAAAAATGGTGAAGATATTGCTACGTAGGAAGACGCCGACGAAAAGCTATATACAGGTATATTTACAAGGCAATACGCCACACTTGGCCAAGAGGCCCGCGCTAGCCTCGAACCGTCGTCATCGTCTTGACCGTGCTCGACTCTTTGTCATCGCAAATACTGTTCCGTAGCACTACCCCCGGCGGCAAAAGCGCCGTCCCGGAGCGATTAAACGCCGGACTCGGAAGCAGTGTAGTAGGCCTTGAGCCTACTGTTGTGCACAACATCTCTAGATGCCAGAGTGGAGGTCCAGGTTGAACGCACAGGAGCAATTTCGTACGTCAGAGGCGTCACTTGGCGGAGCACGCGGTAGGCCCTGTATATCACGAAAGGAGCTTCTCTGAAAGTCCGACATGACGAGAGGGTGACCGCAGGAGCACGAGCGCACCAGGCGAATACTGTACGTCATGGTGGCGGGCGTTGTACTCACGCAGCTGAGTGGTTTGCGAGGCCGTCAGTCGAGTATGGGCAAGCTGGCGTGCATGGTCCGCAAGGACGCTGGCGTCACGCGCATACTCGCTTGTTGAGATCGCAGCACGAGGAAGTGCCGTGTGCAGGGGCAAGGTCGGTTTGCGACCGTACAATAGATAAAATGGAGAAAATCCGGCGGTGTCGTGCCGGGAAGAATTGTACTCAAATGTGACGTAAGGAAGGGCAATGTCCCAGTTGTGGTGGTCATTGGAAACGTACTTGGACAGCATATCGGTAAGAGTACGGTTCAACCGCTCTGTCAGGCCATTGGTTAAAGGATGGTATGAGGCAGTCAGCTTGTGTTGAATGGAGCAGGAACGCACAATGTCGGCGATAACTTTCGAGAGGAAGTTACGAGCACGGTCAGTAAGCAGCTGTCACGGGGCGCCATGAAACAAGATAATGTCACTCAAGAGAAAGTCCGCGACGTCAGTGGCGCAACTGGGAGGGAGAGCCCGCGTGATAGCGTATCGGATGGCGTAATCATTGCGACGGCTACCCATTTGTTCCCAGAGGATGACGTGCGAAAAGGACCGAGAAGGTTTAATGCAACACGACAGAACGGTTCCACAGGGACGCTGATCTGCTCGAGATGACCGGCTGGTAGCACCTGAGATGTTTTCCGACGCTGGCAGGAATCACAGGCAGCAACATAGCGTCGGACGGAGCGAGCGAGACCAGGCCAATAGAAGCGGCGGAGGACGCGGTCTTACGTGCGGGATACCCCAAGATGTCCTGCAGTGGGTGCGTCATGAATCTCAAAGAGCACGGTCTGTCGTAGATGTTTTGGAACGACAAGAAAGAAGATCAGATCCGTCAGGGAGGTAGTTCCTTCGGTACAGAATGCCGACCTGAAGGACATATCGGCGAACGGATGCGTCGGTATGTGTAGAGCGCAGACGCTCGATGAGTGCTCGCAGCGATAGGTCTCGGTACTGCTCATCGGCTATGTTAGCGAAGGCTAACATAGCCGTCAAAGTTTTTGTCTGACGTTAGCGTTATAGCGTGAGTGAATGAAATAGCGTTACCGTTTCTCTAACGAACTTTGCAGAAAGCGAGTTTTAGTTTAGCGTGATAGCGTAGTTTACGTGCAGGATGCTATCCCTTAACGCTTTGCCTTAAGGTCAGATACATAGTGCCCATAACTGATTTTATCTGTGTGTGCGTCAGCAAAGTGCGATAGGTAGCGCAATGGCAGCTGTTCGCTGTATTTGGTTCGCTGTATTTGTACTTTCGATGTCGCGCAATCTGCGGCGAATACGACAAGCAGTACAAGCTGTCTACCATAGCCTCCGTAATATTCCGATCTCAAAGGCCATATGCCATCGTTACAGCTGATTCCCAACTTTACCGATAGGTGGCGGCTGGTATCTCAAGTGTATCTCGAATGCAGCACAGAAAACAAAGATCGTCAAGGGGAAACTCAGAGAGGCTGAAATAATCTCATGGGTGGCGGCAATGGAAAAGGAACCTGCCATGAGCAACTGCTTAAGAGGAAAAGAACGAAATCAAGAAAGCAACAATTTATGATAACTCAAAGGGAAGCTCATTACTTGTCGAATCGAGATCAGGATGCCTTAGAATACGCACCTATAAAGCGAGATATAAGAAGGAAGAAGAAGCATGTGCTTGCTGCGGTAAAGCTAGGGAAACGATGGAGCACGTTTTATTAGAATGTCAAGACGTCAGCCCAGCGGTCGATTTAGGCACCACTGGTCTCCTTGAAGCCCTTTGGTTCAACGAGAGCAGGGGAAATGGAAACATGTCAGCTATAGGGATTTTCAAGAGGCGATGGGAAGATTGGTGGAAGAACAGTTGAGAAACGACAAAAAACGTAGACGTACGAAAACAAAGTTCGCTATAGGGGATCAGAAAATTTGGTGGTGGGAGTTCATGGTGTTCTTTTTTTCTTTTTCAACCTAGGTAGCACATAAAGCAGTATAATAGCAAGAGCTTCGTGGCGCAAGCCACCGCCCCGTTCCAAAGGGGACGCTCATAACGCCCATCCATCCATCCATTTTGAGGACAAGTTTTGACGTGAGGGAAACTTCCAGTTAAATTATATACTAAGAACGCTTCAATAATATGGCAGAAAATAAATGGGCTGGAAGAGTGTTCAGATAGTTGTACAGGAAAGAATTTACTCACAGTGGAGGAAACTAACTAGGAAGTATTACCAGCAAGTATGCGACCGGCATGCAGAGCAGCATGGCAACAAAGAACGTCAAGCGGTAAGTTAGAGAGGCTGAGATAATCTTATGGGTTGCAGCAATGGAATAGGAACCTCCCATGAGTAACCACTTAGAAGGAAGAAATTAAATCAGAAAAGAAACAATTTATAATAATTCTAAAGAAAACTTTACTTTTCTAAGCGGGATCAGCATGCTTTAGAACACGCACTTATAAAGCGTGATACAACAAGGAAGAAGAAGCACGTGCTTGCTGCGGTAAAGCTAGGGAAACCATGGAGCACGTTTTACTAGAATGTGAAGATATCTGTGCAGCGGTCGATTCAGGCACCTCCGGCCTCCTAGAAGCGCTTGGGTTCAGCGACAGCAGGGGGAAAGTAAACATCTCCGCAATAAATATTAGTAAGATGCGATGTGATGGCTGGAGGAAGAAAATTAAGAAAGCGACAAACAACGCAGGCGTACGTAAGAATGTTCCCTAGAGGGTTTCGGAAAATTTGGTCATGGGGCATACAAAAGAGAGTTCCCGATAGGGTTCCAGAAAGTTTGGTGACGGGAATTCTTCATTTCCATTTTCTAACATATTTAGGACATTAGGCAATATAATAACAAGAGATTGGTGGCGAAACTCACTGCCCCGTTCCAAATGGGCCGCACATAGCTTCCATCCATCGATCCGTCCGTCCGTCCGTCCGTCCGTCCATCCATCCGTCCATCCATCCGTCCATCCATCCATCCATCCATCCATCCATCCATCCATCCATCCATCCATCCATCCATCCATCCATCCATCCATCCATCCATCATTGCGTCCATTCATGTTAGGTTCATTCATTACGCTTGGACGCGTTTGAAACGAGATGCTCTCGAAAACTGTTTAAGGTTATCCATAACACTCTTGTAGTCGAAACAGCGTGAGACTAAGCAAAAGCAGTGTACACAGCCACTTGCAACGAACAAAGTGAATTTTCCAAAACAGCGCAAATTCAGTTCTAAGTGGGCCTCCGGGACCGCCGCCATGTTTTAGGTGAACTACGTAAAGCATGCAAAGATGGTACCGTTAAATCAGAGAAATCGTTGTGTGTATGCTAAACGGTTTTGGTTGTTTAACGTTTCGCGCACGAGCGTTTCGGTTGCTCTATTTTGGGTAATAGGCTAAACTGTTGGTGAAGAATACCTGCCTACGTGCAAAATATTAGTTCGTAAAGATTCCAGAAAAGGAACTGGAGGGTAAACAATAGCAACCATTTCATTACTGTGCGTGCTCAAAAATATCGGGTACAGATCCACACGGGATGCATTTGCCCTTTTCAACAATTTATTTACATTTCTACGAGGAGCTGCACCTAATTTTAGTACAAGTGATTTTTTTCAGCTACTTGATTGTTCTCGTCTTCTCTTCGTTCAGGAACTTTTCCTTAACTTGCTTGATTAAAGCACACTTCATGTATATGGTAGAGTTTACTAACGGTGCGCCAAAATGGCGAAACATATGCTATCACAATTCCTTTCTTGCAGCATTCTTTTTGTCATATGCCACCGCGTCATCCTTCCGAACTTTTAACTTTTTTTGCGAACTCATACTGTTTTTCACAAAATTTGACGCAGCATCAGTAATATTGTAAAACAAGCACAAATGTGTGAACATTGGGCAAAATAATCAGGAGAATTAGGAGGTATGCTTTAACGAAGCGATTGTCAAGCTCGTACGTAGCGTAGTGTGGTTTTCTCCAGAGCTTTAGGGGCTCGGCTATGTTGCATGGCCGTTTTTCGGTAGCGCACAGCCAAACAATAAACACGACACGAAACCTAGTTCTAGCGAAAGAATGTTTCTTTGAATTCAGCGCTCTTGCTGCTGGGCGTAGGTGCTGGAGGGACAAGAGCTTTTCAAGACGTTTGCCTGGGTTCCGCGGCCGACGAATGCAACGATTAAGTGGGCCAAGGACATTTGCCATTGCGCTTTCGGGCATTCGGTTCTCCCCGACAAAATCATTTTCGTTG
The DNA here is from genome assembly GCF_050947875.1 of Dermacentor variabilis. Classification (NCBI taxonomy): domain Eukaryota; kingdom Metazoa; phylum Arthropoda; class Arachnida; order Ixodida; family Ixodidae; genus Dermacentor; species Dermacentor variabilis. The sequence continues at coordinate 44,338,393 of NC_134575.1, read as the reverse complement.
CTGACACTCGGTGCCACGCGATGTCTGTTACGCTTTCATTAAGTGAAGCAAAAAGATATCGCGCTGTTTATTCAAGCTGATGCAGACAAGTCATTCCGATACAATTGTGTATCAGGTCGACGCCAAACGAACAGACACACAGGATGAACTAAATTTTAGTCCCGCCACCGCATTACCCATGTTGCAGTTCAACGTAACTTGATGGTTTTCCTTCGTGCGACTGTGTGGTGCAGCGAGAAGCGGTACGTGAGCCACAGGAAAGAAACCAAGACGAGCGCTTCTGCTCCTTCTTTCCTGAGTCTGCCTGTCCCTCTTCGCCCTATGGCCCGCAGTCTCTTGAAAAACCAACTAACCCGAAGCACCACCCTTCTAGGCTTGCTCCGCTCACATTTTAGCACATCGATTAGGTGAAGTTGATTAATTGCGCATTATCACAAATGACAGATACTCGCCGTTAGCTCATCTCCAAAGGTTCAGTTGGCTCTACCGCGGAGTGAAGATACGGTTTTGGCCAGCTGATTGTTTTTTGGGTACCGGAACCAGGGTTGTACAAACGTGCACAATCATTCTCACTGTGCAAAGTTCTTCGGATACGCCCGCCTCAACAGGAAATAAACGTCGGGCTGAAAAGTTGCACAGTTCTTCAAAACCATCGCAAAACTAGAACAATTCTTCTAATGTTATTTCCCCGCGTGAACCGGATTTGGCCAGACCCTTGAGAGACGAAGATGCAAAACCGAGGTGACGTCACGATGGCGTTCTTAAATGCAGCGATTACTAGCTGCGGCTCTTTGAGAGCAGCGCTCCAGTAAATGTTGAGTGCTAGACAGCTAACATCACTGCTGAGTATACATTTGTTTGCGCACGCATTAAAGGTATTTTAATGGGAACGTTGCATTTTATAATGTTTCCCGTTTTTCAAGATCTCTGCATGAGGTTACTCTAACAGGTCCGCAAAGGAGTCCGGATAATTCTTTTTATGCGAGCAACCCTCATCCAAAAGGAAATACAGCTTCGTAGTTTAACACCGCGTGAAGAACTATTTAGTGGATGCCCCCTCGACCAATGTCGCTCTAAATACTCTTGCACCCGAGTTACTCTACAACCGATTGACATGGTTAGCCATATGAGAATGTCGTTGCTGTTTGCCTTTAGATGCATAAATGAGTAGACCGACCTCTTGATCATGCAGGGAAGTGAAATGTATATATTTTAAAATAGTAAGTATGATCCAAACATAAAAAAGAAGCGAATAAGGACCTCCCTCACTCCACAGTGCCGAGGCACTGACATGAAAAAGCAGGTGCAATTCAATGCGCCTTTTCGCATGACCAACGAACGCTAATCGTACGACCAAAAAAGGCCGTCACCACCGCTCGCCCAAATTGCCTCATGAACCAAAGCGTTCCGAACGAGCGCAGCTCCTCAGCTAAACATCAAAGCTTGGGCGGCGTACGGGGCTGCCCTTAGTGCGCTGGAAAATCTCGAAGGTGACGCGCTGGAATTCACGCTGAGCTGGCTCACCTTTTAGGTACACGCATATTCTGGTTAGGCGCTATTTAAAGACTGCCAGTAACATAATAAAAAAGCACAAACGACGCAGACTTGGGTGATACCATTGACTCGGCAATGATGTACTGCGATATCAGAATTCATTGTCAGGGAATACGAGTATCTTATTTCTTTTTTTCGGTTTAGTTGCCTGCTTTTTCCTGAAATAATTGCGTTCAACCACTGACGCATTTGACAAGAGCACGGCAGCTAGAGGGTGGCTTGTTAGGGGGAAAGGATGCGTTCGTGTAATAACTTGTATTATAATTTAAAGACATGAATAGTTATATAAACTTGGAAGGCAACAATAAATGCGCAATCGTACAGAAGAACGGTGTGGATTAGAAAAGTTGCGATTTTATTCTTCTTTGTGGTGTACGTTTCTGCATTCCACATTCATGACTCCCCTGTGTTTAAGTAAGCTATGTTTCTTTAAATAAGGCGCATATCTTTATAGAAGCTTTTATTCGCTATTGTTCGGACAAAGGCTAACGCAGTTTTTATTCCGGGGCGATCGATGATTCTGTACAGTTACGTATATTTGGTTCAAATAATCTTTGTTCATCATATTCACATTGCTTTTGTTTAAAACAATCACAATTCTTTGTTTCCAACATTCTGTACCGCAAGACTCAAGCTCCTACCTGCGCGACATGACAGACGCTTGGCACATTAAAAATTCTTCGAATTTGAAGTCTCCCTAAACGATTTTCACGGCGAAACTGTACGCTCAAGTTAGTCGCGATTGTTCGCGGCGCGTCCTCACGAGAAAGAAAGAAGCGTGCAGCGAATGAAGCGAGGAGTGCATACATTATTTAGTATATATAATGCACTACCAGTTGGTTCAGAACAATTTCAACGCCATGCGTACAAATTTCAATCTTCGTCCGCCTCAATATTGCTCTTTCTGATCTCTCAAAGTCACGGGATTGTACGGTAACTGAGGGAGAGGAAATGGCTGTTGCTCTAGCAGCTGTGGAGTGATCGCAACGTACTCCGGCATACTAAATTACCATAGAGGGACGAGGATCAGATATGCCCCGCCCCATAATACGCTCACTCAACAACAGGCAGCTTCCTGGCGAAAGCTGCAGACAGTAACTTTCCCAAATTTGCATATATTAAGCAAAATGTTCCCAAGTCAATGCAGGGACACATGCCCGTGGTGTGGCGCAATACCCACACTTTATCACATCACATGAGAGTGCAATACGAATAAGGCATTCCACAAAATAGAAAGTCCGAGTGCGGAGCAGTGGGAGAGCGCGCTCTCCAGCGGCGACCCTAGCTTCCAACGGAGGCTGGTGGATCATGCCCGACGAGCAGCCACGCTCAGTGCTGCCCTGGAATAGGGGCGCCAACCATGCAGGCCGGAGATCGTCATCAACCAATAGAAGATAAAGACATCCGGCCCAACCGCTGAATTACTCTTTCTAGAGCAATAAGGTTTACTTCCTCCTCCTCCTCCTCAAAGACATGCACAGATACCACTCATCTCGGAGTCTTTGAGCGGCGCAGAACATTGCACTAATTGTCCGGATTTGTTGTTGCGCGATAGCTCAGGAATGAGCACGCTCTACACCGAAAGGCACATGCCCTTACTGGCACAATTTCTCATGCGAGTGCAGGCGGTTGTGGAGTTTTCTTCATGCTATGGCTGGGGATGACGTGGTGGTCTGGTGAGGACAAAGAAAAATAATCGTTGTCTGTCGTCATCTACTACATTGGTCGCTGTAAGCGCCACAGATGTCACGCACGGAAGTGGCAAACGCACTTTCATGCGTTTAGCTGTGTCGCAGTAAAATCATACAATTAGACCATTGCCAGTCCGTCGATGCTCAAGGGTTCGTTTTTGCTCGAACACAACTGCTCTCATTTCGTCGCATCAAAATGGGGATAAATCATTTACCAAGTACCACTTTGAAGTATCTGTGACACGGTGAAGTTTATAGCTGTCCGGTGCGTATGATTTACAAGTTACAAACAACAATTTTGAAAACTCACGGGCTCCTGCTTACCCGGATTTGCGCCCCGCGATTTCAGCTTCAATAAAAACATGCTGTGTGCGCACACTGCGCAGATACGCACTGTGCGCACGCACAGCATGTCGCATATGCAGTGTACACGCCCAGCAAGAACTCGAAGTCCAGTCATTTTTCTCATAGTCTTCTACATCCTCTGCTCGACTACACTAGTAAACCGCAGGCGTTACAACTTTCACTCATTCTAGAGTACGTTTAAAGGTTACCCTCTGTCACGACAGCAGTTCATAATTTATAACTTAAACGTGCGGCCCACTAAAGAAAAAAGGCTCATGGAAAACCGCTCGAGACAAAATGTGCTTGCGCTGGGCCCTGGCCATAGTAATCGGAGTCTGCCCTCCCGCGCCAGCCATGCCTCAGTCTCGCTCTTCGCTCAAAGAATTACCGGGCTGGCGATTGCCTATCGCTGCGGCGGACGGAGGTAATAATACCTGGAGCAAACATGAGATGGCGGTGGGCTCTCGCTCGCCTAGCACATGTGAACGAACATTCCGGGTGCTCTCCTCGGTCAGCGGTACGCGACCGCTGTAAAAGAGAGCTCCGAGACCCGCCGTTTTCGCGGCACGAGAATTGTGCTCGTGGCAGGACTTGCAGTGCTCCTCATGCCGCCAGCAGGGCACCACATGTGTTCTCCCGTTAGTGTGGCCTTTCCTTTGTTGCGACCAGGTAAAAAAAAATTATGACGTTTCGTCTCCTGATGCTACCTTTGATCGGACACGACAAGCCTGTTTTGTTAAGAAGAAATTGAGATTATAGACCATTTTCCTTTCGTTCTTGCGGACACTGTCAGAAGACTAAGTGCGGTATTGGTTGCTCGTCGATGTATGAGTACCTTCATAATTTCAATCACAAAACAAGGTACTTCACACTTGCAAATGCTGCATACTATGACCCTTTGATATCTTTGTTGTGAACTGAAGCAGTAAACTTGTCACACGAAATTTACTTGCGACGAATGCGGTGCTGCTGTGGAGTAATGATCGAGCACCTATATCCCAACCGAGAGGATCTTACTTTGAACCTTATTATTTCACATTTCATTGCTAATATAATTGCACCGTCAAGGCGTTCCATCAGTATTTTACAGCGCTATGTCAATTCCTAGCTAGTGTTGGCACTGTGAAATTAAAACACAGGGAAATCATTTTACAGGTTTTTCTCATGGATGTAATCTTTCCCAGCGTTATCATAGCTTTTCGTAGTTCTTGTCGCCTCTGGAGAAGTCTCCTGTATTTTGTAATGACTGGGATAATAATTTACCTTCAATTACTAGTCGATGAAGTGCGGGCACTCTTTTTGACGTTGATAGGAAAAATGAAAACGAATGGGCGAATCGGGTTGACCCCTAACATTCGCTCATATTCCTCAGGAACCGCTCAAAGATAACACTCGAGGCTGGAGATTTGACTCCATGATCTACAACATGTCAAAGGTCAATTCACTCAGATATACCGTTCTGGTGCGGGCAGCAACATGCAAGTCGAAGTACGTACAAATAGACTGCATGATATCATTATTCCTGAAAAGTGTCTCATTTGTGTGTCTAAAGAAAGCTCGTAAAGTTTCTGCAAGAGAAACGGAGTGTGCCGGGTTACTCAATATGCGGAGCTGGTTAACAGTTTCACAGCTGCCAATCTCTGATTACTTAAATTCATCAAAATCCAGGAGAAAACAAAGGGAGGTCGCTGAAAGGATGGTAGCACCCATGTTTTATCATAACTTTCCACCGTGAACAAAACACTGTGCAAAACATAGGGAAGGCGGGAGATGGTAATGCAAGACGATGTGCAAATCGAGAGCAAGGTGAAAGCAGCAGCCAACGTTTCGACACGTGGACTTGTCTTTTTCAAGGCGACGTATGCTTTCCTCTCCACCGTATTTACTGTGGCGAGGAAATCATATGTCGCCTTGAAGAAGACAACTCCACTTGTAGAAACGTTTGCTCCTGCTTTCACCTTGCTCTCGTTTAACACTTACTGAGGGACACGTGTGAACCTGATTTGCACCTTTTTTAGCTTTACATAAAACAAGCAATGCAGCAGCAAACTTGGAAAGCGGAGACTGAATGGCAACACATTGTTTTTCGAATACAGGGACCTTCGTTCTCCGCATTGGCTAATTTCGCCGGCTTCGGGAATTTCTCTGAATAAGCGTACTTGAAGCGGTCGCCTCTCTTGCATATGGCGACGTCCGCGGCCAGAACACATTGCCGCAGTTGTAATCAAAACTTGTATGCCGTATGTGTTTCTCCCAATGTCACACCGTGCCATTCTTAGACACATTTAAAAATTCTCGCGAACGGAATATCCTTCTCGTAAAACAACATGTTCTGCCCTTCAACTTAATCCAAGTGCCCCTCAATTCATACTGAGCGCCAATCAGTTCAATTCAACCCCCATTTCATTTAATCCAACTGCTAATCATATTAATCTAAGCGCCAATCAGCTTAATCCAAATACCACTGTATATAATCCAAACGCCCGCCAATTTATTCCAAATACAAGCGAATTTTAGTATAAGCATAACATCCATCAAGACTATTCGAAGATATTTGGGGCTGTTATTTTTATTCAAAATAAAGCGATAGTTGGCATACCTATAGCCTTCTCGTCACGTGTTTAATTACAATATTTGGACGTTTTTATTCTTTGTGTTCTGAGAGTGATTGGGTAGACGAATCCTCGAAGACAAGATTGAGGAGAAATTCAAAATGCTAGGGTGCAGTCACTAGTGAACACACATGACGTGCTGTCTGACAGTGGTGGCCATCATTCGTGCAGGATGTCGCTAATATCTTTCAATATTTCAGCGAATGAACATTCTTTTTTGCTACCATTGCTAACTCATAATGCAGAGTGGTTCATTATCACTAGTTGCTCATTTCTAGTACCTCCTAACTATTCAACTTGAATCGCCATTTGCTTAACATTGTATTTAATTTCTATCACACTATGCTGTATGAAAGTACAATAACAGCGAACTGAGCTCATCCCTACAGAGATAATAACTCTGCATTAGTAGTCACATGTTAATAGCAGAAATAATGCTCATCGCGACATCTATCTAAATGGGCAGGTCGTCATTGATATCTACCAGTGATGACGTGCCGGACTGACCACTGTCACTGTAATACAGAACAAAGTGATCCGTGATCACTAGTGACTGCACGCTAGCACCTCCTAGTTAGCATAATTGAATAGCTGCTCAAACCAGTTTCTATGTGAAAAAAATGATGGTATGGGTGCAGAAAAGTGCAAGAACACCAAACTGAGCGCATCACTAGTGATCCTCAAATACTCGATGTTGTCATTTAATATTGGCACGAAAAATCTTCACTTCATGACAGTTTGATTGATACGAATGACGACGTCCACAAAAGAAACCTACCAGTGTCATTCTGAAGATAATACTCCATGATCACTAGTGATTCTATCCCAGCATATATGAATTATCGTTGAATCGTCGTTTAAATGACTTTTCATTTCATATCCGCGACACTATGCTGCGTGAAAGCAGGAGAGCACCAAACCCAGCGTGTCACTAGTGATCACTAATATCCTGGCGTTATCATTTGGTAATAAGAAAAAGCTCATTTTATGACACCTTGATTCATACCAATGACGACAGGCAGCAATGAAAGCTACATGTCTCCGAGAAAATAGGTGATTCATATTCCCTAGTGACTTAAGCCCACCTGTTCCGAATAGGCGTGGTTGAATCTCTCGTTTTATGACAGTTCATTTTATAGCTAGGACAGTATAGTGTTTAAAAGAGCGTTAACACTGAACTCGGCAAAGTGGCAAAGTGGCAAAGTAAGTAACTGAATTGTGCCCCCGTAACTAGGCCCTATCAGTTATGTGTACCACACAGTTAATTGCTCATTTCCTCGAATTAAAATGCTGTCGATGACGATGTGTTTGAACTACTGAAATGACAGTTGAAAAAATGATCGGTATTCACTGGTGACTAAAGCTTACCCGCTTCTACTGATCGCCATTGACTCACTTATTGGGACTTCGGTAAACAAACATCACGACATTATAGCTGAGTCACTAGCTCTTTTAACAATCCATTGCTGACATTTCTTCACACTTGTCCGCGAGAATTTCTGTGCTCTGAACAGTTCTCAAAACACACAAAAGAAAAGTGTTCAAAGGTTCTCATTAGTCAAGTGGGAGGAAAGCTATTGATCCCCCTCTTTGCCATTTTCATTAGAATTAATATAGAAGCCGCTAAGACGTTCACAAAATTTCAGTTGCTTTGAAATGGAAAACTTGGTGAAGTGATTTATGCTTGGAATAAATTTACAGGTGTCTAGAATAATTCGGCTGGCGTCTGGATTAAATTTAGTGGTGCCAGGATTAACAAGCATGGCAGTTGGATTTATTTGAATGGCACTTGGATTAAATTAATTGGCACTTGGATTACACTCAACGGGAAAGCCTCTAGACGCTCCATTCGTCGAATTGTTGAAGGAGGCCAACATCGTAAACATTGTGCGAAAAAATATGGTAGAGTTCATAGGCGTGCATTTTAATGCGATGCTTTCACAACTTACCTACCTGACCAGGACTACTAGACTGTCTCGCTCAGAAAAAACGACTGATTCCAGGCATTGATTATTCATATACGATAACTTAGTGGGCGATCCTAACACGAAAGCATAATGAGTGTCCTATCAGGAGGCTTTATAGTGGTTTGCAACACCATCAAATTCTCCAGGTAATGAAGATAAACATCTGGGTCAGCCGATCTTTATCCTGCTATCTCATTGAGTCGTTCATGTGTAAAATGTAGACCTATAGCTTTCTTGATACTTTGTCCGGGCCTGGCGACAGTTCCTCGCCGTAGAAATATAGCGGGGTTCTCTGAGACAGCCAAGTTAAAGAAAGAGAGAAACCGGAGAGAACAGCGGAATTGCGTTCGGAATTAGGTCCCACAAATCATACGGGCGAAGGACGCGGACACAGCAGGCAGATGAGGGTTTTAACACAGAGCGCTGTGTGTTGTCTTTTGTGTATCTATGTCCGTTTCATTCTGCTCACACACATGCGAATTCGGACCCCCCCCCCCATCGTGAAAATAATTCTACATAACTTGTATTGCTTCAGCGAACAAGTACACTAAAGCTCTGTTAAAAATATTCTCTTTGAGATGTTCGTAAGGTATTTCTGGATTTGTTTTTCTTACCAATCAAATTCTAACAAGAAGAAATTTCGAAAAACTCATCTCATGATGAATGCATATGTTAATGATATTATCATTGAAGCAATTTAGCAACACATCGTAGTGCCAAAGCCTCCAGTTCTGTGCAGCCGACTTGCTGTTTTTGATTTTGACTTTGTTTTTGACTTGCTGATTTTGATTTTTGACCTGCCTGACTCGGATAAGCAATTTCTTTTACACAAGATAAATGAGCACTTGGCCAGCGCACTAATCCCGATGACTGGACCTTTTCTTTCATCTCTCGTACAAAAGCCTGGAAAGCCCGCCGCCCTCTTCCCAATCTGCGACCCATTTCATTCACTTCCTTTGTCGGAAAAACGCATGGTGCTCAGACGTCTTATGGACCTTCTCGACGATACTAACTTCCATCCGCACAATTACATTGGTGGCCGTACTCGCGTGTGAACTCAAGACCACTTTCTTTTTCTCCAGGAAACTTTCCTTCAACCTTCGAAGTGTTAGGTTGGCGCACTTGTCACTGTGGACGTGTGCAAGTGTGTCAATACCCTGCTTCATGACGCTAATCCTCTGCCCCCTGCAGGACACCAGCTGTGCATCCCGAGTGTACTGTTACGCTTCTTCTTTTCTCCGGTCCCGACAAGTTCACTTCCGACTCGGGACCACGTTGTCGCCAGCCATCTCGCTCACTTGCGGAACACATCAAGGCACAGTGCTCTCTCCAGCGCTTTTTAATCTCGGTCCAGCGCCTCTCGCAGAGCCTTACCTGAGATTCCCCAAATACAGTCCGTTCTCTATGCTGATGATATTGTAAGAAGCACGAGGAAAATTGGTTTATTTAGGCGTGGGAGAGCAGGAACAGCAGGCTAGGAGCGGCAGGAATGGCCGCTGCACAGTCTTCGTTCTCCTCTTCCCCTTCTCTCCTTGATCCCCGCGTCCCTTTTACGCGCTTGGACGCAACATACCTCTCCTAGCAGACAAAGCCCACTTGGCGAGTCCACTAGCATGTCGTGGACTGCATGATTTCAACCTTGTAACGTGCGCGACTTCTGTCCTAGAAGAACGTCTACCAGTGTTTGTGAGGCACGCGAGAGTATAGTTCACTTCGCTGACTTTGTCGATGGCAACATATGGTTTGCCATCGTAGTTTCCAGTAATTTTTGGCACAAACCGCGCTTCCTTCTGGGAGTACAAAGCCAAACGAGATCACCACGGTGATATGTAACAGGCCGATGTCGCGCGGCGTAGGGTGCTTTGGAGTTTTCTTGCGATGACAAACTCCGCAGACGCGCAAGTCTCCGAGCCTCTTCAGCGAATCATAGCGTATTGGCGACCGCAGGATTATCGTGGTGGTAAAAAGGAAGGACACTGTCGAGCGTATAACGGGGCGGCCGAGCATATAGAAGGAAGAAGGGGCTGTAGCTGGTTGTCTCGTGTTTGGCGGTGTTGTAGGCGTAAGTAATAAACGGTAGACCTTCATCCCAATCCTTATGATCGGACGCAACATACATGGAAAGCACATTGGTGATTGTTCTATTAGTGCGCTCAGTGAGGCCGTTCGTTTGCGGATGATACGGCGTCGAGTGCCTGAGGTGTGAGTTACATAAACGCACAAGCTCTTCCACGATATCCGCCGTGAATCGACGTCCCTGGTAGCTTATACTAACACCAAGCGGTTCATGTCGCAGAACAATAACGTCAAGTAAGAAGAGCGACACTTCGGTGGCAGTCGCTGATGGTATAGCAGCCGTTCGCAATAGCGTGTCAAATAGTAGGCGGTTCCCCTTAGATGACCGAGGAAAAGGGCCAACAGATCGATTCCAACTTGCCGAAAGGGTGAGCTGGGAGGCGGTACAGGTTGAAGGAGACCAGACGGTTGGGCGTTTCCGACGTTGGCACTGTATGCAGCTGGCGACATGCAGCTCAACCGAATGTCGCATGCGGGGCCAGTAAAAACGTTCTTGAATGCGATAAAGGGTGCGCATACTGCCTAAGTGACCGGAGGTAGGGTCATCGTGCGTAGCCTGAAGGATTGCTGGCCGGAGACGCTCCGGCACCACTACAAGGAAGCGTGCACCAGCACTTGAATAATTCCTTTTGTACAGGAGCTCGTCACGTACACAGTAGCTGCTCGTTGCACTTGAATGGGCAGAAGTGGAGTGGCTGCAATTTGGTGTCTGTCCGTTATTCTGCTTTGAACTCCTCTAGATCTGGAAAAGAGGATGTCACAAAAGCGACGAGATGATCAAAATCGTCTGCGTCGCTGTCCGTCGTGGTAAGCGGCATACGGGAAAGGTGGTCTGCGTGAGCATGTTTTTGGCCACTCTTGTAGGAAACAGTGAAGTTATATTCTTGCAACCTCAAAGCCCAGCGCGTAAAGCGACCACAAGGGTCGCGAAGGTTCACGAGCCAGCGCAGGGAATGGCGGTCTGTGACGACTAGGAATGCGCGTCCGTACAAGTACGAGCGGAATCGCTGAACCGCAAAGATTACAGCGCGGCATTCTTGGTCTGTCATCGTGTAATTGCGTTCAGGTTTGCTTAATGAGCGGCTTGCATAAGCAATCACCTGCTCACAGTCGTCATAGCGTTTGACCAAGACGGCACCCAGACCTACGCCACTAGCACCTGTGCGAATTTCTGTCGGCGCAGTAGGATTGAAGTGGAGATGGATAGGTCGGGAGGTCAGCAGGAACTTCAAATGCAGAATCGCACTCGGGTGTCCACTCAAACCGTGCGTCTTTATGTAGCAGATTTGTCAGAGGATAAGCAACGTCAACAAAACCAGGAATAAATCGGCGAAAGTCAGAGCAAAGACCCAGAAAACTACGAAGTTGCTTCACTGACTGCCAACGGCCATTCGCTTGTGGAACATTCTTCATGAAAACATTGCCTCCGAGTCAGATGAAGGAAAATTTCGTCATCACTTACACGAGCATTTTTCATAATAGCACTTAGGGCCGGATTCTGAAATGCTCCTAGCCTTAGACCGTTTCCGTACCTTCCGCGAGGAGTCCTCCATGCTACCTAAACGTTAGGCGCCCTCGGAAGGCCACCGCGACTTCTATACGGTCCCTTTCGCCTTCCCTCCGGAAGGAGCGCCTCACCAAAGGAAGTGTAACGTTAGAGGCTTCTGGTTTTGAGATTACTTACAAAAAATTGTAAAATGTTTGTAATGAATTGCCAAGGTAAAATGCCGGGACTGTGAAAATCACATTTCTATTCTATACCGGGGCATACATTCCGTTTTTTGGGGTAATAACGTAAAAATAGTTCAAAAGTCATGCATATGGCAGTAAAGAAAACTTAGTCTAGATACTATGTCAGCATCTGAGTTGGGTTTGTCAAGTGTCGCTTTGATTTTGCGTAGCCTTTGCGAGTAGGCTTTGCGCCTGCTCTTACTTCCAGAATAAACAAGGCTGAAATGTGCGCGCTAATACCGACGAGAGAGGCCACCAAGATTCCAATCGAAGCAAACGTCTCTATACTTGAGAAATAAGCGATAGGCATAAAGGAGTACACTAGCAAGAGCTGCGAACATGGAGGACCATACAGTAACGTATACGGTACCTTCAGAATTGATGAAACTTTGCTAATAAAGTCTGGTTACCTGACACTTGTTCCCTTCGGCATAATCCCGCGTGTATTTGTATCTTCGTCTGTACATGGCGAAGCTCTTAGCTGCACGCATACTCTGACCCAAAATCAACTGGCATTTTACGCACTGCGCGCCGGCGTCTCTCTCATCTTCTTTTGACGTGCTTTGAATATCCTTTGAATGAATAAGCTACTAACCGGAGCTAGCATGTTTCGTCGGACACCATGCTCGGCCTGTATAACACCAAAGCACTGGCGACCATGACTGAAATGCTAAACGCGGTAAGGGTGAGCCATCATTCCACATATAAGTGTTGCAGTTTGAAACACCGCATGAATGCTTTTTTTGTTACTCTTCATCCCCGAATAAAATTTTCTCGAACTTTCTCATAAAATGAGTTTGTTTTCATTCTCTCCTTCTGCGCGCGCCTTTGTGTGCGCCCTCCCATGCGTTGTTAATGCGCACACAACCATTTTGGTGCTTGGCACTGGAGCAAGGACGCGCACACTGCTGTTCTAACACAACGTGTAAAAATGTGTAAGTACCACGTCATGCCGCACCAATTGAGGTAAACGGCCCCAACTGGCTTAGCGTACCAATCGAAAGCAAAAATTGCAGCGCTAACTGAGTACAGGTAGCCCTTCATCATCATGATGATGAGAGGCGGAGGATGTTTATTGGCATCCCACGGAAGCGCGGTGGGCACAAGTTGTCCCCTTGCCTGCTCGATTTCCCCATGTTTTACAACATATATCTCTATCTAGCCTTTCTCTTATCTCATCTTGGTCTTAATTTTGGTATTTAAAACTGTTATCACTAAACTGTACGAATAAGCACACTTGCAATGGCTCCGAATAAGAATGTGATGATGATTTATTGGCGTCGACTTTCTAACGCGGCTGTGACAAGTTGTCACCAAGCCTGCTTGAGTTATTCAGGTACGCTATACTTGCTTTCACATGTGGCATACTCTATATATCTTAATCTTTCTTCTCTTCCTTAACTCTAAGATCAAAGAAAAATTCTGGAACTCTCTTCGAGGGAGTATCTACTTGTCCCATATTTCACTCTATTTTCGAGCGTAGATAGACCTCCTTTGAGAGAGAGTAGAATAACTCCCCCTGACAGTTTTATTGCTCCACTGCGAGGAAGTGCTAGCACTGTTCCGCAGGGTGATAATACTCTCCTCACAAGGGTAATAGTACTGCCCAGACGGAGTGCTTCTCCTCCTCCAAACCGAGTGTTTCTACTCCCACATAGTGCTTGTGCTCTTAACAGAGAGATTGTACTCCTTCAGAACAGAGTGTTAGTACTCTTCCCAAGAGAGTGCAAGAGCTCACGATGTATAGCCATGGTAACGTTAGAAGCCATTCGCAATACTTACATGTGCAGAATATTGAATTCCTTCATAACCTCCTACTTCCTATTCCATCATGTAATCTGTAGTCACCGAGTTAACAAATAAAAGATTTTCGCTCTTAAAAGGTCAAAATATTTATTAAACAAGGCATACTGTCACAAGTCACGAGGCAAACTGAATAATAATTTGAGAAACATGCTGACACACACTTAAAATGAGATTATAACGATGACCGTGAACTTTACAGCATATCTTGTAATAAAGCAAGTACATTCTCTAAAGTTTTATCAGTGTTGCAGGGTAAAAAAATCCTTAATTTTCATTTGGCTTGATCTTTTGAAAAATAAAGTATGCAGTGGAAAGTTAAACACAGAACACGCGTGCGAAAACTCACAAAGTAGTGACACTGCGATCGAAAAGAAATATGCGCCACATTACTTACCAGCAAAACATTTCTAGAACAAAACACATGCACTCATATGGCGGAAGTTACCATATCAGCTGCTAAGCATGGGGCTGCTGATGCATAAAAATTGTGCAAGAAACATTTTTGTGCCATATTCTAATACAGCAACTAATTTGATAACTTCCTGTCATATGTATGTATATTCCTGACTGAGAGTACAGTGCATTTAGAAATGCGTCTTCCATTCTCATGTGAGGCCGCAGGTTTAGCTTTGGTTATAAATATTTCAAATAAAGTTGTTCACCTATGGGCTGCATCAAATTGTTTCTAAGCGTGTCTTGTCGTAGTTCTGCAGCAATATCCCGCCCGGTCTCAAAGTGATACGAAGGCGTACCATATTTCCTATTCGGTTGGCGTCCTAACGAAAGCGGCTTCTTGGTGCTGTTGGGATTGATCCGCTACGCTTTCCCGCAAACAAATAGCATTCGGTTTACAAGGTTGTCTAGTCCGTAGCAAATTGTTATAAAACTGCAAAGAGCATTGGCGTTAAAATCTTGCGCACCAACCTTCTCGTCAAATATGCTAATTTTCCATTTTGTATTACGGTATGTATGCTATACTTCTGAGGAGCAGCTTGCATAATTACACGATCAATTATTTTGACTAATTGAAAATGCAATCTAACTAATATATAGCATGCCTTCTGGTATGAACCAAAAATCAGGTATGATGAATATGATGCATCAAAGGCAACATAAGCATAAATACAGGCAGAACAGTGTGCGAAAAAGACAAAGAAATAATCAAATCATAAACTGGGAAAGGCACCATTCCGTTTTACGCATGCCTTCCATGCACGTGGATTTTGCACGCAGCTGTGCATATACTTGCACAAAGAACCAACTACCTAAAACCAAATCTT
This sequence comes from Dermacentor variabilis, assembly GCF_050947875.1. Lineage (NCBI taxonomy): Eukaryota > Metazoa > Arthropoda > Arachnida > Ixodida > Ixodidae > Dermacentor > Dermacentor variabilis. The sequence goes on along the minus strand of NC_134575.1, from coordinate 44,323,331 downwards.
TTTTCATATTGAAGTGGTTAACGGTACGCAGATGTAGGAAAAATTATCCCGCTTCACATGATGTTATCTTCGTCTCAAAACAAGTAGATATGTGTCTAGGAAGACTAATATAGTGCCTCACTGTGCACTCTATCTTAAGTCGAGAAGTTTACTATCTGCGAAAATGCTTTACTTTTATACTGCCTTATAAAAACTGTCTGCAGAAGCCATCAAATTAAGGGCATTTTGCTTGATTAGCCCTATTGGTTCGCATCCGCCATTTAATGAACAAGTGTTTCGCACAGATGCTCTCAGTTAGTTGCAATGAATACATCCCGGCCTCTACTAGCATATTTGGTTGGCAAGTCAATTGAGTCACCCTAATCAAAATCTTGAATACCGGCCAGAAGCATTCATGTGACTGTTTCACGGAAGGACAAACCACAATTTTACATGTGCCAAATTAATTTTCAATTGCAAGCGACTCTGTGGCTTCTAATCAATAGGTGAGGTGCGATCCAGTTAAACACAGTACACAGTTAAAGGCCTTGCTCCTTGCTCCCGCTTCTTCCAATGAACTGGTTTCGTGAGCATGCACGTAAACGATAATGACTTCTTAAACCTTGGGTACTCTTCCCCCAATGCTTCCCTTTCTGGAACCTGAGAAGAAGCCATTCTTCTAAAATTAGGACTAAAATATAGATAAAAGGGAAGACATGAAAATCTCTGTTTCATGTCAGCGTTTAAAACACAGAATGACAGCGGTTTATATTGGCACCCTTGCATTTAAGTGCTGTTAAATTAAGTCAGCAGCTAATCAAGCATGAGCTGTTGCTTTCTATAGTAAAAACAGGCACCATGCTCACGGCAAGTATGTATTAGGTCACTAAGCAAATCTCCAATATTATTGTACCACTATTTTTTTGTCGCACGAACATATCTGTTGAGAGGCAAGACAAAAAGTGGTCACTTCTCATAGAACTAACCAGCTTTTCTTTAAAACGCATCTATAACTTTTCAATTACAACTGCTCCTATGTGTTTGTATCCTGAGAGCATACCTAATCTGGTCTTATACATTGCGAAAAAAATATCATGTTCAGGTGACTGTCTAGAGCACGTGAGAATTTTCTTCTTGGTGTGACATACTGTATTTTGAAGGATTTGGTAGGATTTACTCAAATGGTACACTGAATGTACCTATATTCTAGTTTGCCCGTCCAAACTGCAGGGCAATGTATTTTGATTTTTTGGAGTGCGCTCCTCTGCGCTATGTGGAGTCATGGCTCTTTTATACCCTTGTGTCCCTCACCTGCCTTTTCTCTTGCGTTATATAAAGCGGGTGCCTGAAAAATATCGAATGCAGAAATCAACACGAGGATGTGAGGTAAAACAGCATCAATACATTAAGGATATAAGGCCTCTGAATAAAAGGAAGTCTTAGCTCTTAGTCTTCCTAGTGAAATTTTTGCGAAACATCTAAATTACTGCAATAGTGAACGCCTAGACTAACTTCAATTATTAGATTTAAAAAAAAGCAATAACCGACAGTTCATCCTCGTTCAACACCAATGTTACTATACTCCTACTAATAAATAGAATATTGGTAGTTGTCAGATGTCATACGTCTGCTATTTGTCTTGTGGGTCACAAACACCACTTGTGACAACCTAATCACGTACCTATTGTGCACCCTGCACCATGTCAGGTTGTGCCCCTGCTCAAGCCATAATTTGAGGATCCTATCTGCAAACATGATCCTCCGTAAAGATGAAAATATCGTCCTCCTCTCAACAGATATTACTGGGTGGGACAATAAGAATGGGAAACAAGGTTTATTATGGCAAGCTTAGCCAAATTTCAAAGACTAACAAGAAATAGTTCACTGTGACCTGCATCTAAGCTTATTAAAAGGCGTGAAGTTATTTTCACTTATATGGTACGCATGGAGATCATTTTTGACAAACTCGACTATTGCTGAAGATTGAGATGGTGCATTTTACATCCTCCAAGGCATGTAAATGTTGCTGTTACACCGCAGTTATTAGTTTATTAGATCATCTCTTTGTTTTGTCTATGACAGACCACTGGTAACACAGGATTAAGGCAACGTTTTGTTTTGATACTTATATCTCCACTAAATATATTAAAGCGGCAAACACATTTTGATCTGCCATGCAACAGCAAAATGCAAAGATTATGCTTGTAACCCCCAGAAGAAGGGAGATTTAACTGTTTGTGTGACTTAACTCTGAAGTGCCAACTCATATTAGCAAATGCACTGGCATGTCGAAAAGAGTAAGCGTATGCAAAACGTTCCTGCAAATGTAGTTCCACACAGTAGCCGTTATATTCGATTCCGATGCATAACTCGCCGCTGGACAATTAACCGAGTTGTTGCACATAAGCACCCTTTCACATTCGCACCGTGCTCGAAAACCGCAACACGAGACATAAAATCGCAGATATAATTACGTCATTTCAATACTTGAGCAAAAACAGCTCAGTCTTATTGAGCCTGAGATATGCCTTCCTTTTGCGTTTTCAGTAAGTTCAACATAACGCGCCCAACTGACCTGAATGCAACTGAATGCCTGCGGCAATGTTTCTAACTGGCACTGGCGCTGCACGTAACTTCAGTGGTTACAGATTACTCATGTGCGAAAGACACCGTCAGGCGCGCGGCTTATTATAACGAAAGCATGCCCCCAGCAAAATGACGCCTTCTGTTATGTGATTCCTCATTTCAACAGCGTTCCGTACACAATAGACTGCGAAAGTGAATAAATTGAAACACAAAAAGCGCACGCTGAGCGCGCTCCGCGTAGGCTCGGAATCGTGGGCTGGCAAAAAAACATTTTATGCGTCCCCGCGCCTCATGTCTCATTGAACATACCGTGGTTTTGGCAGCGTTTGTGATTTTTCAAAGCTCATGCGCATAGTGGAAAGTGACAAAATCACATGCAGTTATCGCGACGACTGGCTTTTTCGATTGACATCGAGAGATACAGAGCTCTTGCCTAGTCTGTTGTCAATCGCGTCGGCTGAACGTCGCAACGAGTTATGGCGGTAGCATCTCATCTACGCATACTTTGCACGTAAGTTAGAATTCACTTCCCGTGGAGGATTTGTTATATCGAACGAGTGACGAACGACTGGCCTGTTTTCGCGGCGACACTAGATGGCTGAAACCCTTGCATGGGTTTCGTTCCCGCTCGCTGGACGGATTAACTTTCTCTGGTGCTGTGCTGTTCCGCAATATTGTGCACGCGCGGTGGAGCAACTGCGAGTGATAGATAGAATAAACTTTATTTTCCAACGGATAAGGTGGTCTACCCACCCCCCGACACACAGGTCAGGGGGGCGAGTAGTGAAAAATAGAGCGCTGGCTACGCTTTCCTTTGCATTGTGGCTGCTTGTTCTCTTAGAAGCAAAACACTGTGGTCATTGCTCAGCGTGCCTGAGTGATACATCGTCATGTTTAGGGCGAGCCTCATACAGTTGAAGCAGCAGCATATGCTACGTTTTTTTCTCTATTGCCGCAAGAGTTGAACGGGCATTCTACTCTCTCTCAGAAGGGCAGAGTGAAAAGAAGATTTAACCTGCTTGCTGAAGGAGGGAATAATGCATTTCACTGCACTGGACATTTTCCTAAAGTAAAACAATGGTTTGAAGAGTAAATTGGCCCCTTTACTCCTGCGATACTCTCCATAGTTTTTAGAGTGAATGCCTCTGACGGATCGGGCACTATCTACCTTTTTCTACCTTTTTTTTCTTCCACCAATATTCAAAACGTGTCTTGACTGTCAAGCGTGGTGACCGGTTGATGCTTTCATTCACTTTATATCCAAGCGCTTCTGGAAGTTGTACGTTACCTATGAATCTATTAGGTGAACACTTTCGCATTCAATTAGGATGTGCGGAGTGCTTCCGAGATTTTCGCTGCATCAGACAGATTCCTTATCTTGTCCCAAATATTTGCTCTAGTATGTTTTTTGTCCTTAGCCAACCAACCCGATCCTCAAACACAAGGGCACTGCGCTTCGTATTCTCCTAGACCTATTCTCTTCTAATTTCTTTCTTGCGATTCTTGTCAATTTCCATGGTCTTGTGTTGGTGCCATTCTTTCCATCAAATTTACGGTCTCTGTTTGTTTTACTTCCTTTTTGATGATTCCTAGTTGCTTTTTTTTTAATTTTCGCTGACCCGGTGTTTGGCTGCCATCTTTCTTGATTTCTTCCATTCAGTTTTCATGCATTTGAGGTACAGATATGTGTGCATTTTGCCACCCATTTCTTTTCATACATGTTAAGGAGCCTTCCCTGAAAACTAATTTTGCTCTACACGTCTCTTACTTCAAGAGAGGCTCTAGACGCGTAACGCTGCGCTGTCTCATTTGTGGTTTTACCGTGCGCTCGCCTATGATCTCTGCTTAACTTCCAACTCCGTCAATATTACAGACTTTAGGTACAGGATTGCATTTGCTAATGTTAGCGCTAGAACTATTACAGCCTCCCAGATTCCATGCACCACATCACAGATATTGTGACTCAAATTGATTTATGTATCATTATTACTCCATTACACTACCCCTTCTCTTTCAATTTATCTTGAAGGATGTTTCAGTAAGTGTTTCCTTCGTTTATGAATACACCGGGGTATTTATGTTGCTTGGCTATAGGCATGACTTTGCGTTGAATTCATACCATGTAATTACTCGTTTCTTCCTTAAGGGTAATAATTTCCGATTTATCTGTGCCAAACCTGAAGCCTAGTTTTGTCACGGCATTGCCACACATTTTAGTAAGTCGATGCAAATATTTAGCATACTTTGCTACTGTCACTATGCAGTCTGGATGCAACAGCCTAGGGACTTTCTGTAGCACAAGTGATCCATTACGAATGTAAGACAAATCTAATAATTTTAATGTTTTCGGATCGGCTTTTTATACCCTTAAATTAGGCCATTAACAATGCAGGCAGAAGTCCTCGTTGCTTGAGTCCTGGGCCAATTTCCTACGGCTTCGTTGCATTTCCTACCTTCCCATACAAAATTTTCTTGATTGTCCTTCTATATCATCTTCATCTGGCCCCCGAAATTGTCATCTATGCCGTTTTGTTTGAAAATATCCCATAACAATTCCCTGACTATGACGCCGTAAGCAGCGTAATGTATTTTGAGCTATTGAAATATATATGCGCTGAATTACTACAAAGATATTATCTTCTAAGTCTCTGCTTGGTTTGAACCCATTCCGTCGTTCCCAAAAAGTATCACTTTTCTCCACCCACATCGACGACTCTAAATTCGTGGCTTACGTTCTCACTCTGTGTACCAGGGACATTCTGAACGTAAGCTTCGTCATTTGTTTTGACATGGAAGCCTCATGCCACCAAATCAAACACACCACGACATCATCAACTATGCACCTTGCGCTATTTTTCCGCATAGTCGCCATCGACATTGAGACATTTGTCACAGCCTGCAATCCGTTTGGAGAAACCACTCTGGCAAAACTTAGTGCCCTGCGATGCAACGAATGATGGCACATCCCGCCCCACAGCAGCATTGTTTTGTAAGTGCCTTTCCGAAAGTGTGGCATTCTAGGCAGGGAACAGGTGCCCTTTCACACCGGGCAACAGCAAGCACGTCCATTCCTCAAAACTTTGTCAAAACGGGCCTGTCCGCCATCATGATTTGTACTCAATAAACCTCGGGCGCGTAGATTTGCTGCTGCCCTCTCTTCCTCGGCGCTCTGCGCGTGCGTCATTCTTCCTCCGCTGACGCTCCTTCCGTCGTTGAACCAGCAACTAGCGAGGATTCTTAGGTGATTGATTGTGTAACGTGATGTACCATCTTCTCCTTAAACAAAAAACTACGAAGCTTACTTCCTAAACGTCCCTCGTATCACCAATGCTACCATAACTGGTCTCTACGAACTCGTGTTATCTTTATTGCCTTTGCTTTCTTTATATTAAGCTTTTCTTCCTTTGACGCCATAGAAACGGAATTCTCTTCGTTTTATTCACTTACTTTATGGCATTAGACAGCGGCGCTCGTTGGATCCAGCTGCTTGATTAAAGGTATTAGATTTTATCGCGTCCTGCTACCTTGGTATTAGGGATGTTTTCTGCCTTTTTTTAGCAAAGGTTCCCGGCTCGTCACAGCAGCACTGTGGTGCGTCTGCTCACCGCAAACACGTCACACGGAGACAACCGCTTTGGCCACTCTCCCAAAATGGTGAAAGTGCATTCTACCTTGGCGAGCCTTAGCGAGCGCGCTCGGTGCCTGTAGGAACGGGATCCCACCCGCTGTAGCGTTAGGAATGAACGCGCAATATAAATTTCCTTACGTTTCTCAAGCCGTCAATTTAAGACTGCAGGGTCAGCATTACAGAACAGTGCGGCATCAGCAGTAAGGATAAAGAGTGGCTCAGAGCGAAATTGCCAAAAACTGCGAAGTGTTGCTTGCTTCCCGCTTTATTTGCTGCGTCGCATTTATCCTTGAGATTGCATTATTCGTTGGCACCACGTTAGCAATATTGCTCGTGAAGAATATCTCTAACATTAAAGAAAAACTTGATGGATCAATGCTCTGTTTTCTTTAGAGACCACTGTCGCGAAGTTGTTGGCTTTGGTACTGACGTGTGGAATAGAGCCTAAGCGATAGCATATCATCATCATAATAATAATAATCACCATAATTATCATCATCATCGTCATCAGCCTGCTTACGCCCACTGCAGGGCAAAGACCTCTCCCATACTTCGCCAACTACCCCGGTCATGTACAAATTGTGGCCATGTTGTTCCTGCAAGCTTCTTAATCTCATCCACCCACCTAAGTTTCTGCCGTCCCTGCTAAGCCTCTCTTCCCTTGGAATCCAGTCTGTAACCCTTAATGACGATCGGTTATCTTCTGTCCTCATTACATGTCCTGCCCATGCCCCCCCCCCCCCATTTCTTTTTCTTGATTTCAACTAAGATGACATTAACTCGCGTTTGTTCCTTCACCCACCCTGCTCTTCTCTTATCCCTTAACGTGACACCTATCATTCTTCCTTCCATGGCTCGTTGCATCGTCACCAATTTAAGTAGCACCCTTTTCCTAAGCCTCCAGGTTTCTGCCCCATACGTGAGTACTGGTAAGACACAGCTATTATACACTTTTCTCTGCCCCACCACTGCCACTCTGCAAACCTGCTTTTACTCTTGAATAAAACCAGTCGAGTCTCCATTGTCAATCTGTCAGAATATGTGTTACTTGTCTTCGCTAAACCGAGGTCCCAGCAGACCTCGAAAATTTCTCATTTGATCCGAAAATAAAGTTCGGCAGGTATTTTCCGTAATAACGCTGTTTGTCTTTATCAATATCATTCTTTATTTGAGAATAGCAGAAAGATATTTGGTCTCAAAATGACTCTTTTCTGTTTTTAATCTTTCCAATATTCGTTTTAGCTGTAGCGTCTCCAGAGAAATGCAGGGGTTTTCTTGGCCCCCCTTTAATTCTCTATGGAACGAAACCCTCTATGCATTTGCTTATGACGCTGTGAAAATGGTGCGACAACTTGCGTACGTCATCTTCACTGTTAAAGAAAGCTAAAGATCATTACAGTGCGTCGATGATAGATGAATCATCGGCTCGAGAGAAGCCACAGAATGTAGACACATTGCCTCTTTCAGTTAGAGAAACGTTAGTTAGGATAAGTAACACTGCCTGGTGGCTGGATATGCCAGGAATAATTTCACATTTGTTATTGGGCAGCAGTGGTTTTACTAAGGACAAATAGGTCAAGATATGACTTATAGATCCGAGGTATATATATGAGGTCAAGATACGAGGTATATAGTATCTTGGTAAGGTTCTCTACAAATTGTAGTAAATTAAATAAATATGCAATATCCAATATAACTTTGCATATTTATCATTAGGATCTTTGAGCGAAAGAGTAGACCAGTCCATATTTGGGGTATCAAAATTTCCTGCTAGGTCAACACGATCATCGGCGCAGGTAGTTAGTCAGATGTTCTAGTACACTAAGAGAAAAACCAGGCGGTCTATACATGGGTCCGATAACATACCTTAACTACTGATGATAGGGCTTACAAAACACACATTGAATATTAGGTGCTTCCGGCATGCTGAATATGTGGACAGAGTCCATCAAAATTAAGCATACTCCTCCACCTTTTCCTTCGCGAACTTTTGTGTACGCGCTATATTGAAACGGGACAAATTCATTGTCATAAATTGCGGGGTTGAACCAGGTTTCTGTCAAGACATAAATATCTGGACTGTAATTAAACAACAGAGCCTTGAAATTGCTCACCTTATTGACTATACCTCTACGAATTACGTTTAGTATTTTTCATGGAGGATCGATGAATAGAAAACAATGTGTCATCATATGCCGTTGCGTACAATAGGCAATAATTCGCAGACAATTATAAGTGGGTTTGCATACCATCACAAATATTGTTAATAAAAACAAGAGACTTGGCCCCGAAAGAAGCCATTGTGGCACACCAGACTGAACAGCAAGATTATCCCAACACCTATTCAAAACATTTCCTCGGTTCAGTTAAGAATGCTACGTTAGAGCAGATAAATTAATGTAGGCTTTCACGCCTTCATGTTACCGCTAATCTCAAACGGTCAGGCTATACCGACATTACTAACAATGCGAATCGAGCTTTTGCTTATTTGCTCCGCTACGGTGAGAGCACACCATCCTCTGTCTATCAAATTGTTCCTATAAAAAATTATAATATAAACAAAATGGAGTATGGATGCGTTGTATAACGTTGCATGAACCATACTTCCTAATTAGTACTTCTGGAAACCGCTGCAATCGTTTTATATGTCCAATCTATGCTCGAATCGCTACTATAAGCTCAAACAAAGCTTGCCTTGAATTTCGGCTCCTTAACTGACATGTCCATCGCTACATATACCGCAACGTGTTGACCACTTCTATAAACAGTAAATATAGCCACAATAAATTTTTACGCGCCTTAACTCCGACCATTCTTGAATGAAATCACCTTCACACAGCAGTCCGAAACAATACTAATAATCCCAAGTTTCATGCATCAATTAACTAGCAAATGTTGTGTAGCCTGAATTTCTAATTACTGATTACATTACTTGTTAATTTCTTGCAATATAAGGTGATACTGTATTACTGTGAAGATGCCTTCCTTATGCGCACTCATATTTTCTGCGATTTACCGTCGCTGAGATCGTGTGTTTAGAAAGTTACTTTTTACTCGTTGAATAAATTTTTCATCCTGCTGAACACATTCCTCTCCGTGATGCCTTCCAGCACAGATGCGCAAGTAAATGCATAAATAAATAATTATAATTAACTAAATGAAGCGTGGAAGGCATTTCTAAGACGAGGGCAAGCAACCTCCGAAAATGTGCACAATATGTGAGTATCTTTAAAGCTGCATAGTTAAACAAGAGGTGGTTAATCTCAAAGTATTACCCTCCGAATTCATAAGTCAGTTTATTTGTTCTGTAAAAGAAAAGGTACATTTGTGAAAAACAGTATAATACAAAGGTCTAAGCACAATTTTATATATGGTTCGCTCTAGGAACGCACAAGATATTATTGATTTTATATAGATATTTCAAACACCAGCCTCTTGTTTGACATCTTTGATTTCAATCATTGCACACAAGATTTTAAAGTATCGCATTATGTCATGCGACACGCGTGAGATGATCAATTCTTGTAAAACACGTTTGCTTATTATATCTGATAACATTAATTTCTGTGCAAGAGAAAGACGGAAATTCTAACCGGAATATGCTTTTCTTAAAAGGTGCATTTCTTAGAAGTACGCAGGGTAAGCTATGCTGCGTTTTAAGATAAACGGCGTCCCTGTACATTTAAGACACGTTGTGCGACATGCACTTAGCACATTTTATTGCAGATAATTGTAAAAAAATTAAAACATTATAACTATTCGTTTCTTGGTCACATTTCTGTGGCTAGAAATATTTCTTGAATTTAATCAGAAAGCTCGCCTTTCTTCAAGCAAAAAGGAAACGTGTATTATGCAAGCTGCTTTTGGAAACTTCCGTTCTGCCTTACAACAGCGTTCGAAACATAAATCGCATTCACGCCGCCACCATAATGGTCAAGACAGCCTGAACATTAATCTCGTCCTGTACTGAGCATAACTAAATGCCCGCACCACTGCGGGAGCTACGGTAGGCGTCGAAAAGCAGGAAGCGAAATTTTCGAAGCCCTTCTCTTCAAACTTCATATCCCGTTTAGCATTGGGGTCTTGCTGTAGCCACCAACGGTTGTCAGTAGTTCACTGCACGGAAGACGTCCGATTGCGGTTCTCGTCCTTCGTCTAATTTTCCTTTGCTCGCTCTGTCGGCTTCGGTGTAAATTCCGACTGCAAATCAAGTATCATTCTCCGCGGAAAGTGCAGGGCTTTAGTTGACAAATTTCAGAACAGGAGCTTCCGACATACGGGCGAGAATGGCTTCTTTCACTACGCCGGTAATCACGGACCTCAACGTGCAGGCACTGATATTAGAAGCGAGAAGGGCGAACGGGATTCACATCTATCTAGACGTAAGTACTGTTCTGCCGCAAAATGGCATCCCGCAATTTTCGATATACTTGCGGAAGAGGTATGCAAACGTTGAGTCTGCCAGTCTTCAGATAGCCGAACACACTCGTCTCTTTATAGAAACGAGTGTGATGACATCTGTCTGGACAAAATTTTTCATGTCCATCTTTCCAGCGATAGGAACACCTCCACCTGTATGAAATCTACTATTTCTTTTATTTGAATGAATCAAACCTACCACATCTTTTTCTGTCTGAAAAAAGTGACAGAACGTTGTTTGCCTTTTAAATTTGTGTAATGCTACATTAATTTAATTTTGATGTGATGCGTCGAGCCGGCAGAGCGGTTGGCTGTTGTTCAGTATCGAAAGCCCGGTTTCAGTAGGTCGATTTTTCATTCAATGAAGAATATATTGAGGAAAGCATGTGACTGAATCAACTCATATTCTTTTTGAAAGAAAAAATTATGGGAGCACAGTCATTGTGAAGGTAATTGTCCCAAAGTGAGCTACAAACTTCCCTGCTCTTCTAGAAAGATTATGCCGCATTGTTTAAAAATACCAGCCGAACAGCGTTGCTTAACATCCGCAAAAGTTCCACGGACATGAAATATGGTGGAGGGAATAGCAAGCATCTCATTAATGTTTGCCCTGAGGAATATCGGGTGACAGATCCTCAAAGGCTACGTTTGCGCCTTATTAACGATGATTTACATCTAGAATGACAAGCCACACGTAATTATCAAATCAATGATTTTTTAGCCACTTCGTTGCTTTCTATTTCACTTGATCGAGGAACTTGGCAGCAACTTCCCTTAATCTAGCACACCTCGTGTATATGAGAGAGCGGTCTGGCTGCTGAGCGCGCCTTAAGGAGCGATAACAGTTTTTGAAGACGTTTGCCTGCGTCGCGCGGCCAATAACGCATCAAAATACACTTAAGTGGTGCGTAGGGCACTTGCCATTCTCGTGTCTGGCCGTCGATTCTCCCGGCCATTGCAAACCTCGTACTGATGATACATGGGTGAAAAGCCTTACTTAGGAGTAAACACCTTAATGACCCCTCAGAAAATTAGTTTCGCCGCTGACGCTCAGTGCGGGACGGTCTCTCTAGTGTGATCTCATTGAACGAAGCAGACAGACAACGCGCTGTTTATTCAAAATCAAACTGATAGAACTATTGAAGAAAGTTGTGTACTGAGCAACTGCTAAGAGAATAATAGCATAGCTGCTGAGTATGAAAGTGTTTGTCCCAGCAAAAAAGTAATTATTTTAGTGGCATTACTGCGTTTTATCAAGTTTCCAGCTGTTTAACATATGTTGTACAAAGTTACTCCTTCAGGGGCGTAGAGGGGTCTGGATTTCTCTTTTAACGCAAGGAACCTTCATCAGAAATAGGAGGTACTGCTTTGAAGTATAACCCCGCGTGACGAACATTTCGGTGAATGTCCCGTTGTGCAAAAGCATTTGGAATTCTCGTGCGTCAGCTGTATTGTAGAACGAATTGAACAGTTCAGTCGTAGAAAATTTCGTTGAAACGCGCCTTTACATGCAATAATGAATCGACCAACCTTCTGAGGATGCAGGAAAGCGCAACGTGTACTTTTCTTGTAAAATACCACGTGTACTTCGAAAATAAATTGCAAAAGGCCGAACCATTCACTCACGGCAATCAAACGTACCTTGCCAATATCTGTGCCATGTCTCTGCCTGACTCATGCAAGAGAGTAGTATGCAATATGGAACTTAACACATCATCGGTGGATCTAATGAAAGGACTCCGGACCCACAATTACGAAATACTAGGTACATAAAAGATTGGTATCACAGCAGTGGCCGTCGTGACGTTTCGAGCGACATACATCTCTCATGAATTATCTACTGAAGGGATATCCTCCGCTGTGCTCGCCACCAATACAGATCAATTTTGCACCACCTGCTTGGCTGTAGGCCACAAATAGACGCAATGCTAACCGTTGCAAGGTTTGTAGATACACAATGGCTGACTCGAACAGTGCATTTGACTAAAATCCCGGCTGGCCCAACAGTGGAAAGGACAATGCGACATATGCTTCAGACTGCGAAACCCGTAAGCCGGCAGACCAAGCGGCGTGCCGGGCAGACTAGCTCAAGAGACTAAGACATAGAGAACATGGCAATTCCGACATCCATGTTCAAGATGAAATGTCACCTATACCTACTCTCAAAGCCGCCATCATCTGAGAGGCAGGTTAGTTCCCAGAATGCAACAGGAGCCTCAACGGGAGCCGCAGCAGAGGCGGCAGCAGAGGCCGCAGTAGAAGCCGCAGAAGACAGGACCACACTCTCCAGGAATGTATAATGTGTAGCCTCTCTATAGCATCTCTGAAGGCCCGCTCTGGAGGCCCCATTACCACACGGTAGGCTAAGGTGAGTGAGCCGCTCGACACCTCTCAAGGCCCCTTGTGCACATACTGTAAGATCTCTAGCAAATGAAGAAGCACTCGAATATCGCCACACTATCATGAAAACACAAGTCGTGCCGCCCTACCCTAATAGACAAGTGGCACGAGTTTTTTCCGCCACAGTGGACAAGCCACTAAGCAGCATGAATACAACAAGCACGAACAACCTCACAAATTCTATACTGCACTGGCTCCACAAGAGATTGACTTGGACACACAATTGCCTGAACCATAACGAACACGATGCCAAACCACGATTAAGGAACGCGAGCAACGTTTAGAACAGCTTGGCGCAATGATAGATGCTAAGATTTCAGCAGCCTTAGGCTAGTTCATGACATGGAAGGGAGGGAGATGCTCTAGTGATGCCGCTGTTTGGAATAGCACTCCGACCAACAACAGCACAGCTAGACATGTGCAGCAGCAATGTGCAACGATACTACAAAGCTGAGCTTACTAGGTCACGTAGGCAAACGTTTTCTACGCACAACACTCCGTGCCCCACACCGAATTCAATCCAAGATGAGTGACAGATCCATAACCAACGACCTCACTACCTGGCAGTAGAACAGCTGTGGCTTCTCTAAAAAGCGAGGCTTGCTCAAGCAGTACATTGATGCAATCATTCATGAAGCGAACAACACAGCCGATCTTTCAGGCTACTGAGTGTTTTGCACCAAGAAAGAACATGTGCCGATCGCTATCGTGGTCCGTAGAGACCTCACGTTGTCACTTGTTGATGGCACATCGCAAAGCCTAACGATTATGATCTAAACACACAAACAGATAAGACAAGTAACTCTTGGCAGCTGTAGATGAATAATGGATACAGTTCTCTAAGACAAAGCAGGCTTTCTCATGGAAGTGACACATATGCGCCCTGTAAGATGCTTCCCTCATCCAATTGCAGAAGTCTTCCACGCGGCGCATACGTCTTGGGGATACTCGAAAAAAAAAGTCCACCAACGCTACTACGTCCATCGGATCATGCAACAGAGAAACTTCACCTTATTTCACGATGTCGATTCACGAACACGAGACGGCAACCTTGTCGAGCGCGACACCAGCCGAGATCTAACACTTTATAAATGCCCCATAAATGCATCGTGGACCAATACACACGACTCGCTCGAGAGTGACCACACCGTGATGAAGATAATGCTGCACACATGATGTTGTAAACGAAGAGCGCGCAAGTGACGCTTAACAGGCTGGACTAGCTTACGGAAAGAACCATTGCGAGGCATAACGGAGCATACACTACAGTCATCAAGTGAGTTTGAAAAACCGTGTGAAAGCCCATACTACAGAAATCAGCGAAACAGAACACACACACACGCAACATATATTCGTATCTTCTCCACGTGGGGGAACGCGAAAAATACCCTGATCACACAATGTAAAAAATAATGAATAGGCGACTCCGAAGGCTCATGAGGCTCCTAAACGAAGATATTTCTACGTACTCAGACCTTCTCACCCTCGAAAGCTGGTATGCGGCATGTGACAACCTCATCAATAGACTACGCGTGGCGGCGGCCTGGCACCTTATAATGGCTTGGATCCTGCGCTGACCAAACCTGAACCACAAAAACTCACTCCGCAAGCTGCTTTATGGCAACCAACCACCAAAGAATCGGTTCTAACTACGTGACAAGGACAAAGCTACAGAATCTTATTAGCATTATGCGAATAATATAGGCCGAGAGCCTACAAACTCCAACCTTGCTGGGTAAATTACGCTTGAGAAACTAAAAGAAGCAACAGCTAAGGCCAAAACCAACAACACTTCCAGTCGCGATCCAATAACATGCGAGCTTCGAAATCTCCGCGAATACGACTTGAATTGCTCCGTCAACAAATGAACAAAGCACAGGATATGGGTCCGCTAGCCCAGGAATGGAAGACGGCTAGGATCGCCTTCATATCGCAAACGGAAAGCCCCTAACGGTTGAAAATGTCACACTGATCTCTCTTGTTTCCTGTGTAGGAAAACTATTAGAGCGTACTCAATACGCACTGTACACACCTAGATAGAACGGCATACTTACCTCACTCCCATGTAGTCTACAGGCAGCACATATCTACACAGGACGTGTTGCTCCAACTCCAGAAAGACATCACCCGAGAACTCAGCATGGCCCTATTAAGAGCCATCTTTGCGAGAGGTCTTAGAAATGCCTTCCATCATGTGACATACGACGGTATGCTAAAAGAACTTGCAGCTACTGAATGGGGCGCAACACTATGAAATTGGGTGTGCAGTTTTTTCAAGGAACGCACCTTGAAGATTATCATAGATGGATAGACGTCACAGACTTACCCACTTCTTCAGAAAGGCCTACCGTAAGGATCAATGATTTCCCCCACGTTGTTCATCCTAGCCCTGTGCGCAATACACAGGGCACTACAACAAGTTACAGACATCAAATATTCATTTTGTGCCAATTATTTCATGATATAGATAGAAAGAAGATCCTCAGATCTCTTATAAGACCACCCACAACAAGCTTTCAACAACGTCTAGGCTGCGGCGATGCACATTAGACTACGATAT